>NC_066627.1:41072749-41702689 GCF_025201925.1 Gopherus flavomarginatus | reverse complement strand
AAACACTTTTAAACAATCAAGGCCAATACATAAGCATTTGCAGGCAGTATAAACATTTTCATAGTTGTGATGTGACTGCCAGCGGTAAGCAGACCCATGTGTATGAAACTGCTTTTCACAGCTCCCTCTTCTCCTCATGAAATGAGAAGCACATGTAGATGACCCTGTCTCTGAAACTCCAGCAGGATGGCCATGCAGTCCGCATAAGCCTCATTTCTGTTCCTGACTGCAGCATGTTGTAAACTCGACTGATCTATCAATTTATGTACAGTTCTTACATGACCCCTGTTACAATAGTATTTAAGCACCTCACAATCATTAAAATATCTCTGCAACACCGTTGGGAGGTAGGGGTGTTACTGAATTGTCCCCATTTTACAGATGGAGAATTGAGGCACAGAGAGATTCAGACACACAAGAAGTCTGTGACAGAACAGGGAATTGAATCCAGGTCTTGAGTTCATCTCCCTGGCTTAGCTCACAAGTGAGAAAAGGTTTGGTGGTTTTGTTCTATTATGCTCAGGACTGGAATAACATAGAGTGCTGCATTAGACTGCAAGCTCTTTGAGGCAAAAACTATTCTGTTTGTACAATGCCTAGCACAATAGGGGCCCTGGTCCATGACTGGGGCTCCTAGGTATTACCACATGACAATTAATACATAATAATAAGAAGTAGACCAGAATTCATAGTGCTTTGGCAGAGTGGAATGTGGGAGTGACTTCCTGTACTAGGCCCCAGTTTAAATCAGTGCAATTAGCTCCTAATTTAATGAGCGGAGAATTAACTCACACATCAGGAAGGAAGGAGGGAAGTGTATAGTAGGTGTTTAGCAAAGAAGTTTCACAGGAATGCCTTTTTCCTTTGCAGAAGTTCTTGGAATCCAAATGATGGCAGCTGGGATACCCCATGGGGCATGATTCACTGCAGGATCTGTACAGGCAAAATCTAGTGCAGGTTCTCTGGTTAGAAAGTGTGCCCTTAGGCAGTTGCTACAGCACAGGAAATCTGCAACCTTCTCTTTACCAGGGATCCTGCACGTGGCTTACATATCTCCAAAGGTGAGGGTGAATGTGGTCAGGATGCCCTGATTCAGCCCTCTCTTAGTTGACCAGCATGTGATGGAGATTAAAACTGCCATCCCCCATTGAAAACCCAGAGGAAAGCTACAGTGGTGAAGCAATCAGGATGTCTAAAAACCAAGCTATTCACCTCACTGCACCTCAGCTTCTCTCATTGCAAAGTGGGGTTAATCACTGTTACCTGCCTAACAAGGGTGTTGTTGCTGACCTGGGTATAAACACTGCAGTTGTTTAGCTCCACAAAGAGCATTTGAGATCTACCTGAATCTGGTGTAGCTACAACAGTGCAAGTGGTTCAGTAGTGCCAGATGCTGCTCTACCTTAGGCACCACTGTAGTTTTGCCTCACTCTACTTAAAGGCAGACTAGGCAGCTGCCTGCCAGCCAGGACTCCAAGAAGCAGGAAGTAGCCCTGTGTCAAGCTTCCCGGGAAGCACTCCTGCCCACTGCTCAGCTGCTCTGAGTTGAAAACCACTGTCAACATAGTTTGATCAGCCAGTTAAATTGAGTTTTTGGGGTGGCCCAAAAGGAGCTGGAGCATACCAGTGAATCTTGCCCTATATGGAGTAGGATCAAACCCTATCCGAATAGTGTATGCGCCTTAGAGGTACTTAGAAGATATTACAGATTTGGGGAGGGCTGTCTTTTCATCTAGGTCAGATAACATTTCTATGATATGAAAGCAGACATACCAGAAGTGCCTGACTTAGATAGTAATATAAAATGGACTAGGTGTGATTTTGAGAAGTGCTGAGGATGTAGATTTTTAATAGTGGATTTAAAAAAAAAAAGTCATAGCAGAATGGATCCTTCTGTTTGGTTTCTCTGACAAAGAGACCACATTTTAGAGAGTGGTCTGTATATCTGTGACAACACATGTTTGCATTTTGTGCGCAGTCACATGACTGCTCAAATTGGAAGTTTTTCCATTGGCAAAACTGTGGGTTCAGGTATTGACTTGGGCTTGATTCCCCATTGCATTACTCCTCTTTTACAGTGGTATAACTCTATTAAGGTAGTTCCAATAGAGTTGCCCCAGTCTGAAACTGGGGTAACACAATGATGACTCAAGCCAGTGCTTCTATATCGTGATGACAACTTTTCCCAGCCTAGCGTGAAAAATTTCCAAAATCTGGTGAAAAAATCCCAGATACAGTTTTTTTACAGTGCTTCTATATCCTGGGAAATTTCCCCAAACCTGGGAATTTTTGAGTAAAATGTTTCAACTTGGGAAATTGGGAATTTTCATTCAAAACATTTTACTCAAAAATTTCCAGATTTTTGGACATTTCCCAGGATATAGAAGCACTGACTCAAGCCCTTGGGCATTTGATTAACTACTTATGTGCTGTGGATGTGCCTTGCCACATGGTTTTAAGTATGGCATGTAAAAGGTGAGTTACATGTGTTTTATGTCGATATGATACGTGTATTTAGTATGAATAGGTAGAAATCTCATAATTGCCATTGCACAGATTTTTAATGAGAAAAAAATAACCGATAAAATGTTAGTTAGGTTTGGAATATGGGTGCTTTACCTTATGATGATGTCACACACAAGATAGATTTTGGAGACTCTCTCATATGTGGCAGAATAATTGAGATAATTTCCATAGGGCTCCTGCACTAAAGAATGCAGTACTACATCATGGCCAGTGAGCGATTTCTATCAATGTGTAAAGAGCCTGCAAAAATACATAGGCATAACCTGCATAACGTGTTTGTGTACTTGTGGATAAGATGGCTATGTTCTGATTTTCTAAGAGGGTAAAGGTAAGTAACGTTTTAGATTTCAGAATTGGGAAAGGGGCCTTTAACCTATTTCTGCACCTGGGCCTCTAGGACCTTGCTATGCCCCATCTCTCCCCATGTGATGTTGCCACGGAGTGCTCAGACTAGCAAGACCATGGTTTAATAGGGAGAGGGCCGGTAGCAGATTGTTTCCATCAAGGATCCTTGACTCTGGAGTTCGTTCACCACTCCTGGATCCAACAGAGTCTGGGTTTATTGGCTTTCAGGCCTGGCATAAAACTCATATATTTCCAGGGGGCTGTGGGGTAAGGGATGGTATGGTGGGGAAGCTACCATTTATACTGGATTACTCAAATGGGTGATTTATATTTGGGGGTGAGGGGGAGGTTGGCTTTGAGGAGAGCAGGCAGATCTTGTATTGTGGATATTTCTTTGTTAGTTTTGCATATGCAAATATCTGTAAGAATCCAGGGTCTTGGTCAGGGTTAAGTCTAATTAGCTCCATTAACACATTTAATGCAAAAAGTTGTGCTTGCTCTCACAGCTGATCTGGGTTCTCTCATCTCAGGTTTGATTTCAAAGGGTTACCAAGCTACCCTGGCAGTAAAAGCGACAAGATAAGGCAGTGGGTCTTCCCCGTCTCTAATTCCTGAGTGAATCTGAAAAGAAAAACACTATGTCTCTCATGCAAAGAAGTTTTGTTTTCTCCAGCAGAAAACTTTGCAAACCATCTGCTCCCAGTTCTATTGGTCTCCCCAACCACTCTAGCATTCTGTAACAGCCCCCCACAGAAAGACGGTGGAATGTTTCAAGCTAGAAATGGTCCTTATTTCCATTAGCAACAGCTGCTTTCTTTTTAATTTAATTCTACAATCTGGAGTCTGTTTATGAAAGCTGCCATTAATTATGTTTTTCATCAGTCAATGTTCAGAGATGGCTAATGGCCCAGCACACCTAATTAGTTCTTCATGTATGATAAAGTTTCAGCAAATCTATAGTTAGCCATGCGGGGCTGATATCTCCTGCGTGGTGGAGTTGTGACTGGGGCTGTACAAACTCTCCTGGTGTGTGTCAGAGAGTGTTACAGATCTGTTTCACTGCTGTTTCCAACATCTGGGCAGCTATGGGCTGCAATTACTGGGATGTGATGATAATAGCGAGTGCCAAAACCGGCTTCTAATGTCACTCATAACATGCTCACGAAAGGGTGAAACATTCAAGATGCCTTTTGAAATCTCTTTGAAGACCATTAGTGTATAGACTAGATTTAGAGCTACTTTTTTTTTTAAGTGATGCACTTGGGATATATAGTAAAGCCCTAACCGTGGCTTCCAGGTCTACATAATCGTCCATAGAAGCATTAACATATGTTTTAAAGGATTTATCTGGATCCAGACAGCAGCTCTGGAGTAACAAGTAGTCTCCTCTTTGTTCAAACGTATTTAAAACTATACTGACTGAAATACTAGCCAATACTAGAGATGGGCATAAGCTATCGAGTTTGAATGTCAGTCAGAATCCGAAGGTTGAAGGTATCTGCGTCTGGGGATTTGGTTTGGTGGTCCTTGTCTTGAGAATGTACCGTAGAGAATGCTTTTGCATTGGGTATGTAATGGAGCTTACGGGCTGAGTGACCAAATGCAAGTGATTTTTAAAATGGTTGAGTGCACAGGGAAGAAAAAAATGTTCATATTTACCATAATTGATAATTGCACATGAAAATCCAGTAAGTCTGCATGCATGTAGTTGGCTCCGGTCATTTGCCCATGCTGTTATCTGATCTGCTTATGCCACCACAGTAATTGCATGCAAAAATTAGGAGCACGTGTTGCTCACCGTGGTTGAAAACTGATAGAAGCCCCAATCACAAGTTGCAGTGCATTGTATAAGGCATGTTCAGACACTCCTGATTGAGGAAAGAGGCCAAGACTTGCACAGGCTACACGTATGATATGTGTGACAGCAGGATCTACAGTGATTATTGCAAAGTAGGACTCACTGTGCTCTGATCCCTCTCCCTTCCCCAAAAGACCCCACAATGTCACAATCCTGATCCCTCTAGAGCAGTGGTTCCCAAACTTATTCCACCGCTTGTGCAGGGAAAACCCCTGGCAGACCAGGCTGGTTTGTTTACCTGCCACGTCCGCAGGTTCGGCTGATTGCGGCTCCCACTGGCCACGGTTCACTGGCCGAGAGACGTACTGGCCGCAGCATCCAGCAGCTCCCATTGGCCAGGAGCAGCGAACCGCGGCCAGTGGGAGCCGCGATCGGCCAAACCTGTGGATGCGGCAGGTGAACAACTGGCTCGGCCCACCAGGGGCTTTCACTGAACAAGCAGCAGAACAAGTTTGGGAACCACTGCTCTAGAGCAGAATCACTGCCTTGTGTTTTATTCACATGACCTTTGTTTGCCGTAGGTCGTGCTTGGAAAGGGAAACAGGTGAAATAAAACTAACCATATTTGCTTATAATAAGAAAAAAAATCCTCTATTGACTATTTCAGCATGGTTGGGTTTGAATAATGTTAGAAAGCTCTGGTACGTTCTTTAATGTTGGAAATAATTTTATTTTCTTTAGGCATTGGAAGTAGATCAGCCCAGGAAGGTGTTCTTATGTCATTATCTCAATGGGCCAAATTCTACCTATGCTTCCTCAGTGAAGTCAAAACCAGTTGACTTCTCCTGAACTTCCCAATTACCTCCAGGTAGAATGAACCTGCCATGTTGCTAAATGGATCAGGCACTGTCCAGAACACATCTGTACTGCAGAATGTATCAGATACACCCTAACATTGCTCTAATTTCATTGATCTTATAGGATGAGAGCAGCACAGCAGGTGCGGTGCAGGACTGGTACTGAAAGAGTTAAATAGGAACAGAAGTAAAAGTATCCCAGGGTTGTTTTTAAAGAAGACCAGAAAATAAAAGTGACCCATCCAGGCACATATGTACTAACTGAAGCCTCACATCTCAAACCGCAGTGAACTTCTAGTGAACTGTATTGTTATTTTAGCATAACACAGTTCTAAGTGGCTAGCAGGACAAGTGTCATATTATTACTGTTATCCTGAGTTTGGTTCCTTTCCTTAAAAGCAGCAAAGAATTCTGTGGCACCTTATAGACTAACAGACGTTTTGGAGCATGAGCTTTCGTGGGTGAATACATCTGAGGAAGTGCATGCATCTGAGGAAGTGGGTATTCACCCACGAAAGCTCATGCTCCAAAACATCTGTTAGTCTATAAGGTGCCACAGGATTCTTTGCTGCTTTTACAGATCCAGACTAACACGGCTACCCCTCTGATACTTGTTCCTTTCCTTGTCAGTTCTTTAGTTACCTTAGCTATAAGCCACTCATCGGAAATTTCTCACTTGGAAAATACCAGATTCATAGCACTTTTGGAATGATGGTATAAAAATAATGCATTAGCAGTATCAAGATCTGGCTATTTGCTATATCAGTGTAAATCCAGAGTAGCTCCAGCGGAGTTGATGGAGTTGCTCTGATGTAACTGAGGGCAGAATTTATTTTTCTGTGCTTACATTTTGGGCTCTTCTTTTGGCATATGAACCTGATGTAATATTGCAGAAACACATCATTTGAGTGAAAGCGATAAGAAAGACAAATGTTTGGCTTTTGCCAGAGAATTTAAAGAGGCTACAAACTTGGTGTCCTTTGAAGACTGTCAAGTTCTGCGCTGTGTTAGTTGTACATGTCTATCTTAAGAAAACACTCATTTCATCACAGCCAATACCATAAATTCAGACTTGCAAGCAAATGGCTAAATTGAGTTAAGTCACCTTTCTATCTGCTAATGGCATTTATTCCTTTACTTGATGATGAAGGTTATCTTGCTGTTTGGAAGTTATAACCTACAACTGTTAGACGACATTATCTTCAGACTTGGGCGAGATAAGTCGTATGAAAAATTCAAGCAATCTGAAACGTACTGGCTTCCATTCAAATGGGGCTGAAATGATTCAAGATTCCAGCTGCCTTCACATACTGCTTTATCAAAGTGCCTCCTGTTATACAGTAGAGAAAAAATTGCAGATGGCAGATGATTGATAACAATGCTGCAGTCCAGTAAAGGGTTTCTGTTGACATCACAAACAGGAATGGGAGCAGCTTGAGCTGTTTTAAAAAACTCAAGAGGGGACTTATGCCTCCAAATGAATTAACTTTCCTCCTTCACCCCCACTCAAATTCCAAACTCCTTCAAGAGAAACAAACATCTGTAAAGAAACAATGTTAATTGTACTTAGCACTGTTGTTTACATTTTTGATGCAGGCGAGTGAAAGCACGTCAAGGGTATCTCCGAGCGGTCAAAACAAGCCAGCAATCATGTTCCAACCGAAATAGAACAGGGTTGGGTTCAGATCAATTAGGCAAAGTTGCTCTGGATTGATGCTGGCATAAATGAGATCTGAATGTGGACGCCTCAAATGAGCAAAAAGCAGTAGAAGGGATCATCAGAGAGTAAACATGGCTGAGTCACTGGGGAATCCTTACAAGGATATTCCAGTTTTCTATTATCTTAAGTATAGTTGAGGATTTCACTGCATTTATAAGGTTGGTAGGACAGGTTTCCCTAAGCTCCACTCCCATCAAAATCTAATGTCATTGTTCTCTATCAGAAATGATGGATCACTGCCATGCCCACACTCCGCTGCATGATTTCCACTACACTTATGTCCACTTAGAGATCATTTTAATTTTAAGACTTACAATGATCTACGAGCCAAGTGTGATCATGGGGTTCACAATCATTTGGTAATTAGTGTATTAAGCAGGGCTCTTTAGGATGCCATTTCAATGGGCTGTGACTCACACAATATTTTTTCTTGTTGTTGCCTGCGCCACTCCAGGCAGGATATATTATACATGAGTCTCACAGGATCCATCACAACTGAGGATGGAACGGAATGTAGTGTAATGAAAGAGGGTGAATATGTATCTAGCTGAGCAGGCTATGAGGTTGTCTTAGTTATATGGCTGACAAAACTTTGGCTGTGATTCAAAAGGGTGCTTGGCTTTCATCTCTATGTCTTCCTTCCTCCATCCCTCTAAATATTAATGGCTGGGCTCGTACCTCCCATGCCCCTGACCTATTATAATTGTTCACAGATTGTTGTGAGTAATGGGATTGACCTTTTGTTCTTACAGATGTAGAACTCTACCTGGGCCTGTGATGAGTGGCCCCTTCCATCCAGACTGCTAGGCCCAACCCTGCCTTGTTGCTTGGTTCATTCCCAGGCAGCAGGAGCAGACTAGGCCATGTGTGCCAAACTAGTATATTAGGGGAATTGGGATGGAGCTTTCCTGGTAAAGAAGAGGAAAGGAGGGACCTGCAGGGCGGTGAGCCTGACTCTATGGAGACATCCTGGGGACATGATCTGTAGGTGTTGCTGGCATTTCTCACCCATAGGAGCCCAGGGCAACCAGATTGTTGTAATGGATATTTTGACTGTGGGTGTTTTTAGTGCTCAGACTTGCTGTTCGGTTTTGTACTTGCTCTGTGATTCCCCTTTATGGGCTCAGACAAATGTTAAAAGCTGGTGAGGGATGTGAGTGGGCCCTAAGTGCTGAGGCCTGCATCCCCAGGCAGGTTGGGCCTGGGGTGGCTTTAAAAACTGAAATGGGAAAACTTGAAGTGTAAAAAAGCTGCAGGCTCCGAATGGAGTGTATAGGCAAGGAGCTAAACACTGAGGGTCAAATCCTGGCTTCACTGAAGTCAATGGCAAAACTCAATAGAGCCAAGATTTAACCCTGAGAAACTTGGATGTCTGGGGGTCCAGGGACAGAGTAAGAGCCTTGGCTTTCAGGGTCACAGTCAGAGGCTCCTGGGTTCAGGGCAGCAGGTGGTAATACAACACACAGCTGCCTGCAGCCAGTGTCCTGCTCACTGGGGCTTGCCCTGTCTGGGTTGCCTCACTTGTGGGCAAATCAAGGATTCAGAGGTGAGTGGAAGAAGTCAGTGGGCCAGGAAGAATTGTTTGTCTGGAGGTTCCAAAGTTCTGATGTATTTAGACTCCATTAAAAGCCAGGCTATAGCTTTAAACCACTGGCCACTTTGGCAGGACTGATGGAGGGCTGGCTGATATCAGTGTCCTATTGTGCTAGGCACCGTCCCAATATAATCCCTGCCCCAAAGACCTTACAACCTAAAGGAACAAGCCAGAGACCAGAAACATTATTATCTCCCTTTTACAGACAGGCAACTATGGTACAGAGACATGACATGATTTCCCCAAGCTTACACAAGAAGCCAATGGTGAATCTGTGACTTGAATCCAATTCAGATCTCCTGAGTCCCTGTCTGATGCATTAAATGCAAGACCATCCTTTCTCTCTAATGGAGTACAAAGCGAACAGCCTCTCTCATGATTCTTCAGTTTCGGACAAGCAGTGGCGGCTGTGAAAAAGAAACATACTGAAGAAAAGTTAACAGACTTTTTTTCAAAGTCTAAGAAGTTTCAGGTTGAGTTTGAATCAGGATGAAGATCTGGGGGAAAGGGTGCTGTGATTTTACCCAGATCATCTCTGATTGTAACTCAATAACTGAGCAATTGCCATATATCCCATTCTTTGCACCATAAGCAAAGAGCATACCATCTCGGGACGGAGTATAACTGTATATCCTATAATGCCATAACTATGTCACGCAACCAGGAAGTACATATTTAGAGAGAATGAATATACTATACCACTCCCCTTTGATGATGGAGTCTTCTCACTAGCACCACAAACAGGTCTGCTGTATTACCACTTTTGTTACATGGCCTTTGCCTGACTTACAGTGAGGAGAATGGGAGAGAAAATTGCATTATTTTCCTTTAGAAAAATTGTGAGGCAATATAGCTATGTTGGCCAAATTCTGATCCTTATTAGCAATACTTGGCTACGTTTGCTGTGAGAATCTCTAGTACTTTCTAGTGCAAATAGCTCAACAGATTACGCTCTTTCAAAGTTTGTGGTAGAAAGAAGGATTTTTTCTCCTTTCAGGTGTTAACATTAATTAAATCAATATTTTTAATACTGTGGTAATTAGTCAAACCATATGTGATGGCAAATAAGACCATAGACAAATGGATGCACAATTAAGATCTGCTCCAAAGGCCACTGAAGGACATGAAAGACTCCCATTGATTTCAATGGGGTTTGGATCAGGTCCTTAAAAACAACATTGTTTCTGTTCCATATAGATATTAAATAGATTTTTTTTAATTAAAGTGGGAATTTGGCCCAGTGTCCTTGGACAGCGTGTTCTCTCCCCGTGATGGGAGTTTGGTTCTTCTTTGTCAAGAGATGACTGCATGCCAATGGTGTGTGCGTGTGTATATACTGTAGTTTTGAAATGCTTTGTGTGGAAAGATGTTATGTAAATGTAACTTATTATTAGTGGTTACTGCAGAGGACTGGGAGCTATTAGGGATATGCTTTAATAATTTTTACTTTAATTTAACATGTTTATGGGCAATCTGTAAGGAGATGGACTGGATGATCTAATCAGTCTTTTCCATCGCTAACCTCTGCGATTCTGCAAGAAGCGAGGGAGAAGTGTGTATTGATACATAAGCAACCTTCAGATCTATGTTCAAATCTTGCTTCGTTCAGAAGTGAAAGGAGTTTGATGGTGTCATCCTAGCCCTTTGCGGAAATTTGTCTCTCTGACAAAAGCACCACACAATTCAGAACAGTGTGCAGAGTTGGCAAAAGAGAGTTCTAAGTGTAGGACAGCAGGGGTGCTATGAATTAGCATGGAAGTGCAGTGACATAGTTGAGTGAGAAGGGGTCCTGGACAAGTAGATGTGGCAGCTCCCAGCTGAAGCACATTGGCAAGCACTGTGTGTGGGGGGACTCTGGAATGGAATGGCAGTGGGTGTTGCAGGTCAAGACTGAGGTGCATTGGCAGAGCTGTGGGTGTGCGGGCAGGCTCAGCTCCTGGCAGCGCTATAGCTGGCTCTATTCAGAGTATTAGTCCTTGAACGTTAGCGCTACCCACAGAATGTTTAGAAAAACAGAAGGAAACCATGCCTACATGTGGGTTATAACAGCCAGCTTTTAGCATCATACCCTTCTTTCTCTTGGTCTTGAATCCTGTCAGCCTGTTTGCAGTCCAGATCTGACTTCTTAAACCTGGAAGGCATTTTGCATAGCACTCTGCCTCTAAATCTTATAATAAGTCAAGTGTCAATGCATCAGTGAAGCTCATTTTCCAGGCCAGTAACTCTGGTTTACCAGTTAATGAAAGGTATAGCATGCAGAACAAGGGCAGCGGGTGAGAGAAGGCAATAGGAAAGAAAAACGAAGGGAGTGAACAGACTGGTAGAAACATCCCGTTTCTTGAAAAGCTGATTTTGAGGTGTCTTGTCAAAGCAAACCCAGTGTTTATTATGATTATTATATCACATGGCCTTGGAGTGGTTTGCTGGTATTCTGCAAGGACCACCCAGAAGTGGGGCAGGTTTAGTTATTGGATTTACAAAACAGAACAAGAAACACGTAGCTCCTGAATGCTATTCAGAAATAATATTGCCAGGCAAGCAAACCACAGCGAGACCGCAGGGAGTTGAAGCCCATTTTCCACTTGCTTTGGGAACTGCCCTAGTTTGCCGCAGAACGAAGCCTCCATATGCTGGGAATGGTTCCCAAATGTGCTCTGTCCTGGCCGACTCACTCGCCGCTTAGCTTCCTTGCAGAAGCTACATCCAGTAGTGACCCAGGGTAAGGAAGTGGCCCTGAACAGGATACTCCTGGGTGTTGTCTGTGTGCAGCGAGGTGGAGAGAACAGTCTGTAATTGAAAATACAAAAAATGGTGTGGGACTAGAACAGAGAGAGAGTCTGTTTCTTCCTTCCAGGGCTTCCAGAATTATGGCCTGTGGACCACTAGTTCTTCAGAGGGCTTGTTGGTGCTCTGCTGCTTAGCCTGTGAGGAGGGTTTGTTTCTGAGAAAGAGAGAGAGAGAACATTGCTCCCTTATGATCAAGTCAAGCCCCTCTGATAAACTGTTCACTCTGCCACCAGGGGCTTTGTGGGAGGGAGTACAGCTCCAGGCCTCTGGGCATGAGAATGAGAGAGAGCATACTTTGGTGCAAAGAGAGAAAAAGAACGGGTCTCTCTCCATCATTGAGGTGTGTGGGGGTTTTAGGAGGGCAGGTGGGAGCCTCATAAAGTGGTTTGCAGAAAGAAATACTCTGAGAGCCACATGCAGCTGTGGGAGTGAATATAACAAAATAAAGATAGAGCTAACTCACAACAATCCTTTGAAAGCCAAGAGCCCAATTGTGCCCTGCCTTGCCCCTGTGGCTATCACACCTGTGGAAAGGGAGTGTAGAATGCTACCAAATCAGAATTCTCCACTCTCTTATACTAGCGTTAACACAACACACCACTTGGTGCAAGGCAGGGGAGAATCAGGCCTCTAACTCTCCATGCATTTTAGACCAAGTCACTTCTGTTTTCAGCCTACCAGCACTTAAAGGGTTAATGGGAAAAGTTTCTTCATCTGACCTTTCACCTCCCTAATGTGTTCGTTGATTTTTTTTCCTCCTGGGCATGATTTTTGTTTGGGAATGGACCATGCTTACTCACTTGTATGCATTTGTTACATAGACACCATATTTAGGTACATCATCAATCAGAAGAAATGTCACTCTGCGTAAAAGCCCCATACTCAGAGTGACAACTGAGTTAGTGCTTGTGGTATGTGGCAATCTTCTTGCCAAGTCTCTGCAGCTGGACATTTTAAACAAAACTAATTTATGAATAGATCCACAAACACAGAAATCTGCAAAGGCATAATGCTGCTCTTAGGATAGTGAGAGCTTGTGCAATCCCTGGACAGCTTACTAAAGGCACAAAGAAGAGGAACTGTATGGATGATGGTCTTGTTGCTTGCTGGATCAAATGCACCTCTGGTCAGTAATGATCAAAAGTTCTCATCTGATGAGTCTTTAGTTGCTTGTGCAAAATGAGCTGTTGGTCTCAGTTCAATTCTTGTTGAATGGATTCCATGTCTCAAAAATTACCACCACCTTTGCTACTGATTGACACTCTAGTCCAGGGATTGGCAACCTTTGGCACATGGCTCACCAGGGCAAGCCCCCTGGCGGGCTGGGCCAGTTTGTTTACCTGCCTCAGCCGCAGGTTTGGCCGATTGCAGCTCCTACTGGCTGCGGTTTGCTGTGCCAGGCCAATGGGGGCTGTGGGAAGCATGCGCGGGCTGAGGGATGTGCTGGCCACCACTTCCCGCACCTCCATTGGCCTGGAACGGTGAACCATGGCCAGTGGGAGCTGCGATCATCCAAACCTGTGGACGCAGCAGGTAAACAAACCAGCCCGGCCCCCGAGGGGGCTTATCCTGGTGGGCCATGTGCCAAAGGTTGCTGATCCCTGGTTTAGCTGATATTCACATACAAGAGACCTTGTTTCTTTCTGGGGCAAGTGTCACCATTTTTGGGCTACTGATGGGTGCCTCCTGCTGTCTGGGTGCTGCAAAACCCACAGGACGCCCTGGCCTCCATAAACAGGAGTCTCTATGATACAAAATTGAGCCAAGTAGTATGACTGTGTTTGAAGTGGGGAAAAAAATTAATTAATTCTGACGAACTCAAAAATATTTAGTTTTGACATTTCCTAAATGAAATATTGCAACTTTTCATTTCTAAATGACATTTTGGTTTGAAATTTAGCTAGATGTATTTAAAAAACAAAACAAAAAGTTTAAAAAACATCTGGGGGAAAAAGAGAAAAAAATTGTTTCAGGTTGAATGAATCATTTTATTTCACCCAAAACAATTTTTTTCCAGTTTTTCATTTTGGCAATAAAAATTGAAAAATTTCCATTTTTTGGCCAACCCAGTACTATTTTTTTCCCCAGTTTTTCAGTTTAGCCACTGAACCAAAACCTCCTTTATTTGCTCAGCTCTGTTTATTACCATAGATCAAGCTCAGAGGCTTCAAATTTTGAAAAAATGGCCTCTAAATTTATCCCAGTAAGTTTGCTTAGAGAATCATTTGCTGGCCCAAATAAGAGGATTTGGCTGTCTAGCTACATGATTTACAGGAGTGAAATGGTTGCATCAGCAGCTGTTTGTTGAACTCAAGTATTTATACATCTAGGATGAAATCCTGGCCCCATTGAAGCCAATACGTGTTTTGCCATTGACTTCAGTGGTCCAGGTTTTTCACTCCTACATTCTATTGATGAATTTGTTTCTGCAAGTGATTGTCATACAGGTGCCAATAGTTTTGGCTTGCATATGTAGACTTTTGAGTTGGTGCCTATTTATAAACCAAGTCCTAAGGTTTACATTACTTATATTTTTTTATAGAGACAAGGTTTTATTGAACCAACTTCTGTTGGTGCAAGTGACAAGGTTTTGAGCTGCATAGAACTCTTCTTCAGCTCTGGGGAAGGTACTCAGGGGTAGTCTACACTTAAAATGTTATAGCACTGCAGCTGTGGTGATGTAGCAGTTCAGTGTAAACACTACTTACACCAACAAGAGGGATTCTCCCTTTGGTGCAGGTAGTCTACCTCTCCAAGAGGCAGTGGCTAGGCCAATGGAAGATTTATTTTTTGTCAACCTACCACTGTGTACATGGGGTCTTATATTGGTTTAACTGTGCTGCTCAGGGTTATGGATTTTTCACATCCCTGAGTAATGTAATTATACTGACCTAATTTTCTAGTGTAGGCCAGGCCTCAGAGTGTCACAACTAAATACAAGGTGTAACAGATTGTTTAGCTCACATATTCTGAGACCATTCGAGGTGAAGTGGCTATTTAACAGCTCTCCAGTCACAGGACAAAACAGGGGGGGTTAGTAGGTTACAGACTGTTGTAATAAGACCTAAATCCAGTGTTCTTTATTAAGCCCATGATTTTTAGTGTTTAGCAAAGTTATAAATTTAAGCTGTCAGGCTCGTCTTTGAAAATGTTGGGCAGGTTTCCTTTGAAGATGAGGACTGAGTGGTCAGATATGGAGTGATTGCTTTGTGAAAAGTATTCACCCATGGGTAATAGAGTGTTTTTTGTTTTTGTCTTTTCCAGTTTTTCTAGGTGAGTTCATTCGAGAGTTTCACCCACATAGTTGTTATTGGGGTATTTAGTGCACTGGATGAGGCACAGCACATGTTGTGATAGGGATGTGTAGGACCCCTGGGTCTTGAAAAGTGTGTTGTGGGAAATAGTGATCATTGTAGCAATGGAGATTTATTTGCAGGTTTTGCATCTGTTCTGGCAGGGTCTGGTGCTGCTTTGAGTTGTTGTGTCCTGGTCTGTGGGGAGCTTGCTTCTGTTAATAAGCTTGGTGAGGTTGTGGGGGTTTCTGAAGGCCAGAAGAGGGGGTTTAGGAAAAATTTCTTTCAGGGATGTGGTCCCCATTGAGTATGGGTTGTAATTGCCTAATGATACCTTGTATGGGTTCCAGTCTGGGGTGAGCAGTGACAACTAGGAGTGCGTGGCAGGAGGGTTTTTCAGTACTGATGCAAGTTCTTCCAGTGTGTTAGGGTGGCCTGTTCCATGCTGCAATATTTTTTATAGATGGGTATAAACACTGTGAATTTTGAAGAGGAGGCTCGGAATCCAAATTTGGCTTCAGATTTACATTTGTACATGGCCCTTATTTGTATAAATAAAGCTGGTGGAGAAATTGATGTTTTTTTCTTGTGAAAATTTTCAAAAGAAACATTTTCATACAAAATTTCTCATTTGAATTTCTTGTTTGGAAATTTCTAAATGAAGCAAAATGAAAAATTTTGAATTTCAGAGACGAGACTGGCAGCTTAAATTCATAACTTTTTTTCAATTTGAATTTGAAAACCAAGCTGAAAGGAAAAGTGCAATTCAAAAGTGCAAAACTGAACAAAAAATTTCATTTTGTTTAAAATTTTCATTTTGTTTAGAAATTTCCCATAGAAATTTTCTTTAAAAATAATTGAAAATAACATTTTCTCTCTCTAAAAAAATTTTTTTTTATGAAAGCCCATTTTTCCATAGAAAAATATTTTGCTGACAAATTTCAACCATCTTTATTTATTACAGGCTTTCGGTGCAAATATTATTTTAAAACAGGCACTGATCTTCACAGTGGGGTACCCAGATCTCCAGGGTGCCCAGATCTAAATCTGAATTGGGAATGGGATCTGATTTTTGTGGGGTGGACTACAATTTGTTTTGTGTTGCGGAGAAAGAATACATTTTTTTTAAAGCAGGAAAATAAAATGGGGCACCATGATTTCTCCTTAATGTGTGGGAGTACAGAGCCCTTTCAAAAATGGATTGTGATTGCCCTTAGCTATACAAAGAGATTAATCTTATGAAGGAAGAAAATCCCATGTGTTCCCATTCTGAAAGGCTGGTATTCTGAAATCGTGGAAATGGTGTCAGGTGAGCATCACATATGTGAGATTAATGACTACATAGACAAATCTTAGGTGCTATGGGAGCAATTTATTTCTTGCATAAAGAATAATACAGATGTGTAACTGAGAAGTATGTAAGATCACAAAGGATGGGTGGTATTATAGCAGTGTGGCAGTCAATGATTTTTTTCTTGGTTAAGTGTTAGTTTGATATTTGCTTGTAGTAGTTGGGTTATATTGGGAAACAGTTAAAAAAAAGTTACACGTGCAAATGTGTATATAATTGCATTGCTAATTTGAACTTGCAGTTACTGCAACTGCATGTGCAAATTAGATATTTGCAAATTAGATATTTGCACAAGCAAATGACTAGCTGTGCAACTTGCCCATGCCAATATCCAATTTGATCATGAACTTGCAGTAACTCTCTAGGGATCTCAAAATGGCATGCATCCTTTTGAAAATCTGACCCATATTTTATTAGCTTCTACTTTTGTAACTCTTAGATATAGTTTTGTACCTTTGTTTTAAAACTACTAAAAGTATATTATTGGAGAAATATTGGTTCTTAATTTCAATGTCAGTTCTCCCAGGAGAGGTAGATAAGCCCCTTTTCTAGGAAAGCCATTTTTTCAGGATACATTTTTATATGAATGATTTTGTGGCCTGACTACAGAGACTGAAAGTAACCCTCACCATCCTCTGCCAAGCAAAATTATATCATTTTTGCTGCATACATTTCTTTAAATCATTTTGGTCCGTAGCCATATATAAAAGGGTCAGATGATAGCAGCAGCAAGAGGTAAATGTAATGCTGCTTGGTGCTGTGAGGTCTGGCTTAGAGGACACAATAAACCTTTTTTTAGTAGGAAGAAAATTGTGCTGTCACTAGAACAGTATTATTCTGCTTCTTCCAATATGTTTTAGCCTGACAGGTCAGGAAAGAAGCATTGGTGGCAAAAAATTAACATATTTCCCCTTTGAGTGAAACAGACTTGTATCACAAACACCGTATTAATAATTTATTTTATATTCCTGTCAATTTCTCAAATATGGTACTGGACATGCACTCCTTATCTAATCTTGGCTGTTGCGTTAAACTGGTACATACTATTCTAATTGATGCTTTGTGTAACTTTAGACATGGTTTCTATTTTCTTTGCAGCTAACCAAGGTAGCATGTAACTGCTTAGGAAATGTTACCATCTGCTAAGGAAAAAAAAAAAGTAAAGGAATTAATCAAAGCCCTGAAATTTATGAGCTCAATCCTTGGCCCCTGGTCCAGCTGTTCTGTGCTGCTTAGGCAGCACATAGCAGCCAGAATGCTGCCTTAATGGAGTAACAGAGGATTCCCCCTGACACGGAGGAAGGGTTGTGCAAAACTGCCACAGCTGGCTCTGAGCTATCTGTCCACCACCCCCTCTCCCCATATGGGGAAGAGCATACAGCACTCAGTCAGATCCTTTGCTAGCTCAGCACCTGGCGGCACTGGCATAATTTACAACAGCCCCGGGGCTGTTCTAAGTTGTTCTGAAGACCATTTCAGCCCAAGATTGGCTCAGGTTCAGGGGAATAGAAAGATGGTTTAGAGCTTCTTTTCCCCTACTTCTCCGCAGCGACCCTGAGCATAAACTTGATGCTGCTGAGAACTGCACCCCATCTCGCCGTCTATATATTCTGGATTTTTTTTACTCCAAGTTTTGATTCACTGAACGTGACACACTGAATGCATAAGGGATTCTCTGGTTTGCTCAATTTATTTGGAATAACTTTTTTTTGGTGCTGAAATTGTGTAGATGTGGCCCACAAGGAAAGCATTACTGATAATACTGCCATTTACAAGTTTTGCAAAATTACAATGGTGAAAGTAGGCTAAACTTGCTTGCATGGGCTGGAATGCAGGGGTGCTAATGCTCACCTAGCCTCAAGGGTAACTTGGAACAGAGTCGTTATCTACCTTAGCAAACTTCATAGCCATAAGTCACCACTGGTGTAGCTCCACTACTGGTATAAAGAGAACCAGATGCCTTTACCACTGTGCCATCCATCCTGACATATTTGAAGTAGTAAATAAAAGCTTAATATTAATTAATTAATACTAAATGATGCAGCATCTCAAGGAGATGTGTTCTTGACTCTAACATGACGTGTATGTCCCTGCATCGCTTTCCCCTTTTGTCTTGCAGTGTCTGGTGAGAATCAGCAGAAAAAATTACATATCCTGCCATCAAGGGTAACAATTTCCTTGAAACCCATGGGAGTCACCCCATTACACCCCATTACATCCTGTGCATGGAATAGTGAGAGCATATAGCCTTAGGTACAAACCCCATTGTAGGAACTTTAGACCTTTCTAATAGTGAGCGAGGCCTGAAACAAAGCACTGGATCGGAACAGCTCCAAGATTGAGGGAAGTTTGCATCTGGCTCTCAACTTTGTGGCTTGGGCCTATCTTTCTAAGCTTTAAGGGTCACATTTTCAAACACTGTCCTTAATATCTGTTGCACCTGTCATCTGCAGGCATTAATAACTAGGGGCATAATTTTGCAAGCAGCTACCTGTGAGAGCAGCAATGCAGGTCATTTAGATATTTAAGTACCAGCCTGAGCTGCAATTATTTGCCATTTGTGATGATGCAAAAATGGAGGCCCAGTTAAGGCAGATCTGAAAATCTGAGCATGAGGACTCAATTCCCCTGTCACTTGCACTGTAGGAAGGACTCTGCTGACGTGAATGGAGCTACAATGGGGGTATAAAAGTGCTGGCATCAAAGGAGAATTAGGTCCTGTGGATTCTTTGGGAGTAAAAAAAGACGTCACTTCTTAATGCTATTTATTGTTTAGTCATCATTTTCTTGGGTCTTTAGAGGTGGTGGTGGCCAATCGCAGTTTTTCTGCCATGTATAGTAAATCAGTTATGTGGTGATGTATTACTGAAAGCTTCTGCACGATGACAACTGCTGCTGTTTTCTTGCTTTGTGTCATTCCTTCTTTTTAAAGGAACACTAAAGAATTAAGACTGGAAATGGAGAAGCCAAAGTCCATGGGAACGTTTTACTGTTCACAGAAGATTACCTGCATTTTTGAGGTTTCACAAGTACCACTGATACTTTAGGTGTCATGTTGTTATGGTCTGCTAGAAACATATACGCAGAATGGATACCCATTACTGAAACTGATAGTGGGCATTTGGAATGAAAATTATGTGCTCTCTTTAAAGTTGTGGCTGTCACTGTATGTTACTTGCGGCATTAATAGTGTGAATTGGAATACAGTGTAGAAGCATAGAGAGATTTAGTGGTATACAACTGGATATGTTGCAGGATGTAGTGCTGTGCTACTAGACAATGAGACATTTAATGAATAAGACAATAGATCTTAAAACACAGTTCATGCAGGAAAAACTGATGGATCTTGACTCGGATCATTTTCTCTCTTGCTTTGCATCAAGGTGACTTGGTTGACTGGACTTATCCCGAATGTTCTGTGCAGTGTTGTTGTAGACATGTTGGTCCCAGAATGTTAAAGAGACAAGGAGGGTGAAGTAATATCTTTAATTGGACCAACTTTTATTGGTGAGAAACTTTCAAGCTTACTTTGAGCTCCTCTTCAAGCCACCTACCTGAAGCTCTGTAAGCTCAAAAGTTTGTCTCTCTTACCAGCAGAAGTTGGTAAAATAAAAGAGATTACCTCACCCACCTTGTCTCTCGCGGAATTACTTTAAATGTACTCTAAGCAAGGGGAGAATTGAGCCCTAATAATTAGTTAATGTTTGAAAGGTGCTTAGAAGAGGAAAAACTTATAATGCTGCAAGTGTTAAGCATGATCATAGAGAGCAGAATCAGCAGAGTTGTGCAGTTGATCTTCCCACCCATTTCAAAAGCGTGGGCCAAGGAGGTTGTGTTTTGTGATTGATTTTGCAAGTGCAAATAGTAGTGCATGTAGAATTGCACGTGCAATAATTAGAGGCTGTGTAGAGGCCCCTTTGCAAATATGATCCTTATTATGTATTTATATTTCTTTGTTTATTTTGTTGTCCCACTTTCCTCACTTTTAATTTCTGCTACAAACATGGGGCCAGGTCCTTGATCCACTGCACTGAGCTGTGTACTGTGGATTATATAAACTAAGGGCCTGATCTGCAAATACTTTCTGCTGAGTGAGTTGCTTACTACTATGAGTAGTCCACCGAGGTTAATAGTACTGATATCAGGAGTAAATATCAATGGCAAAACTCTCAATTAAGCAATACACCCGGTAGCATTTATTTGCACAATTAGGCCCTAAGCGCATGCTCTCTGAATGGGTTTTTCCAGGCGTTTACTTCTCTGATAATGGGTTGCATGGATGGAACATATTAAAATAAATACACCACTGTTAACTAAGCTGGAAAATTCCATGTTGCCTCAAGTTACGCATTCAATGCTTTAAAGCCACAACACACTTGAAATATAATTAGTGAGGGATCCACTCATTTTTGATGTTGAGGTTCATTTTAGCTGTGCTAAGCATCTCAAAAAATAAGACAATAAGCTCTTGATGTTCTAGAGTGGCTCGAGAAAAGAAGCGTTTCAGTCATTTCCCCTTCTGATTTGTTTTGACTGCTAGTTCATTTTAAAAGGCTGCAATTATGGCAGTAAAATAAAAATTTGCCACAAAACAAACGCACACAAAAAACCTGCCCCAAAATGACGACTTCTTTTTTTTTTGACTGCTGGAAAATTGTGCAGAAGTTAGAGCTCAATGAATTTCCACAGGAGGCAGAAGCCATTAGTGAATGCATGAAAGACAGCAAGCAGATTATTGTGAAAAAGATATTTGTACAGTTATTTCAGTAACACTTTATTTAAAGTTTTGGGTTGCTGGCACTTAGACAGTATGTGTGACTGGGTTAGGGAATGGTTATTGCCAAAAAACAGACTCACTAAGAACTTTTACCAGTCAGTTAGAAAACTGCAGGAAAAGAAGTAGTTCCAAGTAAAGAAGTTTATATATATAATATATTTATATATATACACACACACACACATTTCTCTGTTTAATTTTTAAAAAATTCTATTAAGATACAGGGAGAAGGAAAGGCCAAAGGAAAAAGAGGATTAAGCATGGGGAGTTATGCTTTTAAAGGTCCAAAGCCCAGATCCTTAAAGGCATTTAGGTGCCTGTCACATTGATTTTAATGGGAGTTAGGTGCCTAAACACATTTGAGGATCTGGGCCTAAGTCCTTGACTGGTGCAATGTCTAAGTAAATGGGGCTCCTTGTGGATGTTGGTAGAACAGAATCATCCCCCCACAGCTACCCGGGATCAGTGAATCACTGATTTCAGAACCACTAAAAGGGCTTGTCCTGCAAGGGTTCCAAACCAGTGTGGGCCAGGCCCTGAGAGTATGTCTACACTGCAATTAGGGTATGTCTACACTGCTGACTTGGGCTTGAGGGGCTCAGGCTAAGGGGCTGTTCAGTTGTGGTATAAATGTTTGGTCTCAGGCTACAGCTTGATCTTTGGGACCTTCCCACTTAGCAGGATCCTAGAGCCTGGGCCAACCCTGGGTGTCTAATTGCAGTGTAGACCTACCCTTAGTAACAAGCAGGAATAGGTATCATGTTACTTGCAGCCTGTGGGAGTTACATCTGCTTCTGGCAAGGCTGAGTTATTTAGCCCCATGTACCCAACGGGCAGCACAAAATACATACATACCCAAGTTTTCTGAGGCCGTCAGTAATATGCACATTCAGAGGCCATCTTGAGGCAAGCTGAAAATGCAGGCCTTGAATTATCTATGACAGAGTTTGTGAATGGGGACTTGTTGGAGTTCTTTTTTGCATGGCATTATTTCTTAACTCTTTCCAACTAATTCATTCTAAACTTAAAATCTGGGCAATTGAACTTTAAGAAAATTTGACTGATTTCTCCATAGCTTTTCATATTAATAAATTCCAGCAGAGGTGGGTGGGGTATTTTTTGTTTTGTCTTTTTTGTTTAAACAAAAAAACAAACAATCCACAAAAAATTTAGAATATGAAAATGTTTCATTCCTTTCAAAAACTTTAATGGAAAATATAAAGCATTTTCCCTCAAGTCAGCACTAAATATTATTCTTATATTTATATATATATATTCATTTTTAATGATTCATGTGGTGCTCACTCCAAGATGCTGCATTATACAGTTATGGCCAGATTCTCATTTTGCCGTTGTGAATCAGGAGTAAATCTATTGAAATAAATGGACTGGATTACACCAGCATAACTGAGAGCAGATTCTGGTCCCCTGGGTCAAATTCTGGTTTTAGTTATGTAGGTGTAAATCTGGAACAAGTCCATTGAAAACCTCATGTATTACTTCAGTGTAACTGAGAAGGGATTCTGGTTCTAAGTCTTTAAATATTACATATGTTCATTGATTATGGAATGAAAAATGCATTTGTGTTATGTTGGTTACTGAAAGACCGTGTTAGCTACATACCCAAGGAGCACACAAGAGCTTTCTGTTCTTTAAGAAAATACATTAACTTGAGGAAGAGAGTTCTTACTACAACCCTGATTACTATTTCCCTTAATTCCATCAAAATGACTTCTCCGTAACCCACTCTCCCAGCCAGATGATCTACTCTGCCTGTGGAGTGTACAAACTCCCTTCATCTTTTCTGCAGTTAATGTTTTGCAGATTTCAGCAAGGCTCCCGGGCTGTGTGTCTAAAAGTACAGTTTAAGCAGTGACAAATAGAAAGCACATGCTTATTAAGGCTAGATTACACAACTCCTGAGCTGTTTTAATGTCATCTGCTCCTAAAACAACAAACCTGTAGGGACTTGTGCCTGTGTGTGTGTGTGTGTGTGTGTGTGTGTGTGTGTGTGTGTGTGTGTGTGTGTGTGTGTGTGTGTTGGAAAGGGAAAGTTGGTTTGAGATTATGATGACTCATGAGTGCAAGGTGGTGTATAGATCTGAGGACTTGTGGGACATGCCAGGAACAGAATTAACTAGAAGATACCACACAGAACAAAGTGGCCATCTGATTAATAGATAGATATGTATAGTTTACACAAGCTCTATCAGGTCCTAAACCAGGCAACATCTAGCTTGCATAGTGTAGCTGGGCTAAAGCCCCTTTTCCCCCATAGCAGTGTCCTCACCATAACAATAAGAGAGATGTATGGGATGCGATGATAGATTGACAGCTGGTGTTTTCTTGGTTTACTTGATTAACCCTATGAAAACTCCGGATGTGAACACTCTTCAGTTCCAGGCAAATTTGAATTCAGATTTAGACACAAATTTTGCAATTCAGGTTTATCCCTAAATAATACTCCTCATTATGCAGCGAGAGACCACTCTGGCTGATGGTGGTATATACTGCCAATATGTGTGAATAGTTATTTTTCCTTTGCAGAAAGGTCTTTGTTTGCTGCTGTCGCTCCTGCTACAAGGGGCTATTAAGGAGTGGGAATGGTGCTGTGAAAGTAGGAAACCTTTAAGAATTTGGATGCCTTCCCCCCTGCACCTCTATCCCTCACAAAAATGTGTTGGTATCTAATGGCCCTTGAATGTTTTCAGCTGTCGGACTTTGTTTTACATAGACTCTGAGGCAGGCTTTGCAAGCCAAACTTCTAATCTTTTTTATTTTGGTTCCTTGAGCTCGGAAACATACGGTACTTAATTGGTATGCAGTAGTAGTAGCATCTGATTTAGACAAATGTTCTCTGTGTGAACTTAAAGGCCATGTCTTATTTAATTTTGTCATTTCCAATTAAACACTGCCAGTCCTTCCCTTACTATTTTGAGTCCTATTTAGTACTAATATTTAATATATGACTCACTTCAAAGTGTTTTTCTTATTTCTGGTGCACATTTCAAACATTCATGCAAAGACAAAAAATAGTGTTTGATTTTAGATTATTTCTTTCTTCTGTAATATCTGGGGTGGGTAGAATACACTGTAGACAGATTCAGTTCATATTGTATCACTATTTTCATATATTTGAAAGAAGCAAAGTCCCCCATCCCACAACCCAAGAAAGGCTCCCAAGCCCTGTAACATGTAAAACTAAAAGAAGAAAAGTGAAATAACATTGAGTATTATCACAATTTTTTCAAAAATGCTTTCTGAAGTAATCTGTATATTTTAAGTTTCCCACAGTGATATACTTTAAGTTTTTAAAACAACACAAACATTTACCTTGGCTAATGTCCCAGTATGAAGAATAAAAATTATCAACACAACTAAATGGCTTAAAAAGACAAGGTATTTTCCCCCAGGAAAAGTGGAGAATGTTAAAGTAATCTATGCGGGCGTGATCCTATTCAGATGCAGCCAGCAAAAACAAACTAGTTCAGTCAGCTATCTCTTTTAAATGGAGAGATTTCTTTCTTTACCTGTCCATCATCTCTCTAGGATGCTCACGTACCCTGTCTGACTAGGCTACTTTAAGTACAATTAATATTTATTCTGTATCTTGCTGGTGCCTTTTCAGTAATAACTTGACATTTATTTGTTGGTTTTCTGCAGGAATTAAATCTTTTTTTAAAAAAGATTTGGAGACTAATGATCTGAAGGATGCTCGCGGGCAGGTTATCTGCACTGTGTAAACCTGTGGGGTTCATTTGTCAATGAACTAAGGCCTGTTGCATTGTCGCATGTTATTTAAATACATTTTTCCTCTTTGTTTTTTGTTCTTCAGCCTTGCTGTGAAAATGAGCAATGAAGTTCAAAACTCTGTCATGCTGAATTCCTTGGCAGCTTCCTAAAGGCGCCCGGAAACCATTGTGCAAGCTTCCATAATCAGATAATGACTGATATACAGTGTGTGTGTCGATAGAAGTGTTGGAAAATAAAATACAGGGTTGCTATAAATTGGGTTTGTGAGATAGTAAATAACGTTTCAAATATGCAGCAGAATCACATTCCAGTTCTGTTTGTTCTCTGCCCCCTTCCTTTTCTAGAGGGCCTGTTCTATTTCTGGGAAGAACAGAACAAGACCAAGCAAATTGGATTACTATGGTGACTGCGTGTCATGCTAGGCTCTACTGAAATGAAGTCCACTGTTCCTCCATTCAGATTCATCTTTGTGCCTCCCTCTTTGCAGGTCAGTGTTTTTAGCAGAGGAGAAAGGATGAAGGGAGTTGAATTTATTGTCAATGTCACCAGGTTTGATGTTTGATGGAATTCAAGAGTGACTGGCTACCAATAGTCCTGTCTGTCTGTCTCCACCCATTAGATTTTGGTATGCAGCATTGTTGTAGCCAGCATTGTCCGTCCCAGGATATTAGAGAGACAATGTGGGTAAGGTAATATCTGTTATTGAACCAACTTCTGTTGGTGAGAGAGACACACTTTCAGGCTACACAGAGCTAACTATCTGTTTCGCCTTGTGTTTAGCTGTGACGCCAAGTACCTTTCCCAGGCCTGAGGAAGAGCTCTGCGTAGCTCAAAAGCTTGTCTCTCTCACCAACAGAAGTTGGTTCAATAAAAGATATTACCTCACCCACCTTGTCTCTCACTTAGACTGTGAGCTTGTTGGGGCAGGGGCCATCTTTTTGTTCTATGTTTGCCTAGCACAATGGGGTTCTGGTCCATGACTGGGACTCCTAGGTGCTAAGGTAATAGAAGTAATGAATTGCCTCTCATCCTAGTCAGCTGTTTTTCCTTGTTGCCAGAAGTTCTGCTCAGCAGAGAGACCTGCTCAGCAGAGATGCCTGCTCAACAGCAAGTAATTGGTTGGGAGGGAGTTGCAGGGACTCAGGGATTATCACTGGGAGCTCTGGTTAATGCCACACCTTTCAGCTGTGATTTGGTCTGGGAAGCTGCCCAAAATTGCGGACACTGATTTTGTGTTCCTCTGATTTCTAACGACTGTCTTGAGCAGATATGTGGGTTGGCGAAAGAAGAAAGAACTTTAATTACCTGTAAATCAATGACTCAAAAATCAGACTCACTGCCCAATGGCTCAGTCTGCATGCATTACCTCAACTAGCATTTTCAAGGTGAGCGTCACAAGAAGAAAGGCAAAGAACCTACTTGTGCTTGTTTAAAGGAAAGCCAAGGTTAGTCTGCATGTTTCTTGGTCTTGTCACATCATGAAGAAGTGCAGCTGTGGGCTTGGTGGTCCCCAAAGGCCAGTTCTGAAAGTCTGAGTTTCTTGACTTCCAAAGTGTATTGTAAGGCCTGTCTACGCCCTCAGACTTTTGGCCTGATGGATTGGATTGAGTGGGTTGAACAGTAGGTACTTTCTAGGGCCTTCTCTTGTCCAGTTGACTGATCATTACATTGTGATGTTATTAAATGCATGGGCTTGTACTCAGGGGCTATCGTAGGCACATCTTTTGTGAATCAAAAGAGAAAGATAACAAAAAATTTAGTGCAACCCATTGGTGTCCTTGTTAAACTTTTGTTGGATGATTATGGTGTGCCTCCCTGAAATTCCCCTGGTACATTCAGCTTCGCTTCCACACTATGGTTCATTTTTCTGTACTTCTGTAAGAGTCCTATGGAACTTAATACAGCTGAAACCAAGAGAAATTTAACATGGTCACTTTCTAAAAGAATAGAATGTAATAGGGAATAATATCTCTTCTACAACTATCCTATATAATTTTTTAAAGGAGATATATTTAATATCTACTAAATGCCATAGGATGGTTCACAAGACCTATAGAAATGTTAGCACTGTCTATTAAATTCCATAGGACTTTGGCATAGGAATGTCCCAAACTATCGTGCAAGTGCTGATGTGTACTCAATTAAGCAAGGCCTAACTAACTTTAAGCACATGAATACTTTCATTGATGACAACGGGACTAATTATGTGCTTAAAAATAGGACTGTGCTCAAGTACCTTGATGAAGTGTGTTCTTAAATGATTACTGATTTCTGCCCCAAAGGAGGCTACATTTCAGTAAAGTAAGCCTAGTTTACATAGAAGCAAATATTGTCCTCTGGTATGGGTATGTAATTTCTAGTATCTTTAATTTTAAAGGGAGTTTTGTGGGCACCTCTGAAGGCAGAATGCAGCCTGTTGATCTGTGGACAAAAGGGATGTATAAATGTCAGCCTTGATTATCGTTAAGAATTTCCGGCTTCTGTTAAGACATTTTATATGGATCTTTCTGTGTATCCCTAAGTCTGATAGTTCGGATTTAATGTTTGTCGCAGATTTCACTGGCATTCCACTGAGGGCTATTGCTTTAATTTTGTGCTCTTTTAACCTTTCCTTCCTTTCAGGGAAGAAATCTCTTTAAAAAAAAGCAGCAGCAGCAACAACAACAAAAAATGACCTCATAAAAATGAAGTAGCCCGTTCCCACTCTGAGCTCTTTATTCTTCTCCTGGCCTGACCTTCGGGAAGACAATAAATTCATTTGGTCTACAAAACACAGAGAGATAAATCTTCAGTGCAATGTGTGGGGAATTAGCCACTTAACTCCCATTAACTTTAATGGGAATTTAATATTTATTTACCCCACCGCATATAAATCTTAGCCTACGGTTTCTTACTAAGATGTTTTCATTGTTTTATGGATCCTGGTTATCCACCTAGAAAGTTTACCAGGGTGTCAGCAGAAAAGAAACATACTGGAAACTTACATCCCTTCTCGTCATATAAGCTGCAAAATGCATGCGAGATATGTAAGGTGAAATTTCTGAACTCTGTGTGTGATTCACTCAATTGATTCAGACCCCAAGTTGACACAAACCTGTACTGCTTCGTGCTGGCACCCTCATTGTCTCTAGGATCTAGAATTATGTGATGCCGAGAAACCTTTGGGAGCAAAAATCCTGATCAATAATTGAATTGTGGTTGGAAATAGGTTGAAAACCACAGTTAAATCAATTATGAAATTGGTGGGGAGAAGGGAGCAGGACTGCATGGAAAATCAAAGCCTGAGCAGAAGTTTCCAAGATAAATAATTGACCAGTGAAAGCTGCTCTCCCCTCCCATCCCCTTCCTAATGTACCGGATGATCATTGTTTTTGAAAAGACCCTTTCGAAATCAAAATAACCTAAACATTTTAAAAATGGGCCTGAGTCTTGATCTCACTCTGTTGTGAATCAGGAATAACTCTGCTGGCAGCAAGGTCTGATGAGCCCAGTTCTGATCTCACTTATACAGGTTTTATATCATTGTATCTGCATGGCATCAGTGGGGTTACCCCTGATTTACATCAGCCTAAATGAGGACCTGCATTCGTCTTCAACTCTGAAGTCTTGTCATTTTCAGCAGAAGTTGAGGGCACACAAGTTTTGCAAGGCGTGGTCTTTTATGGCAGTCTCACAGACAAAGCCACATCCCTGAACTACTGGCCTGAGCCCAGTGTGCATTTATGAAAATATTTTTTCTTTCGTATATTGAAACTGTGGCTTTTATCAGCCTTGACCTCATTGCTAACTGCACCTGTCAGGTTCCTACAGAGAGAGGAATGAGCGCAGTCTCTGGGTTTGTTTTCATAGCTCTAAAACACAGACAGGGATTCATTAGGAGGTCGTTACACAATACGCCATCATTGGTTGTGGATTCATTTTCCTTCGTGAACAAAGGTATTTTTTTTAAAGGAACAAATTGTGGTCTGAGTTATACTGGTATAAATGCATAGTGATGCTCTTGACTTCAATGGAGTTACTCCAGACTTAAACAGATATAAACTAGAACAAAATATGGCTTCCTGCATTCAGCTTGCACATACTAAAAAACGGTGGCTATACTTAAGAATACAGGATCCCAGAGTCTATGAACTATTAAAACATAAGGAGATAGTTATTATTCTGAATGTAAAATGTATTAAAAACATGTGGACCATAAACAATAGACATACATGTGGTATTTTTTTTCAGTCACATTTATCATATATTTATTGTCTCTTAAATGCAGATTGAAGGAAATTTGCAGAAAGTCCTGTTCTGAATTTTGATTCTTTTAAATCAGTTTACTCAGGAAATTGCCATTCAGATATTCTTCTTATTTACTAGCTAGCTCAACTGTGGCAGCTTTCATCAAAGTTTTGTTTTTTAAATACTTTTTCTCCAGCTGCTGTAAAATAAATATCAATATAATATACCATATAAACACCATATCAATATAATATACAATATAAACACCATAGCAGCTCACATTTAGCAAGCACATTTCTTTCTGAGTGATCCAGAAGGGTCTTAAGAACTATATACGATACAAACACATTCATTACTGAAATGTAACTATCTATGGGGAGGGGTAGCTCAGTTGTTCAAGAGCAGAGGTTCTCATACTGGGGGTTGGGACCCCTCAAGGGGTCACAAGGTTATTAAATGGGGGGTCACGAGCTGTCAGCCCCCACCCCAGACCCCGCTTTGCCTCCAGCATTTATAATGGTGTTAAATATACAAAAAAGTGTTTTTAATTTATAAGGGGAGGGGGTCGCGCTAAGAGGCTTGCTATGTGACAGGGGTCACCAGTATAAATGTTAGAGAACCACTGTTCAAGAGTGTACAGTAGCACTACACAACACAGGGAAGGTAGACATAGCAGGTTATAATTACCCCAGTTAAAACTTGGCAAGGACATCAAGGGCTAATCTCATAGCTCCTGTGAAAATCATCATTGCGTCTTTAATGATCACAAAGGCCCATGACCTCAAGTTTTATCCTTCATTTGAAAGATAGCATGCCACTCTTAACACTATCTTGGGTATTAGGGCTTCGATCCAGCAGAGCACTTAAGCATGTGCATAACTTTAAGCATGTGAGTGGTCCCAGTGGATCAGGAGCTAGTTCTGTACTTGGGTGGAAGAGTGTTATCCACTGAATCACCAGGGGACTTCCTGCCCCATTCTCAATGTCTCTTGAAGATCTGCCATGGAAGTACTGATTCAGCCTGACCCTGCTTAGTTTATCCAAGCTTATGAGATCATAGTTGCTGGCAGTATGGCAATATCACCAGTGGCCATGTGACTAAATATACAGTTATGCCAGTGTTTCTCAAACTGGGGTCACTGCTTGTGTAGGGAAAGCCTGTGGTGGGCTGGGCCGGTTTGTTTACCTGCCCCATCCGCAGGTCCAGCCGATCGCGGATCCCAGTGGCCATGGTTCACCGCTGCAGGCCAGTGGGAGCTGCTGAAAGTGGCAGCCAGTAAGTCCCTCAGCCCGCGCCACTTTCAGCAGCTCCCACTGGCCTGCAGCGGCGAACCATGGCCACTGGGAGCCGCGATCGGCTGGACCTGCGGATGGGGCAGGTAAACAAACCAGCCCGGCCCACCAGGGGCTTTCCCTACACAAGTGGTGACCCCAGTCTGAGAAACACTGAGTTATACCATCAGGCAATATCACATAACTAGTTGTGTGGCTATACCTTCAAGCACATATTGTCTGGAGCTTGTTAGATCCTGAAATCTGTGAGAGTTGTTGGGGAAAATGGCACTCTCAACTCCTAGCCAGCAGCAAAATTGTTAGAACTCTTGTAAGTGTCATGCTCTTCAGAACCACTGCTTATGCCATATTCCCAACAGCAGGTACAGGCATCTTCAGGATCCAACAGGCTCTCAAGAATAGACAGTGTTTTAACTAAAAATAAATATAATTAAACCGTAGCAGGGAAAATATATTGAAGATCATCACATACAGCTATTTGGAATATGTGTTCTGGGGAAATATGTTTGAACTTATTGGCAGGTACAGTATGTTTTCCTCAGAGAGAAAATTGCCAGAAAATCATAGAGTACATTTAATTAATTAAAAATGAAATGTGGGAGGGGTGGTAAATCACTTTTGTCATGTTGGTAGGCAAATTGTTTGATGATATATCCTATTTCTGTTGGAACCAGCTAAATGTTGCCTGCTCTATCACACTTCTTAGAAGCTGAGCTATATGCTAGGAGCTGTGAAAGTTGATAGCAAGCATGCTCTTTCCATTTCTCTGAATTAAGCAAGTCCTCTTGGCCCAAAGCACTGAGTTTTCTTGAAGAGTAGATAATGTTGTCTGAAAAAGACCAGTAACTAAAACTCCCAAATAAATCTGGTCAGATTATTGGTTACAAATTAATGATCCAATGAATTTAGCCCTGTTTTATGTTTGTGACTCCTTCATTCCTCTGATGTTTTACGTATTCATGAGCTTTCTTGTAATCGTTTCCAAAACAAATTTCAACTGTTGGGCTGTTCACGAACTTGTTTGGTTTGACTCCCTGATATTTGGGATGTGTTTGCTTCCCTAAGTCACAGAATGCCATTTCTGATCCCTGCATGCTGAAAAACTTTTCAAAGAGGAGAGTAGCAAGTGACAAACAGGGAATGCCATGTTTTCCAGCCTTTTCTTTGATGAATAATCATGAAAAATTATTTGTGCTAAAATTCACGACACTTTTGGGATCTAAAAACATATTCACAAATACGCCAGGAAGCATCATCTGAATACTCACAAACTAGTAATACTATGATCCCACAAATAACTTCCAAAGAAAACAAATATCAGCAATGAGTAATCTTAAAGAAGATTTTTGTTTCTCTGTTATGTATGGTGGAAATGGAGTTTTCAACTTTTACTAAAACTTTAAGTTCTGTGAACGGGATCTTTTCTGGTAGTGATATGAGTATGATATTCATTCATACTCCCAATAATGGGATAACAAACCCATAAGGGTTAAGGGTTAAGGACTTCAGTGTTTGTGTCTGCATCCAATGAGTTCCATTGGCTTCAACAGGAGTTGCGGGTGCTCGGTACCTCACAAGACACATCAAACACCTTGAGGGATTTGACTGTTATTGCTATGGGAGTTTTATTTTCTGAAAAAGGTGGAAAGATCCCTTCCTCTATATTTACTCAAAACACTTCTAGATATTAATGTTCAGTAGTCATTTTTAGTGGTTAGCACACAATATGCTACCGCCCTGCCTTCATTACAACATGGGCATGTAAGAACATTGAGACACCACCAGTAAGGAAAATATAACAAACCAAAACAAATGGAAAGCCTAACAAATTGTCAGGTTAGGTGGCAACTTTCCATTTAGCTGCAAGGGAGTTTATTAGTGGTTCATATGCTCATTGAAAAGTAACTATTGGCAGTTGGCTCTTTTGGAACCAAAGGCTGAAGAAAAACTTTGCTGGAAAAGTCCCTAAGGCCATTTCATTTAAAAAGAGCCTAAGCTTTCGAAAGCATATAATTATGCTTCATCCCTGCTGTCTTATCTCATATTAAATTTAATTGCTCTTGAAACTTGGCAACATTCTTGTGCCCATTTAAAGAAATTAAGTGGTTCTGTCATTTTTATGAAAGCACCTCAGCTCAGACTATTTCTGACTAATTCACTGTATTCAGATAATTTCTACCTTTTTCTCTTCCCTCCCCAATACCTGGGCTTCTTAAAAGAACTGAACATAGAGGGAACCGATGAAGAAGGAACAGTTGTTTTTGACCAAAACTGACAAAAGAGATTAATAATTTCCAGTGCCTTCATTTTTGGAGTGGGTGCTGAGCACTTTCTGAAAGTCACTCTCGTTTGAAATTGGTCTCTGTATTTCCTGGAAAGTAGATTTAACAACCCTCACCAAATATGCTGAGAGTGGCACTTGAAACAGGATTTTTCAGCACAAGCATCTGCTATCTCAGCTAAGGGACTAATTCCTTTAAGTAGCTGCTATAATAGATTCAGCCTAGGATGAGTCTCATTTCACATAATAGCCCTTCCAACCTTAACCAACAGCTGCTACTACATTTCAGTCACTACCAAGCCAGAGTCAAACCAGCGACATGGAAGCGAAGAATTCCCTAACCTATTCCCATCTCTTTGAGTACCCCATTCCCCTATCTTTGCTGTTAATATCCATGGCATGGTTTGTTACTGCTCTTTTCCATTGTTAGAGTGATATAGATATACAGCTGCCCATATATGTAAAGTTATGGGTGGTTTTTTTTCTTTTGGAGAAACCATTTCTACGGGTTTCAAGAGATGACAGATCCATGCATTCAGTAAAGTAGGCAAGCATAAACTCTGACAGCAAGATTAGAGATAGGGTGGAAACTGAGTTCGCTGAGTGAATGCTGTTAACATTTGTTATTTATCTGAAGGCTTGTTTTTCAAGCGTACAGTACACTTAATCCAACGTGACGTCTAGTATATTACATGTACTTTGTGATTATATGTTTTGTTGCTCTTTGTAGTAAAAAAAAAAGGACTTTGGCTTTTGGGGAGGGCTGTGTGTATCGGGGAAATTCCTTATGGTAAAAAAATATGCATTTGTGACATGCAACAGAAACTACATTTAAAAGCCCCCTATAACAACAGGGCTGATTCCCAGAGGTACTGAGCACTTGCAACTCGCACTGTCTTCAATGTGTAGCTGCTTACAGGATCTGGCCCAAATATAGCTCTGTATATTAAACAAATCCTAGGTTCTATGCACAGTGCAAAACAACTACATCCATAAAGTGGCTGATGCTGCCGGCTTGTGTGTTACATTTATTGGTTATGAATATCCCAAGAGTGAACATGAGCTTCTACAAAAAAGCAAATTATAAAGTTAATATAACCCCTAACTCTTGGATGGACGATGTGGTATCCTGGATGGATCAAAATGACTGTTCATCCACAAAGAGATTAGCAGAAGACGATGGAGAATGGTCTACCATGGTTGCAAACTTTTGGTAATGGAGATGCCGCACAAGAAGAAGATAGCCCCTTCTAAATGTTCTATATCCTGACATGGAAAGTGAAAGGGAGAAATTTAACCCTAGATGAACTTGGGACTGCAAAACGTTGTAATATAAATGAAAGCAGAGGGGCAGGCCTGGCCTAGTGTTCTGAGCACAGGAATGGAACTGGGAGCCTGGTACGTGTTTCTGCTTTGCAAATGATTCTCTTTGCAGTCTGAAGGGGAATCTTTCCATTGGCTTCACTGGGTTTCATAGTGCCCTCTGGGGCCTTGGATAAATTGTTGAACCTCTCTGCCTGAATTCTGGCTGTAAAACGGAGCTAATATAATGTTAGCTGTAATGTAGGAAGTACTGTGTGTTATTATTACAATGCCCTCAGAGAACAAAAGAAACTTAGTCTAGACATTTGGAGCCTGAAATTTGAAAGATAAAATAGTGGGATAAAACAATTCAATAAAATATTACTCTATTAAAATAAAACTCTGCAGGTGACTGTGGGTTTGTCTAGGACTAGTTGGTGTGCAACACACTGGTGGCTTTAGAAATCACACCCTTCCAGTGCACATGGTGGCTCCATGTAAACAAGCCAGGGGCTCTGAGTTGTCGTTTGTAGCTAAAGCACTATACTGGGAGTCAGGAGGTCGGACTCAAGCCCCAGCTCTGCCACAGTTCCCTGTGTGACCTTGGCCAGGTCACTTGATGTCTCAGTACTCCTCTGTCTACCAAACGGGGATAATAATACTTTGCTTTGTCTGTTTAAACCATGAGCTCTTCAGGGCAGGAACAGACTTTTACTGTGCGTATGCACAGCATCTTGCACAGCAGGGTCCTGATCTCAGCTGGGGCCTTGAGGTGCTATTGTAATACAAATAGTTGCACAGTCTGGATAGTTAAAATGGAGCAGGGATTTACTCTAAGGGGACTTTGGTAAGCAGGAAATCCAGGGGAAAGCAAGTTGTCATCTGGACTGATCTACCAATTTTTGTACCAGTCCTTGCAAATCCCTGTGATTTTCTTTTCCCGTGTGATTCCCTGTCAGGATTGGAGGAATATTCCAGGACATGGTAGGCATCTGATCAATTTGATTGTTTCTCGCTCCTTGTCTTCCTCACAGTACCACCATCTTAGATGTAGCCTCAAGAAGGCAGTGGCGTGTACAAAGCAAATTACCGTAGACTTGGTCTGTACTACAAATGTATGTCGGTATATCTGCATCACCCAGGAATGTGGAAAATCCACACTCCCGAGCAACGCAGTAATACCAACCTAACCCCCAGGGTAGACAGCGCTTTGTTGACAGGAGGCTTCTCCCATTGACATTCTTACCTCCTCTTGGGGAGGTGGAGTATATGCACTGACAGGAGAAGCTCTCCCATTGGCGCAGGTCGCATCTTCACTAAGCAACGCAGCTGCAGCTCGTAAGTGTAGACAAGCTCTTAGCTCCCTGCAATGACTTACCATGCAAATGACAGAAGCCAAGACAAGTTGGCTGTTACAAGGATCTTTATGGCAGGACATCCCTAAGGGTTTTAATAATATGATTTTTATATAGAAGAAACATTAACATAAAGGGATGCTGGTTGTTTTTTATAGAACACTGCACATTGTGTTGCAATTCTATGGATGGAAGCATTGTCAACTGAGGTCTCCTGCTGCTGTGGTGGCTCCCCTCCTCCCCCCCCCCCAAACACTGTAAGAGGCGGGGAGAGGTGTGCTGGAGCAAAAGTAGATGGGGCCAGAAAACTTTTGCTCTTTAGCTGGCCTGACATGACTTAGAGCAGCCCCAGCTGGCCCAGAATTGGGAGAGTGGAAAGGTGGCTTAGAGACAGGTTTCCTCCCTACTCTCCTTAGCTGTACTTTGTATTAATTCAGCGCAGCCAAGGATCTGGCCTAGTCTGAGTAAGAATGGCAGAATCTGGCCCCGACTGCTTTGAGCCTCCCAGCTGGACAGCACTATAGAAATAGCGCATGTGGTGATTTAGTCAAGGACAGGAGCGCCCCAGCTGCAGTGCAGTCTTTTATGTCCCTCTTCTCTCTGGTGCTTTTTATTCTCATTCAAGGTTTCCTATGACTTCATCTTTCTTTCCCCAAGATTTCCAGTGTCATGGTTGAAGTTAAAATCAAAACACACACATGTATGCTGCTTGAACTATTCTTTCCTTTTACAAATCACTCAGACCTCACACCTCTGCAGCAGAACAAATGTAATCCAAGGATTGGGTCATAAAATCTTGGAAAATTTTTATTTGAACTGCTGGCATAGCTTCTAGTAGTGCGCTGGGGCAGCTCTCCTTTCACGTTTCCCCGGAGCCATGTAAAGAATGTGACTGAGCTATAAATGCAGGCCTCATACAGTGCAGGCTCCAGGATACCAGGTGAGAAACCAGAGAGCTTTAGATTTTTTTTGCAAAAGATCATCAAGGCACCTTTAAAAAGACACTGATTTCCGGTGTCACCTTGTCTCTCTCACCTTTCTTCCACCCGTTCTCTAAGGAACTGAAAGGTGTTGAACATTCTTTGACCCATGCAAACTAAACAAACTGCCCAATTGATGGGAAGAATCCTGTCTCTAGCTAGCTTTCACTGTCTGCCTTGGAGGCAGGTAACAGCTGTGCGTATATTCTTTTGCAACAGGATTCTGTAACAGTGTTGTAGATTGCTGGCCGTTTGATTACATGGTCATAGGCTGTCTGTAAGGTGAAAACAACTGGCGAACATGTTTATTTTTTTATATGGTTTATATTCCATTGCCACAGAACTCAGTGTGTTTTAGTGAAGACATTCCTCCTGTTATCTGGGGAAAGAAAGTGACCTTTCAATTCAGTGCTCTCTTTTTCCTTCTAGTAGCCGGCAGTGCATGCTTGACCTTCGAGGAATATGAGCTGAGAGGAGTCAGGTTAAAATATGTGGTCTTGATCCTTTCTTCACTCAGGAAGTACTCTTGTTGACTCACTCTACCATTCATTATCTTATGCACTTTTATCATGTCCCCAAGCAGTGATGGAGCAACCGCGCAGCCACTGCTATAGTCTCAGGGCTGCAGTACTGTCCACAGACCTTGTGCTCCTTTCCATCTGGTGCTGTGGCCAGTGGATCTTCAAAGGTTTGGATCCACTGGCCATGCCCAGCACGTCACCCCAGGTTGCTCCAGCCCATATGGGGGCAATGAGAGAGCTGCAGTGGAGCAGCACTCAGTAGTATGTAGGGGGAACAGAAGAACTGCAGCTACTGAGATGTATTTGAAGCCTTCAGCAGCCTTTCCTTGACCCCTAAGCTTGATTTGACTCTAAGTCATTCAAACACCAAAGTGTACTCTGTGCTTGGATCCAGAGGAGGCCATGCCCCTGGAGGGATCCTTATTAAAGAATAAACATTTCAATGAGCGAACATAATTACTTTGTTCTAAAGACCGAACTAATCTGTGTCTCTAGCACAGCCGCTGCCTGACTGGATCTGTTTAGAGATTGGTGGCTGGAAGTTCTTCCTCCCAATATTTTAACTGTTACCAAGCTGTCTATTTTAATATATTGTTGTAAAAAAAAAAAAGGTAACATTTGAGTTCTAAAAGCCACAAAAAATGAAGTATTCTTCCCTGTGGATTACTGGCTACCCCTTTTAGAAATTATTTTTTTAACCAAAGGTGAATAGCAGCAACAGGCTATATTTTTAAAGGTTTGATTTTTCAGCTGCCTGTGTTATCTCGTGTGCTCTATCCCCAATCCCTCTGCAGCAGGAGCTGGGTGCATGCAACCTGAAAGAACATAAAATATCCCTAGAAAATCAGGTGGCATGAATGCTGTTGCAAACAGAGTTCAGCTCACCTGCTTTTTAAGAATATATTTTATGTACTGAAAACAAAGAGGAGGCCAACTAGAAAAGGTGAGAAGCAGCATTAGGAAGAAAGGGTGTAATTCAGTGAAATAGGAATGGGGAAAGGAACAAGGAAAGGGAAATCCAAGGGGTTAGAAAGAGAATTTAATGTAAGGAATACAAAAAGGAGACTAAAGCAAAATTACAAACATTAAAACCTGTGCTGTTGCAAGTTCTTTCATGGAATTTTAGCTGAAGGACTAATTTGGAGAAGGACATTGTGCAAAGAAAATAAATGCTGAGGTGAAAAAAGGTGAATCAAGGTTAAGAGAATGTAAATAGCTTTCTGAGATCTGAGGCTTTTCTTAAAAAGAACTTGCACACTTGGTGTCATTTATACCATCTGAGTGAAGTATTACATGTTAAAGTCAATAGACATATTTTTCCATGTCCTTTCCTAGCTCACTTCATAAAATGGGTGTGGTTTTTTTGGTTTCAGCTAAAGTCATTTTTCTTTGTCATAGAATGTCAGGCTTGGAAGGGACCTCAGGAGGTCATCTAGTCCAATCCCCTGATCAAAGCAGGACCAATCCCCAGACAGGTTTTTGCCCCGATCCCTAAATGGCCCCCCTCAAGGATTGAATGCACCATGCACGGTTTAGCAGGCCAATGCTCAAACCACTGAGCTATCCCTCCCTCTTCTTTTTCTTTTTCAAAACTGCAATACATTTTTCACATTAAGAAAATGCACTTGAAAGATTGCTTTTGGCACTTTCCTTCTGTGACCCCATTTGTTGCTGATATGAGAATAAAGCAAAAGAGAGTTCTTTACTGTAACTGCAGTCCCTAGAAATGCCATATGGGGGCCATGTGACTGTCCTGCTGAGTGCAGGATGGAGAATTGTTAGCCTATGTAAATTCACACTCACTCAGACTATGCTAAATGCCAACACGCACCTGCAGGAATATTAATGGATGAGCCACACTTACGGCCATGTCCTGCGGTCCCCGCATGGTCCCCTGGGACTCATCACTAAGCTTCTTCACCTTATGTGAAGGACTGTTGACAGAATGAAAATTGCCATGGAGAGGTAATGAACCATTCTGCAGATAGATTCCTGAATGCACAGCCAGTCTCATCCCTTAGCAAATGAAATCTGCATTTTGCTCTGTGTGAACCAAATATGTGATTTTTTTTGGTTGGTCCTTTGCTGCAATACTTTAACACCTCTCAGCCTTTGACAGTGTGTGAGACATTCCACCTCTGGTCTTCATGAGCAGTCTAGCAATGCCATTTAGGCTGAAGTCAGATCATGTCTTAGCCACTTTTATGAATCTCTCAGGCACTTTTATCCTGTGCTATGATTTGTTTGCCTTTTACTTTGCTGAAAGCCATACTTAGTTGGACAAGCCTTTCCTAAGAATACTGCCTTTCCAATCCCCAGACTCAGTTCTTTCTCTGTCTTCTGACCCTTTGTCATAATGCCATTTGTAAAACTAAGTACTCAGTAGTGGCCAAAACATTCTTAAAGTAACCAGACTAGGGGAAGCGTTGTCTCTTTTGACTTCTAACTGACTTCCTGGCCAGTGTATTCTAGGGCCCTGTTTGCCTTTTGTGCAAGTTCTGGTTCTGTTGCCAACTGCTCTGTTTCCTTTTTAGTTTCCTCAAGAAGAACTCCATCCAAAGTACATTTTGCCTTTTTATTGGTCCTCCCCAGATGCGTAGCCTCTCATTTACTGACATTGAATCCATATGCCAATCTCATCAGAGCGTGCAAACTGCAGAAAAGTTACCTGGAGCACTCCCTTGATGAGTCAACTTCTATTTTCTAGGACATATCTCTTCATGTTCCCATTTCCCACAAGCATCACTACACCTTCTCCCATGCAGCCTCTGTACCTGGAATGGCCTGCCTATCCTATGCAACAGAGAGTTGCCCCTCCTCCTTAAATCCCTTCTCAACACACACCTTTACACCCTCCCATAATCCTCTAATTAATGTTCTTTAAAACGTTACATTAAATATAGACTGTGAAAAGGAACTACCATGATGCACACAGCACTATCCACCCAGACAGCTCCATCACCTAGGCACTTGCCCATTTCTGAGAGTTCAGAAGTAAGAAGGAATGACCTTGTTCTGTGTATTAACTGTGGTGTCCACTCTTGGACTCAGTTTAGATTGTAAATTCTTTGGAGCTTTATTCTGGGGTGGGGGGTGATCCACAGCCCATTTAACTCAATGGCAATCTTTCTGTTGACTTAAGTTGGCTTTGGATCAGGCTCTATACCAGCTGGGTGGAGTGTGGAGGGGCTAGGGAGGTAAATTCCACCTCTGCAACCCAAGGCCGGTGAGCAGGTCTGCTGACCCTGCCAGGTGGAAGAGCAGCCATAGCCAGTTCCTACTTTGTAAATACAAATGCTGTGGCCCCCCTCCAGCCCATCACCCCATCTCAGTCTGCTGTCTGTGTGGGGCTAGGTCAGTGATGGCTAAGGGGTGCGCAGCCTGCAGTCCCTTTCCCCCTCTTGTAGCAAGGGGTATCTTGTGCTGGCCCTCTGCACCATGGGCAAATTTCACCCTGATGTTTGCCGGCGATGCTCAGAGGAAAGGAGGAAGGATTCAGAGGTCTATTACTGAATGGAATGGTTAACCAAACAAAGGCAGAGAGCTCCACTCTCCTTTCGCTGTCGGCCTCCCATGACATGGATGGAATCTTCAAGGTTTCTCCGCTGCGGTCAGAACAGATGTGACCCATTTTTGCCAGGCTTTTGCTTAAAAAGACAAATAAAATTAGCAATGCTGGTGAGATATCTTGGACATGGGAAGTACTCAGTTTCTGGTCTTGTGCCTTATGATACACCGGAAGCATGATGATATCTGGGAACATATGCACCGTGTCAAGTGTTAGTCTTTCCTTACGGATCAGTCTTTACTTATGGGTCTATTCTTCCACCGTGGCATATGTGTAACTCCTCTTGACATTAATAGGATTTACATGTGCATATAGACAAAAGAAATATGGAATAGTGCCTCCACAGTTAAAGCCTAAAAGATGCTTTCCATTCGAAGTTCTATTTCTGCCTTGCTCGCAACAAAGCAAAGCAAGAAAATCTCCCTTTGTTGTGATATTTTTTATTGACCCATGCACAGTAAAACTTGCCTTAGGCAACCATCCAATGGACTAGTGAAATATTAGTTGCCTGTTAGAGAGAATCTTTAACTACTTGTCAACGAAAATTATACTGGGATCCTAGAGGATGCAATAAAGTTGTCCCCTAGGTTAAGAGTTTGCCAACTGGAGGTGATGTTTAGTGTAAGTGTCACTCAGAATATATATCATATATGCTAATTTTCCGCAAATAATTCCTGATTTCCAGTGGACCTTAAGTCAGTCTTTAGCTGTTTAAAACTTTATTTCACACTGAGGTCTTTTGGCAACATGGAGTTGCTTGGAACAAATTAGCAGAGAGTTATTTTCAGGGATTCACTTAAGGAGCTTATGAATGGAATGTGACATTTTTAGCAAATGGTACAGTTTCTTCTTCTTTTACTGAATAGAAGGATTGTCAGATGGTTAAGGCACAAGACTCAATTTAAGGAAATCTGGGTTGGATTCCAGATTTGCAGTATGACACTAGATATATCATTTAATTCCTCTGTGCCTTAATTTCCCATCTATAAAATGGGGACTTCCTTTTTCCATCTTATCTATTTAGGTGTAAATTTTCATAGGTGACCAAATCCTGTCACTTTTTAATGGGATTTGGGCATCTAAGTTTAGGTTCTTTTGGAAATACCAGGTTTAGCTTGCAAATTCTTCAGAGCAAGGACTATTTGTATGGACAGCACCTAGTCCAGCAGGGACCCGAAGTTTCTACCTTACAAATGACAGTGTTTCAATCCCAGTGCTCAATACAATGGAATTAGTTTGTGTATTTGTGTGCATGTGACAAATTCATCTATGTACTGGCTGTATATTCTTAAGAAGGTGCTTACTCAAATGCACACATAAAATGTTTGCAAACGTCTAGCCAATTTTCCTGGCCCTTTATTTGGTAGATTTGATTATTCACACTGCTTTACTATGTGTGATTCTAGCTCGATTTAGAAAATGTGATGAACTGGTGGGCCATTTTTCTCTTTACACATATAATATGGACTATTTCCTCCCTCTGGGCACTTGACTGTTTTAAATCAAGATATCTTTGTTCCTGGAGACTAGGAAATATTCTTATAAAATGTCTTATTTCTTCCTTAAACTTATATAAATGTACTTTATTGGACAAGAGGAAAACCTAACACATAGCTTGTGTGGGTAACCCACTGTGTGATTAAGAATGTAATATGCAGAACTTCCCCATAATAGGTCCCTTTATAAAAGACTATTGTTCTCTGACTCCCAGCTCCATGCTAAACTCCCTTACACACTCTGCATTATACTTGTTCCCAAGATCAGACTCATAGGCAAGGAGTATGGCATATTACCGGACTGCTATTGAATGGGCTATGTTGATAAATGGAAGGGAAAACATGCTATATTGGTTTGGTTTTCTGTAAAATCAAGGCTGATACTATAAGTCTGTCTATAGGGTCAGGACCAGTGCTATAAGGGCATGATCCAAAGCCCATTAAAATCAATAGAAAGCCTCTCATTGATTTCAGTGGGCTTTTTATTGGTCCCTAAATGCAGAGCTCACAGCTGCATTGGATCCTTTATGGCACCCTAAAATAGAAGTTGACTCTTCACTCCTTGAGACATGTCTGCTGGCCCCTGGCATGACGCCCCTGGGAATTCTTTCCTGCTCCCTTGTGCAGTGGAGTCTGAGGCATAGAGTTTGCTATGCACATAAAAAATTCAAAAGGAAGCACTGGGGTGGGCCACAGCATGAGTGTAGCTGGGCTGCAAGCTAGGGAGGACATGAAGACAGCAGGGAAGTGGGTATGGTTAAGGGTGGAGGAATAAGCTAGCCACTAATAATGAAGGGAGGTTATACCACCTGCAGTGAAAAGAGTCCCAACCCCAACACTTCTTATAGGTTGTCTGAACCTCTTGAACTCCTGCATGGCCCTGGCTGAAAGCTCCATGGGCCCACAGATTTCATAGTGCTGGCTCTGTTCAGAGTCGCGGTGCATTATATAATATAACTGTTATGCTCTGCAACAGTACACATTAACTGCTCATCTAAATAAGGTAAGACAACGTTGCCGGCATCTTAGAACTGAGCAAAAGTTTATGGGGCATTGGCTAATGCCTTAGGTTAATATCTTATCTTTTGTGCTAAGAAAAAAAAATATCTAACTGAAATACAGAATCATTTTTATAGTCAGCAAATATGTTGCACTTGGATCCTTTGTGAAAAATGGTTTTAGCTTGAAATATATTACTCCAACATACGATATAGAAGAAAAACAAGGGCTTATTGTTGAAGGACACAGTGTAATTAATAGTTTTATTTTACTGTGTTAAAGGTGCTAAAATAAGATCAAGATAATCAAGTCAAAGTACAAACGTTATTGCCAACCCCAAACATTACAAAATCATGAGCTAGGAGCCCAAAACCGTGAGATTGGCCTCAAAATCATGTTTCGTTTTACTCTGAAACACATTTTGGGTTTCTTTTATTTGCCTTTTTTTTTTTTAAGTCTTTAGGGTGCATGTGGGTCACATTTCTCAGCTTTTCTATGCTAGCTTTTCTAAACAGGTTGTGAATCTGCTATATCTATCTATCCATCTGGTTGGTTTATAGAAAATTCTGTTTGGGATAATCTCTAGGAGGGTGTAGAGGTTAATGTGATATGCAAAACCCCAAGGCGCACCAAACATTCAGTGAATTCCATGGAGTTACACCATGGATAAATTTGGCCCAATCTAGGAACTAAAAAAAAAAAGTGAAATTTTAAAACAGTAATTGTAATGACAAGTAGGGTTTTCTATGTTATTAGGGCCCTTTTCAGACAATAATCTTTAAACTTTATGCCCATGCTGCATGTGTTCAAAGGTAAATCTGACCGCAGCCCATGCAGTACATAAACAAGCCATATTTTTAAGCATAGTGTGAAAAGTGGGGGCTGACATTCCCACTATCCGTGTTTCATGCATGAGTTATGAGCCATCGTAAAACATTTTCATATTGCAACAATGAAAACTGAAGCTGCTCTGTGGTCGTCTTGTTTGAGCTGATAGCTAACTGAGCATTCTTTGTTATGTTTAGTTGTGGAAAAAAGGGGAATTAAATTACTAATATTTTTGAATTCTGACATTACTTTTTGTAACTTTCTGGCGAAGAAAGAACATTTTCTACAGTTGTGTATGGAGTTACTGGATAAAGATATTAAATATTAGCTTATGGGGAGTTGCAATGGTTTTAAATGTTCAGAGCGGTTCAAGGAGTTCTGGATGGGCTGAACTGAGTTGTCCATGGAGCAGCTAAACAAGTAACTTCACTCAAATTGAGAAGCTTTCAGGAAATATGGTACTATGTATTTTAGTTAGTCTCCACCATAATGTTTTCCATACAGTCTGTTCTCATGAGGGCCTTTTCAGTTTCTTTAACTAGTTTGTTCAGGATAATGCTGGGTGTTGAATCTATTACGATAAAGTCAGAGGTCTACCAGGCATTCTTTCCAATTCAAAACATATGAGATTAAACAAAGACATGCAACATGAGTAATACAAATAAAGCAAAGACGGAGGTCAGCTTAGAGTCTTGTTTATTAAACAATAAATTTGATCTATTTTATTTAGAGGACAAGTATCCCTTATGGGTTTTTTGATACAGCATAGCTGGGCAAAGACACCATACATATTAGCTCTGTCTCTGTCAGGAGGCAGCTCTCTCATGGTTTTTGATAAATACTTCAGATTTAGGCCCTGATCCTGAAAGGTGCTGTACTCCCTGAACTTCCATTGGTTTTGCTAGACTCACCTCATGGAATTGAGGATGGATAAAAAGGGATTGGTTTTGGCTGCACAAAACATTGTTGGTTACCTTATGAAAAATCTAAACTGGGGAGGTTCTGATCTGGTTTCACTTTACTCACCCTCTCAAAGCTTGGTGTTTGGATAAATCGTTCTGACTGTGGTTCATTTCTGTTTTAAACAGAGGTGAGGCAAAATCAGCAGTGGCTTTGGTTTTGAAAAACCTTATCAGCCCAGTTTTTGTTTTAAAAAAGCAAAACCAAGGTTGGTTTGGATCCAGATCCGACCAGTTCCAGCTCCTCTCTGCCATAAACTGCTGAAATGCCTCTGAAGTGGGTTGGCAGATACACATGTAATTGCCATTCAGAAGATCTGGGTTCAGAAAATAGTAGTAGGCCACTGTCATCAAAACACGTGCTTAGCTGGGGGAGGTGCAGGGGGCGGAGTGGCAACATCAGTCCTAGAGCCATTTGAAATGAATCTGTTGAATAGCATCATAGGAAGCTGTAATATGAGTTTAGCCCTACTGGCATTTCTTATAATTGAGTATTTAGAGCCTGGGAATGGAAATCCTGCGTTCTGGATTCTAGTCCTGATAGTATCATTGATTCTGTATTTGACCTTGGGCAAGCCATTGAATTGCTCTGTTTCTCAGATTCCCTGCCTGTGGAATGGGACTAATAATACTTCCTTGCAGAGGTGTTGTGAAGCTTAACGAATTACAGTCTGAAAGGCACTTTGAGATGACAGACATCCGTATGGGAACAGTGTATTCAAAACATATGAATGACAGATTGTTACTTATGCTGTGACTTTTAATGATGTCCATGAGAAAAGTCACAGATAGTAAATATCAATTCAGAGTTTCCTCACTTCTGCTTTAAATTGTTCCATATAGCATGAAGATCACAACTGGGATTTTGAAAGAGGACTAAGGGATTTTCAGTGGAAGTTGGGTGCCTAACTCCTTTAGGCTCCTTTGAAACTTCCAGATGAGGTTATCCCTGTATACCTAGCAAATTTAAACATTTTCAAATGGGTGGTCAGGGGATGGAGGTGACTGAACAGTGAATTGTCACAATAAACAACAAGATATGAAATACCCTGATGAAACAACAACAAAGGCATCAAGGCAAATTGCGCAGTCAAGGGGCCTGATTCTGTTGCCCTCAGCACCTTGCAGTTCCCATGCTGATTTCAAAGTCAGTGGCACAGGGATATTGAGGGAAGAATGGGGCCCTGTGGACTGCATGGGTGTAACTGAGAACAGTTTGCCTCTCTGTCATTTGTGGAGGATTTGATACTCCCCCCCTCTGTGTTTTTCCATGAACAAGACAAAAATGCATATAACTGCTCAAAGAAACAACCACCATTGCAAAGGCTCAATAGAAGGGTCAGTCTGTTTTCTGTTCTCTGCTTCACAATATTGTCATGAGCTAGGTGAAACATTGTTTTTGGCTGAGATGAAACCCAGCTGAGATTGGTAGTTGTGAACTCACTCTTCTGTTAACATAACTGTAAGCATAAGACCCATCGAAAATAAAAGGTGTGGGTGAGCCCACCCAAGACTTTTGGCCGAGGACTGTTCTGAGTAGTGGTGTGTGTGTGTGTGTGTGTGTGTGTGTGTGTGTGTGTGTGTGTGTGTGTGTGTGTGTGTGTGTGTGTGTGTACGAAAGAAGAGAGATCACACAGAAACTGAGGTCAGACAAGAACAGATGAGGGAGAGAAACAGCCTAAAGGAGCTGCTGAAAGCACGGTAGCTGACTCTGGAAGACACCTGGAAAGAGGTTTTTAGGTCAGAGGTGCAGGCTGGAATGAGTGCTTTTGGTGCTATGAGCAAAAGAAGCTGTTGTCTGCAATTTGATTCCTTCTGTGTTCAGAGATATAGGACTTTGTACATTCTTTGTAAATAAACAAAACTACATCAAAGAAATACCTATCACCAATTTCTACTCTCAACTGGAACGCACCCAGGGCCCCAAACTTTGACTAGCTGCTCAGGTAAAAAAAAGGCAACAATATTTTACTTTTGGGAGGGGGTGCGCACCTTAGAACTAATATATACATCTTTGGTGCTTTTACAATGAGTTGATTCTATTCAGCCTCACCAGGTACCAGCGGGAGGGGGAGAGGAACTGAATTTGCAAACTGATGACACATTTATACCAGAATTCTAGCTTTATAATATTATTGTATCATTTGACTTACATGTATACTTTGGAATGTTTATAACAACTGTAAATCATAGGCAAGATCAGCCAAAAGAATTCCATGCAACATTCCAAGCACAACTTGTAAAATAAACACAACAATCACAGAGGAACAACAGGGAAACGTAGCAGCTCCAGAGCAGATGGGAGCACAGGATAAAGCCTTCAGTAAAATCTGTATGAGGATTAGATACATGCAAGAAGATTTTTTTTCTGCATTGCTACCTGTATTCTACCTTTGCTCTGTGCTAAAGACTGCAAAAAACAACGTGTTATCTGGCCTGTATGAATCAAGTATTGTATCTGTGGGAGAAACGACGTAGCTGACAATACAACGCTTGTTGGTAATATCAGTTCGCAGCGCTGTTCCCTTCTTTTATATGACATCGCAAGTTTCTTGGAAATATCTTTCTTCCTCTGTGTTACATGACTGTTGAAAAGCCATCTCAGTACAGTAACATGACCATGACCCCCTAACCAACTTGCCTTCCAAGGCACCTAAAGGAGAATAAAAATTTACTAATTCCTGAACCATAAAGTTCTGTGGCTGATTTCTAACCCATTAACCTTCATTTTTCCTTTTGAGGTTTATGGTCCTTTTATGATTTGGCCAGTGAATTGTAAAATAAACATTTAAATGCATTCTAGCCAGATAACAATCTCATCATTAAAACATCTAGGTTACTTTGTTTGAAGTTAGTTACTATAAAACTCTTTTGGATTCATCAGCACACTTAATAATACCTGTCTTGTTCTCCATGAAATGGGCAATGTAACAGGATACACCCAATGACTTTATTCCTTTGGCTCCAGTAAAAATGATTGCAAAACTTTTTGTAACTTCCCTTCTCCTTCAGGGTGAAAGGCTGATATAGAGTCAAGTCACAAGCTAAATCAATTGTACCATCAAAAGTTAAAAATTAAGCAGGTTCTGAGACCAGAAGCATGTTGAGATTGAAGTAGTAGAATGTCACGTTTGTCTAGTCTTATTATGCTAAAAAAAATGTACTTCAAAAGAAAGTACAATAAAGTAACATGGTGAAGGCAGAAATATATCAAAACAACTCCAAGGACAGGAATCTGTTTGAATGTTTGTCAATGGAAAGACTCCCACTGACTTCAACAGATTTTGAATCAGTTCCCAGTAAGCCATTAACACATTTCGGTTGAGCTGTGTGGATGTCTTAAGGGCCTGATTCAAAGTCTGTTGAAGTCAGCGGGAGATTTTCCATTGACTCCAGTTCAGGCCCTTAGGGGACGTCTACACAAAATCTGGGATTGAACTTCCCAGGCCAGGTACACAGACTCGTGGTGTGGACATTGCAGCTTGGGTTGCAGGTCAGGCTATCAAGCCAGCATGACCTCCTTCAGGCTTGAGAACCTGAGCTGCAGCCCGAGCGGCAACATTCACATGGCTATTTTTAGCATCTTTCTCCCTGGGCTGGGAGGTTCGCTCCCAGCTGCAGAATAGACATACGCAGATTGATCAGAGCAGCCAGCAAGTCTTGCTTCTCAGTTTAGTCATGGTTCCCAAACACAGTGGAAAGGTCCGTGAAGAAGCATCACTCGGCTGGGCCTGCCCTCTCTGGTGCCAATCCTGCAAGTGCTTCTGCATGTGCTTAATTTTATGAGCATAGCCCCACTGTGGTCAATGGGGCTGCCCATGTGCTTGACATGTGGGTAAATGTTTGCAGGATCAGGGGCCAATACTGGAACTCTCACTGAAGGCAGTTTTGATGGTAAATGGCTGGAATGGGCCCAAATTGCACACCTCACTGGTAGGCAGGACTGGACCCAGAGGGCTGTCTTGGGCCGTATAAGCCAGTCACGTTATGTAGAATACAAAGCCAGTTTAAGACACTGGAAGGCAGAGAGTATAATCAGCAGGAGTCTGACATTGCTTTTCGCACAGTGAAGGTGGGAAAAAGCTCCTTATGCAGCAGAACTGATCCCTTTAAATCCAACATTCGTATGTGCTATTGCAAAGCTTCTCCCTCTGCCAGGTTCATAAGCCACAAAAAGATTTCCCTGGATCTTCTATAATGTCTACTCCGTTGTTGCACTCAACAATAAAAAGATATAATTGTAATAAATTCCTTCCTGTCTATTTAATCAAAAAATCAAATGGGTTTGATCAATTTGCACATGCAAATGCTCATTTTTTGAGTACAATATAAGAGCAGCCTTTGGCCTTTCCATTTGAAAAACACATCCCTAACAGAAACACACCCCTAATAGAAACCTAACTGCAGGTTCACCTGTTCTAATCACTCCAGGACATTTTGTTTTGTTTTGTTTTGTTTTGTTTTTCAACACAAAAAGAACATATGCAAGCAGCGACATTAACATTATAGTTACAACACACTCCAAGAAAAGCCAGGAAATCCAATTTTAAAGCAGACATTTCATCCTTAACTACTGTTGCTCTTATGTTTCTTCTCTCTTAATGGCATGAGTTGAGGCTAGACTCGGAGTGTCATTTTAAGCAGAGGGATTCAACTTCAAACAAACATCTGGATAGACATCTCAAGTTAATGTGTATAAGTACACTCTAAGGGCCCGGCTGTGCTGCCATTGAAGGCAATAGCAAAACTCGCATTGTCTTTCTTGGTGAAGGAGCATTTGAAAGTAATATCTGGGATTCCATTGTATTAAGTAGGAATTAAAGACAATTAAATAATAATTAATCATAATAAAGCCTATCTTAAGGGAGTTTGCGTCACAGAAGCCTCTTGCCATCCTTAACTCTCACTTTTCTGGCTTTCCTATTAGTATTTACAATAAAATTATTGCAACATAGTTCTTGTGTTTAATATTCCCCTGTTTCAAAATATGAAATTGCAGCTAACTCCCTGGATCCTTCTGGGCTAAACACAGAAAAGGTTTTACTAAACAGCTGCTATATATTATATTAATTATTATTATAATATATTACATCATATCCAATTACAGCTCTATTATAAGTTTCCCTAAAACCTAATATCATTCTCTGAAATTGTTTACAGCAAAACTAGAAATAGGCAAAGAAAGAAAGAAAGAAAGAAAAATCAAAATGTTCAGATCCCAACATGAGGCCGAACTTACTCAATGCTCAGGTTTGTTCAGACTCAGCATTTAGATTCATTTCTTCTAAAGAAACGGACCAGCTGCAAAGTTTTGATGAGGTAGCACAGTGATTTGTGTAACATTATACATAGAGACATAATCTTTTCAGGCCAGATTTCAACTGGTATAAATCCAGATGAGGATATGCTTTCCCTTATGCACCCATCCTCTCTATAAAATTATAAAATAGAGAGATTAGAGCAGAGCAAATGATTTGCAGTGAATAATTAAATCAGTTAAGCAAAGCCAAGCAAATGAATTTTGATGTGTGTGAACACTGGCAGAAGTTTTATTGCAGTAATCTTCCTGCTCTGTTTATGACATATAGCTAAAAAACCTGGTGCACAAGACAGAGAACTTTTGGAATTGCTTGCAGTCCCTGAAGACAGATGAAAGTTGAGATCCTTTGAAACCTTGAAGACACAGGGCTAAATTCTGCTCTCATGCCTCTCCATTGAAGTGGATTGCACAGGTGGATGTAAAAGCCATGTTTGACCCTCAAAGAAGCTGATAGAGTTTCTTTGGCATCATTTTATGAAAACATTAACTACAAATCTCAAATCCACCTTTGCTTCTTTTTATTCCTCTCAAGCTTTCTCAGAACCCCATACAGGCTCTCAAACAGCTACTTGGCTAGGCAGAAATATCAAACTGTGGCCACAAAGCCTTCTGCACAGGAGGAACATTTCTTATTAGGGCAAATCTGCTTTGCGTGTAAGTCTTTGCGAGATCAGTCCCTTAGTCAGTAAAGATGTTTTATAGGATAAAATAAAGACCATCAAGGTAGCTATGCCTGTCCACGTATTAATATTTCTAAATGTCTTTTCTTTACAGCTATGGTATTAGGTAGCTTGGCCAACTTTTTAAAAATGTTACTATTTCTTGACAAAATGTCAAGTAAGTTTTCAGGGGGGAATACTTCATAACTAAAGTATGTTTTCCTAAGGGCAATAAACCACGAATAAATGTACTTTTTCCCCCATCCGGTCTTTGAGCCAAAACCTTCACAAGCTTTTCAGAGAAATAAAATTATAAGTGTTTTTCAGCAGTAGGGTGAACCTGGGTGGCAGTGAACTACACCTGGGCAAATATTATACGTCTAAAGGGGGGGAGATTTTTTCTGGCATTGCATAGGGCTAAACCCTTAGTTTTCTATGCATAATGTTAAAGGGAATTGCTTAAGACATCAGGAAACTTTTGGCCATCCATTGTATCGTGTTTACTTCTTCAGACCCATGGAAGGCTGCTCCAGCTAGAAAGAAAGCTTTTTCAGTGACATGGTAAGAGGAATAAAAAGTCAAACTTTCAATTATTTCTCTATCTGACAAATGCTTGGCTCGCATATACCCTGCTTTGTGATACCAGAAGAACGTGAAGGGAACTGAAAATAATGTATTGGTCAACACAGATTTAATTTGATCTTAAACTGCAGTGGTCTCATTAGTTTTCAATTGCTGAATATGAGTGGTGTGGTCGAGCGGATAAGGCCCTGGATTGGGATTCAGAAGACTCTGCTAGGCCAGTGTAAGAGGCAGTTGGTATTTCATTATGATGGATAGCAGTGGTGAGCTGATGGAGCCACACATTTGGTTTGAAGTATCAGAGGGGTAGCCGTGTTAGTCTGGATCTGTGAAAGCAGCAAAGAGCCCTGTGGCACCTTATAGACTAACAGACATATCGGAGCATGAGCTTTCATGGGTGAATACCATCATGAATCCTATGAAGTGGGTATTCACCCACGAAAGCTCATGCTCCAATATGTCAGTTAGTCTATAAGGTGCCACAGGATGCTTTGCTGCTTTTACATTTGGTTTGGTAACTTTAAATCCTTAGCAGGGTGTTCAGGGTGTGAACACTTTTTGCTATTCTAAAATAAAAGCTGACTTGCTATGTGACTGGTGAACAAGTCACTTCCCTCCTTAGAGCCTCTGTTTCCCCTGCCGCTCTTTGTCTGTCTTGTACAATTAGACTAAATTCTTCAGGGCAGGGACTATCTCTTACTATGCGTTTGTACAGCTCCTACCACAATGGTGCCTCACTCTTGTTTGGACCTCTAGGCATTGCTGTCTCTTGCCAGAGGGATATGATTAAATAAATGACGTTAGTCCCCCAGGGCCCTCCTTGCTTCCACTGCCATATCCACTGTACATTGTGGAGGGAAGCCTGGCAAAGGGACATGGGGCAAAGTGAATCCTGCAGAATGTGTTTTAAAGTGAAATCCAATGCAAATAAGCAACTGATGCAAGTTGTAAAAGAAAGGACTAGTTTTAATCATGGATGAATCTTCACAAATAAAGAAGTGCACAAGGGAAGTAAAAGTAAAGCTTAAAGTGAAGCCAATCAGCTTTTTGTATGATTGGGATATACTACACTAACGAGGGCTTATTTATATGGCTTGTTCCTGCACACTCACTGGCGTGTAACTTCTAGTGTGCACCAGTGCATTGGGCACTAACTGTCCATGTGGACCTACTGGCTCACAATAAAAGTTCCCTACTGCACACTGACATAGTCTCAACAGCACCATGTCACTGCACATTGGGGAACTTTCAGGACATGCCAGTAGGGGTCACACAGACAGTTAGCATGCGACACGCTGGAGTGCACTTGAATTTATATCCCAGCTGGTGTGCACTAATGCACAGACAATTTTCAGATATCCAGAAGTGCTAACATGCCCAGTGTGCATACATGTATTATTTGTCTAGGAGTTATCAAACTAACATAACCTTTTTATAATATCTTGTGGGTTTTGTAGGGAAAAAATAATTGCTCTGATATCAGAAGTTCTTTTTATGGATTAGAAAGCTCCTCCTCCCCTCCCCCGCAAAAAAAGAGAAAGCTGCTTCTTGGACAATGTGACATAAGGAAATTTGTTATATACTTCACAATATAGTTTTGGGTCTGTGGTGGTTATCAGTGTTCTAAGCATTTATATGGCCCCCATCACTGAACCATCTGGGCACCCATATTTAATGGGTTCATCCTCACAACACCTCTGTGAGATAAGGCACTGCTATACCCCATATGTAACAGATAGGGAATTGAGAGGTTAAGTAAGACATCCAAGGTCACACAAGAAGGCTGTAGCACAGCAAGGAAATAAACCCAGGTCTCCAAAGCTCCAGGCAAGGACCCTCCTCTTCCTCTTCATTTGACCCTCTTTCCTTTCCTAGAAAAAAATTACTATGTGATGTGATGTGGAGTCAAAATGTATCCATTCTGAAGCCGTGTTACAGTACAGGGGAAGTCTACAGCATCTGACTTTGATCCTCCTCACACTGAAATCAATGACAAGACTCCCATGAATTCAAATGGGAGAAGAATTGCTCCTTATGTTGCTGCTCTTAAGAGTTTGCCTCTTCTCAAACCTGATTCAAGTATTCTTAAATCTAAGTGGCATAGCTCTGCCTCTTGAACTAGGAGAGTTTCTTCATTAGCTCCTCAGTTATCAGTGACAGTAGCTCTAAAAAAAAATCTCTAGCAATCTTCTACCCTCATAAAGGTGAATGCATCTTGCATTTTCAACATTGTAGCACAGCTCAGGCCTTTGAGCACACACTGACCCAGAGGGGCTTCATTTCAGTATGTGTGTGACTTGTATACCTGTTCAGCACTCACGACACAGTATTAGCAAGTAAATTCTGCACTCCTTGCACTCACTGTCACTGACTCACCCAAGTAGTCCTATTGACCTCAGTGGGACTTTTTGCATGAGTAAGCACTACTCAATGTGAGTAAGGGCTGCAGAATCTGTCATTAAGAAAGGAAAGAATCTGGGGAAAAGTTAGAAAAATAACTAAGTTTATTAACGGTAAGAAATTAAGACAACTAAACTCAGGTGAAACTGCAGAAGATAAGATTGTTCCACTGTCCTCCAATTGCATAAAAGAACCACCTTCACCTGAGATTCTCTAATGGGGTATCAAGTTAGAAACATTGCACCAACTATTGCTGTAGGCTTTCATTGTCTTATTAACCCACTCTGCAGGCATGTCACTGCTTCTAGATATTTCTGAGTCTTTTTCCTTTCATGGGGTGTCACATATGTGAGAAGGCAATGGAACTAAATCCCAGGTTGGACCCAATATGAAGAGTCTATCCCTTCTGGGAGTGGAAACCAGGGTCCAAAAGCTCTCCTATTTGGGAATTGAAGGAGATTCTCCTGTGAAAGATTTCAGGGCCTGCTGCCATTGAAGTCAGTGGCAAAACTCCAGCTGACTTCAGTGGGATAAGGGTCAGGTGCACAGCTTATAATAGCACCCAGCTCCTCCAGGCTCTTAACCAGAGCACCTAAAGACAATACCTCAGGGCAATGTGTGCTGTTTATGTATAAAGAAAGATTGACTAAAAAACAATGCAAGCAGTATGCCAATGGGCTCAGGGGACTAGATCCTGATCAAACACTCTGTATAGTTTAAGAACAAGATTTCAGTAAGATGGCCAAGCAGGGACTGGGGAGTAGATCATTTAGTGTTTTACAAGCTGTAGATCCCAGTGTTAACACATTATTTCAACAAGCTGCATGGATGAGTGGGGTACTAGCTGATGATAGGCACGATGTAAAGAAAACCGTTTGGCTGTATGTAACAGGTATTGGCAGATACATATAACTGAATCTTCTAAACTCACAGCAGAATTTTCAACACTAATTGGGTGGTTCACTATCAGGTTATGGCTTGTGTGGGTTGTATGTGGCTCCTTAGTGTTCTAGCAAGTAACTGACCTACTGCTATGCAAACATTTAGAATATGTAGTGACCTATTTAGATGATGTCTTGATTTATAGTAATGCCTGGGAAGAACCCCTACAGCACCTGAAACCAATCTTTCAGCAACTCAAGGAAGCGGGGTTAACTTTTAACTCCCCAAAGTGCTCAATAGGAAAGCAGGAAACCAGATATGTATTTGGGGACATGTAGTAGGAGTAAGGGAGTTATGAAACCAGAGATATGTAAAAGTAGAGGCTATTAAAATGCACCCATTACTAACTACTAAGTGACAGGTGTGATCTTTTCTGGGTATTATGGAATATTATTGAAAATTTATTCCACATTTTCCATTAACTGATCTCACCAGAAAAAAATCATCTAATAAAATAAATATGACCCCAAGATGTGAACTGGTCTTTCAAGAACTAAAATTGGTTCTTAGAGATCAAATGGTTTTGATGGGACTGGATTTTTTATTTATTTTATTTTAACATTTAATGGTGAATATCAATGTCACTGATCTTGGGCTCGGGGCAAAATTAGCCCAAGAGTGGCAAAAAAATAAAATAAAATAAAATTCCACCTTATGCTCAAATTATAAATTGTGCAGTACCTGAAAGAAATTAGATACCTTGCGATAGGTACGTAGAGACAAGTAATACAGTAGGCCTTGAAAATACTGAAATAGCATCTCTTTGGAAGGAAATATGTACCACACTAAACAACACAGAAGACAGAAACTGAATTAAAACTTAGTGGTACTTGGCCTTTCAACTTTATATAGCAGGTTTATATTTTTAGTCCAGAGAAATCAACAATAAGAATGGATCAATTTAAGGGAATGCCATTTCACATTAATGGGTTGGATGCAGTACAGATCTGTCCAGATAGATTTATTAAAAACATAAGAAAAACTTTCAACAGCAGAAAACAAATACTGTCATTGCCACATTGGTTTGCTTGATGTTTTGCATCAGAAAACAGTATGGCAAAGAGGTATTACTGCACAGGCTGGGCTTGGTCTGGTTCACATTCATCTCTCTCAGACCTGCCAAGGCCCGAATGAGGAGCAAAAAAAATTCATGTAGGACACTCGAAATGTTGTGTGATTCATTCTTTTACTAGCAGACACAACTCTTTCCATAGCCTTAGTTTCATGATCCTTTGCTTCTGACATAAATCGTTTCGAACAGTTAGTGTGAGGATGGAAACACTCAGGTTGTGTGGAACGTAGGTAATTTTTGTCCCTTGACGTGAGGTGTAGTCTGGGCCAAAAGGAAAAATAATGTAAACATGTGCTAAAGACAGGAGAGAAGTGTGCAGGGCAAGTGCCTAATCGGCTCTGTGGCAGTTATGCTCCCAGGTGGCAGAGAGAAGAATTGCGCAGGTGAGTGGTGAAGCTAGATTGTTACAATCCTAGAGACTGCCGCTGGTGTTCAAAATAAACTGTGTCCTCAGTCGGGAAAATTGTTGCGAGTTTACGCATAGTGATCCTGTAATTAGTGCCCCTCTCTATGTGATGTCTTAAGGATCTTTTGTGGAGAGTTGTGTTGATACGGTGTCTTAAGAATACAGTGTTTGGTAGCACTAAGGAAGAGATTGTTCCAGCAGCACAGGGCACTGTGAGAATGGATCGTTGAAGCCTCAACATAAATTCTTAGGGTGGAATCCACAAAGGGACTTCAGCAGTGCAATGCTGAGCCTTACTTTTAGGTACCTAGAAAATCACAGGAACAACACTGTGACCCACCAAGCTGAGTTAGGCCCCCAAGGCCCCCTAACAATGAATGGGGAGCGATGGGACATAAGAATGCAATCCACCAAAGCCAGCATGCTAGGAGCCAATGAGAGATACTGTCTAGAGGGGTGTGTGCTAAGCCCTGCTCCTCTCTGGGAGATAAGTGTCTAAATTGGGGAGGCACCTATCTCTGCTAGCAGTTAATGAACTGGGGTTGGGGGAGGGAAAGTTAGGGATTTGGCTGCCTCCATTGTGTGCAGGGCCCAAAACAAACAGCAGGAGGAGGCCTCCTCCCTTGTAACCTTTACCTTCGTGGCTAGGGTACTCACCCAGAAGATGGGAGACCCCTGGTCCGTGTTCCCCTGCTTCCACAGAGGAGCATGGTTTTAAACAGGGCTCTGTGGCTTCTCAGGTGAGTGCTACAACCACTAGGTTTTAGAGTCATTCTAACTTGTTTATTGGCCCAATTAATATTTAGCCAGTTAAAGTAGAACAACTTCAACAGGAGAGATTGGGGAAGCCCCATAGGATATTCTATAGCCCAGTGGTTAAGACTCTCACCTGAGCAGTAGCAGATTCCTGTTCTTCCTTCAGGAACAGTGGTGAGGGCCTCCTACCTCCTGGCTGTGACTGGGCTAAAGGGAGGGCTTCACTAGCTACCCTGTGAACTTGCTTGAGGAGCCTAATCTTGTAGGTGGCCCCAGCATACCTATCAGATCAGGGTCCCTCCATGTCACCTAGGTGGCCCAACCTTTTCTCTCCTAAGTTGCTCAGGGGCTTAGGTGAGAGATGGGCATCTGGGCTCCTATCAGGGGCAGCAGTGTGCATGCTTAGGGAGGAGATAGGCACCTAAAGCGAGGCTGCAGTGTGCATGCTCCAAGGGCAAAAGGTAGATGCAGAGTGAGTTTTGGCACCTACGGGGATTACAGGACAGCCAAGCGGGAGTTGTATGAATTGCACTGGTGCCTATAACAAGATTTAGGTTCCTGAGTACCTTTGTGGATCAGACTCTTACAGTGGGAAAGCTGGTACCCTCTTGGAGGCAGGAGTTTACCACATTGTTACAGGTGCTTCTGTTCATCTCTGTAGGAGGATTTGCAACATGTCCATTGACCCCTATGTGTTTAGGGACTAATTCTGCCATATTTTAAAGACTGAAATTGCATGGCAGCAACTGGGATTTTGGCAGTATTTGATCTCCAGTGCTTGACCCAATTGCTTAAAACTGCTGTACACAGCTCGGCATATTAAAACATTGTAATCTGCTAGGATGGCTCAGCAGAGTAACCCAAAATTACCACAGCCCTGGCATTCCACACTCCCTCACAGGCAGTCTCTCCCTTCTCTGGCCTCAGAAGTCAATTTATAGTTCTTCCCCACAATGCCAGTGCAAGGAGACTAGGAAAGCTGAGCTGAGGTTAACACCATGTTCACCTGGGACTGGCATCCTGATACACCAGTCGGAAGACCTCCTCTGGTACTTACATTAGCTCAGGTAAGAGACTGGTGGAAGAAGAGGACTAATTGCTTTTATCTTGGGGGTATTTATCGTGAAGGATTTGGTTGAATGGGGCAGCTAATTAACTCAGCTAATGGTTACTTGGCCCCCCCAAACTTCCTCCCCCTCAAGTGACACATGGAATGTTGCTTTGTCCCATGGTTTTTCAATAAACAGGGGACCTGAGTTGTATTTTTTTCTAGCAGATACCAATTTGATTAATAGAAAAACATCAGAAGTAAAAATACCCCCCTCAGATATCTTGTGTACCAACCTGAAGCCAGCAACCAAGATTCATGCCTTTTTCACACTAAACTTTCTTAAGAATTTCTTCCTAAACTAAGCCACAGTGTGATGCAACACCCCGTTCAGCACAGAAGACATGGTAATGCTGGCTTGACAAGTGAAATTAATTGTTGCATTCCATTAATTTTGAGTTATGCGCCTAGCTAGGAGAACCTTGTGAAAAACAAACTTACAACATTGTACTGTAATATTAGTATTGGCTGTAACCTCAGCCATCCTGCTGGGGACCTCCTCAGTAGCCTAGCTCCAGAGTGGTTTCCTCCACTAGCATCAGTGGAACAGCTGCTGTCTTCAGAGAGAAAGAGAGGCTGACCCTACATCTGGGGCTACTTGAAGGATGGCGAGGCCCTCCTCAGAATCTTTAAACTCCAGCACAGCTTGTGGTGGAAGTTATATTTACTTCTCACACTCCATTTATGTATTAGTTGCTATTGCCAAGTGACTATTTGTAGTCTTTCCTGTTCACTTCATATCCTAAGCATTGGACCATGCCCTCGGAATCGAGATGTTCATGGGGAAGTGACTTTAAAGATCACGAGGACAAAGAAGATCCACAGAGCCACAGTGGAGTTCATGTCAAATCGTTTGCCTCACAGAGCTTGTCAGCTGCAAACCTTTTTTTAGCTTTCAAGCAGAATGGGTTAATATGACTCAGTGTGGAGCTGCTGCCCCATCCTAAATACTGTATTAAAATATTGTTACCAGTGAGTCATCTCAGTTCCCTCTGGGTGATGCACTTACAGTAAAGCACAGCCTGCTCAGCTGACGGTAATTGAAGTCCCTATCCAGTGATAACGTGGCCAGGATTCTGTTATGGGAGAACTTGGTGCAGATACTTACCTTTGCCCCTGGCCTTGCAGCATATAGGCAAGTCTCTATGCCTCAAGAGTGACGTTGTCGTATGTGTTGACTTTGTCAGATCACCATCAGCTGATGCATCTTCTAAACCAGTGGTTCCCAAACTTGTTCCGTCACTTGTGCAGGGAAAGCCCCGGCGGGCTGGGCCGGTTTGTTTGCCTGCCGCGTCTGCAGGTTTGGCCGATCGTGGCTCCCAGTGGCCGCGATTCGCTGCTCCAGGCCAATGGGAGCTGCTGGAAGCGGTGCGGGCTGAGGGACGTACTGGCCACCGCTTCCAGCAGCTCCCATTGGCCAGGAGCAGCAAATTGTAGCCACTGGCAGCTGCGATCGGCTGAACATGAGGACATGACAGGTAAACAAGCTGGCCTGGCCCGCCAGGAGCTTTCCCTGCACAAGCAGCAGAACAAGTTTGGGAACCACTATTCTAAACAGTAGGAGCAAACAGGGCTGGCTCCAGGGTTTTTGCTGCCCCAAGCAGCAAAAATAAAAAAAACCCCAAACACCGTGATTGTGATCTGCAGCTCTACTGCCGCCGCTTCAGTCTTCGGCAGCAATTTGGCGGCTGGTCCTTTGCTCCGAGAGGGAGTAAGGGACCCGCCGCCGAAGACCTGGACGTGCCGCCCCTCACCGTTGGCCGCCCTAAGCAGCTGCTTGCTGGGCTGGTGCCTGGAGCCAGCCCTGGGAGCGAGGGACAAGCCAAGGTTTCCCTACCTTTTCCGCACCATGAACCATGTTACAACAGACAAAAAGTGAGGGTTGGACCCTCCACATTGTGGACTCTTAAGCCCTTCATTTCATATACAGCAGTTAGCAGGTACGGGATACTTGCAACCTCCTCTGGGCCTATTTGTGACCCCATGGGCTTCAAACCCCCAGGCTGTGGACTCATACAATGAACCATTCACTTCACATACAGCAATAAGCAGGTACAGTCTCCAAAACCTCTACAGCTGCTCATAGTAAAATACAGAAGCTACTTACAGTGTGGGTTATCACAGCAGCTCCCAGTCCTCAGGTAAGTGTGAAAATTCCTGTTCTTTTTCCCCTTTGAATTATTTTGGCAGATATTACTTGGCTGGAAGTTTGTATTAACTGAGGGACATCTTCTGTCCCCTTATATCTTGAGACGACTTTGCTAATGGTTTGAACTTAGCACATATCTGGGTTCTGTTCATATCTACTGTTCGGTTTATCTGAAGCAAGCTATCATCTTTTATTTGGAATCAGGCTGTGCTGTGTTTCACCAAGGCCACCCAAGAGAATCTCTATTCACCCCTTTTTACTGGCAATGTCAACAAAACTCTTTTCCCAACCTCCTTTGCTATCATCAGTTTCCAGTCTCTTTCTGACAGATAATGAAGTACATAAGTGCTGTGTCGTCTCAGGTATCTTACTGGGGCATCAAAACTCATCCCTAAAACGAACAGAAATGACTTGACATAGTTCAGGCCCTTGCTGTTTGTGCACTTGGATGCCACTAGCATGCATCATTTCTGGCTCTTTTCTTGATTTAGCTTTGTGCTGTCAGGCTGTTCATTAAGTGTGGGAAGAGAGATGAGCCGAGGAGACCAATGTCAGAGATAAAACCAGCTACACAGGCAATTTGTGAAGGCTGTCACTGACTGTTAAGATAAAATTAGGAGGAGGGTTCCTCAAAGAGAATTTAGAGCTTGTGGAAGAGGACTGACTGATAAACCGCCCATGTTTGCCACAGAATGATCTCCTCACTCTGTGCCTCAACTCTGACCTGTTGGATCACCTCTAGGTTGAGAGGAGTTCAGACTGCCTGGCTCATGCAGCCCATGACCTCTCTGCTGAGACTGCCAACAAAGCCAGAGTGCATTACGTACTGAGAAGAAAGTGCTCTCTTTGTGTATGTACAGTGTGACTAAGCTGACATTACTCAGAGAGAAGAAGCACCAACTAGCGGGAATGAGAGATTCTTTGGTCTGCTCAAAAAAACAAAAACAAATCCTTGTTATTCAATAGAAAATTGGGTGTGTGGGGGAGTTTATTACATTTATATATATATAGATAAACATCTACTTTCACTGGAAAATTTCAACTTTTCAGCAAAAAATTGAAAACTGAAAAGTTTCCAGTTTTCTGCCTCTGCATTTTTGTGGTGTTTTTGACAAAACTGAAAATCTTCCACAGCAAATTTTCATGAGAACTTTTTTTTTTTAATTTCATTGAAATTGTCCACAGGGAAAAAAACAACCAAAGAAAAATATTTCCTGACCGGTTCAAGAGCCCCTATTTGCCAAGGCCTGAAGCCATGCCCTGCAGTAGGATCAATGGGGAGCTCCACAACCCCAAGAGGAGTGATTGCAAATATTGTGTACTTGAGCAAGGTGGTTGCTGTGCCACCTTTGAAGAAGGTGCAGTGTACAGTCTCTTCCATGCCTAGCCAGATCTGCTGGTAGATGAGGAGAGATGTCTTGGACTCACCATCCCTATTGCTTCTCCAGCCCCTTTGCAGAGGCTACTTTCAACAATGGTATTAACTATAGCTGGCCAGGAACTTTCTGATAAAACATTTTTTCATTGGAAAATGCCAGTCTGTTAAAACAAACTGTTCATGGAAAAGGGTCAGTTTTCACAAATTGTTCAACTCAAAAAAATGTTTCAAAATGGTCAACATTTTTCACCTTTTTTGAAACAAAAAATCCTGGTTTTCTGGTTTGAAATGACTTTTGGGTTTCAAAATTTCAGATACTTATAGTACAAAAATTATCTTTTGAAATGAAAAATGGTTGGAAACAAAACAAAATGTTTCAAAATTATTGAAACAAAACATTTCATTTGCGCCAAACTGAATTTTATTTTGTTTTTTCATCTTCATTTTTCCAAAATTTTGACTTTTCATTTTGATTTGGGCTGGGAAATTTTTTCAATATCTTAAAAATGTTTGTGGAACAGGAAACCCATGTCCCACGCAGCTCTGTTAACCCCGTGAAGTTCATGTCTCTCATTGTGCCTGACCAAGCTATACTGTAATTACGCTAAGAAAAAAATAGCACTGTGAACTTTTCATCTGAGGATCTCAGTGAGAAGTACACATATGAATGAATTAAATCCTGCATCTCCTCCTCCTGGCAAGTAGGTGTTATCTCCATTTTACAGCCAGGAAACTGAGATTATGTGATTGACCCAAGTCACACAGCACTTCAGGGACAGAGCTGGAATAGAACTTGTGATTCCTGACTCTCACGTCACCTGCTCTAACCATGAAACGACACTTCCCCTTAGCAGCCAGAGACTACAGCCGGGAAAGGAAATTTGAAATAAGAAGCTACTGCAGTGGGAAACGTATTGACTTTCCTGGCACAGCTTTCAGTGGCAATGCCATTCACTTGTCTTACAACGTGCTTTGCCCATGGAAGAGCTACTGCAACAATACCTTTTGCAAGGTTTGTCACCTTCTGTTTACAGACCAAATACTGTTCTTGATTTGCAGGTTCAAGGAGGCATTTTGTAGAATACCCTGATGCATTAGATGGCCATCCCACTGCACAAAAGAAAACAAATCCTGCGAACGACTATGATAAAGTAACTGCTTATTCTCTCAGGACACCACATAAATCTTAGCATTCCCTACTGACCACTGAGAAAGCATGTGTCTGACTGTAATTTAGTCCTGGAACACTTTTGGGACTAAAGGGAGTGATGCCACTTTATTGTTTTCACAGACTAAAATCTATTAGACCCTCTAACTTGTAAACCTTTCACATGTGGCACACCCATTGAAGTCAATAGGAGCTTTGAACACAAAGACATGCAAGTTCAAGGCTAAAATGGTTTTTGTTCCATCCCAGGCCAAGTTTTAATGGGGAAGTTACGCCATCACAAAGAGAAATCAAGTTTATCATTTGATCTGTTAAACAAAGTGGTATGATGTGACTGACTGTCGAGGAATTTAGATGAGGGTGCCCAGAGAGACAGCTCTTTTATGGGATATATACTCACAGTATTTTGGGAAATCATAGTTGATGCACGCAGAATTTGATATATTTGGAGGACAAATAATTCTGTAAAAAGCAACAGAGAGTCCTGTGGCACCTTTTAGACTAACAGACTTATTGGAGCATAAGGTTTCGTGGGTGAATACCCACTTCGTCGAATGCATTCACCCACGAAAGCTCATGCTCCAATAAGTCTGTTAGTCTATAAGGTGCCACAGGACTCTTTGTCGCTTTTTACAATCCAGACTAACCTGGCTACCCTTTTGATACTCAAATAATTTTGTAGTGGCTGAAGGACAAGGCATTTACAGTGACAGGAAGACACAGACTTTAAAGAAAGACCTGTTGTTGCTAAGCTTTGGGGGAGGGGGTGGTGGAAATGAATGATTATATGGACTCTTTGAAATTGACAGTACTTATTGTACTGATTGTTTTATTGCATTTAAACTGGGAAAAATCATCATAAACTGCACTTGCACGTCAGTTCCACAGCACTGTCAACACAGCACACCATGTGAACTTCATCATCAGGAAGCTTTTGAGGATCATTCATCCACTAGCCAGACTTTTCGTGGAACTCTTTGACTATAACGGGGTGTCTTTGGGACTTCTAACCCCAGGCATGTCAAGCTGAAAACATAGCTAACAAAGGCCAGATGGTTTGTGGCTGCTTCTCACTCCCCTAATATTGATCGGAATATTCTGGAGGGAGTGGATTTTGTCTAAGTCTTTGCCTTGCTCACAACATGATGCTAACCACATTTCAGCCTTTTGCAGTGTTTGGTGCTAAATGGATTCAAATGTTTCCTGGATCTCTAGCAAATGAATGAAGTGCAGGTTGAAAAAAAAATCAAGTCTTATTAGAGAAGGTTTTACTCTTCATGAAGTGTCTAAAGTGCCTTGTTTCTGACAGCTGGACAATCCTTCATTACTGAATTCCTCTGGAAAGTTTCTGAATCGTTCATTATAAAAGTGCATTCATCTCTGCCAAAACGCATGGAAACTAATCCTGGGCCAAATTCTGGTCCCATTGAAGTCCATGGGAGTTTGCCATTGATCTCAGTGGGATCAAGATTTGGCACAAAATGATCGGAACTGGTGGGCAAGATACTGTAATCTAGGGACAAATGATTTGCACATCCCAATGCTATTTTTACCATTTAAGCTGCACTACACAACATTACAGATGACTCATATATATTACCGTCTGGGCTCCCTACAGCTAGACCTAGTAAAAAAGGACTGGTTAAGTTACAAAAAGAATCCTGCAGCATGCTGTGGATACCAGAGATCTTTGTTTAGGAGCTGTCTTCTGTTGGTAAATGCCTGTGGTTAGTAATCTCACCTTTACTGTGTAGTTTTAAAGAGGAGCTGCCTTCATTTTGCAGCCAGCTCAGTTTAAAGCTGCAGAGAGAAGCAATTAAATTTGATAGAACTTGCAGTTTCTGATTGAAGATTTATGCTACATACTGCAGGCTGTCTGGTGACATTGGGACCTGCGCATATATTTTGTTAGAAGGAGCTGATTTATTTTCTCCAAGTATCTTTGCTAGAGTCATATTTTCCTGGACTCCACATGTCTTTGGCTGAAATCAGACACGTTGTCCTCTCATGTTATGTTCTGCAGTATTGTTGGCTATGCAGACTATATATGTTGAAATGCAGTGGTTGGAACATATGACATTTATCTCTGTGTACCTGCCAATCATTTTGTTACTTTGCAGCCATCTGGTCTATGAAGAGACCTTCAGAAATGATATTGAGAAATGTAACAGTCATTCAGCCTAAGAAGCTAATTCTGTAAGACACTTGCAGCACATTTATCGCATTTCAGTGGAAGATTAACACATAAACACTGCACTTCACTGTCTTTTCCTCTTTAATTCATACAGATCAATGAGGGCTGTGTTTTCACAAAAGGCCTCTTTGAGTTTGATTCTGCATGGTGCTGAGTACCAGCAACCTTCATTAACTTCAGTTGAGGGTGCTCAGCACCCTGCAGGAGAACTCAGCACCTTATAAGTTTGAGCCCTATAGTTGCACATTCATGTTCTGCATGCACGGTCTGCTGGGAGTCTATTCTAACTGAGCACATAGACACTTAACTATAGAGTTTGGTAGTGCACATTGCTCTAGAGATGCCTGCTTTGTAAAGCCCAGATCCTGACTTCAACTTTTCCAAATTTTAGAGGTGCTGCTTGCAAGGTTTGAGATAGAACTTTTGCCTGTAGTTTTTGCATGAAAAAAATTACACATGCAGATTCAGAGTCCATGTTCAGAAGACTTAAAGAAATGTGACCCTGAATACTTAGCAACCCTTCCGTAGCCAAAGAAGTGGAGATATTAAGAGTTCACCCCTGCTTCTAGCCCTCTGCTGGAGTTGCAAATGTCGGCTTTTTATTCACAGAGGTGATACACTGTGGTTAGATATTCTCTCTGCAAGAACTATGCTCTTTATCTTCAGCTGGATCACTCAGTAGATTAAGGTTAACTGCTGCTTGGAGGGATTTTTATAGGAAGTCTGCTCTGTCTTTTTGGAAATAAAGGAGGTTTAGAGTTGCTACATTTCCTTGTTGGTTGCATATTTATAAAGGACAGCGGGTCCCTTGCAGTCACAGGAACACGGGTGGTGGCAGTCACATGCTTGCTCTTTCCCTTGTACTCCCAGATTCGCTAGATCCCTGGGACCTCCTGGCTCACTCTTGCTTTGTGTTCATGGAATACACAGATTCCTTTTCTTTGTAACTAAGGAAGCCCAAAAGTGCAGGGAGTGCTGGCCACTAAATTGTAAGAACTTTCAGTTGTGCATTATGTAATGTCACTTTTTTAAAAGAGAATCCTGCTGCCTGTAATTAGACCCCCATAACTCATCCTGTAACTGAAACTATGTCAGCTTTTACCTCTTTAATTGGATAATTATCGAGTAGCGCTGCTGCTTTGGGTAACGTTTCATCATCAGAATCCATTTTTATTTACAAAATTACATGCACACTTTCTTGGAGGATCAATTTTTAGATCATAAAATTCTAGAGCTTAGTGGTGGTTGTAATTTGAGAGCGCCTGGGTGAATATTCTCCCCTTTCCAAGTTTTTCCTACTGTACACCACCCTTTAGAATGTTATTCGAAGGCACACAGCTTAAAATGGTTTAAGATCACAAATGGCATTCAAAGCAACGCCCATTGAAGTCAAAGGCAATTCTTTCAATTGACTTCAACGGTAGTTGGATCAGGTCCTTTCTGCAGCCGACGAGAGCAATAATAAACGCTCTAGTTGATTGAAAGCACTTTTCTTGATCACTTAAATTCTCTACAGTTCTTGTCCCCGCCCCTCCCTTTTCCTCTTAATAAATAGGCGTCTTTTCATGGGTACATTGGGATATAGAAAGTCTTTATGTCTGCAGCTTTCAAACCTCTCCATCTCACGATCTTTAGGGACATCTATGAGCCGCCATGAAAAATTCTCATCATCTCTGCCTCTGCTGGCTTTCTCCCAGAAGACATGGATATAACAATAATGTCTGGGCTTCAAGCAACAATTGAGGCGCCTTTGAAAATGTTTTCTTTGGTCCAAACTGCTTAAGGGTTTTCTGAATCTTTGTTATTACTTTCTCTGTGTGTGTGTCAAAGCGCATGCACATGTACATCAGGGTGAGAGCAAGGAGTCACCAGGGGAACTGTCCATAATCTTGGCTATTTGTTGCTTTTAGTACAAATTTATCACTGATATTTTGTTATGTCAGGAAGCTGGAAAGTACAGTTTCAAGCTGCTCAGTTGGACTTAAACTACAGGCATGTGGTACATTCAAAGCAATGATCAGAAGAGCCCTCATTCTGTACACTAGTTTCCTTGCATGCTGAGATATTGAACCAGCTGGATTCAATATTATTTTTGGGTTGGGTTCATCTGTCCTATCAGATACAGTAGAACAAAATAACTGATTCCAATGATATAAATATAGCAAACCACAAGATGTGCTTAGAGCCTGAGCTGGTTTTTATCTGGTCCCTTTATGCCACTGGTCTGTAACCAGTAGGATAATGTAACTCACCCCTGCTCGGTTTCTGTCTCAAGCGGATCTTAGATATGCAGTCACTGTTTACTTGAAATGTTTGTACCATTTAGCTAGTTATAGCCTGAAGAATAGAAGCACTTGGATCTCAGAGCCTTGGTATGGAAAAAAACACTCTAGTCACACATTTTATCTTGTGTCCCTAGGAACTGTGCCACCACTGGGCATCCAAGGGTGTGTAGGTCGGTGGGGCAGTGAAAGTGAAAGTTCCACCACCACCATTGCTGTAACATTTGGGGATTGAAGGTGTAGGGGGAGGGGGAAACGACTTTCCTTTTTTTTCCATTTAAAAGAGAAAAAACAGATTGTTTAACTCAACATGAAGTTTTTCTTCATGACCAGCATCTTTGAGGTGAAAATCGTTAACAACTGAAGGGCTAGATTGTGCAATCCTCACTCATGTTGGCGAGCCCTGACTCCCAGGAGCAGTCCCCAATGGGTGTGTCTACTTCTGTGAGTAAATGCCCTGTGCAAAAGTTGCACAATGTAGCTCAGAATGTTTAGGCATGCAACTGAGTGCCCATGTTGCTTGTATGCTTACTGTGATTTTGTGCTCAGACTGGGTAATTGTGCACATAGGTGACCAGAAGCGGCTGTTTCCACATGTATTAATTATTATTATTATAATCTATCATGTTTATTACTGTAGTGCTTAGGGGCCAGCTGAGGATGGGGCCCAGATGTGCTAGGTACTACACAAACAGAATAAGAGAACAAAGGGATATAATATAATTTGCATGCTCATTAGAACTGCATACAGAGACTAGGAACAGAACTGTGCTTGCAGAATTGTTCATCTAGTCAAAAGTGACTAAAAATTTGGGGTGCCATTGTGAAGGAGGCTGATCCCCAGAAAGAAATGAAACCCTTCATTCTGAAAATCAGGCTTCCTTGAGGTGCCTCAAGCTGGGGTACCCAAAAATTGAATCACTTTTGAAAAGGTGGCTTTTAAATTCCTCTCCCCACAAACCAAACACCAACAAAAATATTTCCCTTTCTTTGTCTCCTACACTCCTGCATCTTCTTCATAGCACTGAGGCTTTTTATTTTTTTCATGTGATTTATCAAAGTAATACCAGCAAAGCATCTTTTTATTGATGACCCTGATTCTGTAGGTGTGAAGTGCTGGGTTGTGTAAGTGCTCAGATATCCTTGGACAAATAAACGCTCACAAATCCAAGTCACTTAGGACGAGCTCTCTTCTGCTGTCATAGCCATGCTGCCACCCACAAGTCCTAGATAATTTTAGCTGATGTGATCAGATTTAGATAAAGAGATAAATGGTGTCAAATGTCTGAAGAAAGGGATTTTTCTTGCAACAAAACTATAGGAAAGAAGGGGAAAGTCGGTAGATCTAAGAGGCCTTCACGTTTCCCCTGTGATTTGCATTGTATTTTGGTTTCCAAATATACAATTGTCATTGTTTGTGAAGTCAAAATGTGACTGATTAGTTTTTTCTATTCTTTGCTGTACGCTGTGTTTTCACAAAATTATTCCCACCCACCTTGCACTGAAACTGTGATAAAAATATTTATTGTAGGTTTTAATAGTGATTTAGGTTTACCAGGGCAATAGCATACAATTATCCCTTCTTAGGGAGACCTGTGATTACTGTATTAATACTACAGGGGATATCTCAGCTCAGTCCCTTTGACACTGACTGTCAAAATGAGCATGTGCCCCTACACTTTGTTTTATATATAGTCTGAACAGCTAGGTAGTGAGAGGGAGTTCCCTTATCTGATCTGCGGCTGTTGCACTTGGGGTAGTTTTGCAAAGGAAAATTCATGAAAAACACATACAGCGAGAGTACTAGGGACACATGGCTGAGCTTATGGTGAAAGACTGGAGTGCTAGCTGGTTGTGGATCAGGCCTCTTGCTGCTAAACAGGCCACTCCAAACAAAACACCACATTAGGACAAAAAGTAAAATGGACAATCAAAATTGCAAGCTCTCAAAGATCTGATTCCATTTAGAGAGTTTAGTTGGTTAGTGACTCTATAATACAGATTTATTAGAGCAATAGAAGTTTCACGGCTGGCTCTTCTCCTAAAACCTCTGTGCCTTGTAGTTACTCCACAGAACTGAGACACAAGACTCCTACGGTTCTGTTTTCTACTTTGCCACTGACTCATAGAGTGACCTTGGGTGAGTCCCTTAATCTTTCCATGGTACCAGAAAACTTCCCTATCACATAGGGATGTTGTGGGTTTTCATTATGACTGAGCGCTTGCTAAGTGCTTTGAGATCCACAGATGAAAGGCTTATTTATTATCTGATGCACAGTACTTTCTTCCCAACCTCTCAGTTTACCAAAGACTCTGTATAAAAGTTTTACTCCTTATAACATTAATCTCAAGAGGAGAAGCCATGTAGACTGAGAACCAACAAAATGTTTGCATGAACCCTTCTGCAAACCGAACAGCTGAGCCTCTCCCAGCCCTAGTTAGATTGAGGCTTGAGTCTTGGGTAGTTCTTTTGGTAGTGTGATAGGTAAAAACAAGTGGGAGACAGTGGGACTATTTTATCCCACTGATTGCTGGCACTTGGTTTTTAGCTACCAGGAAACGATAATGCTTAAAAAACATGCACATTTTATTAATTTTACCCCGAGAGTCATTATCGGCTTTGCCAATAGATCTGAGTCTAAGAAGCTGGGCATAAGCAATGGAATTATGGCAGGCTTTGAGCCCGAAGGCATCACACTGAAGACGTCTGCTTCTGAGTAGCTAATAGCAGTAGCAACTCTTGAAACTTATCAGGGGCTGTAATAATAACGTCTAGTAATGGCGTGCTGTGTTCTGGCATTCCAGATGAGAAAGAAAAAGATGGTGACTGCATATTTCCTGCCCTAAAAAAGCCAGGGCACAGAGTTTTAATTCATTCTATATCCTCTCTAACTATGTCTACTGTCTAGTAACCCCAGGGTGCTGGCAGATTCACTGATCTGACTGCAAATTGCTAATGCATTTTCCATCAAAGGCTGGCAGCTCCTGACTGGCAGTGCTGAATGGCTGACAGTTATGCTAGTGCAAGTGGAGACCGTCACTGGATTTCTTGCTGTTTGTCACTGAGACATTAGCCTACTAGGTGCTTCCTGGTACCTTTTCAAATGTGTTAGGGTTTATTAAAAAAGGCATTGCCTAGACTTTAAAATCCATTGTAAATACAGCACAAATTGACTTTAGTTGCATTTTCCTGGTGGTATCTGAGTATCTGATCTATTTCATACTTTGAGGTGGTTGGCCACAGCAGCAATTCTGATCATGAGGAGTAAAAGATTTTGCAGTCCCAACTGTGTTGTATTATGACATGATCTGCATGTTGTTTAGTGAATCTAATTTATACACAGATGATATTTACTAAGGGAAATGGTCAATTCCTACTTGTGCATGCCCTGCGGGAAGTCATTTAGCATGCCAATGTGTATGTGTTTTGGGTGGGCTGGTGAGAGATCTTCCCTTATCCAGGATAATCTGACGTCCTGATTATATTGTCTAGGTATTTTTTATTATGAAATTGTTGACAACAATTACTAAAACAATGTTTCCAAAATGGAAACTGTCTATTAATTGGGGCAGGTCCTTGAATGTCTTGCAGCCACTTTGCACTGCAACACTGGTGTACTTTGGCTGTGAAATCTGAGCATATGGCCAAGGACAGATTACCCCAGTGTAAGGATATGCCTAAGGTAAGGTCTTCTGAATCAAACACCTTCCTTGTTGTTCGCACAGCAGAGAAGTGGGAGTATGGTTCAGTTGGGACACAACTCTGCTAAGCTGAACTTGGGCAAGGTGCTCAACCTTTTGTGAGCCAAGGTAATTTAAAGCAGCCTTCAGGCTGCTCTACTATCACACGTGATCAGGTGTGTGTGCACAGAGCTGCACTGGGATGATGGTACTGCAGGAAGCAGTTATATACCAGCTTTGCCCCTAGCTTCTCCTCTGTGCATTTTGGGAGTACGTGAGAATCTGGCCCCATATATCTCAATAAAAAACATGAGTGCCCATTCAGGTGGTGGTTTCTTTGTGATGACACGGCAATTCAATGGAACAGGCAACCAACCCACAATCAGCTTGAATATCAGCCGGTAATGACTAACCTGGATTGAACTTGAACGGCTGACCCAGGGAGAAAAATGTGACCTCTTATTACCAATCCCCTTAGCTATCCAGTTATCCCAGCCCAATTCTTCATCTGAGGTTATTAATAAAATTCCTCATTATGTTTGGCACTGAATGGACTTCATGTATTAGTCAATCATGACTATTTTTGTTTTAGTTTCATGTATACTTATGCTTCGTGTGTTCTCTAATAGTCAATGCAGTTTTATCATTTTTAATATCTGGTTGTAAATTGGAGTCCACCATTCAGCAAAGTGCTGCTATTGCACTGAGTTAGTTGGTCCTCTATAATGTAGATGTAGCAAGTATTTGATTTTTATTTATATCTAACTTCTCGGATAATTACATTTATATTTTCTCTTCCTACATTTTTATTTGTGTTACTAAATTTTCCTGGGTAATACACTAATGGTAAAAAGACCATGTACTCAATTGTTAGTGCCCTAATTAAAATATTTATCAATGCTAACTAGAGATAAGTACTAATATCTTTTAAGGTCATTACAAAAATAAAGCCCCTGTATAGCTTTTAGATAATTGTTTTTTAAACCAGCACAAAAGTAATTCTCAGGCGATGGTTTAATAAGATATTTCAGTCAAGCTCAGAACAATCTGGGAAAGTTTTCAAAGTAGAAAATGCATGAAAGTTCCCAATTAACAGGCAGGAACAGGAATTTTCAGATTAATTTCAGTTTCTTACTTATCTTGGCACTCCATTAAAATAACTACATTTGCTTTGGTAGAGGAGAGATTGATTAGACAGGAATAATCTTGTTGTTAAATGTTGAACATTGTATCACCCTACTTAACAGATTTTTGATCCACGGTGGGGCAGAGAGTTGATAGCCTATCCTGAAGGATAAAGCTGAAAAGTCGTTTATATGTAGAGGCTTCAAGTTTTAGTGAAGCCAGTCAAAAACAGGGGAGTGGGGGGAGCTTCTGGCTGGCTTTAGTTTTCCTGGGGTGGAACATCTTTTCCCTGCCATGCTGACCCAAGTATATTCACCTTCCACGTGATAACACTTTACAGATAGAATGTTCAAAAGAGCATAAGGAGTCCAGGAATCTAAGTCCCATTAAAGTTCAATGGCAGTTGGGCTCCTAGCTCTCATTAGCCTTCTTAGAGGATCTCAAGCTTAAAAGTTGCATCGGAAGTTAAAAATGAAGAGATAAGAACATAAGAATGGCCACACTGGGTCAGACCAATGGTCTGTCTAGCCCAGTATCCTGTCTTCTGACAGTAGCCAATGCCAGATGCTTCTGGGGAAATGAACAGAACAGGGCAATTATCTAGTGATCCATCCCCTGTCATCCAGGCTCAGTCATTCTGGCAATCAAAGGCTTAGCTAGGGGCACACAGGGCATGGGGTTATGTCCCTGAGCATCTTGGCTAATAGCCATTGATGGACCCATCCTCCCTGAACTTACCTAATTCTTGTTTTAACGCAGTTATAATTTTTGCCTTCACAACATTCTCTGGCTACGAGTCCCACAGGCTGTGTGTTGTGTAAAGAAATACTTCCTAAGGTTTGTTTAAAACCTGCTGCCTATTAATTTCATTGGGTGACCTGTTGGTTCTTGTGTTATGTGAAGGAGTAAATAACACTTTATTCACTTTCCCAACACCATTCATGATATATTAACTTCTACAACTTCTGAACCTTGAGTGGGTTTGTTAATCAACTCCAAGCCTAAACCCTGATCCTGCAAACTCTTATATACACATTTAATTTCTGCATCTCAGTAGTCCCATGGGACCTTTTGTGTGTCTAAAGTTTAACACTCTCATACGTGTCAGCAGTAGTGACAACCCCAAAGTTCAAGGCTAAAATGATTACATGATGTGTAAATGTGCTGAGTCATTAGACTGTTCGCTCAATCAAGGATTCTTGCATATTTGGGCTAGTTGGCTGAGATTTTCTAAGCCATATACAAAGCCCATCTGTGCAAGAATCCCTGACTGAATGAACCATCTGTAATGACCCAATCAGAATGCTTACTGATCACAAAACTGTAAGGAAAAGATGTATAAATCATCTGTCATTCTCAAACTGGTGATGAGACACAAAATAGAGCAGGTCTCTCAGAAGCAAATGTAGGAGGATTCTCCCTGCACTCCTTTCTCAGGCAAAATTCCCATTGCTATTCATATGATGGAATTGCTCCCTAAATCCATACATTTTTAACCCTTGTTCAGTTTTGAATGGGATATTCTTCCCCCAATTTTCCACTGGATTCCCATTACAGACTAGTCTGAAATGTTTCCAGTGCTCAAACACCACAAATAAATTTGCTTGGCTGTGAGGAAGATGTTTCTGTCAAAAGCTAATTTATGCTACCATTTTTCCAACTGTTAATGGGCAGATTATATAATAGAGACATTTTCCTTTTATTTTTTTGCAGCTTATTAAAAAAAAACTTTTGTGATCTTTTATGATGGTACTGATGAAAACATCACTCCAGAATAGTGTAGTCTTCACAGCCATGTCTTTTGCCTTGCAGATTAAAGCCATTTTTAAGTGAAGGGATTGAAAAGTAATGTTGAAACCCATAAACATTTTGCCTGTAATTTACAGAGTTTAAGGCTTTTTTAAAAAATTATTTTGCATAAACACAATTTACTCTCAAACTGGAACATTATATAAATGTTTCAGAACAGCGCAGGTCCTGAAATGTATTAGTATAAACTCTTAATGTCTGTCTACACTGCAGTTAGAAACCTATGGCTGGCCAGTGACAGCTGACTTGGGCTAAGGGGCTCAGGCTAAGGGATTGTTTAATTGAGGTATAGATATTTGGGCTTGGGCTGCAGCCTGAGCTCTTGGACCCTCCCCCTTCACAGGGTCCTAAAGCCCAGGCCCCAGCCTAAGCTCAAACATCTGTACTGCAATTAAACAGCTCCTTAGCTCTAGCCCCATGAGCCCAAGTCAGCAGGTATGGGTCAGCCAGGGGTTTTTAACTGCAGTGTAGATGTACCCCAGAAGCACAAGTGCCAATCCTGTATTTCTTACTCAGATGACTAGCCCTATTGCAAAATTAGGAGCCAAGGCCAAAATTTTCAATGCTAGCCACTGATTTGGGGTTTTTCAACTTCCAGGTGCCCAACTTGCAACTACAGCTAGCAGTGAGTCTCTCAGCCCAGGGGGACAGATTTTTGCTAGCATGCTAAAAACAGCAGCTTAGACATTGTGTCACCGGTGGCAGCATGGGCTAGCCACCTGGGTACAAGCCACATTGTGCCATGCTGCCATTTTTAGTGTGTTAGCTCAAGCAGAGCTAGTGCATATCTGTCCACCCGGGCTGGGAGGCACAGCCTCAGCTGCAGTGTGGACATATTCTTAAAGCCCCAGCTGTCAAAAGGGAATGTTTAGCATTTTGGAACATGAGAAGGGGCATGTCAAAATGGAGACACCCAAAATCAATGGTCCCTTTTGAAAACTTGCCTATAGATTTGTAATGGAATTTCTGATACAAGCTGTAGGGCAAATCCTGCTCCAATTTTTATAACTGACCTCAAAGGTGCCATACTGGTCCATTTACTATCTCAGGGTGACTGTCACAAGTATAATAATACAAATCAACTGCTGATGGACTTTATACCTGCAGAAGGCTGTGATGGCCCATTGTACCCATGGCAATTTCTTGTTACTTTTCAATCTCTTTTTAAACAAAGGCATAGTTCTCAAAAAGCCATCTCAGAGAGAGAGAGAAATATTTTCCCAACAATTATTGCAATCAGCTTAGCTATATGTGTGAAGGCAAGAGCCCTTCACATGTACAGCAACAATATATACCAAACTTACTGACCCTCCAAGCTGCATACAACAATCTTCAGAAGTTCAAAAGCCGGCGCGTATCTGCTAGGGCTTTGGGCTTCACCCCCACTCCTGCTGAAGCCCCAGGCTTGGGCAAGTGCACCCTGCAGGGCTGAAGCCCCACGATTCCTCCTCCCCACTGGACAGAAGCCTCTAACCCACTACCCCACTGCAAGGCAGAGGTCCCAACTTCCCCCCAAGTCTGGTGGGTGGAGAATGGACTCTGTGAGCCGTATTTTAACTGTAAAAGAACTGCATGTGGCTCGTGCCACCTCTGATATATACAATATTAATAATCTTGACAAACATTTGATTTAAAAAAATAGTGTTTGAAAAAACCCTTGCTTTGAAAATTCAATAGGAAATGCCACACAATTATTTTCATTTTCTCATTGCTTGTGAGATGAGTTGAAATTAATTGTTTTGGACTAATTCACATAGTAGCAATTACGTTTACTCTCCTGTGACAATACACAGCAAATTAAAATGCTCAGCTATTAGGTAATTTCTCCTTGATTAAAGTGTAGGAGTGACCAGAAAGTCATGGTCAACAGACTAATCAAGCAATGTGAGACTGAAAACCTGTGTTTGATGTTCCAGAAATGCATGTGGCTCTACTGCTGTTTCAACTTAATTTTTGCTATTAACAAAATAAAACGGTGTGTTAGTGCAGTAGCAAAGTAAGGCCTATTCCAAAGCCCACTGAAGCTGATGAGGGGTCTTTCCAATGATTTCAGTGGGCTTCGGATCAGGCCTATATACAGGAGCACCAGAGAGCAGAACAATTGTTCAGGCACATCACATTTTGTGTTTCTTATATGTAATTGGATTTGACTATCCGAGATCGAAGAAAGAAAGGATTTAAATGGACATCCCCTGCAAGGTCCAGATTCTGCAGCTAGTATTAATTTGATGGCCTCCCTTCATTGCATCATCATCATCTGTTGTTATTACTATCACCAGATAATCACTTGTGTGTCACTTTGGACATCTCTGGATGGATGTTGCTTAGAAAAGCTGAATGTTTCCATATTTTCCCATTACATTGCGAAACCCTTTGTTTTCCTGCATTGAACAGGGAGATGTCTGAATTTCATTATTCTTTATTTAAAGGATTTGCACACAGGGATAATAAGAAATCACCCTGCAAGAATTCATGCAAGAAACACACTACTGTTGGCCATGATCATGCATTAGTTAAGGGGCCACTGTCATTGTTTCCTTGTATTCGCCCATCCCCCGTTTTAGTTTGTCTGTATCCAACTATTGTCTCTTGTCTTGTATTTAGATTATAAGGTCTTTGGGGCAGTATCACAGTGCAGACTGTCCCAGCACATCCGTTGTGGTCAGGTCTGGCAGCACAGATGAGGCCTACCTCGATTTCCCTTCACCCCAGGGAATAAACAAGTACAAGTGGGTATCAAAGAGCATGGAGGGTCTTCAGCCTTCAGCCCAGTGTCTTAGCTGGGACACAGAATCAGTCTTATTTTATTCACCTCGCCTTAGCCCACTGCTAGCCTCTGTCCAGGCCCTTTACCAGCAGGGTTCTCTTCACTCAAGTCCCTTTTCTGAAGTCCAATCTTTTGCCACTAGCTGGGGAGAATCCTTCTCTGGAGATAGGGGTCAACCTGCCAACAGCAGCTCTTCTCAAGGACAGCCCATAGTTCCTGGCTTCCTGCCCCTGTTTGGGAGATCCCTTTGGTGGGACCAGGCCTTCCTGGTAGCATAGTTCTCGCCTTAAAGATCTCCTCTTTCTAGGAGCATACGTGCAAGGCTCCTTACTCCAGTGAGCTCTCTTGCAAGCAGCTTGTCCTTAGGAGCACGCCTTCTCTGCAGAAGCACCTTCTCCCTGAGAATACCCACCCTAACTAAGCTCAGATAACTTTTTAACTAGGTCCATTGGTTTGTTTACCAATTAACCATTGATTAGCCACCTGGGTAGTCAATGACCCCCAGGTGGGGCTTCAGAAGGCAGTTGTGGACAGACTTGGCCCTGATTTCCCTTAAATGGGCCAGTCACCTGGTCATAGGCAAGGACTATCTTTCTGTTGCGTACTTAGCTCAGTGGGGTTCTGGTCTGGACTGGGGATTCTAGGCACTAAGACAATACAAATAATAAATATTACAAATCATTTAAAAAACCCCCAGCATTCCTGTTTTCCTAATAATATGAACTTCTGTTAAAAATGAGGGGAAAAAATAAAATCTAAGCGTAAAATTCACCTCTCTGCATTAAGGTCTGTGACCCATGTAAATTCTACCCCAATCCTCAAAGTTTAAATAGCACTCCCATGGTGCATAGATGTTTGTGCTGGCTTTCTGCACAGCAGTAAATTATTCCCTGCATGTATATTTGTGAGAGTAAATATACGTAACTGAACATTAGCAGAAAGCAAATGCTAAGAGACGTGGCCTGGCTGAAGTCAATTAATTTTAACATTCAAATGAATATTGGCAAAGGCTTTTTAGACTATATCACCAGCTTCGTTTAATATATCACCAAGAGATTGCCTAGATGAATAGCTACTTACTACAAATTAGTATTTGGCTGGAGATGAGCATCTTTCCACATAGAAGAGAAGTTGGGTCCAATCCTATAAGTGACCCAAACTGACGTCAGCGGGATGCTTGTAGAATGGAGTCCTTCTGTTTTTAAAAACTGAAGCCATCATCCTCAACGTGAACGGATCATTCGAGTGACAGGGCCCAAAGTCAGAAATGCTTTGGGAAAGGTGCCACACAAATTCAGTACCAACTATATCCATGGGTTCTGGTCTCCAGAAGCTGGGATCAGCTGACAGAAAGCATTTGCAGTAGCATCTGCAGTTGGATGTATTTTTGATCAAATGAGGCCCTATCTGAGGCCGGGAGCAACCAACTTTCAATAGCAGGGCATGCACTTAGATCAAATACAGTAAGAGAAGGACAATTTTACCACCTATTCAAGATAAAGAACTTCTTCCACCATCTGTACCATCCCTCTTTCTTAAGGAGGACCTACATTTTAGATCTGGCCACCACCACTACACAAATCTAGAGCTGTGCCTCTTACTTACGCTGTTTCTATACCAGTGATGGGCATGGCACATGGAACTGGGAGTTCCACACACAGAATGATTACTGGTTTTGAAACAGCCATAATCATCAAAGTAAAACCGCAGGGCCCGATCCTGAGGTTTTCATTCAGTTTTTACTCAATGGACATTGTTTGAATGAGGACTGAGTAGAAGCTAAGTATAGACCATGGGGATCTGGCCCATAGAAACAATGTTTTCAAATGATTTTCAAATAGCTTGGACATACCATTTCTTCCCCAAAAGGCACATGCAATTGATTACCTAGTTTGTATATGCAATTATCTCATTTTTAAGTGCCTTTGCTATAATTATGTTTGCAAACTAGCTGTACATTTGCCACAGATTTGAGGCATGCAGTTGTACTTCCTCACCTGCTTGAAAGTATGGCCCAGTGTTTTGAGCCTATCATAATATTGTAGAACAATAACATTTTCTTATGCTCTTCATTCTGTGTCTTTCCCACGCCATGTTCCGCATATAGGTGCTGGTTGACAAGGAGTCACGCCAACATCTCAGATCTAGGAATAGGGATGACAATCCATCTCTTCCAAATGGTGTATCTATATTTACAGCAAGTTCCAGGAAGCTCTTGTGTACTGTTCTTCCTGCTTGCTGGTAAGACAGTCAGTTCAAGACTGACCTTGTGTGTTCGTGTGAATTAGCCACAGCTCAAGAAAGCCTAAAATGCTATAAAAGCCACACCAGCAAATATAATACCAATTACCACCCTTGCTGGAGCCACCACTAGACAGAAATAAATGCCATCAAAGACATACTCCTCTCTTGTACTGAGGCCCATGTTTGTATTTTGTATTTGTATTTTGAATCCAATTTTGATCACTCTGTGTTCACCCAGCATGTTGTACCCACAGATTGAGGAAGAATATCAGACAGAGAAAGAATTAGCAAGCTTCTTCATCATCTACATCAAAAGGTTGTAATAGACATTCACCTTCTAATTACAGCTACAAGTAACAGTCCTTCCAGTTATTTCTCTGTGTTTTTCTGTTTTGAACAATTTACTTATTATTTTATTTGGTAGCTTTTAGAGCTACCACTGCAAAAGAGTGAGCAGGAGTCTCCAAACTGTTGTGGCTCAATGCAGCTGCATATCTGAAAAAGAAAGAGATTGTTGAAATATACACATTGGACCAAATCTGGAAATCTGTACTTCATTTTTTATTTTGGGCAAAAAGTTTTCAAAGGTGCCTAAAGTCCCATTTTCCAAAGTGCCTAACTCCAATGGACTTTCAGTGAAAGTCGGTGTCTAACTCATTTGGCAATCTTGAAAATCCCATTCCCTAAGTGCCTAAACCACTTTTGGAAATCGAAGTTAGAATTCTAAGTCACTTACCTAGACAACATTTCCACTTAAATTAAAAGCTGAGTGAGACTTTAAGATTGGGCCCAATATTAATTTCATCAGATTTTCATGTAAACAAAAAGTAATTGTTTTGTTTAAATCTTGCCCTCTGTCCACCTTTTTGAAACAGCAAAACCTTCATATTTTTATTGGTCAAGAGTAGAATATACATGGATTGTTTTTTTAGCTGTCCAATCTGTAGCAATTATGTTTACTTTCCTGTAGCAAAATAAACTGTAATCCCTAGCTGTCTGTTAATTTCTGCTTGGCTGAAGCATGCCGCTGAATAGAAAGTGGAGCTCCAATAGACTAATGAAGAATAAAGTTTGATGTTACTTATGCAAATACATTTTTTCTAGGCAGTGATTCAAATAGCAGCAACTGTTTGTGGAAAGTCTTTCTACAAGAGGGAAAAACTGAACAGCAAGGAAAAAAATGTAAAGTGGCCATGCAAAAAACCATCATGGACATCTGGACCACCCTTATCCAGCTTAGGAAATGTAACACTAGTCATGCCTCCAAGTGAAAAGAATCAATTTCGTATTCTGGCTTCAGCAGCTCAAAGGTACCCCTCTAAATTTCAGGCTGCCATTTACTCACGGAACTGGTATCTTGGTGCAGTACCTCACGAACCTCTGTGCTGCATCATGTCTGGGGTCCAGTCCTTCAAACTCATGCTGTTTGCTTGTCTATAGAAACAAGGCGGGTCTTGTCTCTCTAATATCCTGGGACCGTAATGGCTAAAACTACACTATCTGCTTGTCTAGGCATACACCACTGTGGTATCTGAACACTCATTGATAATACAACCACTTCTCTGAGCAAAATGACCCTACAGTTCCCAATACAGTAGCTAGGAGGAGTCCTCACTGACTGTCTTCATGGAAAATGAATATGAAGAAGGAAAGGGAGGTTGTTTGGGGATATGGAAGAAGGTGCACAAATGAGTAGAAGGAGACACAAAGGATAGCATCTATCTACTCATACAGCACACATCACCGTGGTCTCCGAGCACCTCAGAAATTATGAAGTTCCCCACAGACAGGCCCCAATCCTGCAACTTCACCCTGGGCAGGTGATTGCGGCTCTACGGGGCCCACCTACACAGATCCAGTTGTAGGTTTGGAAGCCTAATCTCTCTCTCTTCAGAGTGCAGGGACTAGACTCTGTTTTTATGGTTATTGATGGTGGTGCTGGTGTTATAGAGAGCAAAGAAATAGGTTTGGTGTTTAGGTCTGAAGGAGCTGTGGCTTGTGGTCACTCAACATCTCCTGGGAACAAATTCCAGATTTGAAGGCCATTCACAGAGAAAGACATCTCTCTCCTCTATGCACAGCCCTGATTCCTGAACTGGATAGTTCCATTGGTTCCAGCATAAAATTAAACTGTCTGAGATACAAAGCTTGACATACTGGCTTCGGTGTATGCAGAGCATCTCTGTTTTTTCCCAAGGATTTTGAGTATGCAAACTTTCTACACATGCACAATAGGGTGGATAGATTTATGGCACAGTCTTATTTTGAAATACCTAAACTGCCAGTGATATGATGTACTGTATAAGCTCCAAAGTACCAATGTTATTAATGGGAAATTCAGCTTGATTTAAGGCTGAAATTTAAGTTTTTGTAAAAACAAGGTTTTACAAAATCTAAGATCAGTAGAAGTGTGTCCATATATATATTTTTCCAATGAAAATAGGTTTTCCCCCCTTTCGACATTCCCTTTAAGTGCTGTCAGTCCAAACTCCGAGGTATTGGGTTAGTTCACGAAGAGGGCTATAGGATGTGAAACTGACTAGTCTATTTTCATCATCCAGGCAGGGTGAAATGCAAAAAGTAAATTTCAGAATTAATGGTGAGTAGTAACATTGACAAATTATTTTAGCCACATTTAAGCATTTAGGGCAAAGTCCTGGCTCCACTGAAGTCAATGACCGAACTTACTGTATGTAGGATTTTTCATCCATTGATTATTAAACCTTTCACAATAGAGGTTAAGTATCATTATCCCTATTTTACAGATGGTCAAATGGAGACATAGAGGGTACATCTACACTGCAATAAAAGATCTTTGGCATGGCTGCAGCTGGCTCGGATCAGCTGACTTGGCTCATAGGGCTCGAGCTGCTGGGCTAAAAATTGCAGCATAGACATTTGAGCTTGGTTTAGGACTAGAGCCAGGGCTCTCAAACCCCATGTGGAAGGTGAGTCTCAGAGCCCAAACATCTCCACTGCAATTTTTAGCCCCACAGCCAGAGCCCTACAAGCCCGAGTCAATTGACCTGGGCTCAGCCTTGGTCTGCAAACTTTTTATTGCAATGTAAACATACCCAGAGGGGTAAAATGAGGTATCCAATGGAAGTCGCACACCATGCCAGGAATAGGATCCCTGGCTCCTGACTCTCCTTGCTGTTCCTTCTCTATTGGGCCATGTTGCCTCCTGATTTAAGCCCTTTTAGATTTGGTAATCTAAGGATTAAATATAACACAGGTAATGATTCTTTTTTAAATGCATAAGGCCGGATTCACTGTTTATCCTGGATAATGTTCCTTTAAGTCCAAAGAATCTATTGTACCAATAATCCAGATGGTAACAATCCCTAATAGACACCATGCAGGGCAGGAAGGACATACTTTGAGCAATTACAGAAATAGTGGACCACTTACAGATGGCAGTATTTAGCTGAGTTTGTTTGGGTAATCAGTCAGCTGTTTGGGGCAGTTGCTAGTTGTTACAGGGCAGCAAAGAAAGACACACTGTACAGATGTGCAGTGTGATCAGAGGTCCCAATGACTAATCCGTACCCAGGAGTCAATGGATCAAAATAATCTGTCTATCCCTGCCCTCAAAATACATATTTTCAAAGAAATATGCTTTGAAAATGCAATGATTGGTTTGAAGAGTAGCAGGCGCTGTGCACTCACACGCACCAGAAAGGAAGCAGCAGAAATGCACAGTGTAAGTCAGTCACCCCAGCTCATTCTCCTTTGAAAAGCTGATGAGAGACCACTCTGCTAATATTATCATCAATGAATCGCACAGTGGAACAAAACTCTGGATATATAAAGCCTGCGAGTATAAGATTCCCATTAAAGTTAAGCATATGCTTACATGCTTTGTTGAACAGAAATGGAAGTAGACGTGATGAAGTGCTTTGCTGAATTGGGACATGAGTGCATAATGGTTAATGTGCATAGGCCTCTGTAAGGACTGTTCTTATTCCTAGCAGAATATTACATGGAATGGGTCAGTCTGAAGCAATGAACAGGTGCATATTAACACAGCTTTCAGAATGGACATGACTGCTGGGGCAATTTATGATGCTTTCCCCACAGTAGCTTGAATTTGGCTGGTGGCCTTTGTAATTTATCTTCACCAATATCTTTATGTGCCCTGAGAACATTTTTCTTTCCGAATCTAAAAAAAAATTACCACCAGTTCAAGGAGCAGAAAACAACCCTTATTATAATGGCCCTGGACCCAGGACCACAGTAAGGTTTGGATTTTTAGCATGCTTCGAGGTGTTTTCACAGCTGGCTTATGGTTACTACAGCCGCTGAGCAAACATGAAGTTATTTTACCTTTCTTTATTGATGGCCCAGGCTCCATCTTATTTCCTCTCTCTGGGCAGACTGGCAGCGGCTGTGCTTGGAGCCACCACGCCGCTCAGTCACTCTCACAAAGTGGTGCAACTGGTTCTTCTTAATCTTGTACTAAAGTCTGGAAAGGGACAAGAGCTGCGTGATGATATGGAATGAATGCACTTTTGTAACCTACCTATCTAGCCAAGCTATTTATAATGCACCCATTACCTAGGTTTCTAAGCTTGGAAGAGGACACTCATTAATAATGAGAATGTTCTAGCCCAGGGAATAGACTGGATGCGCAATCTGTGCCTTTGTACTCAGCAGCAAGCCACATATTGGCATAATGTTACTGCGGTTGTGCTGGCTACATTTATACCACTTCTGATGAACATGTTTAATCTCTCCTCCCCCCACTCAGAGCTAGCAGTGCTGTGGATCTAGCCTTGGAATAAGGGTACGTCTACACTATGGGATTATTCTGATTTTACACAAAACCGGTTTTGTAAAACAGATTGTATAAAGTCGAGTGCACGCGGCCAAACTAAGCACAATAATTCGGCGGTGTGTGTCCGTGGTCCGAGGCTAGTGTCGATTTCTGGAGCATTGCACTGTGGGTAGCTATTCCATAGCTATCCCATAGTTCCCACAGTCTCCCCTGCCCCTTGGAATTCTGGATGGAGATCCCAGTGGCTGATGGGGCAAAAATCATTGTCGTGGGTGGTTCTAGGTAAATGTCGTCAGTCATTCCTTTCTCCGGGAAAGCAACGGCAGACAATCATTTCGCGCCCTTTTTCCCTGGATTGCCATGGCAGACGCCATAGCACAGCAACCATGGAGCCCGTTCAGCTTGTTTTTTACTGGCACCGTACATCTACTGGATGTTGCTAACAGACGCGGTACCGCAGTGCTACACAGCAGCATTCATTTGCCTTTGCATGATAGCAGAGATGGTTATCAGTCTTTCTGTACCGTCTGCTGTGCCACTGTAAATTGGCAATGAGATGACGGTTATCTGTCATTCTGTACCATCTGCTGCTGTCATGGGTGCCCCTGGCTGAGGTCGGCCGGGGGTGCAAAGACAAAAATGGGAATGACTCCCTGAGTCAATCCCTCCTTTATGGTATCTAAAAATAGTCAGTCCTGCCTAGAATATGGGGCAAGTGTACTAGAGAACCAGTGTACCAGAGAACCAGAGAGCACAGCCGCTCCGTGTCAGATCCCGCAGAAATGATGAGCTGCTTGCCATTCACGGCGAGTGCCCCTGCAACAACCCCACCCGTTGCTTCCCTCCTCCCCCAACCTTCCTGGGCTACCGTGGCAGTGCACCCCCTATTTGTGTGATGAAATAATAAAGAATGCAGGAATAAGAAACACTGACTTGTTAGTGAGATAAAATGAGGGGGAGGCAGCCTCCAGCTGCTATGATAGTCCAGGCAGGACATTAAGCGGTGTGGGGGAGAGGAGCTCAGCATCCCGCTTCTATAATAGTCCAGGCAGTACAGAATCTTTTCTTTACACATGAAAGGAGGGGGCTGATGGAGCTCAGCCCCAGTTGCTATGATGAGGACAGTTACCAGCCGTTCTGTACCATCTACTGGGAATGACCGGGAATCATTCCTATTTTTATCCAGGCGCCCCCGGCCGGCCTCACCTGACGCCAGCCAGGAGCACTCACGGGCTCGTGACGAAGATGGCTATCAGTCCTTCTGCACTGTACCATCTGCCACCGGGGAGTGGTGGAGAGAGGATGCTACTGTTTACTGCTGCAGCATCGTGTCTACTAGCAGCATGCAGTATACATAGGGTGACATATAAAAAAGTCAAGAAATGATTTTTCCCCTTTTCTATCACGGAGGGGGAGGGAGGGTAAAATGACACGATAGACCCTGAACCACCCCGGACAATGTGTTTGACCCTACAGGCACTGGGAGCTCAGCCAAGAATGCAAATAATTTTTGGAGACTGCTGGGACTGTGGGATAGCTGGAGTCCTCGGTACCCCCTCCCTCCCTCCATGAGCGTCCATTTGACTTTCCGTTACGCTTGTCACGCAGCGCTGTGCTGTGGACTCTGTATCATAGCCTGGAGATTTTTTTTTTAAATGCTTTGGCATTTCGTCTTCTATAACGGAGCTCTGATAGAACAGATTTGTCTCCCCATACAGCGGTCAGATCCAGTATCTCCCATACAGTCCATGCTGGAGCTCTTTTTGGACTTGGGACTGCATCGCCACCCGTGCTGATCAGAGCTCCACGCTGGGCAAACAGGAAATGAAATTCAAAAGTTCGCGGGGCTTTTCCTGGTTACCTGGCCACGCATCTGAGTTCAGATTGCTGTCCAGAGTGGTCACAGTGGAGCACTGTGGGATACCATCCAGAGGCCAATACCGTCTATTTGCGGCCACACTAACCCTAATCCGATATGGTAATACTGATTTTAGCGCTACTCCTCTTGTTGGGGAGGAGTACAGAAACCGATTTAAAGAGCCCTTTATATCGATATAAAGGGCCTTGTTGTGTGGACGGGTACAGCGTTAAATCGGTTTAACGCTGCTAAAATCGGTTTGAACGCGTAGTGGAGTTCAGGCCTAAAACAGCCACTTTCCAGATTGTTATTCCCCTCCCTGTGCTGGGTGTGGGCAAAAACTGAAGACAACTGGAGTTGCCACTGACTGCAAGAATCCAAGCCCCAGACTGCAGTAAAATGAGAACTACTCTCTAAATTCTAATGAGGAATCAGAGGCTTTTTGGAGGTGTCAAGTGCGACAGAGTAGGACTGAGCATCTCAGCTCCTCCATCGTCAGCAGGGGTTATTGTGACAATGAAAATAAACTTGGGATTCCAGAGATCATGGAGGAAGGAGATTTGACCAGTGTAGTGTAACCTCTCTGATGCTGCCAGCCATCTCTAGCTGAGAATCAGCATCTTTCTTTTACCCAGGTTTGCTGAGGAACAAGAAACTGGACCCCCCTCAGATTACATAAAGGCATGGGATTGCAAAGTCAATGGGATTCTTGGGGGCTCAGCCCCTAGCTGAACAGAGCCCACAGCAAATGAAAAACTTGGCCCAGATTTGAACCAACAGCCCTCCTACCTCCCATCCCTTTGCTGTAACCACCAGACCACAAATGTCTTTCCAACTCTTTGCTGTTAAGACGGAAGCTTCAGTTTTCAAGACTGGAGAAATGTGGTGAGCTGAGGGCAGGAAGGATCTGTCATTCATGCAAAAACGTAGGCTAGAGTTTCCAGATATATTTTAATTTCAAATTTCTTTCTTTAATACTGATAGGGCCCAAGGGGCAGGAGAAGGCTCCTACGCCTGTGACTCTCACAGCAGTGAGATAGCTCCTCTCCTTGCTTTCCAAAGTGTCTGTTAAAACAAATGATATGCTAGTAAATTCCCTTGCCTTTTGGAAATCAGAGGCACCTTGCACAAAATGGGAAGCTGGTTTATTTTCTACCCTTTCTTGCTTTCCCCAAAAAGGAACCTTGAATTAATGCTCATTCCTGATAAAGGTAGTGATATAAATCACACCGGCCTGCTTTCACATTGAGATACGAAGCCAGTTCTCTGCAGTGTCCTGGAGGGCACGTATTCTCAACAAGTTAAAATGAAATGAAACTTAAGAAAGTCACTCCTGGTGTGTGCGCTATGCAAACTGCTGTGATGATCTGTGAGGATGTGAGAGAGCACATGAGCTTGATCTGCTTCAAATCTTTACTCTAAACCTCTAGAGAGTCAATTATAAAATGTGCCAAGGGGAAAAACGTGTTAACCTTTTCATTGTGTGTTTTTTTCCTCCTCATTGCATTTACATTGGCCTTGAAGAACTGGGACATATTGCAGATGGCTTAGGGTCTATAAATTCTTATTTAAACCATCACGAGCCAAGTATAACAGGTAGCAGTCCAGACTTGTCTAAAAAGGATAAACCCCAACTAAGTATGTAAATAATACTCTGGTGCTTTTTATCATATAAACACATAGACTGAGCCAGCCAGGTACCCTAAAAGGCCTATTCACATTTCTCTATTGTTATCTTATAAAGTACATTAAGTATGTACACTGGGACTTTAGCGGGTATTAGTTTTTAAAAGCTACCTCCCACTGAAAAGCTCAAACCAAACTAACAGACTGAAGTATTGTGACACTTATTTTAGGGAGCTCTGCAGTTGACCATTAGCTGACTAGACAGTTATTCTCACTCTGCAGGTCAAAATACTCTCATTCCTCCCAGGAGGAAGCCATGAGAAATTCACCTGCTGGATGTGGGGCCATCAAAGGGAATCTTATGTCACCACTAGTCCGCTGGATAGTGTCATTTACTTTTACAGCATTATGCAGGGGAAGGGGCAGGAGGAATGGGTTCTTTCTTGTGGTGTGAATCAAGAAAAATAAGAAACTTGTAACCTTGTGTTCCAGTTGAGAGAAATCCTGAGTCATCTCTACCCCAGCATCCCAGTGGAGAAAACACCACTAGCTGCCGTAAGGGTGTTATGCAAACTAATGAGTAAATGCTTTGCTTTGAAGATAAAAGGGATTGGTATGTGCTAAGCATTTTTATTAGAGAATGAAAGAAACAGAATTTGCATCTTCTGTTTGTTTTCTGCCCTGGGGAATCTCTGATACCCAAGAATCTCCCCACAGTTCCTATTTGTTTTTTATCTCCCTTTTGGTCCCCACTCTCCAGGCCCTGCATCATGGCAAACCTGATGACAAGCCAAGGAGTGTTGAATGTATACAACTCCCTCCAGAGTTTCTCATTGAGATTCCCTGCAGTTGCAGTCATAAGGGACTCCTAGTATTTTTACTACAGATCCCGAGCTAGAAGGAGTTTATCATTCAGTTATAAACACTCATTATTGATTGAAACTTGACAAAGGAAGTCTCAGATTGGGGGAAGGCGTTTTACAGACATTGAGAAAGATCACTGTGTTTGTAGTTAAGTTCTGTCCAGCCACAAGGAGGACATTTCACAAGTGACCCATCCACAATAGTCAACATTACTGCCATGAAAAGAAAGAGGCGAGGAAGATATTTTTGATTGTGCGCATTCAATAATTTTTTTGCTATGATTTGTAGTGAATGCCCAAATATATTCACTGTTATTTCTTTGGGGCCCGAACTTCAAGGGTAAAGTTGCTACTGCTCATTGCCAGGGCTGGCTGGAGATGCAAAGCAGGTGGTGGAGGAGTCCCTCCATTCAGCTGAGCAGAATTATCAAGGCTGGAGGCCTGGATATGTCTAGATCCTTGGCTTTCCTCTTCTTTTGCATGCTGACCCTTCCAACCACCCACTCTACATCCGTGCTGGTCTGGAGGGAGAGGGGAGAATACTTAGACTTCACACACCAGATTCTCCATTGCCTTGCATCTTAGGTTGTCATTTACACCAGAGTAAAATGCTACTAAATCAAAATGGTAGTGTCTGCTCCCACTTTGCACTTATGTAAATGATGACATAGGGTGCAAGGCAGTAGGGGCATGCAAGGCAATGTCTACATCACAGGGATAATATTGACATAGCTATGGTGTCAGCATAACCCTGTAATGTAGATGCAGCCTACACCAATGAAAGGGGGTTTTCTATCAGTGTAGGAACACTACCTCCACAAGCCCCTGTCACTAGGTCAACAGAAGCATTATTCCATTGACCTAGCTGCCTCTACACTGGGGGTTAGGCCAGCATAGCTTATCTATATATCATTCAGTGGTGTGGATTGTTCACACCTTTGGGCGACATGGCTATTTTAAGTGTAGGCCAGGCCAAACTAAGACTGAAGGTCTGATTCTCCATTGCCCTGCACCTTGTATTGGCATTGACACTAGTACAGACAGTGTGTAAAATGCTACTAAATCAGAATGGTGATGGTTTGCACCCACTTTGCACTGGAGTAAGGGACTTTGGAGAATCTGGTTCCAGAGTCCCATTGGAACTACAGAGTCATTGCAATAATATACTTCCCTTGGCCTGCTTTGCTAGTTCAAACAGGAATTTGTTCAGGGAAGTCCTATGGCCTGTTATACACCAGGTCAGACAAGATGATCACAATGGTCTCTTCTGGTTTTATAAATCTAGGACAACAGCTTACATGGTTGAGACATATATAATCATCAAAAAATAGCCATGTTTATGTCATTTAGATAAGAAGTGAAACTGAAGTCCTGGCCAGCTGCAGTAATAAAAGATTCCCCACCAACTTTAGGGAAGTGCAGCTTGATGTCCTGGCAGACTTCCATCTTGGAGAACTATATTCTTCCTACCTAAAGCCTCCCTGCAGTTTTAATTGGGTATAATATTCTTCTCATACTAATGTTATTGTGTGCTGTGGAACAGCTGCCATGCTCTGTCCAGGCTGCAGAAGTGATTCTTTTAAATAAAACATGTATATCATTTTGTTATATTTGCAAAGTCCTTCAGGATCTTTGGGGATGAAAGGAGCCATATGTATGAAACATTATTATTATTACTCTGTTTTACAGTGAAGTCTTAGAGAATCTATTGCCCCTGATGGTGAGAGTTTTCAAACACCTGTGTAAGAAGCGGTTTGAAAATTGGTTTGAGTTTTTAAAAGAATTGCTGTCAAAATATCCCAAAAGAACTCTGACTGCAGTAAGACCATATTAGAGTCAACTTAGAGAGTTCATTGGAAGCACTGTATGTGAGAGATCAGATGCACAACTTAAAAGTGAGATGGTTGTTCTTATAAAGTTATTTGCACCATAATTTTTCCAGAGCAATGTGTTTGGTTTTAGTTGAATGGATCCCAACAGTGGCCTGTCCTGCTTTTCAAAGCTGCTCCTTGCAAAACTTCTTTGACATCATGGTTAGCTGGTTTGGATTTGGGTTTTTTCTGCTAATGCATTAGATAAAAGATACAGTTGTGAGTGCAGTGATTTGGATTAATGACTGCGAGAGCCATTGTGAATTACTGGATTTTGTGAATTTGTGAAACAAATACAATAAAATAAACAAAAAGTGCTTGCACCACAAAATGGACTTTGATAATTTATTTTGACACATGTAATGTAGGTTTAATGATTTATGGTTGTACTTTAGATTAGGACTTCATAGTAAAGGAACTGTGTGATATTTTGTCAAATAATGAAACCTTTAGTAATATGAAAGCTCAGGACAGTAGCCTGAAGTCAGCGAAACCACACCTGGGAGCCAGGGGCGGCTCGATTGGGCTCTAGTTTTGCTCCCCTTATTCAGGCAAATAATCTGGGGTTACTATTGTGAGTCTGGGCAATCTAGGATCTAGCCCTAAACTTTCCCCAGCGGGGGGAGGAGATCTGCTCAGCACTGATCAATATTTTGGTTTGAGTGTGATGAGCATGTGTGTCTATTTCCTAACCTCAGCCTTCGGTGCAGACACTGGAACGACAATTACACTACCAGAGTCGTTATATCTTGGTCTGTGCCCGCTCACCTCTTCCCTCGATAGGTCCCCCAGTGTTTGACTGTAGAAAATGCTTCCAGTTTCACCTTTCCTCAACCCTTTGTGTCCGACCCACGGCTCGTCCCGGGTAGAAAGGAGGGGATTTGTCCGGGACGAGCTGAAATCCAGGTGTTTTATATCCTGCCAAGAGCGGCTCCCAACCCACCGATCCATCCTGCGCTGTGCGGCGAGGGAGGGGCCGGGGCTCTGCTTCAGACACTTCCCCTAGTGAAAGCACCTGGCGGAGGCACGTCTGGACTGACCGTCAGTCAGTGGGAGCCTGCCCGCAGTCACGGGCCGGGCTCCAGGGCTCTGCCAGGGCTCGGCCCGCTCAGGGGCTGCCGAGCACACCCAGGGACTGGCGAGTGGCGCGGCCCACGGGGGTGGATTTCATCCCGCCTCCGGGGCAGGGCAGGGGGCTCGTTTGACAGCCCGGGGCGCCTTCCACCCCCCGGGCGGCCGCTCTGGTCTCCCCTGCGCCTCGCTCCTCCCCTCCCGAGTCCCTGCTGGCCACACCTGCCCCGCAGAGCCATCTCCCTGCCCGCCCGGAGCCCTGGCGCCTCTGCCCTCCGTCCCTCCCGGGGCACCCCGGGGCGCTCCCGCAGCCCCGCGCCGGACCGGCCAGGGCAGGAGAGACGTCCCGGGCCGCGGGCAGTGGCCTGGCCGCTGGAGCTGAGCTCTCGGCCGGAGCGGGAAGGCAGCAGAGCCCTGCAGGGCTGCTAGGCAGCCCCCGGGGGATGGCGAAGCAGAAGAGGTGGGGCGGGCTGTTGGCAAGGGGAGGAGGTGGCCCGTTCCCGGTAACCCACGGGGCTTTCCGCGGGTGGGGGGATAGGCAGCCCCCTTCCCTGCCTCCTGGCACAGGGAAGCGGCGCGGCCCGGTGCCCAGGGGTGCTGCGGGGCGGCCGGGCCAAGCCGGGGCAGATCTCGGTGCGTGGCCGGGGGGTGCATTGCGCTGTGCAGCTGCAGACGGGGTTAAGACGAGGAAGTCTCCACCTCCTCTGGCAGCTTGAACCTGTAGCTGCCAAGCTCCATTAAAACGATCAGCAGCGCGGGGCGGGGGGCGCAGGCATTCCTGCAAAGCGGGGGCTGAGCGGGGGCCTCTCGGATCGGAGTCCTGCCGAGAGAGACACGGGGGGGTGGTTAATGAGCCCCCTCGCCCCGCTGTCCCTCCCGGAGGGCTGCACGAAGGCAGAACAGCCGCGGAGCTCCGGAGCAGCCTGTGCTGGGGCTGACATCCTCCCTCCTCCGGGCAGATGAACTTCTAAGGGCTCCTCCTAGCCCCACATGGCTCCGCGGCTTGCCCGCAGGGTCCCGCTCCACTGAGAACCCGAGCCAGCGATCTGCCCCGGCCAGCCAGCGGGCTCCGCTCCTCCTCGGCGGGCAGTTGGGAAGGAAGCCGGCTGGATACCACCATGGGCCTCTCCTGGGGCTTCTTCATTGGGCTGCTTCTAGGTAGGTGACACTTCGGGGCCGTGCACTGGAGGGGAGGAAGGGACCCGGGGGCGGGTGGGTTCTGGAGAGCGGTGGCAGATATGTGTCCCCCCCAATAGATAAGGGTCAGCCAGCACCCAGGCTGGGTCCTTTTGGCCTTCAAGTTCCTCCCTGGCTCTCTCCCGGGGGTACCTCGGGGTGGCACTGGAGGGGGGGGGCCTTTCCGCAAGCCCAGCGGGGAGCGCTCCCTGGGGTCCGATCCGCCAGAGGGCTCAGGGCGCTGAGACTTTTACTGCGCAAGGAAAAGTGACGCTCCGCGGCTCACCGGACTGGATGTGCACCCGGGCAGGGATGTGCTTGTCCCCTTCCAGCTCCGATCTGTAACCGCTCGCCAGACATTCAGTAGAAGAGCCGAGTTAATAACAACGAAGAGCCAGGAGACCGTCCAGCCCCCTGAAGTGGCTGGTGATGGGGGGAGCTCTTGGCTTTATTGGGGTCCCCCCGATCTCCCCAGGCTTGTCTCGCGCTAAGAATGACCCGGGGATGGAGGGTTTCCATCCTTTGATTTGAACGGACTTTGCGATACTTTCTAGAGCTATTTCCTGTAGTGGGGGGCAGGAAATCCCTAAGTGGACCGGGAGCTGGTATTGATCTGCTCAGGGATAGCTCGTGGAGAGGGATCTGTCAACCGAAGCCCACATGTTGGGCTAACACCGAGAAGAGAGACAGCCGCTGGCTCCCACCCAAAGCTCCCTAGCTGCTGCTGATCATTACCCCGCAGACCGCCTCTAACGAGCTTTCACTCCAGTTCCAGACAGTGGCGCAAGATAGGAGTCCGAGCCCCAGTGTGTAACTCTAGCAAGGGCCGGGAGACTCTTCCTGATGCTATTTTCAACCGCCAGGGCTGGATTCCTGGGACCATTTTCCAGGAAGAATCCCAGAGGCACCAGGCTTGGAGGTGAAATACATCAGAAGTGTCTCACTTCTCCAAGAGGAGACACATCGATTTCCCCACTGACCTCCAGGACAGCTCCTAGACACTCCGAACCTGGCTGCCGGTATATTTGCGCCCCAGTTTTAGAACTGGCAAGGTTCACATCTCAGCCAGCACCGCTTTAGCAAGAGATGTCCCCGGACGCTCAGAGTTAGAGAACATAGTCACAGGGCTACATGGTTCCCCGTTAAAAAGACGTGAGCCTGGGGGAGGGAAGGAAACTCTCCTTGTCGCCCCTGCTTGGATAGCATGTTTCCCTAGAAAACACAAGGGAGACAGCTGAAACTGTTTGTCCAGGTCCGACGTGAACTGCTCAACAGAAAAAGGCAGAGTAAGATAACAGCATTGAAGGGAGAACGGGTGATCTTGAGGCTAGGCTGGGGGGCTAGAGACCTGCAGAGACTTCCGCTCTCTGTGACTTAAGTTTCCCCCTCTGAAAAATGTGGAGAAAATTACGACCTACCTCCAAGGGCGTTGGGAGACTCAGATCATTCATGCTTGTCGAGTACTTTGAGATCAATGGGGGAAAGGCAATCTATACGTTCAAAGCATTTAAAGCACTAAATACAGTCAGTAAGAACTCAACTCAGCCTTTTAAAATACTTAGTTGTGAGACGATCTGGTTTTGTGTGGCATCTGTCACAACGCCCGATAATGATGTTTAAAGGAACGTACCATCAGACCTTAACGTGTAAACGAGATTAAAGCTAACAGTGGATTGACCAGTTGCCCGGCCAGCTGTACCGTCTCAGCTGAACTCCACAGCCTTAGAGTTTCGATTTGTGCTTTAGATTCAGACCAAACACATTTCATAAGATAACACAAATGGGCAAGAGGTGGATGTAGAAAGATTTCATTTTTACTCCACCTTGCCTGTGCCAAAACTTGACTTTTGTCCCCTTCCTTACCAATTTATAATCTGTAGCTCAAACTGATGGCAGCATTTTGCCACTAGTGCCTAGGAACTGAAATTCATTAATGGTGCATCGTTAAAAGATGATGTTCAAAAAAGCATGGATTGTACATAACTAACCCTTCCCATCTCACAGAACATACACTGGTAAACAGGGACCGGCTGTATGCATTGTATTTTCAACGTCTGGCAGCCCTGTTTGTTTGGATAAGGAGGGTTATACAGTAAATTAGCACTTTCTAGCTGTTGATTTCTCAGCGTTGTTATATTTGCAATACATCATCTCAGAATTAGGAAGGTAGGGATTTTTAAAAATTATTATGAATATTTTGGGGGTGTGCCATAGCAAAAGGATAAGGAAACCAAAGGGACTGTATAACAGCCTCACTTAGGTGCTTTCTAATTTCGAGGTTGACTTTCACAGCAGTTGTATATCATCCATGAAAACATTGTTTTTATAAATGACATGTGCTATGTTGTGGGCAAATATGGGAACCCACTGAAAGTAAAACCTCTTTCCAGACTTGGTTCTGCCAGATGCAGCCTCTTTAGGACTGGATTCCAGCTTTGGTTTTCTCCATAGCAATTTCTGGCTTTTGAAAATTTCCTTACTCAACAATTTGTGCTTGTGGAGAAAATATAGAAACCACAATATATTTTTCACGTATGCTTTTTTCTTTTTTCTTTTTACATCTCAGCCCTATCTTTATCTATATCCATATACTTTGCAACATGGCTAAACTATCATTAAGGAAAGAGCAAACAGAATCAAATAGCAGGATCATAGCACATTAGTTGTTGATTTTTTTGGGTTGCTTTGAAATAAAGAGTAAAAAACCCCCCCAAAACAGACAAATTAGCAAGCAAACTTGGTCTATATTAAACATGAACAGAAGGCAGTATTATTACATTGTCAGTAAAATATGTATAAACTTGGTATTATCTTTTGATGGGATTCGCTTTCTAATCATATAATTGAACTCAACTCTTGATTTTATCTTACTCCTGACCCCATAATTTTCAAACTTAAAAATAAACAGTGAAAGGCAAGAAGTCTTTTTATTTTAAAACTGGCTAGGTTCTAAACCATTTCAGAGAAGCTACCCATGGAAAATATCGGCATGGTGTATTGGAATGTAAAAACTTTAATGAAAGTTTAGATAGAAATTGAGCAAGCCTCTTATGCTCCTATGTTTCCAAGAAAGAGTGGTTCTTTGGTGAAGAAGAATCAGAAATCAGAGTTGTTATCTAACTCAAAGAAAGGAGATTGATTTCTATTATTAGTTATTATTCCCTGGACCCCCTCCTTACCTTCAGCATTATACAAAAGAGAGATCCAGCTCTGGGCCCCATTGAAGTCAATAGGAGACCTTCCATTGACTTTAACAAGTTTAGGATCTGGCCTGAGTTGTCTCTCTATATATTTTAAGGGTCCATTTCTGCTCTTATAGAAGTCAATAGACGTTTTGTCACTGATATCAGTGGGAGAAAGATTGGGGCCTAATTTAGAGTAAACTATGAGAAATTGCAAAAGGATTCAAGCAAACAGTGTTCAAAATAGAATGACTGAAGTGGGGTAACTCTTGTAATGGGCACTATGGATCTGAGCGGGGGAACTGAACAAAGGAAATATATGGGAAAGGAAGAATGCATATCTCAACCTGCCAAGCCCCAAATGTGGGATGCAACATGTCACAAAAACCCTACATGAGGGACACTAAAAGTGTTCTTGCAAGAATCTTAAAATGCTGCTGGATTCATTCTTTTAAAGTAAATAACTTTTTTCATAGGCCCAACTTCATGATCCTTTATTTCTAATGTAACCAATGTTCAAGAGTAAAAGTGAGTAGGTATCTTTTGACTCAACGATGACTCAATTAAGTGACATCAGGAAAATAAGGGACACTGCAGAGCTCTGGAAGACTTACGTTCTGCAGAACAGGTCCCGTTGATTCCTGGATTAACTCCTCCCTCTAACTCCTTCTTTCATATGTATTTTTAACCAATCTCGGCCAATCTTTTGATTTTATCAGCACAAAGATTTTTTACACTAACAGATATGCCAGGTCATACAGGGTCTGATAGAAAACATTTGCAGGCACTTAATGCTAGTGTGCTTTTGCTCACTTTGGGTATTGATAATAATAAAGCTATATCCTGCCATTGAAACATGCAAAACATCCACTGCCAATAGAAGTCATAGTCTGTCCTTAGTCAATTCCCCAAACAACCACTCAAGATTCACTCACAACTCCCACTGAAATAACTTTCAGTACTGAACTTTTGGCCCCACTGAAGTGAAAGGCAAAACGTACACTGAGCCAGGACTTCACCCTGTATCTTGGGATCAGTTCACACCAAAAACCCCCACTGGCCTCAGCGGAATTCACCTCAGCTCTCACACTGAAGTCCATGAGGTATGAGTGAGGTTATGTGGGGGATGGATTTTTTATTTCCCCTCTTGAAATAAAACACGATACTTTGTTTTCCATGTTTTTCATATAATTTTTCAGTTAGGCCACTTTGAAAAGGCCAGTGAAAATATAGATGACAGCAGAAATTTGTGTCAAGAAAGTCCTAAACTTTGTTAATTTAATAGTGCAAGTGCAAGTCCTAGATTATGCAGCATGTAGGTTGAACGTCAGCTTTAATTTCAGCATCTGTCGGTAGCATTTAAGAGAACTGGAATGCATCAAAAGTTGGCTAATATTGACAGGCAAAATGGTAGACTGAAATTTCAGACTATCTAGAAACCACACCCAGACCCCAAAATACACATGTTAAAACAACTCTAATTCTACGCTTTAACTGAACGAGCAATCATTTTCTTTGGTCACTGGTGACTGAGTTAAATATGTTCCCTTGTGTCTTTATTTTGGTACATGTTACTGATTTGGTGACATGTGTCAGTTTAATACCTTACTGTGGAATCTCTTTGAGACAACTTCCACCATCAAGCCAGATAAAGTTCCGCAACTGAGTGGCTCACATTTTTCTTTAGGGACAGTCTCCGGCTTTTCATCATTCTACACCCTGCAGACCTCACTCGTGGAGCTGAGGAGAGACCTGTGTCCTTTTGAAATAATTCTGTTTGTTCCTATTATTCAACTCTCTATTATTGTAATGCCTGGGAGCCCCATTCATGGACCAGGGCCCCATCGTGCTAGGTGCTGTACATACACAGAACAAAAAATGGTTCTTGCCCCACAGAGCTTACAATCTATGTTCCTATAGTCTGATTTTCAAAGGTATTTAGGTGCCTAATGGGATTTACAAGAGCACTTAAATAGATTTGTCATCTGATCCCCATTAGGTGCCAATGTGAATCTTTAGGCACCTAAATACCTTTCAGAAACTCATTCCCCAATTCCTATGATTCTGGTTTTATAGAACCAGGCTGTGAACCCCCTTGCTCCCACTGATGAGCCATTACTTACACAGGCAGTTCCCTTGAAGACAATAGGATTACTCAGGTGATTGTGAACCTCTGGGAGCAAGGCCCATAGCAGTCTGAGATGCAAAGGCCTGTTAGATATCCAGGCCCGCTCCCTGCCAAGGCTGGCTTATTCCCTACTGTAGACTCACTAATACTATGTGCAGTCTACTCTAAAATATGCCAAGGGAATGGGTTACTACAGTTTAATAGATTTCAGTGTCATGAAGTGTATCCCAATGTTCAGGCTACATTTTTCCTTTCTTAATTCCCTCCCAACAGAACCTCTTTATTCACTGTAAGGAATTCCTCCCCTTCCTAGGTGTTTTTAGCCTCTGAATATTTATAGACTCATCATATCCATCCCCCACAGCCACTTGTGTTGAGCTCTCTAAATCTTTCATTGTAACTCAATCCCTCCCACCCCCTAATCATTTTTGTTGCTCTGCCCTCTACATTGAGCAAATGCTATATTTATGTTAATATTATACAGTAGGTGGTCCCTTGTGCTCAGGAGCCACAGAAATGATTTAGACATTTGAAATAAGGTTGGCATTTCATAGCTAAGCTGTCGTCCGATTACCAGTTCCACTCTTGAAAGCTCGCTGGGAAAAAATATGCTTAGGAATCACTATTAAACAGGGCCAGGATGGCCACTAATAAAGCGTCTCCGTGGAGAGGTTACACGGGATCTGCCAATGCATAGGCATTTTATAAGCTTGAAATGGCTGAGTGCCAGTCATTTCAAAAGGTGTGTCTTGTTTTCTGCTGAGTTTCCATCTCTTCTAAATGAAGGGAAATAGGTGCGGTTCGGTACAAAAATATGGTTTCTAATGAAGGTTTTTCTTTTATCTAGTCACAATGACAGTACCAGAGTAGTGCCCCATCTTGTGTGTGTGTGTATGAAGCAGAATGTTGGCACCCAAATCCCACCAGCTAGGCATGCAGGAGAGTGGAAATGGCTCTCAGTAATTCAACCCATGTAACTAAAAGCAAACCTGCACCCTCACTGGTACTCTAGGGAAAAAACCTTGAGTTTCCTAGTTATTTCTTTGTGTTTGGGGTTTCTCATAGATTTATCAGTGCCAAACTTTTACAATAAGCTAGGTCAGAGTTTGACAGCTCACAAAGCAGCACTGCTGCCTCAGTCTGTTGGCTTACTTCAATGCTTGCTGAGACTAAACTCAAAGCAAATCAGTTCTCTCGTCTATTCTTATGTCTCCTAATTTACCCTCCTCTCTCCATATTGTTAGGCAGGTCCATGTAATTATCAGGCATTTCCCAAGGGGAGCTCTGTGTATATGTTCTAAGCCCACAGCAGGACACATTAAATATATGGAGATGTACCTATCTCACAGAACTGGAAGGGAACCTGAAAGGTCATTGAGTCCAGCCCCCTGCCTTCACTAGCAGGACCAAGTACTGATTTTGCCCCAGATCCCTAAGTGGCCCCTTCAAAGATTGACATTATAATCCTGGGTTTAGCAGGCCAATGCTCAAACCACTGAGCTATCCCTTCCCCCCAACTTGTTCATTGTACTTAGGGCCCCAACAAATTCACAGTCGTGACAAATATCTTTTGTGTACTTTTACCCTATACTATACAGATTTCATGGGGGAAACTAGTGTTCTCAATTTGGAGGTCTTGACTCAAAAGGGAGTTGCAGGGGGGCCACAAGGTTATTTTAGGGAGGTCATGGTATTGCCACCCTTACTTCTGTGCTGCCTTCAGAGCTGGGCAGCCGGAGAGCGGCAGCTGTTGGCCAGGTGCCCAGTTCTGAAGGCAGTGCCCCGCCAGCAGCAGTGCAGAAGTAAGTGTGCCAATACCATGCCATGCCACCCTTACGTCTGCGCTGCTGCCTTCAGAGCTGGATGGTCAGAGAGTAGTGGCTGCTGACTTAGGGCCCAGCTCTGCACGCAGCAACGCAGAAGCAAGGATGGCAATACTCTGCCTTCAGAGCTGGGCTCCCAGCCAGCAGCCACCGCTCTCCAGCTGCCTTGCTCTGAAGGCAGTGCCGCCGCCAGCAGCAGCACACAAGTAAGGGTAGCAGTACTGAAGCTCCCCCCTGCAGTAACCTTGCAACACCCCCTCACAACTTGTTTTTGGGTCAGGACCCCTACAATTACAACACCATGAAATTTCAGATTTAAATAGCTGAACTCAGGGCTGTCCCTAGCTATTCTGGTGCCCTACTCAGCCCCCTCATGGGGGGGCTATGTGGGGCCCCAGTCCTCTGCAAGAGGGAGTGGGGGGGGGCTGGCCCCAGGCCTCTGAAAGGGCAGGGGCTGTTTGGGGTCCGGCTCCAGGCTTCCATGGAGTGGAGGTGGGGGGCTGGCCCCAGGCCTCCATGGGAGTCAGGGGGCTGGGCACTTCCTGTGGGAAGTGGAGTGACCCAGCCCCAGCCTGCTGTGCTCCCCTGGCTCTCAGACTTGGGGGAGGGAGGAACCGCCCCCCAGCACTCGCTGGCAGCGTGGCTGGGAGCCAGGGGAGTGGAGCAGGCTGGGTCTGGGGCGCTCTATTTACTGGTGAGTGCCCGACTGCTTCTGGAGTCCTCAGGGGACTAGGGGTAGGGCGGGAAGAGGCCGGGCAGAGCAGGGGCAGGGGCCCTGGGGAAGAGCCGGAGCAGGGGCTGGAGCAGCATGCAGCTGCGTACTTTGCGTGTGGGTAAGGATGGCCCTGGCTAAACTCATGACATTTATGATTTAAAAAATCCTATGACCATGAAATTGACCAAAATGGACCGTAAGTTTGATGGGGCCCTAATTATACTGAAAGCACCCCAGCTACACTGGCCTGTGTCAACTGGGCAAGGGCATAGCTAAATACACGTTGGCATTGACCGAACCACAATGGCTAAACCTACGAAGGACCATATTCCCAGATGGTATTGCACAGAGGTTCCGTTGTTTGACTTTTTGCCATTGACCAATTGGCTATGGGAGATTGTCTCTAGTTCCTGGGTCCACATAATATTTTGGTTAAAAAAAGTTTAGTAGAGCAGCTCCGCCTGGACCACAGCCAATCAGGAAAATAAGTTATTTGCCAGGTGTTTCAAATATATTTACATATAAAAATGAATAATACTTGTGCAATTAAAATACGGTGGACGATGATAAATATAAAATTCTTTGATTAAAGCACGCTGGGGTCTCAGTGAAATGTGCTCTCTGCCACTAGAACAGAATTTTATTAGTATATCTCTATGGCCCTCTGAAGTGGAGTCTGCGCGTGCCCCTTGCTTTGTATACTGTATTTTGGTACAGAATGCTCTATATCTGTTTCCTTCTGTGAATCCCTTTATTCTCAAAACTGACTTCATTGTGGACTGGGTTTTTTCCATCAGTTTCATGTTAAAATATTCAAAGTGAGTGTTTCCTGAGTAAATCCCTGATCCTGCACCACTAAATGCAATGGGAGCTTTACTATTGAGCTCAATGAGCGCAGGAGAAAGAGTAACCCCATTTATACATTGTGTCAGGCCCTGTTTTTTTCTCTTGGTAAACTACCAGAGAAGGCATTTTAAACATAGATAATCAGATTTAACATGGTCAACACTAAAGAAGACCCTGAAGCTACAGAAGAGAGTGTCTCCTTCACTCCCACCCTCTGTAGCCCAAATACCATCTGTCTTGTCTGACATGCTCTTCTCTGTTTTCTGTTTCAGATGTGTAGGTCAAATCCTGCCAGCCTAGCTCAGGCAGAATTCCCACTGAAGACTTGTGGGATTGATCAGTAAGCTCAGCAGGAATAGAGACTGAGGATGTCTGTGACTGTTCTAACTTTTATCTTATTTATCTTGACTCTATAGAGTCTGGCATATTTTAGAAGGAAAAGCTGTACTGTAACACCAGTGTCTCTGTAGAAGTCAGTTCACCAGGGTATTAATCCAAATGAAACACTAAGTTACAAAAGAATAGGGCCAAATTCTGTCTTCACTTACACCCAGGTTGAAGTCAATATGGTGTCTAGGTAGATAAGGAGAGTAGAATCAGGCCCATAGTTGTATTCATACTGTTTTATAATTGCACCTTTTGACTGAAGTAAAATAATTTGAGGTTGGTATTTAAAACAGAAGCAAATATTGATTGAAACATTACAAATACAACAGGCCCTATATCCTACCTGGGGATATTGGGTTTGTTTGATCACTTAGAAAACAGCTCTGAAAGAAATATATTAAACTTCTTTTTTTCAATCTTTACATTGCTTTTTACTGCTGGAATGGCATCACTCTGCCAGCCAGCCAGCCAGTCACAGTTATCTGAAAATGTGTGATGGATTTCCTAGAGCTCCTGCTTTCATAGGATGGTATCTCTGGCAATAATAAATCCTTTTCTGTGATTAACATAAGAATGGCTATGCTGGGTCAAGCCAAAGGTCCATCTAACCCAGTATCCTGTCTTCTGACAGTGGCTGGTGCCAGATGCCTCAGAGGCAATGAACAGAACAGGGCAATCACTGAGTGAGCCATCCCTTGTCATCCAGTCCCAGTTTCAGGCAGTCAGAGGTTTAGGGACACCCAGAGCATGGGGTTGCATCGCTGACCATCTTAGCTAAAAGTCATTGATGGATTTATTCTGCGTGAACTTATCTAATTCTTTTTTGAATCCAGTTATACTTTTGGCCTTCACATCCCCTGGCAATGAGTTACACAGGGTGATTGTGTGTTGTATGAATAAATACTTCCTTATGTTTATTTAAATCTGCTGGCTATTGATTTCCTCGGGTGACCCCTGGTTCTTGTGTTATATGAAGGGGTAAATAACACGTTCTTTTTCACTTTCTCCGTACCATTCATGATTTTATAGACCTCTATCATATCTCCTCTTAATCGTCTCTTTTCTAAACTAAACTTCCAGACTTTTTAATCTCTCCTCATATGGAAGCTGTTCCATACCCCTAATCATTCTTGTTAACCTTCTCTGTACTTTTTCCAATTCTAATTTTTTGAGACGGGCAAAGAGAACTGCACACAGTATTCAAGGTGTGGGTGTACTATTGATTTATATAGTGGCATTATGATATTTTCTATCCCTTTTTAAATTCTTCCTAATATTGTTAGATTGTTTTGACTGCTGTTGTACACCGAGAAGATGTTTTCAGAGAACTATCCATGATGATGCTAAGATCTCTTTCTTGAATGGAAATAGCTAGTTTAGACCCCTTTATTTTGTATGTATTGTTGGGATTATGTTTTCCAATGCGCATTATTTTGCATTTATCAACATTGAATTACATCTGCCATTTTCTTGCCCAGTCATCCAGTTTTTTGTGATTCCCTGGTAACTCTTTGCAGGCAGCTTTGGACTTCAATATTGTGAATAATAATAATAATAATTTTATATTATCTGCAAAGTTATATAGAACTGGCATCCTGGCAAACAATTTCCTCCTCCAACTTACTAGACTACACTCTGATCTCAAGTCAAGAAAGCATCACTAATCAAGAAGGGTGCTTAAGCACATGCTTAACTTCAAGGGCATGCTTATGTCACATTGAAGCCAGTAGGACTTAAGCGTGTCTTCAAGTGCTTTCCTGAGCTGGAACCTCTGTTTGCAGAAAATGCAAAGTAGTGCTGAGATTCATTGTATTATAGTTAATTTTGTAACTCATTTTAATACATAACAAAGGCCTTCCCCACAAAATTGTGCTCTTGGGAAATTCTTTATTTTGAGCATATTAAAAAGACTGCTAACTTAATCTCAACACAAATTCAAGATAAATTAATTTGGTAAACTACAAACATTTTCCTCGCATTTAGAAGAATGGTCATTCTTTTAGCAGCTAACCCCAAATCCATTCTGCATGCTTTCTCAGGGAAGAAGAAAGGCAGAGGAATGCTTTGTTAATAACGTCTGTGCGGATAAGTGTAATTCACTTATGCAGAATACATTTGTATGTTTCTTATCCATAGTTTTGCTCCAGTCTGAACATTCCCTGCCAAATATCAAAAGTTTTGTGTCATTCTTAAATAAAGAGCTACGTAATTCCCCATGACTGTAGGCATTGATCTTATCCATGTGACTGGGTGACAGTGAAACATTAGAATTATAAATGGAAATAACAACTTTGGCCATAGGAAGCAACAGCATGTAGCAATCTAGCCCTGGAGAAGAGTTGATCTACAGTGTCTAATTTTGTTGCAAGCTGTAATGTGGGCAATTTCTTCTCATTTATTGATAAGAAACAAAGATGTATGACTAAACTCAACTTTTCTTCCAAAGTCAATTTGCTTGGTAGAACACAAACAGAATTTGCCTCCAGCAAGGCGTATTAAGCTATTTCTCTCCTGGGTTCTTTAATTATTTATTTAAAAGTTGAGAAGTGGATCTGAATCAATGTAGGAGGCCAACCAGACCAAGTGGAAGAGAGATGTATGCAGCATAACCTCTCATGAAATGGGTTCTAGTTTAGAGGTCCAAACGTGCAGCTCTCAAAATCTTCTCTTAATTTTAACAGGAATTTAGCTTGACTAAGGATGGCAAGATCTGCCCCTTCATGAGTTTATATTACGCTCCTGATTTTTAAAAAGCTGCATGTGCAAATGAGTGTGCAAAATACCTACCTAATTTGTGCATGTGTGTTTGGCTACTGCAAGGGCAAATGACTACGGGCCTGATCAAACTCCCATCTACAACGATAGGCATTAGATCAGGCCCCACTTCCAGTAACTGGCATTTACAATTGCTTGATCTAGATGTGCGATCATTATAATTGTGCACATAATTGGCTCCATTATTTGGGGGCCGGGGGCAGGTACTTTGGATGTGGCACAGGTAGCTGTTACTTAGTAGAGAGCTGGAAAAACATATTGTGGTGCTTAGCTAACACAGTGATGGGTCCTTTGGAAATTCCTGTGGTTAACAGATATGGATGGATGGTGCAATTAATATATAGCAGGGGTCACAGTGAGGGATTCTCCTTTTAGTGATTGCTTTTGCTCTGTAGCTCAAGTGTGATACCTTTCCTTCTCCCCTGTTTGAATCTTCTCTCCTGCCCCCCCTTAAACCAAAGTATATGCAGTTTCACTGAAATGTCTGTTTTGAGGTGGAAAAAGGAACTGCTCTGACTACTCTTGGCAGTCACCTGAATGAAAGGAGGACAGGTGAGTGATAGGACTTTATGCTGTTCTTAGTTAGAGCAGAAATGATCTCAGGTAGAAATGAGGAAGTAGAAGGTGTAATAAATAAGTAGAGTAGAAATGAGCTCAAGCTACAAAATTCAGACCTGGATCCGAACTCTTCCAACTTTGGGGGTGTTTGGTTCAGAGCATTCAAGACATAGAATCATAGAAATGTAGGGCTAGAAGGGTCCTCAAGAGGTCATCATGTCCAGGCCCCTGCACAGAGACAACCTAGCCCATTCCTGACAGGTTTTGTCTAAAATATTCTTAAAAACCTTTAGTGATGTGGATTTCACAATGTCCTTTGGTAGCCTCTCTAAGTACTTATAGTTAGAAAGTTTTCTCTAATATCTAACCTAAATCTCCCTTACTGCTCATTAAGCTGATTACTTCTTGTCCTACCTTCAATGGTCCTGGAGAACAATTGATCACAGTCTTCTCTATAACAGCCCTTAACACATTTGAAGACTCTTATTGGGTATCCCCTCAGTCTTCTTTTCTCAATACTAAACATGTCCAGTTTTTTTAACCTTTCCTCATAGATCAGGTTTTCTAAACCCTTTATCATTTTTGTTGCTCTTTTCTGGACTCTCTTCAATTTGTCCCCATCTTTCTTAAAGTGTGGTGTCCAAAACTGGACACACTACTCCATCTGAGGCCTCACCAGTGCCAAGCAGAGCAGGACAGTTACCTACTGTGTCTTACATACTACCCTTGTGTTAATATGTGCCAGAATTATATCAGTCTTTTTCACAACTGAATCACATTATTGGATCCACATTTACAGGACCATAATTTGGCCCTGTAACTCTAGTACCTCTGGTCAAATCAGCATATTTCACTGTATGCTGTAGAATAATTAATTCATATATTTTGAAATGTAGCTAAAGTCAGATTCTTGTTTCACTGAAGGATGTCAGAGCTACAAAGGAATCTCTCAAAACTGGGTGACTGGGCAACAAAATGGAAGATGAAATTCAATGTTGATAAATGCAAAGTAATGCACATTGGAAAACATAATCCCAACTATACATATTAAATGATGGAATCTAAATTAGCTGTTACCACTCAAGAAAGAGATCTTGGAGTCATTGTGGATAGTTCTCTGAAAACATCCACTTAATGTGCAGCGGCAGTCAAAAAAGCAAACAGAATGATGGGAATCATTAAGAAAGGGGTAAATAATAAGACAGAAAATATCATACTGCCTCTATATAAATCCATGGTACGTCCACATCTTGAATACTGCGTGCAGATGTGGTCACCCCATCTCAAAAAAAATATATTGGAATTGGAAAAGATTCAGAAAAGGGCAACAAAAATGATTTGGGGTATGGAACAGCTTCCATATGAGGGTTCAAAAAAGAACTAGATAAATTCATGGAGGAGAGATCAATCAATGGCTATTAGCCAGGATGGGCAGGGATGGTGTCCCTAGTCTTTGTTTGCCAGAAGCTGGGAATGGGTGACAGGGGATGGATCACTTGATGATTACCTGTTCTGTTCATCCCCTCTGGGTCACCTGGCATTGGCCACGGTCGGAAGACAGGATTCTGGGCTAGACGGACCTTTGGTCTGACCAGATATTTCCGTTCTTATGTTCACTTTGCCAACATCTGTTAATTAGGCCTCATGACACCTCTGTGCATGGAATCTTGCCCGTTTTGCATATAATGAGACACAGGAGTAAGTAATTTGCCTAGGAATACAAAGAAAATCCATGGCAGAGTTAGGATTAGAATTTGCAGGCGTGCCTCCCAGTCTCCTTTGACCATAAAATAGCCATCATGCCGCTTTAATATGGAGTCAATGTCAGCTAATCCTGTAGTGGATGCTAATATTTCAAAATTAAAAGACTAACCAATTGGACTAGATTTTGTGTACCAGATCAGAGACGGGAAAGGCTGGTGCAAGCCATAGAGTGGGGATGTAGCAGCTCCCTTGCTGAACATAAAGGGCTTTAAAAATTAGAAAAACAGCATATCAATGAGCCTGCTGCAAGAAAGACCCCAGAGCTCTCATAAGATAGTTTTCCAACTAGCCCCAGTACTTTGGTACTTAGAGCAGTAACAGAAAACCCAAGGCCCTGTTCCACTTGTCTTTTGGCAGGCTGGCTTCCGAATCTGATGACTTTCCTGTTTAGTTGGAGTCTATTCCCATTGGACCCCTCATAGTGCTTTCAGCACCCACAGTCTCAAAGTCATTCAAGCACATCCCCAAGGGCTCTGTCGCAGTGATGTTTAAGATCCAATGAGCTTTTCCTAGAGAAAACGGCAGTTTTACAGCAAGGTGTCTGAACTTGTAGACAGAATAACAGACGCTGGGTAGGGAGGCCTCGCTTCCCTGGGTGTTCAGAAGACTTTGCATTGCACGACAGAAGCTTAATTGCTCCTGTTGCCGCTTGACTTGATCTAGGGTTCATCTGCTGAGCAGTGGCCAAGCTTAGTCCTGAAGAACGAGCATTGAAGCTGTTTCATTAGGGATTTGTACCTTAGATCAGACTAAGGGTTTTTTGGGGCGGGGGGAGATCTATTAATGCCCTGCCAGTGGCCGGATCCTCAGCTAGTGTAAATCGGCATTATTCTATTGAAATCAATGGCGCTAAGGCTCTGGCCCATGGTGTCTACATTTGTTTTATACACTGAGTGACTGCGCTGTGGAATTTTCACTTATAATCTTGAAGAACATCCCATGTCTTTATGTGCTGGCTTTGTTCGAAGACATATTCCTAATGAGAAGATTTAAGGCCTTATTTGATTCCACAAGCCAGGCTCAGATCCCGGGTCATTTGAGCTGGCCCTTCAGTGATACGCTGTTGGATGATTTGGTTTCTCTTCCCAAATTAAGGGCCCTGTTGTAACAATTCCCGCACCCCCCCCCAAATAATTTAAGCAGAACTCCCCAGTGAAGTCAACGGAGAGTTCTGCTTGTTTTAAAATATATATAGTATGTATATATGTATATGTCAGTGGCACTTTGCAGGCAAAAAGAGGAACAATTGCTTTTTTGTGTGTGACATACATGTAACGGGTCAGATTTTTGGCCCCTTAGGTCTACTTATGGGTTGGGGTGTTACCCAGGCATAATTCCCGTCCTCCAGACAGCAGGAATGTTCCAGTCTCACCATTTCCTCCTTTCAGAGTCCTATCCCAGACGTCTAGAGTCCTCACAAGGTCACAGCCATAAAGATGGCCCTGGCTTCTACTAGGTGTGAGGTCTGCTTGTTTTCCATAGGAGATTGGGGTAGGGCAAACCCTGCCCCTCTGAGGTGATGATGAGGTAATCTCCAGAAGGGAAACCTCACAGAAAAAAGGCCCCTCCTACAGCTTTTAGAAAGAGACAACTTGGTGCTTAAATTGCAGTAAAACCAGTTCAAATGTTTGGCATTGGCCAACATCCAGCAAGTCTTGCTCTGTAGATGCTTGCTCAGAAGATATAAACTGTCTCCTCAGCTTTCTTTGATAGACAGGTGAGTGAGCAACCTCTGTCATCTGCACCAGTCTTTGAATGAAATCTTCCAGCGTACTGCTAGGTAAATTATAAAACAGAGTTAGAGTAAGCCAGCCCCCAGTGGAATAATAAAACGAATGCAGCCCAGTGCAAGTCTGCAGGGACACCTAACCCAGGGACATTATTTTGCTAGATGGATCAATATAAGCCAGGGTTTCAGGTGTTTTAATTAGAAGGCATATCATTTATTTATAGTGGGCCGAATCCTGCAGGTTCTCATTTAGGTCTTACCCAGGCAAACTGCCAATGGCTCCAGCAGGAGTTTTGCCTGAGCAAAGAGTGAATAAACATCCAAAAAAAAAGTCTTTGGGATTTAGCTGAGTGTTCACACATTCCCTAAGCCAGTAACATCCGTTGTTATGGGAAATGAGGTAAGTGACAGAGTTACTGTCCTTATGGTGGGCGACAGGAGAGGCTAACGTTCCCATGTTGTAATTCCCTGGTTCAGTGGCTGTCTCAACAATAGATTAAAAACTGAGTGAAGACAAAGAGCTCTCAGTCATATCTGAAGATTTCAGCTGTGAACTGAGTGGGTTCAGAGGAATCCCTAACTGAGCAACAAATAAAATAAAATAAAATTATTCACAAGTACTAATGAACTAGTGGCCTTAGTTACAATCATTTGGTTTCTGTGTTTGAACTAGTTCTTCTTGAGGTCTGTGAACAGAGCTTAGCCAGTGAATATTCAGGCTGTGTGAATTAAAACATGAAGCGAATGGGAACTGTGGGTACTGAGCACCTTGCAGGATCAGACCTCAGATGCCAGGGTTTGGCAACCTTTCAGAAGTGGTGTGCTGAGTCTTCATTTATTCACTCTGAGTTAAGGTTTTATGTGCCAGTCATACATTTTAACGTTTTTAGAAGATCTCTCTCTATAAGTCTATAATATATAACTAAACTATTGTTGTATGTAAAGCAAATAAGGTTTTAAAAATGTTTAAGAAGCTTCATTTAAAATTAAATTAAAATGCAGAGTCATCCGGACAGGTGGCCAGGACCCAGGCAGTGTGAGTGCCACTGAAAATCAGCTCGCGTGCCGCCTTTGGCACATGTGCCATAGATTGCCTACCCCTGGGCTAGCAGATCTCTCTCAGCCTTTCTAATGTGGGTCTGTTGCTCTTCTGCACATACAGAGTTTGAGCTGTGAGGTTTGCCATTTTATGGGCCTGCAGTGATCTCCATGGATCAGAATATGGGCACCATCCAGGCTGGTTGTAACAACAAGATTTCACACTCTCATAAGCCAGCATCCAGACTGAGTGCTAGAGCAACCATGTTGTGCGAAAAGACAAGCTAATCCACAGCAATACAATATGTGATTAAGAGGACCAGGCTTTTGTGAATGAGCTCTTCTCTGTGCTGTTGGTGCATTCAGCAGGCTTGCTGTCCAAGCTAATCAGGATGCAGCGAATGACTAAATCTGCTGCAGGCAAAATGACTAAACCTGCTGCGTAATGGACGTAATGGCAGTAATGGCTTCTGATTTAAAATTAAAATTCTCAGCTTTGTCCCTGCATTCAGTTCTGATAAGTATCTTGGCATTTGTCATTTAGCTTCCTGAGAAGAGTGGGTTAAAATTAGTCCCAAACTGAGAAAAAAAAGTAGCTAGATACAACAAAAACATGCAGTAAAATGTCCCTTAAAACACTACACAGTTTAAACACAGCTGTATAAGGTTCTTTTTCAATGTGCTATGTACCTTAGAGAGAAAATATAGCGTCATTATTAAAGGCATAGGTAAGTACATTTTAATGAACACTAAAGTCACTCATGTCATGGACAGAATATGAGCCAACTTGTGGGCATTTTTAAGGGACTTGTGTTGCCCCCTTCCCAAAATAATTCTGTTGTTTGTTGGGCTTTTGAGACTGCAGAGCCCAGAAATTGCTTTGTTCTCTGAATTTATCTTATTTATCTGATCAAGAGCCATAAAGAAATTGACTTTTTTGACTTAAGAGGCTTTCTCACGGTTTCATCTGAACTCAAGAGGGAATAATAAATGCATGAACTGATAATACTGGGGATCATGAAATAGCTGTGAAAGGCTGGATACTACCAGGGCTTTTCAAGCTGTCTCTGTGACGATAATCACTACCCTTGAAACAAGCGGCTCCATCTGTAGCTCTAGGACAGGAGAAACAATCCCTTCCTGGCAGAGTTACAGGACTGGAGCTAAAGCACCCTGTCCAGAAACTTAGCAAAAGGACCAAAGAATGCACCAGAAAGGCCTGGTGTGACCCATTGAAGAGCAATTCCTGGAACAGGCAGGTCCCATTTGGTCTTTAAAAAAAAAAAAATCTTTAGTCAAACTAACCCATTTAATTGTAAAGTGCAGAAGCGACTGCATCTGTGTTCTGAAAACATCTGTCTCATTTTAAGCCTGTGCATCTGGCAAGAAGCTATGGGACGTGCCTGTGTCTCAGGCTCAGCAGCACAGCACTGGAAAACTGCTCTGGGAGCCACAGTGCCAGTACCAACTGCGCCACCTACAGGACAGCGCTAGAATTTCAGCTCTTCTGCCTCCCCGGCTGGAAGGTCACTGGATTTCTACAGGGTAAGGATCCCAGTAGCCCAGAGGAGTTTGCAGATTGTACGTCTTGCCTCTTTGCTAGACTCTGCCAACAGGGTGCGGTCACCTTACTAAATAGCATCATCATGGTGCACTGATGGGCACACACTGTTAAACTGTAGAGTGTGCCTGCTGTTGGTGATTTTCCTTCGTGGGGAAAGGGTCATGTATTGTTTGTGGCTGGAAGAAGGCCCCAAATTAAAGAGCTGAATATCCTTTAATTTTGGGGTGGTTCGAAATGCACTCCCAGAGCTACCATTCGCAGATAGCCCATTACCAAATTAAGGGGCCAAATCAAAATCCTTGATATTATCAATTTGGGATGTGCTCTAAATCCAGATCCAAATACTCCCTCTAGGACTTCCTCCATCTCTTTCTTAATTTGCCATGTGTGCCATACCAAAGCTGCAGACATTGCCCCATCAATGCCCTCTGGGCTGAGGGCACGCACAATACACAGGCTGAGGTTTGAAAACACAGCAGCACATCTTTAAAACACGCCACTGCCTACACATTATTTACAACGTCCTTATGTGAACGGACTTTGGCAAAGGCACAGTTCTGACTACCAGCTTCTATTGTACACAATGGAACAGGCTCCAGTGCACCTCTCACTACGACCAGGAGATGAACAGTGGGTCATAAACTCATAGGTGCAGCGAAAGGGTAAGAAAATAAGGGATTTTCAGTTTAAGATCTCACAGGAAGCATGCTAGTTTATCTCACAGGAAGCATGCTAGTTTACCTCACAAACATTTTCATTAGCAGCTTCATGAAAAACAGACTCCCATTTAATGGCAAAGGGGCATCTTGCTGAAATTATCGCCCCTAAATCCTAGCCCAGGCCAAACTCCTAAACTAAACTTCTGAGATTGGGCTGAGTTCTGGGGATTGGCATAAACTCCTGAATTATTAATCTCCCAGGCCAGAGCAAGCATCTGAACCACAGCAAACTTCCACTGGCAAGTGAGCTTCTGAGTAGTGCTACACATACAGCCTGAAGTAAGCACCTGAACTAGATAGTAAACACCCGCCCCCCCCCCTCACAGCTAGAACAGGCTTGTAAATAGTATGAGCTCCCAACTGGAGTGATAGCACAGGCAGAGAGACCAACTTTATAGTCTCTTAGCCCCACCCCTGATTGGTTTTGGCTAATCAGCCCCTTTCACCTGCCCCAAAATGGAGTCTTGCAGGCAGCATTAGCTCTGCATTCTCTTCCAGCCATGGTCTCTGTGTTTATCCTAACAAGGGCAATGAAAAGGAGATGCACCCATCCCTGCAATGTGGATTCTGCTGTAGGAGTCTCATTATTACTAACCCCAAGTGTTGAAAAATCAGGAGTCCGTCTTCAAATGAGCATAAGATTCTCATTAATAACAAAGGCTTTCTTTTTATTTGCCTTCTGGTATTTAAGCCTTGAAGGTTCACGTTTTCAAGCTTTTCTCAGCAGCCATGAGCGTAGACACTTACTTATTTTTTTTAAATGAAAGGTGGGATTCTCATGCAATCACATGATGCCAGGAGTTGGGGGCTGTAAGAATAACATCAAATATCCTGACAAAATCATGGGCATTGGCAGACATGGGTCTGACTTTCCTGTCTCTAGATGGGACTCAGTGAGGAACTTTAATACAAACTGCTTAGGCTACCCATTGAATCTCATTCACAAACCTCCCCACTGGACCTCCACCCTCGCTGTGGTGGACAACTCCATCACTACCTTGTGATGATGGACGTGGGGTGATGCTCTTTCTTATGTGGTCCCTTATTGGCAAGTCTCTGGCATTCACATGGTACTGAGTTGCCCCATTGCTCTGTGCCACCTAACAGAGGAAACACTACTGGATCATTTGTGAAACCACTTCTATTTAATACCACTTGGGTGAGGGTAAGGAGCAATGGATTGAGATTCTCCCCTCCCCTTAGTCTTATGGCAATATGCCCTGGGGATAGGATGGGGTGATGCTCCACAGAGTTCTTCTGTGCAAAGAAACTCTGATTTGTTAGTGGCTGTATTTTTTTAATATCTCTTTGCTCAGGGTGCAGTGAAATAAAAATCACCATTGCAGGAATAATTGTGTCACTGGGGTAAGATGTGGGGCCTTGGAGTTAATGGGGAAGGGAGCAATGCAAAGGTGAGACCCTCTCATCCTGGGGTCAACAGAAATTAATGAGCCATTAATTTTTCTGTGCAAAAAGTCAGGCAGGAATTCAAACCCCAGCTCTTCCACTTGATACGTGACTAAAGATTCTACCACCAATCTCTTCTCTGCTCTTAGCTGTGAGGTACGTCCGGGACCGGAGTTTCTCACCAGATCCTACCTGTTTTACTACAACCGCTTGTTCAAGGCTTATCAGTTCTACTACTGGGACCCCTCCTGCCACAATCCGTCCTATTCCTTGGTCATCAAAGGCAAGCTCAGGCTGCGCCAGGCCTCCTGGATCACCCGAGGGGCAACTGAGGCAGACTACCACCTGCACAAAGTGGGTATTGTTTTCCACAGCCAGAAGGCCATGCAGGAGATTTCTGCCCGGATCAATCAGACGTCAGGAGGGGACTGCAGTGGATTCTTTCCACCTGGACGGTCCTGGGCTCCCGGAGTCCTCTACGAGGTGCTGAGTGCCAAGGAGGGGCGAGATTGCACCACAGCCCTGGGCTTTGCCATGCATGAACTCAGCCTGGTGCGGGTGGAGAAGCATTACGAGCCCCCACTGCAAACTCAGCCGAACGGCAGCAGGACGGTGGAGGAGCTGTACCTAGGGGACATTCACACCAAGTGGTCTGAGAGACTCCATTATCGACCAACAGGGTATCAACGCCCTTTGCAGAGTGCTGTGGTAAGAACATCACTTACTCCTGGGTCACATTAAAAAATGGAAGCCCAGCTTCCCCGGTGTCCCCTGTTTTTTGATGCATGTCTGTCTGCAGCCCGTATAAAGTGAGGTTCTTAAATTATTTACCCCACCTGCAATAGGTCACCTCAGTATTATAATGATACAGACAGAGGTGATGGGCAGAGAGCCTGGTTTAGAAAAGACAAAATTGTGTCTTGTGCAAGGTGCACAGTTGTACGTGAATCTGACTCTTCCCCTTACTAAGCATGTGGCCTTGTAGCTAGCCTGGACTAAGCAGCAAAGAAAACATAATAGAGGGATCAGTCCTCCACAGCTGGCGCATGGAGCTAATAGATTTCCTTTGCCCGCTATGTTTGCACTAGAAATGCAGACTCAGATCCTGTCCTGAGATGAAAAGTCCCAGATCATTATAAGCTCTGTGTGCTGTTATTTGTCTTGCATCCCTCATCTTATTTCTTTGTCCTGTCCTTCAGGTTGAAAGAGGAATGAGGAAACAAGCATCTTCCATTAAATCATTATTCCACAATATAATGCCATTAGCAGGGGAAATTGCCCTGAATACAATTATGTTATTCTACAGAAATCACTTTACTTCAACATAAATAATATTATACAGCAGCCCTGATTTATTTTTATTTTTCGCCAGTAGCTTGGTTTATTTCCAGGGGAAAAAACGGTATTATTTATCTAAATGATAACTAAATGAGATTGAGCAGCGAGATAGGGCAAAAAAGCCACTTGTGAACATTACCAGCTGGAACAGGACTAACTCTCATAAAATGCTTCTTTTGGGAGAAGGTTTCCACCCTTGTGATACTGCAACAACTGGAATTTAAGAGAGAAAAAGAAAAACACAAAATGACAAACCGCCAAGTAACATGCTTGGATTGGTATAAAGCTGGGTGTTATCTAAACCAGAGGGTAAAGATACACAATTTTAAACGTTAATTTAAAACAAACCTAAGATACTGAAATTCACTCTCTAAATATAGTGCTAGGTTTCAGAGTGGTAGCCGTGTTAGTCTGTATCAGCAAAAAGAACGAGGAGTCCTTGTGGCACCTTAGAGACTAACATTTATTTGGGCATAAGCTTTCATGGGCTAAAACCCACTTCATCAGATGCATGCAGTGGAAAATACAGTAGGAAGACACATACACAGAGAACATGAAAATATGGGGGTTGCCATATCAACTCTAACAAAACTAATCAATTAAGGTGGGATATTATCAGCAGGAGAAAAAAACATTTGTAGTGATAATCAGGATGGCCCATTTCAAACAGTTGACAAGAAGGTGTGAGTAACAGTAGGGGAAAAATTAGCATGGGGAAATAGTTTTTAGTTTGTGTAATGACTCATCCACTCCCAGTCTTTATTCAAGCCTAATTTAATGGTGTCCAGTTTGCAAATTAATTGAATTTAAATATACCACAAGTTCTCATTTTTTTTAAAGATAGTGCTGTAATTAATCAGCAAACAGCTCTGTAAAGCTCCCCAGCACATGATGTCACCACTTGGGGATAATTAGAAGCTACCATACATTAGAAATAACTTCATGTGACTGGTTTAAACAAGTAAGATTGTTGGCTTCACAATATTAATTTTGTTGGACACAGCCTTCTCTTTTAATTAACTAACATGCAACGTTAGCCTGCACTAGCAAGCGATTCATTCAACTTTGCTGATGTCATGACCTGCAGGTCTCAAACCCAGGTCTAGGAGATGCCTGAGGTGGGTGTTAATCATGTGCCAACCCTTCACCTGACACTTTACTATTACCAGCTAGAACCAGGATTCCTTGAAGTCTAACTCAGCTGAAAGACTCTACCGTAAGCCCTGATTGGTGGAAAAACAGCACACCTGATTGGCTTGCTCCTCCTACTTAAGACAGAAGGAGGAGCAGGAAGTCTGTACAATTGGGGTGTACCCTGCTTTGGTCTGCTCACCCAGTGCTATCTATTCCTGTCTTCTGATCTCTTGGTTTTCTGACCTCTGGCTTGTCTACTGACCCTGCACTCCTGGTTCCTAGTCTGACTCTTGATTCCTGACCTGACCTCCTGGTTCTGAATCATGGCTAGTGTGGGAACCTGCCCCGCTGCCTTATGCAGACCAATAGGCCTGGCTACCTACATCCTGGTCCTGACAGCTAGGAGCTATTTTTTAACCTGCTATAGGGAAATACTACTCTTACTTCCTTAAATCTATAACTGTTTTTAAGAAACCCACTCTCCCCCAAATTACCTCCATTATCAAAGAATTTCTTGTCTTCAGAGAATATATATATTTGCCAACTTCTGGGATTATTTAGCAATAATGTACTGTGTACTGTCAGCACTCGTTAGTGTGACAGTAGCAGTAAAGCAAGCTGAAAATGACTAAATTACAGTAGACTCCAATCAACATGCATGTAAATTACCCACTCTGTTACCTGAGTTATGTAATCTTGTTCCATGCAAAGTTAGATTATCTAGAATTTCAGAAAATGATCAAATGTTATACATATTTAAAAAAAAAAGTCACCATGAACTGACACTTTTCCATATGAAATATAGGAAAAGCTTTCAACTTTGCACAAAGCTCTTAGAGAATTAGAATGGACACAGGATTGGTTTGATGTAGAGCTTTGGGCAATGCTCAGGCATCCTGCAGGGCCTTCAAAATTAAACGCATGTTGGTTGGATCCATGCTTTTCACAGAGTTTAAGTTTTGATGCTGGGTTTCATGGACTCTTCTAGGAGATGCAGCACCATTTCTTAGCCCTCCTTCTGAGGGTCTCAGCAGTGCATTGGCTTTTCTGGCACCATCTGAATGGATATAAAAATGTACTAGCCTATTTGACAACTCCCAGCAGCACCAGAGACTGCCTAAATAACCTTAACTGGTGGCATTTTCTTTAGGTCCAGGCCTTTTCACTAAGCACATGGTACTGTGGGAGCAAAACATCAGCATTTGTGCCCTGATCCTAACCTCTCAAATAGTCACACAAATCTTGTAGTGAAAGAAAACCAGGGCATTCCAGAAGTGCATCCCTTGTCCTGCTTGCAGCACTCCTCTTGGACCAACTGCTGCCCTGAGGTGTATGCACACGGCTCCCCCTGGCCTTCGAGAAGAGCCAGGTGCTCATCTCCAAAGGCAGAATTTGGCCCTTCTTGTTTTTCCCTAGAAGGGCAGGGGATCGAGGCAGCCCTTTACCTTACTTAACTGCTTGGACCCATTGGGCCAAATTCATCCCTGATGCAGCCTCCAGGACCTCAGTGAAGTTGCACCAGGGATGGAGATTGGCCTATTATTGTTTAGATATTTTGAATGGGGGTTTGCAATGTAATATTTTTCACTTACTTTTTGTTTGTTTGCCTCCAACAGCATCATGTGCATCCTTGCCCTGCTTGTGGGATTATATACAGATCTGATGAGCACCATCCACCTATACTACCAGCTAAAGCCGAGCTGCCGATGCAGTTAAGTGGCAGGTGGGTGAGTGCTCACTGTGAAATCCGGCCAGCTGTGCTTTTTCTTACCAGGTACTTCATATTTCATGGCACCAATCGCACCTGGGAAGGGTACTATTATCACTACTCTGACCCACTCTGCAAGCAGCCTACTTTTACCATCTATGCATCTGGGCACTACACCAAGGGTGTCCCATCCTTTATAGTGAGAGGAGGCACAGAGCTGGCATTTAAAGTGACCCATGCTCGGGTTACAGCAATAGATCAGGTAACAGTGACCATGCTAAACTCCTCAGAGCCAGGGACCTGCGGGGAGACAGGCTTCTGGAGTGCCGGGCTGGAGCAGGATATAACGCTGACCAATGGGTGTCTGGCTTTGGGCATCAAGCTGCCCCACACAGAATATGAACTCTTTAAAATGGAGCAAGACATGAAAGATCGCAGCTTGCTGTTCATTGGCGAAAGGCCCACAGACGGATCCAGCCCTGACAGACCGGAGAAGCGGCCCACCTCATACCAGGCACCACTTATTCAGTGTGTCGGGGCTACCGGCGTCTTTTCTAAACACATCAGTCCACGCTACCTGGGAAAAGAGGATAATAATGGGAATGAAGCACTAAAACCTTTGCCTATGGCATTTTTATCATCACTTATGGCAATGCAGTTTTTAAGATGGGACTAGATGACTCCAGCTGTGCAGCACAGAATTCAGACACTGGGTGCTAAGACAATTTTATATCCTCTTTAGATAAGCACATCTGGAATCAGCTTTGCTTAGATTCTGTACACATTAAAAAAAATGGACAAAGCAAGAGGTTTTCCCTGCATAACATGCCTGATTATGCATGATGTGTACTATGCGTATACTTCCTAACTGACCTTCATTAGGCATAAATCTAATGTAGTGACATGGATCCATTGCACATTGTCAGATAATTTAGCAATACAAAAAAGACGTGTTAAATTAGAACTGCTGATTCTAGCTTTCAGCATTGCTAGGATGTAACTGAGGGCTCTATTCACACAAAAGTCAAATTACCAAAGCATTGAGGGCTCAGTCTCTCTGAAACTGATTTCCCCCCTACTTCCGTAAGTTCAGGTAGCTGGCTTTGGCTCAGTCACAGAAACTCATACCCCACACACCCTCTGTCAATCTCTCTTCCTTGAATTCAGGAAGGGCTCTTCGTGGCAGGCTTGATGCCATCCTTGCAACCTACAATTTGCAAACTCTACTTTCTTCTTGTGTGTATGTGTGTGTTAGCTTTCCCAGGCTCTGGGCTGTGATGGTCCTAGTCCACTTCTGTTCATAAGCTAACAATGGGTGAGATACAAGTGACCCTGCCCCCTCCCCACTTTTTTGTTACTACTTTGCCCCTGTCATATTACACTGACTTCATAAGGGTTGGATTCACTCTGTTCCACCTCTCTGTGTTATCACTTAGCCCAAATGTTCTGAGACATAACCAGATGATTTATGACTGGAGCACTCACCAGGTCGGACACACACATAGGTGCAAAAAAACACTATACCAACCCTGTGTTACCTCTGCCTCCACTTTGGCACAATCCTGCGTGTGTTTGTTGGCACATTCCCTGAACAAGGGTCATCAATCCAACTCTGGATTAGATCTCAAACATAAAAATACCACACAAGTGCAAGGATAACATCTGATAAACTTGACTCAGGTAAATTAAATGTGAGGGGTGCAGACGAGAGACTATAATCAGACACCACAGTCAAGTCCTGGCACCAAAAATTATTAGGGGTCTGGAGCACATGAGTTATGAGAAGCTTAGAGACTGGGATTATTTAGTCTGCAGAAGAGACGAGTGAGGGGGGTTTGATAGCTGCTTTCAACTACCTGAAAGGGGGTTCCAAAGAGGATGGATCTAGACTGTTCTCAGTGTTACCAGATGACAGAACAAGGAGTAATGGTCTCAAATTGCAGTGTGGGAGATTTTTTCCTAATATCTAAACACTTTTTCACTAAGAGGGTGGTGAAGCACTGGAATGGGTTATCTAGAGAGGTATCACCTTCCTTAGAGGTTTTTAAGGTCAGGCTTGACAAAGCCCTGGCTGGGATGATTTAGTTGGGGATTGGTTCTGCTTTGAGCAGGGGGTTAGACTAGATGAGCTCCTGAAGTCCCTTCCAACCCTGATATTCTATGAATTTCTGCCTACAAAGCGAGCAAGGTATGGAATTATACTCCCTAGCCTACTGCAGCTAAGAGGACACTTAAGTTGAAGACACCTTGTGATAGTTAAATCCTCTTCACCTAATCCTACATATTTGATCTGAAAAGGATATTTTTTAACCAAACTATGCAATAGCTACACTTAATGCTGTATGTACAAAACTGAAGCTGTACTTAGGGCTTGTTTACACAGGGCTATCCAGGAAAATGAATCCTAATTAACAAAGTATATCTGAAGTGGATTAATTAAACCCCACTGTGAACATCCGCATTCAGAATTAAATTGGCTTTAATATGTTTAGTTTAATTCACTTCCAAAATGAATTAAGATAAATCACATTAAAACCACTTTAATTCTGAACAACAGCATCCACACAAGGATTTACTACTACTAAACTAATCCATTTAAAATTCACACCTTTAGATAATTTTTTTCTGGTTGACCTCTGGTAGACAACCCCATGGACAATTTCTGGGTTTTTAACACATACACATTTAATAAGATTCTCATCTAACAGTGATACAAATGATTTTCAGCATGTTATCACATACCTGCCACAGAAAATATCATATACATAAATACCTTTGAAAATGCTTTCTCTGTTTGAAGATTACTGGGTTTTCATGCCTGCTATGTACAAGTATCCAAGGTCAAATGCATATGTTTAAAAAGGAACTGTGTGAGCTACAGTGCAATGACTGTTAATCAAATTTCCTATACTTTTCTCTTGGGTGCAATGGAGAGTTTGCAGTCTGCTCAACCACTCCATCAGATCAAAAGAGAAATTGTTATTTTGATACCCCCTAAAAATGACAATGCTACTTTTCTTGTGGTTTAAGGATTAGACTTTTTAGGTTTGTCTCAGTTCATGAAACCTTTTTTTCCCCAATAACACAGTTCAAGTTTGCAACTCAAGTAACTGATCCATGAGACCCAGGATGATGTAGCTAACAATTAGACACACACGCCCAAGTTTTTATTCTCTCGCATCTCAAACAGAACCCGCCCATGCACCAATTCACTAATGGCTTAGAGGAAAGAGGACCGCTACTTTCATCACCACAACTGCCACCTTCTGCAACAGCCAGGGATTTCTTTGGTAGCCTCCTTTTCAAGCACTGCTCACGTCTGATATTGTTTTGATGGTGAGATTTGGTGAAGTCATAGCCTGAGCTACTCAGGGAAGTGCTAAAGTCAGGCCCAGTGTCATCAATGAATTTTGTATGCAAATACCACCAGGTGCAGGCACAGATATTTACATAATGCAACTTGCATAATACTGTCACTATGTACACTGTTAATCAGACTTGACCATGTGTTCAGAGACTAGAGCAATGGGTGTAGCATAAAAACCTAGACGGTCAGTCTCAAGCATGGTGGCAAGACTGCAATTATATGACAAAGCTACGAAAGTAAACATGGTACTATCGCATACAAAGGCACTAAAGGAATCTGGTACATAAACAAATTAGTGAAATGTTTATACTAGGAGCACTTCCAATTCTATTCCTGTAGGCTTATCCACCTCACCCTCCGGGGAGTCACTGCCAACAAAGTTCAGCAGCATTCCTGTGGAGAGTACATCCCGATCCACTTAACAACAGCAGCAGTGATGACGCTTATTGGCTGTTTGGAGAGAGGCGTTACCCCTTTCCCTACCAAAACCCAGGCAGGAACCTTTTCACAACTCTTTTCCTTAAGAAACTTTTAACAAAGGGAAGAGGGGTGGAGACACAAAGATTTCTGCATAAAGGGAAAAAAACTTGTGTTCGATATAGTTTTTGGAAAGCCATTCCCAAACTATTCTGTAGTTTACTGCAAATCAAGAGTGACTATTTAGGAGAGGCTTGCAGAATCAGGCCTTAAGTTTGAATGAAATAATAAATTCACAGATTATCTCATGTGACCTCTTGTATATCACACACAACTAAATTTCACCACTGTATTGAGCCTAATAACTTGTATGTGGCTAAAGTATATCCTCCAGAAAGGAATCTAGACTTGATTTGAAGAGATGGAGAATCCACTTCTCTTGGCAGTTAGTTTTACGAGTGAGGGTGATTAACCATTGGAACAAATGTACTTAAATTCTATTTGGAATTTGTTTGACTTCAGCTTTCAGCCATTGATACTTCTTATGCCTTTTCAGCTATCACACAGTGTCCTAACACCCAGTATTTTCTCCCTGCAAATGTATTTACACACTGTATGCTCTCTTTTTAAGATGAGCTAAACAGATAGAACTCTTTAAATTCCTAACGCTAAGGTATTTTCTCCCATCCTCAGATGTGGCTCTTGTGCATCCACTCCTTTTTTCAAAATCTGTTTAAAAATATGGACAGAACTGCACACAGTAATTCAGCATCCACCTCATAAATGCTCTATACAGTGGTTAATCTCTTCCATATGCCTACTCACTACTTCCTTGTTTCTACATCCAAAGATAGCATTAAAACCTTTGTGCTACAACATTACACTGGAGGCTTACGTTCAGTTGCTTGATCACTACAACTCTTGCATCTTTTTCAGAATTTGTCTTCCAGGATACAGTTACCCATGGGTAGGTATGGCTGTATTAAAATATTTTGTCTGAATGGGCCCAGATTACCAAGCAACTCGGATGGCTCTGTATGTCTGCCCTGTCCTCAACTTCATTTACCAGTCTGCCAAACTGTGTGTCACTTATCTGTTAGCAGCAGTGATTTTATATTTACTTCCAACTGACAGATGAAAATATTAACCAGCTTTGGGTCTAGTATTCATCCCTGTTGAATACCACTAGAAACTCCCTCATGTGATAATTCACCATTGCCAACTACTGAAAGCTCTTTTGATTAGCTTGTTATCCATTTAACATATGCTTTAGTGATATTGTAGAGTGCTTATTTTTTAAGCTCAGAATGTCATGCAGTATTAAGTCAAACACTTTACAAGAATCTAATTGTATTACATCTATAGAGGTTTTTTATCTACCAAGTCTGTAATCTCAAAGAGTTAATTCTATTTTGTTTGACAAATTCTATTTTCCATAAAAAAACTTTGTTGGATGGCATTAATTTCTATTTCTATCATTTAATTCTTTAACTGAATCCTGTATCAGCTTTTCCATTATTTTGCCCAGGACAGATGTCAGACTAATCAATCAAGAGTTACTCATGTCATCTTGCCTGTCTTTTTTGAATATTGGCTCAACTGTATCCCTTTTCCAGGCTTCTGGAATATCCCTTGTATTCCCAAATTTATTCAAAATGATCAACCAGGTATTGCCTTAGCCAACATTTAGGACTTTTGGATGCAATTTATTCAGCACTTGCTAATCAATATCTCTAGCTGTCATAATGAAATCCAAAATAGAACTCCCCCACATTGAGTACAGTAAATACGGCAAGTGTTAGAAAAAGCAGTCTTACATGGAAAAGAACAATGACAACTAACTACTGGATTCCTTTTTCTTAAACAGCTGCTTTCAACTGTTTTAAAAAGAATAACCAAGCAAGCGTTTCGGAGAGTCAGGACATTTCAAAGGGCATTTAGGCACAGAATGAAAGTCCATAAGAGTGGACTTTTGTGTCTCTGAAAAGTCAACCCTGTTTAAAAACTTTTCATGTTAAAATTCTTTGTACATCTCAGCTTTTTTTAAAAAAGGTATACGTGCATTTTTTATTCCTCATGCATTATTAGTTACTGTCTGTATTAACATTGGTTAGTATGAAACTGTTCATGCCTTCTTATTTTAACAGCAGAAGATATTTATTAAAAGTTGCTTTTCTAAATTCCTGCTTTTCCAGTGGTATGTGAAAACAGGCTGGGTTGAAACTTGGACAAGAAGTTTTTAAACTGGGCTCTGTTGCTTCTTCCTCACCAGTCCAATTAAAAACAAGTAGTTTTCTGTCAACTATCTTTATGCCTTTCATTTTAAAATCGTGTTGGGATATGTTTTTTAGTCTTAGCATTCCTCCACAATTCTCAAATAAAAATCAGCTACCAAAAAACCGTTAAGTAAACAAACCTGGAACCTATGACCTCAGTTCTTATTCCTGGCTCCCTTATGTCCCTGCTGAACAATCACTTCATCTATCTGTTTTGCCTCTCACTGTTTGTCAGTCTTTTGGCTGTTTTGACTGTAAGATCTTTGGGGTAGGGACTCTCTCTCACTAATTGTTCGTACACAATGTGGCCCTTATCTTGCCTGGCAACCAAAATTCTGGCATTTCCTATGTTTGGAGTGCTTGACTTTGCAACATTAATGTTCTTTTAATGGAGTTTTGTGTATAGCCTTCAATTCTAAAGTGAAGACTATACAATAAGGAGATCATTCTTGAGTTTTCATAGCCAAGGATGAAAGTTGGAGGATCATATAGCCAAGAAATTTAACTCCATAAATAAGAATGAAATGTGTTTATTTCGAGTTGTAAACAGAGATACCAGATGCACAATGTCTGCTTCTGGTATGTAGCTGTAATTCATTCAAAAAAATTAATTCCTTTTAACTTCCTTCATTTTCCTGTTTGGGGGGTCTGACAGCAGTAGATGACAATACAAGATGAAAAAGCATAATTTGTTTCAAGGAAAGAACAGCCTGTTTTGCATTCCTGGATTCAGGATTACATTTGATAAATTTATCGCAAAACAGAAGCTTAAGTGTAAGCTTTGGTCAGGATTGGGGACAACAGATTTACATCAAAATTTATTTTCCAAGTGAACATTTGCAGGTAGTTTATACAGGAAGCAAGATCACAGTAAATGGCAGAGTATGGTGGAGTTAATGATCTATGCACAATAACTGCAGTTAGTTTGCAAATGAATGACTACAGCAATGGTGAAATGGTTTATATCATGTAATAGATTCCTGGGTGGCTGTTACTTAGAGGTACTAGAACCCCTAGCTTCACCCAATAATAAAATCAGCCTATTCATAAAGCAGCAGTTTTATGATTAAGCTACTCTGGGTGGCTAAAGCACACAGTTACTTTGTTCTTTACAGCTAATCAAAACACAAGTCAGTAATGGTACACTGAACAGTGTCACTTCTGTACCAACATCCCTTAGAGCAAGTGATTAAGTAGACATCAATCTGTGGGTATAATACAAAGTAATCTTAATCAGACATGGTCAAAGGATCTATAACTCTATTTAGCAGCAGGAGATTATTTATGCTAGTGTTGTATTCCATTGTCATCTTTTAATCTAGTCAATCTTTAGTATGGCTATGTTTCAAGCTACATGAACGATCAGGCACAGCATGTTGTTAAAGTCACTTGTTTCTATGAAGTGCCTGATGGATTTCTATGAACATTTTCTAATGAGTAAAATTACATTTTTAGAGAAGCACATATAATTATGTTATTGCATAATAAGCCACAACAGCTTCCACATGCAGTGGACTCATCTCCTTCACAAATCATAATAGAAGCTCTTTGTAATAGTACTTCTGTAACAAAATAAAAGCTCCTATCTTAAAATGGGCCAATTTAAAATTAAAAAAAAATAAAAAAATCAAGGAATTGCTGTAAGCCCGTTCTCCCCAGCACAGCATGATGGTAGAGTGGGATACATTTCTCACCATGCACGATACAGCACTTGTATCTGAAAGTGAAATGTATACTCCAAATTGCTGTTTGTGCTTTCTGCTTATCGCTGCCAGAGTTTAAAAATTAAGGGACCTATGAACAGTGTAGAAGTCTAATAATGTTTCTTAAAGGCATGCAGATATCCCATACTTTAAAGCTTAGCTGCTTCAGGCCTGCCTTATTTGTACTGGAATTGTGCACACAACTCAAAAATTGCACATAGAAATGCATCCAGTTATTTTAATGTATAACTGTGCACCTGCATCAGCTGGGCATGTCGAAGTCTCCCCTTCACGTTTTCTGGAATGCAGTCCTTGCACCCGTTACCTGAAAATGAACACAATTTACCACTTCTCTCTCAAACTGGCCACCAGAGATTTTCAATAATAGCTGCAAACTTGTGTTGAATTAGAGTGGAAAAACAGCTCTCCAGTTCTATACTGCTGCTGTGAAGTGGCATTGCTGTTAACGGAGTCACTACGAACATGGACGTTCAGAATGTTTTATATATTCTTCAAAATCAAAGAGTGCATACGTACAGCCAATACAAACAACAGTCCTCAGGACAAGCTTCATGACACTGCAATAAGCAAAATAAGTAGCTTTGAAGGCTGAAAACACTGTCTTGAAATTTGTCTATTGTGCCTAAGAATTAGGAATGATGTCCAGTTAAGAGGGACAAAAGAACATTAACATATTTCCTGAAAGAGGAGTGATAACTACAAAAATTAAGCCACTGTTCTGAATTCCCTTGGCTTTCTTGTATTAAGAATTGCAATATTAAACATTTTAAGATTGTAAAATGCCATTGTTAAGTATGCAGATACAAACATGTACAACTGTATATATATTTGTTAGCTGCCAAGGCAAGATTTTTATAATAATTCAGGTGTATGAGCACAGAAGATATAATCCCTTTATAGTGTACTGGTGAGGAGACACTAACAATTTGCAGAATGGATTTCAAATTGTACTCCACCGGCAGCACTTCAGAGAAAGTGAACTAACATTGAATACTATTAGCAGGCATCTTACATAAAATTTCATGTTTTTAGGGAACTACATTATGGTATACCAATCCCTGTTACGTACTGAGCACTACCTTGTTCCCTAATGACACAGGTCATCAATTAAAAATCATTCCATATGTGAAAACATGCACACAAAAGTTTGGTGCTTAACCTGCATATGCAATTGCTATAGGTGTGTGTGTAAATTAGGGGACTGCCAACACAAAGACAATTCTGATAATTTATGCATGGAATCCCCTCATTTGAAAACATGGGCTTCAGTGTGAAAATAGGAAAAAGTTCCTTTTATTTATTTGCATTCCACAGACTTCACGGAAAGATATGTTAGCTTCCTTGCAAGTAAATTTAAAGCTTGTGTCTAAAGGGGAAACATATTCTCAAGTTCTACAAAGTGAAAATTCTGATTAGACACTTTTCCTGCTTCCACTGAAATTAATAGCAAAACCTCCATGGGAGTGAGGCATTCTAAGGGATTATTTTAAAACCAAGAATAGTGGATGGTTAATTTTTAGTGTGTGGATTCCACAGACACAGAGATTAAGCAGTAGTTTGCTCACACCTGGGTGTTATATCATGAGTGTGAAATTACAGGTATATACACTATGAACGTGATTTATAAACTTCATGCTCTGCATAGTTTTTATATAATAAAAAGTTACACATTCACTCCTTTTCTCATTTACACAGGCTCAGAGCTGCCCACAATTATTTGCCACTCCTTCACGTTCAAGGCATGGGTTCATAGGTCCTGCAGTTCCAGTCCTCTTCAAACTTCTCTTCAGAGTCTTTCCATTGCATCCTTAGTCTTACATGTCCTTTCCTGCTGTCCTCTATATTTTTAATTTTATACATCTCCTAGACATCAGAATACTTCACTTTCTACAACTCTGATGAAGCATTTCTTCAGATGGCATAAAAGTACATGAAAGCTTCATAAATGTCCAAGCAGTTTAAGGACTTATTTCCATAATGGGTCTCTTACCTGAAAGATAGCTCTATCAGAGATCTTGTACCAGTAAATACAGGTGTATATAGAGTGTTTTCTTCAAAGAGGGTGGAAAAAGGGAACACTGCGCATTTGCAAAAGAATACCAGTCTTTTTGAAATGTTGTGAGATTTCTTGTCTCCAGTAGGTGGGAATACAGTAGCTTTCTGTCCAACAAGCGGGTAATAAGAATTCAATTGACACTGGCTATCCTTTGCTTGGACTAATTTTTTGAAGGACTTGGGGCCTACACTAGACATTTCCAGGCTTCTGTTTGTTAGGCCGCTGTCAGGCAGGATATGAGACACTTCAGAGTTTTGTTAAATTCCAAGTTCTAATAGTAACGAGTTATTTAAGGCGCTTACAGAACAGAGTGATACCATGGCTCAGGTAGTACCATGGAACACACCCGTATGATCATAGCAGCCAGTTCTGATGGATCAATAGCTAGCTAGCTAGCGACTTAGATTGTAAACGCCTCAAGGTAGGGATTGTCTTTGTACAGTGCCTAGTACAATAGGGGTATCTTTGTTTGGGGTCCCTTAGGTGCTACGGTAACACAAAAACTAACAAAAGCAACTTCACTCATAAATTGTTTAAAATGTTAAGTTTTCAGAGACATTCAGAGGCATGGCCATTAAACAAGCTACGGCCTGAGGATACCAACGCACACTTCTGGCTTTCTTCTTTAGCCATAAATCATCTGTGCCAGCAAAGTCAATGTTGGTCGATAAGGTGCGTGACAGTTGCTCAGTGCACCAGCCAAAAAAAAAAAAAAAAAAGCCAAAAAAATACAACTCGTCCGACCCCCAACAAAACAGGCCAACATTAACGCTTATCCTCCATCGTTACCCTGCAATGCCGGCTTGTGTTTAAAATTGCACTTGTGAAGCTGCCTCTGCTTTTAGAAGAGCCACAATGTTCCAATGGCCACAGCCACCCAAACATTTGCCTTCAGTCGCTCTTTAGTCCAGGTTCTTCCCGATACATCCTACAAAGCCATGAAAGTGAATCCTTCAGGCATCATATTTATCCTATGTCTTTTAAAAGACAACTCTCCCTTTCAGAATGCTTCCTATGTTGATCGGTCATTTGGTTAACAGAAGTTGAAGAGTTTCAGAAGGCTTCCATTAGTTATTAGTCCCTAAAGAGCAAAGCTGTAGCTTTTTAAATCCTTGTACAATCATGCCCCATCCTACCTTGCTGATCTCACTACTACCTACCTTCTTCCTTTGCACTGTTTCCAACCCGTCTTGCACTCATGCAAAAAATGGAGACTATAATTGCTTTGCCCCTACCATATGGAACAGATTTGACTCTGGTCTATCTTCATATCCTGTCTGAAGATGCACCTCTTCTTGTTTTTGTCGGCTATTCTGCAAGAAGTCTCCACAGAAACACATACATACGCAGAGGACATGTTGGGATTTTACTTGACCTGCAAGGGTAGCACTGGAAAATTCTGCTCATCTGCACGATGTAGGGCAGAGGCAACCATTTGATAGATAAGTAAATATCCATTAGCATTTTGATTATGGCGGCAAGGGTGGAAAAGTAGATGGCAGCAAAAATCTACCAATCCAAACACTCCCTCCCCTCCTCCTCTCCCCCAGCCTGATTTAGGAATAATGAAGAAATAGAAAGGGAAGCCATCTTTTTAAGTGCTTCAGGAGTCAGAGGTGTGTGACTAAGTTTCAATCTATTGCACATCTTACCCTGATGGCTTCTGAAACTGGAATCCAACTAAGATTATATGAGTAGTTGGCTGAAAAGAATAGGTCATCTACATATCATGCTTGAATATAGTGAAGATATATGCCTTATAGTTAGTACTATTATTATTACTGACTTATAGTAACATTACTATTAATAGTATTATCACTATTACTAATATTACTGCCTTAGAGTGTCACTTCGCATAAATTCTCAGGCTTACTGACTACTGACTCCAATCATGGGAGTCTGAAAAACAGCAGAGGATACCTAGTAAATAAACAGACTGACAATGTGGTTATTCTAAACATCAGTATTCCATCAAATGTGCTTCTCTGGAGATTGGTGCTGGAGACTAAAATGGGGCTGGAGGAAACAGCGTTGAGGTAAGGCTAGCAACTTCCTGATGCCGTACATAAGCTCCATCAAAGTGACTAACTGCAGGTCCTTTAAAAAAAATTAATTGACTTTGACAAAAGTAACTAATTGAACTTTGATCTCTGGGCTTTATTTAATTTTTTTTTTTTTAAGATGCTACATAGTCAAACAGGATTGGTCTTTTTACGGCATAGAACTAGTTTACTACTAATTGTTTTGCTAGATAGACTTATTTATTTACATACAAAAAACAGTTTCCTGACTGCTGTTTCCCCAGTGTTTAAGTGATCAAAACTTTAACAATTACATAGTGCCCAAAACATGAGGAGGCAGAAGAATCTCGCATCACTACAGCAGTAATTTTTTAGTTCTATCCACTGGTTTTAGAACAGGTGCCTTTTTATACCATAGTATTAGTCAATATGTGACAATAAGGAAACATGAGATGAAATACATTAAATAAGTTAAATATGCATTAAACATCTCTGAATAACATTTCAATTCAACTAAATGAACCAACAGCAATGTAGCTTGGTCCCTTTAAGAGAACAAGGCATTGACCTTTATTCCAAATGGGTGTCATACCAGTCAATATATGCCTCTTAATGATGCCTAGCACATTCAGCGCTGCCACATACAATTCTTTTCAGCTTCTATTAATTTAAGTGCCAATAGATTGTTAATTTGCACAGAGTTGAAGACACTGACAAACTGTTAACTTTATGAGCAGAATGGTGGATCAACGTATTTTACAGAAGTTATCAACCTCTCCTGCCTAACCCAGCTCCAAACATCCAAAAGGGCCAGCTCCAGCAGTGGAAGAATAATTGTTTGTTTGTTTTTTAAAATGGACAGGGGGACAGCAACATGTACCAAGGTCTAAGAATGTTTAAAATGACATTTACAATATGCCATTGTAGTGTTAACTCATGATTTTTTCCTCATCCCTTAATAAAGAACATTCTTTTTCATTCATTCACTCATTGTACATTTTAAACTTTCAAGAGGATTACATTATGTTATATTTGTGCAGGGTAATTTAAAGGCAAGACCTGTGAGATGTCATACATTAATTTTTTTAAAACATTGTTATGAATAAATTTAATCCAATGATATGGCAGAACCATCAAGCCAATTTACAATCCTCAGCATGCTGCCTCTACAAGGCTATTTTTCCTATAATTACACCAATGATAAAGAACAAAACCACCAGAGCAAGTAGTCTAGTGCTGAGCCCTTCCTCCTTGACAGCAGATGCAGATATTGGGTTGTTTGTCTGGGGAGCCTTCCTCATCCGCAGACCATCTTCTTCCTACAGGAAGGAATCCTAATGATTAGTTTTGACCAAAAAAAGCTGCATACAAAAAACACACCGAACGAACGAACAAACAAAAAAAACCCCAAACCCCAAGACCCTATTGTTAATTAAGCCTATTAGATGAATTTCTTTGGAAAGGCGTGCAATTTTGATGCAGAAGAAGTATGACAACTCGTCTCCATTCTATTCCTAGCAGTCCATTTGAATGTGGATTAAAAAAATAAAAATTAATTCATTCAAGAAGTATCTCACAAATATATATGTACAGGGGGACAGCAACTTTGAGGGCCTGATTTTCAGTACTGTGCATACAAGTTGTGCACATTTGAACACTATCTTGTTCTTATGAAGATGCCAATCACAAATGGAATAGCCTTGAATTACGAAGTAGCAATTTTTCTCAGGTACTTGAGCAAAGTATTTCCATTTTTACTTTTCATATACATGGTAATATTAAATGACATCTCACTGATACTACTGGGAATTACTGGCACACATTGTCCTACAATCTTATCAGCGCTCTTGATCTAAGAAGAGTCAGGTTAGTGATTGGATGAGATACCTATATTACAGCTGCTGATGAAGGAGCTTTAATTTTAATTGGATACAGTATTCATTGCTTCCTGACTTAAACAGTTGTGTACCAGTGCTACAGGCTGTTAACATGTCAGAAAGACTGTATTCAGGGGTGGATAAAGCAACCCCTTTGTGCCCATACCATTCAATTATCAGAAGGCTGGTGTTAGGCTGTAGCTGAATATCTCTAACACTGTACATGGAATTACAAAAGGCGTGAGTGTCAAATAGTTGCAACATGGAAGTAGAATCAAGTTTGGGAAAATAAAATTAAGCTTTTTTTTAAAATTAAAATAAAATTCCTAAAACTTCAAAAATTCACAGGGCAAGTTAGCCATTTCCTTACTTTTGACTTATGTTTTTAGCATTTGCTCATTCCAACAAGACGTTCAGTCTGCAGCACTGCTCCTTAGGAGCTGTGGAGTTTTGGTTTTTTTTTTAAAACTAGAGTCTTATACCACTTACTATTTGCCAAACGAAGCAGGTCACAGATAGTTAAAGATTTTATAGTTCATGTCTTAGGCACTGAAGGCCAGATTCTCAGACAAGTTAGACACCCCATTTGCATGCACAATTAGGTTAAGTAGGAGCTACTCTGCACACAGCTGTGCATCTACTGTATGTTGGAAGATCTGGCACATAGTATAATCTGTTATACTGAGGTACAAATAACTGTTGCTGTACTGCTGCAAAAGCAGACATTTCTGAAGGGATTTTCGGAAGGCAGGCCTAATACTAGTTATATAATTGACAATATGGATCTATGTTCATCTTAAAAAAAAGAAAATGCAGAGAGAAAACTATTATGAAGGCTTGGTGAACGCGAGGACTAAGAATATGTACTAAGGTTTCAAAATGCTCTACAAGATTGTAACAGAACACTTTGCAAATGTTTGCTGCGAGCCTTCAATATGCTGTACTGAAGAATATGGATTTACTGCTAGAGGTGGACAGTCCAGATCCATAAAAGGAAAATAAATGAACAAACCAAGTTCTGACCCATGTAACCCTGGCCTGCCACACTGCACATTATCCTCCAATTTTGGCTTCAATCTTTAGTTATTCTTCATAGGTCTTTGGTTAAAGCAAAAATCAGATCAAGCTTTCCCCTTATAATTGAAATAACTTAAAAGAAAGGCTCAGCATAGCAGTATGAACAGTCCATAGTATGAAGCACACTTAGCTTTAAGTGTACATTTCTATGAGAAATGTATTTAAGAAAGATTTTTTTGAAAATCACATGGCATTTCAGACAGTCATCTTATGAGACCTGGGCAAAGTGAGATCATAATGATAGACTAAACCAGCATCTAGCATGCTTTAAGAGACATAAAAATGGAGGAAAAACAAAACATTTTAAATGGTAAAGATTTATTTCACACTTAAACGAATATTAAAGCAGGATGAACATACAATCTCTTTCAATGTAGCTGTGCCCCATATTACCATTTTTAGCTTTATAGCTACTTCTAGGCCTAGATCTAGAGAGCAATTAAAAACTGATTTAAAAAAAGTACTTCAAAACAGTGACAAGTGGTTCTTATATACTGAGCTTTCATATTGCTGGGCTGGTCAAGGCACAAACCAGCAGTCCTCTTGCACTTTGGCTAACAGTTTAGAGTATGCGTTGTAATAGCTTTGGACATTATAAGAGGGATTTCCAAAAGTGCTCAGTATTGGCCTAACTCTGCTCAGGCTGAACTCAGTGGTAAAGCTCCCAACTGATGTAGATGGAAGCAGACTTTGCCCAATGCGGACTGCTTTTAAAAATTCTGCTCTAAATTCCTTCTACAAAAGAGGGGAGAAGAGAATGAATCATTTTGGGTCACTGTCATTTCACTTTGCCAGGCTGTATGCTTCAGACTTCAGTCCATGCCCCAAGAGTGCATGGATTTATGTACTTCATTTTGATTGCAAAAACTAAATTTGCAGATAAGAATTTGTGTTCTCCTTACATGTGTAACTAATATTTAAGTACCATGGCCCATGCAACCACTCCCACCCACAAAGAGGGCTTCAAACTCAAATGGGCAGAACTCAAAAGAAAGATCTTTACCTTAAACTGTTTACTCTCCTCCCGTAACCTCTGAACTTCTACTTGAAGCCTCTTATAATCTTCCATTACTTTCTTAACTTCAGTGTCATCCAAGGAAGAACTTATTGATTTAGACATTACAGAGGATTCTGTCTTTGCAGTTGCGGATATAATTTTATTTATTTCTATATCTTGCTGTCAAAAAAAGGACAGTGATCTTAGGGTGATATTAAAAAAAAAGAAAAAACCACACCTTATATTGAGAGAACAAACTACTCTGCATCCCTGAACTGTGCCTATCTTAAAAAAAATCTTAAGTTTTCTTTTCTGCAGGCTTTATCTCCGCTTCCTGGTTTAGGGCAAAAGTCAGAGCAAGAGCAGCAAACCACAGACAGGGAGATCCCTAGACCAGGCCTCTGTCTCTCACAATGAGGGTGAGGGGGCTGGGACACTCATGTTTGATTTGCTGTTTGCTCTCCCTCCCCCACTGCCCCAATTCACTAACAGAACCTGTTCAGGAGGCATTAGTGCCACCATGAGTTTGAGCAGAAGGGAAGCATGGAGAGCACAGAATAGCAAATGGCTGCTTCCTATACATGCTGAGGAACTGGGGCAGCATCTCTGCCCAAGCTGCACCTGGCTCATTGTCAGGAAGCCACCTCTTTACCCTGCTGAACACCCTCACTACCCTCAGCTGGCCACCACTTCTCTACCCTCCTCCTATACTTCTGTAGCGTAGAAGCGGGAAACCACCCTTCAAGCAAGTTTAGAGAACAGGAGTTGATATTTTAAACACCACTCATTTGTAATAAAGATGTAGGTGAAGAAACAACTCCCTATTCGCCATTCCAAATACAAGCCTGGACAGAAGGATCTCAGGGATTTCTTCCCACACCCTTCCCTTTGAACTTCTTGCATATTCTGAACTTTGGCACACATACTGGTAAAAGCCTTGTCACAAGGAATACAGGTTATAAGAATAAAGAATAGGATCTTGTTGCTACTTAAGGTCTATTTTGTCCTAATGAGTTTTAGGGATTAAAGAAAAACCAAAACTGCAACTTCATGAGTGATGTTCAGACATATCAGGTTGCATGTTTCACATAAATACAGGACCATATTTCTCTCAGCTCCCAAAGAGTGTGCACACAAAAGTGCATCGGCCTGACACATGTGCACATAAATCCCAGTGTGAATGTGCACAATGTGGGGTCTGCACATGCAGAATATTACAAGTCTGGTCCACAGATGAACAGAAAGAGGTATAAAAGTGACCACAGAAGGCGGGCCAATTGTATGGCTTGTTACAGATACATAATTGTAATTGCACAAGCTTGAATGCAAGGGAGAACAGTCTGCTCTTGTGCTTCCTGTACATGAGGTGAATGCACTAGATACACATTATAGGCAGATCTTAATTTATCATCTGAGGACACTTATTTCCATCATGAATTAATCAGTTATCTTCTCTGCCCCAACAGGAAACAACACAGCTCAGCTCCTAACCAGCAGGGATCCCATGCCACAACTGCCATCTTTGCACTTGACCCCTTGCTAGCCTTCTACTTTTAAAACACCATTTCACTCTCAGGAAACCCCATCAGATCACGAAGAAGGTAAACTGGAAGGGCAACAAATGGAAGCTTGTACTGCTGATGCTTGTGTTGTATCCTCTCTGGGGATAAACCGAGGACTTCTGGGATATCAAACAGCACCTTTAACAAGGCCTTTTTTTTTTTTTTTTTTTTTTTTAAATGCCATCTTTCATTAAGGAACAAAGACAAACCCCAAATCCATTGAGAAATAATTTTCGTAGTTTTGCTGCACTTCTGTTGTGCAAATTAACCTCTAGTTGGATTACGCAGCATGAAGATTCTAATTAGTGTGTTTTTTCCCTAAAGGGGATGTTATAGGGTTGATCTGTATGAACATGCATTTTTATATGTTCTAGCTGTGGTATTAAGTTAAATTGCCCACCACATTGTTGAAAATACTCACAGGTTTATCATTTTCTGCTGGTAGCTCAAATACACATCTAAGTTTAGAATCCATGAGTTCTTCTGGTTTTGCTTCTTTCCACTAAAAATTTAAAAACAACAACATAGTCACAATGAGGCTTATGAAAAAGGTAATGTAATTTGATTCCTTGTTGCACTGTCTGGTTCAGAAAAAACACACTTGGTATAAAGGTACAGGGTGTTTATCATATCAAGGCTTTCAACAACAACAAGTGTTTTACTTCCACTCCGCCAAGCATATAATTCTTAAGATACTTGTTAAAACTATCCTGAAAGGGATAGGAAGGTACAAAATATGACTCTCTAGAGGTGGTGTAAAAATTCATGGCATTCAGAAATTTATATTGAGAATTTGTATAAAAATTAAAGCTATCTGTAATAAACTAATTTGCTCTAGAGGGTAAGACGCACAAACACTTCTCAGTAGGGTGACCAGATGAGATGAAGAAAATATCAGGACACATGGGGGGGCAGGTGGAGGGGGGAGAGAGTCCCGCCAGCAAAGCAAAAAAAAAGCAAGAAAGAAAAAAAAACAAACGGAGTCCCGCTGGCAGAGAGAGAGAGAGAGAGAACAAAAAAAACTGGAGTCCCACTGGCGGAACAAGAAAAGAAAAGAAAAAGAAAAAGGAGCACAGGAGTGCAAAATAATCGGGATGAATTGTGTCCCGACCAAACATTGATCGGGACGCGGGACAAACGCCTAAAAATTGGGATGGTCCCGATTTTATCAGGACGTCTGGTCACCCTACTTCTCAGGGATATCTACCGTCTAGATTAAACACAAGAGATGCAAGGAGAAGGCTCAAAAGAAAGGCGAAGTTACCAAAAACAAAACTAATAATCCAATTCAGGAAGGTTAGCATTCTTAACCAATGCACAGGCTGTACGGATTGAACAATAATTTATTAACAATATCAGTGATTTGTTTTCTAGTTTATTTCAAACGGGGTGTTCAAATCCCTTTTAGAACTGTGTCCATTTCCTCAAAATAAGAACCGATTTCCCATTGTTCACTGGTAAATTCAAATTCATGTTGTGATGGGGGTATTCACACCACAGCAGAAGGGAAGGGATTAAAAGCAACCTAGGGAGGCTGTGCAGGGAGCAACCAATTGTTGAGAGGCCACATGGAGCAGTCAATCAGGGCCCAGCAGGCTTACATAAAAAGGAGCTGCAGGGCAGGAGACAGTCAGTTGATGCAGGGAGCCTGAGGAGCGAGGCTGGTGTTCCTAGCTGGCAGCAGGAAAGTAGCACATTGTACAAAGCAGTTGCTGGCACAGAAAGAGGGAAGCAAAGCAGGTGCTCCTGGCTGGAAGCCCTCAGAACAGAGTGAAGAAGCTGCTAGTGCCTTGGGGAAGTGGCCCAGAGAATTGATCCAGCTCTGGCAGAGAAGTTAAGGAAAGGAAGCAGGATGCTGCTATCCCACAGGATCCGCAACCCAGAGTAGCGCCTGGGCCTGAGCCTCCCCCTGCCCTGCCTCCCCGGCTTGCCACTGGGGAAGTGGCTGCAATATAGAACTGGGAAATCCTTCCTCCCCTGGGAAGGGGGAAAAACGCAGATAGTGACATGGCTGGAGGACTGACTCATGAAAAGGACCTGTCTCAGCCCAGGAAACACAGCATCTACAGAAGAGGGCATGCAGGTTGAGAACTAATCCTTGAGACAGCCAGCAGGAGGCACTGTCATTCTGGTAAGTGAACTCAATCACACATGTTCATACATATTTGTTAGTTACCTGCTGAAGTCCAATGTATTCAGTTGTGCATAGGTGATACAGCCCTTATACCATCTAAGCAGACTAACAATACACTTCCGCAACATTTTATGTACAGGGTTACAAATCAGAAGTTCTTGCCTGATACAAATGATAACCTATAACTGAAGTGGCTGGCTTACAAGAATACTTTCTAGCTAGGAAGGTCCATAATTGTGTGTGTGTACGTGTGTGTGTACATTTTTCTCCTTTAATATATTTTTGTTAGTGGTGGGCAAAGTTTTTGGCCCAAGGGCCACATCGGGATGCGAAACTGTAGGGAGGGCTGGGTAGGGAGGGCTGTGCCCTCATCCAACCCCTCCCACTTTCTGCCCCCTGACTGCCCCTCTCAGAACCTCTCCCCCACCCTCCTACTCCTTGGGACCCCCACCCCCATCCAACCACCCCTGCTCCCTGTCCCCTGACTGCCCCGACCCCTATCCATACCCCTGCCCCCTCACAGGCCCTGGGACCCCACCTCCTATCCAGTCCCCATTCCACCCCACCTCTTCCTAAACTGCTGCCCCATCTAACTGCCCCGTTCCCTGTCCCGACTGCCCCCCAGGACCGCCTGCCCCATATCCAACCCCCCAACCCCCTTACCATGCTGCTCAGAGCAGCATGCTATCTGGAGGCGCGCCGCCCAGGCTTGCTGCCATGTGTGAGCGTGCAGCCTGCCGCCCAGAGTGCTGGCAGCGTGGCTGTGGGGAGGGGAGGACAGCAGGGGAGGGGCCTGGGGCTAGCCTCCCTGGCCGGGAGCTCAGGGGCCGGGCAGGGTGGTCCTGCGGGCCACAGTTTGCCCACCTCTGTTTTAGATAATCAGCACATCTCAACACCTGCAGATTGTGGCCCACACACATACAGTCTGAGTAAGGATTTGACCCAGGTAGATAGCTGAATTGTTCTGTCACTTTTCTGTTGCTGAAATCAGGATTCTCTTTTGAAATTGTTGGCTGGCTGTGAAGTGTTGAAAGCTTTAGAGAACTCTTGAAATCTGTCATCTGTTTATCCAGAATAGGAAGATATGTATTGTGGTAACATACTGAAGGACTGAGGGAGTACTGCAGGAAGAAAAAATTATGTTGGCCTGGAGAGTTCTGGAAAACTGAAACACCCCTATAGGCTCCATGGTGTGGAGATATATTTCTGATGATATAAAATAGTGCACAAAAATTTGACTAGTAAATCTCTCTGCCAAAGCAGGAATGTTTCTAACCAGGTAGAGGCTATTGTTTCATCTAGCAGCCTTCTAAAACGTGCTAAACTAAGGGGCTTCAATGACTTCCTGTGGAAGCATGAGTTCTGGCATGCTTAAAGGTTTAGAGCCTGTGAAACCATCCAAGAGGACGACATTGTAGACACGAGTAAGATTATGTGACAGTAAGTCATCTGTATGGTTTTCTGGCCAGTCCAATAAAGACAATCTAAGATCAACCTAGTTATCTTCATAGAACTACACACATTTGTTCTCTTCTACTATGCGATTTCTACTTGGCAAAAGAGCTAGCCTGTCTGCACTGCAAACTCACCATACCCTCACAGAAACAGAGGATGGGAAAAGAGACATCAGTTTCTCAAATAATATAGAAAAGGGAGTAGTTCTCTTCAATGGAACCACTACAAAAACCCTAGTACAATGAGCATGCTCTCGTTTAGCTAGCAAAACCACTGCTGCAAGCGAAGAGAATAAGACGGTTACTCACCTTTGTAACTGTTGTTCTTCGAGATGTGTTGCTCACATCCATTCCAGTTAGGTGTGCGCGCCGCGCGTGCACGTTCGTCGGAAACTTTTTACCCTAGCAACTCCAGTGGGCCGGCAGGTTTCCCCCTGGAGTGGCGCCGCCATGGCGCCCAATATATATCCCTGCCGGCCCGCCCGCTCCTCAGTTCCTTCTTGCCGGCGACTCCGACAGTGGGGAAGGAGGGCGGGTGTGGAATGGATGTGAGCAACACATCTCGAAGAACAACAGTTACAAAGGTGAGTAACCGTCTTTTCTTCTTCGAGTGATTGCTCACATCCATTCCAGTTAGGTGAATCCCAAGCCATACCTAGGCGGTGGGGTCGGAGTGAGAAGTCGCGGCATGGAGCACTGCAGTTCCGAAGGCCGCATCCTCTCTTGACTGCTGGACCAGGGCGTAGTGGGAAGCAAAGGTGTGGACCGATGACCAGGTCGCTGCCCGACAGATTTCCTGGATGGGCACACGGGCGAGGAAAGCCAGCGACGACGCCTGCGCCCTGGTAGAATGCGCAGTCACACGGCCCGTAGGGACATGGGCCAAGTCATAACAGGTCCTGATGCAGGACGTTACCCAAGAGGATAACCTCTGGGAGGAGATAGGAAGCCCTTTCATGCGGTCCGCTACCGCCACGAAAAGCTGGGGGGATTTGCGGAAGGGCTTGGTCCTCTCCACGTAGAACGCGAGAGCCCTACGGACATCAAGCGAGTGGAGCTGCTGCTCCCCGCCTGAGGAGTGAGGTTTCGGGAAAAAAACCGGGAGGAATATCTCTTGGTTGACGTGGAAGGCTGAGACCACCTTGGGGAGAAAGGCAGGGTGTGGTCTCAGCTGCACCTTATCTTTGTGGAAGACCGTATATGGGGGGTCTACCACAAGAGCCCGGAGTTCCGACACCCGTCTAGCTGAGGTGATAGCTACTAGAAAGGCAGTCTTCCAAGATAGGTAAAGCAGGGAGCAAGTAGCTAACGGCTCAAAGGGGGGTCCCATGAGCCGGGACAACACCAGGTTAAGATCCCAGGTTGGAGCAGGGGGACGGACGTTAGGGTATAAACGTTCCAGCCCCTTAAGGAATCTAGACACCGTTGGGTGAGAAAAAACAGAGCGACCATCCGCACCCGGGTGAAAGGTGGAGATAGCTGCCAGGTGGACTCGCAACGACGATATGGCCAGACCTTGCTGTTTGAGGGACCAAATGTAGTCTAGGATGTCGGCCACCGAAACTTCCATAGGGCGGAGATTTCTCTCCACGCACCAACAGGAGAAACGCTTCCACTTGGCCGAATATGTCGCTCTCGTGGACGGCTTCCTGCTGCCCAAGAGCACCTCCCTCACCGGCGTGGAGCAGCGCAGCTCGGAGCCAGTCAGCCACGCAGGAGCCACGCCGCTAGGTGCAGCGACTGCAGGTCCGGGTGACAGAGGGTCCCGTGCTCCTGGGTAATCAGGTCCGGATGAAGGGGCAGGGGAACTGGGTCGGCTATGGTCAGGTCCAGCAGCATGGGGTACCAGTGCTGTCTGGGCCATGCCGGGGCTACCATGATCACGTGAGCCCTGTCCCTGCGCACCTTCAGAAGGACCCTGTGGACCAGAGGGAACGGGGGAAACGCATAGTACAGGTGGGTCGACCACTGAATAAGGAAGGCATCCGCTATCGACCCCGGGCTCCCTGCCCTGAAAGGAGCAGAACGCTTGGCACTTCCTGTTCCCCTTGGACGCGAAGAGGTCCACCCGGGGATAACCCCACCTCCGGAAGATGGAGAGGGCGACGTCCGGGCGAAGGGACCACTCGTGCGACAGGAAGGATCTGCTCAATCGATCCGCCAGCGTGTTCCGTACTCCGGGGAGGAAGGAAGCTATGAGGTGAATGGAGTGGGCTACACAAAAGTCCCAGAGTCGCATTGCCTCGTGGCACAGGAGGAGGATCTGGTGCCTCCTTGCTTGTTGATATAATACATGGTCGTCGTGTTGTCGGTGAACACCGCGACACAGCGACCCTGAAGCTGATGACAGAACGTTTGACAAGCAAGGCGGACCGCTCTCAACTCCCGCATGTTGATGTGTAACCCCACCTCCTCCTGGGACCACAGGCCCTGCGTCCTCAGGGTCCCTAGGTGGGCCCCCCAGCCTAGATCCGAGGCATCCGTTGTTAGGGACACCGAGGGCTGAGGTGGGTGGAAAGGGAGACCCGCACATAACACGGACTAGTCTAGCCACCAGCCGAGAGAATCTAACACCCTCTGGGGGATTGTGATTAACATGTCTAGCGGCTGTCTTGACGGCCTGTAATGACTGATGAGCCACAACTGGAGGGGCCTCATGCGGAGCCGAGCGTAACCGGTCACAAAGGTGCAAGCCGCCATGTGGCCTAACAGGGTTAGACATGTCCGCACTGACGTCAAGGGGGCTGTCCGCAGTCGTTGAACGATCGCCGACAAGGCCTGGAACCGCTGCAATGGCAGCAAGGCCCTGCCCACAGTGGCGTCCAGGACGGCCCCGACGAATTCCACCCTCTGTGTGGGAATCAGGGTGGACTTGTCCGTGTTTATCAAGAGGCCCAGAGTGGCGAACATGCCGGTGATCACGCGGACATGGCTGCAGACTTGTTGTTCCGACGTGCCCCGAATCAACCAATCGTCCAGATAAGGAAACACGTGGATACGATTGCGCCGAAGATGCGCTACAACAACTGCCATGCATTTTGTAAACACTCTCGGGGCCGTGGACAGGCCAAATGGAAGGACTGCAAATTGATAATGAAGGGGGCCCACCACGAAGCGGAGGAAACGTCTGTGGTGTGGCCAAATGGCAATGTGAAAATACGCGTCCTGCATGTCGAGGGCGGCGTACCAGTCTCCCGGATCCAGGGATGGGATAATGGTCCCCAGGGATACCATGCGGAACTTCAACTTCACCAGGTATTTGTTGAGCTCTCGCAGGTCGAGGATAGGCCTGAGGCCCCCCTTGGCCTTGGGGATCAGAAAGTAGCGGGAATAAAACCCCTTGCCTTTCTCGTTTTCCGGAACCGCCTCTATAGCTCCTTTGCTGAGGAGCGTCTGCACCTCCTGTCGAAGGAATTGCTCGTGAGAGGGGTCCCTGAAGAGGGACGAGGAAGGGGGGCGGGGAAGGAGGAAATGAAACAAACTGCAGGCGGTATCCCCGTCTGCACCGTGCTTAAGACCCAGCGGTCCGATGTTATTTGGGACCACGCCGGGAGGAAAACGAAAGGCGGTTGGAAAACGGGGGGGAAGGATCCATGGGGGAAACTGTTACTGCGCCCTCGGCGCACCTTCAAAATGAAGGCCTTAGGTCCAGGCGGAGGCTTAGAGGAGCCTTGGTTCTGCCCCCCTTGGTTCCCCGAATGCCTGCGCCTTCCATTCCTGCCGCGGCGCCTGTTAAGGTCCTGCCGCTGGCGGAATTGGGGAATACGGCCTGCGCTGTTGTTGTTGCTGCGGCCGGAAGGGTCTGCGTTGCGTCCCCGGGTGTGTGCATCCCGAGGGACCGCATAATGACTCGGTTATCTTTCAGGCTCTTGAGCCTGGGGTCTGTCTTTTCAGAGAACAGGCCCTGGCCTTCGAAAGGGAGGTCCCTGTATGGTATGCTGGAGCTCCGGCGGGAAGGCCAGAAACCTGCAGCCAGGAGATGTGACGCATTGTTACTCCCCGCCGCGAGGGTACGGGCAGCCGAGTCTGCAGCGTCCAAGGAGGCTTGCAAGGACGTGCGTGCAACCCTTCTTGCCTTCATCCAAGATGGCTGCAAACTCTTGGCGAGCGTCTTGTGGCAGCAGCTCCTTGAATTTGTCTGCTGCCACCCAGGAGTTGAAGGCGTATCTGCTCAGCAGGGCTTGCTGGTTGGAGACCCTGAGCTGCAGCGCCCCAGCCGAGAACACCTTACGGCCGAGGAGGTCCATTCGCCTGGCCTCTCTGGATTTGGGGGCTGGAGCCTCCTGCCCATGACGCTCTTTATCGTTCACCGATTGAACCACCAGGGAACACGGTGTCGGGTGCACATGGAGGTACTCATAGCCTTTGGAAGGGGCCATGTACTTCCTCTCGACGCCCTTCGCAGTAGGAGGGATGGAGGCCGGAGACTGCCAGATGGTGTTGGCGTTGGCCTGGATGGTTCTTATGAAGGGTAGGGCGACCCTGGTGGGAGCATCTGCTGAGAGGATGGTGACGATTGGATCCTCTATTTCCGAGACCTCCTCGGCTTGCAGACTCAGATTTTGAGCTACTCGCCCTGAGGAGGTCTTGGTGCGCCCTGAGATCCAGCGGGGGGGGGGCTGTTGGAGGAGGTACCAGCCACCGCTTCATCCGGGGATGAGGATGAGGAGACCCCCGGCAAGAGAGTGTCTAACGGCGGGTCTCCTTCGGCCTCGCTTCTGCCTCAGGAGCCAAAGCGGAGTCTTGTTGCTTGGACCCTTCCTCCCCATCCGGGGAGGGAGGGGGGCGAGATAATGAGGCTTCTGGTGCTCTGCGCTCCGCCGTCGCCAGCCTAGCAGGGAGCTGTTGGGGGCCCTGGGCCTGATGGTATGCCCAGGGTGTCCAGAATCCCCATTGCTGCGGGCCTTGGTCTTGTTGTGGCGGATCGCTAAACAGCGCCGCCTGCCGGTCGGTGCCCAGCGCATACCCACTGTCCGTTTGGGAAGATACGGACGGCTGTCTAGAGGGCCATGGTGGGGCTGACCCTGGATGGTAAGGGTCTGCGCGGGTCGGCACGGACGAACGTCCTCAGTGCCGGGGACCGGTGCCGGGGAGTCATATCGGTGCCGGGATCGGGACCGGGACCGGTTTCTGTCATGGTGCCGGGATCTGGACCGGTACCGGGCGCCGCTTCGGTGCCGGGATCGGGACCTGCCACCAGCTCGGTGCCGGGAGGTCGACCGGGACCGGGACCTGCCACCAGCTCGGTGCCGGGAGGTCGACCGGTGCGGCGAGTAACGCCGGGACTGGCTCCTGGAGTCGCGGTGCCGGTATCGGCGGCTGGAGGTCCGACCGCGATCGTCTTGATGTCGACCGGCGCCGCGAGTGCGACCGGTACCGCCGAGGGGAGCGGTGCCGGGACTGCGAGCGGCGTCGGGATCTGGAGCGACCCGTGGCGTCGGGACCTGGATCGTGAGCGTGAGTCCGAGACGGTGCCGACATCATGGGCTTGCCTCTGGACACGACCCGCACCGGACGGTACCGGGGGAGGCAGCTGAGTGGACTCAGTCAGAGCTATGAGGTCCCGAGCCGAGGCGAAGGTCTCCGGTGTGGATGGGACCCACTATCTCAACCCCAGATCTTATGGGGGAGCTTGGCGGCACCGGACTCGACGGACCCGCCGGGCCCGGAGTCGACGGTGCCGGCGGCGCCGCAGCCGATATTGAGGCCGGGCGCTCCAGTCGGGTCTGCCTGGCCGGAGTAGCAGACTTCGACGGCCTCGGCTCTGTCCCCGGTGCCGGAGAAGGTCGGTGCTGGGGAGTCTTTTCCGGTGCCGGCGCGATCCGGTGCCGGCCCCGATATCACGGCCTGCGAAGCCGCCGGGTCAAGTGCCGCCTTCCATAAGGAGAGTTCGGAGTCTTTGATCCCTCTCCTTCTTTGTTCTTGGCTTAAAAGCCTTGCAGATGCGGCACTTGTCCGATCTGTGCGATTCCCCAGGCACTTCTGGCACGCGTCGTGGGGGGTCGCTGGTGGGCATAGGCTTCTTGCAGGCCGCACACTGCTTGAAGCCGGCGAACCAGGGCATGAGCCCGGTGCCGGAAGGGCTAAGCCCCCGGCGAAGAACTATTTACAACTTACTTAACTTAACTACTATTATCTACACTTAACAATCTAATTAACAACTATAATAGTACTAGAGATAATCGAGAGATAACGAGGAGAGCTAGGGACGTGGAGGACAGCTATGCCGCGCTCCACAGTTCCAACGAACGACACGGCGGTAAGAAGGAACTGAGGAGCGGGCGGGCCGGCAGGGATATATATTGGGCGCCATGGCGGCGCCACTCCAGGGGGCGACCTGCCGGCCCACTGGAGTTGCTAGGGTAAAAAGTTTCCGACGAACGTGCACGCGCAGCGCGCACACCTAACTGGAATGGATGTGAGCAATCACTCGAAGAAGAACAATAAGTATCTTATAGGGTTTTTTTTTATTTTAACAGTTTACTTTATCATGAAATCAAATGTGTAACAAGATGGGATGTGTACCTACCATTTATTTTTACATAATTTTTAAAAAGTGTACTAGTTTAAAAAAAAGGCTCAACTAAGGAGATATTTACAAAAATCCTCCTTTTCTTAAAGAAAGAAAGACTTGTGCTCATGCTGTCCCTTCAGATGCATTTTTTCATAGATGAGTTTATATGAAATAAGCTTAATTTAAATGGACAAGAGTTTAAAAGCAGGTGGTTAGTGAAAAAGTATACTGCACAAAAACTATGTTAAATAGCTAGGAGTTTGTGCAAGGAAATATGTTTTCAACAAAAAGTACATAGGCTACTTTTAGGGTTTTTCACCTGTCAAATGTTTAAAGTAATAAAAGCAAGGGTGGAGAAGGATTCAACAGCAAGACTCTTACTATTATAGGAAGTGCCATCAGTGGAGAGACAAGAATACCGGTGAGTCTTTAACAGTCAGTGCTGCTTGCTTTGCTTCTTTCCAAGCTTCCTTAAAGTAGTCAACAATTTAATTGCTATATCCTTCGTCTTTCCTCACCCCAGCCTCTACCTACCTCTGTTTTCCTCATTTATAACCCATTTAATGCTGTACTTTAAGATCTCTGGGGTAAGGACCACATATGGGCAAACAAACAAGGGAAAGGATAAAGAAAACTCTACAATACTAGGAAAGATCCTGGTTCCCACTGAAAAGATGGAGGCTGGTCTAGGGGAGTCCTAGTATACATTAAGGAGGATTGAGAGACTGCGACTTGAGGGAAATGTTTCATAGAGCACAGGAGATGCAAAACAAAAATCAGACCATTAGCCTTGTGGGCTCCCTCCTCACCCCTTTTTTAAAATTTGGATCCAGCCTGGTGTCCTACCACTGACAGAGCAGCTATCATCTGTTTCTGAGGAAGGCAACTCTCCCCATAGTGCACCATCCAACTCTGCAATGCTGAGACTTCTAGCACAAGAAACATGGGAATGAGAGTAGAGATCATCACCCTTTAGAGTCATCGGGAAAACCATGAAGTTCATTAAGTCAACCTACAAGCAATGCTAGAAAAATTTGATTGTTTCTCTTTAAGATGTTCTCTCTTTATAAAACTATACAAATAAAGGACAGTCTCTATAAATTAGTTTCAATACTTACTACTGCTTCCATATCTGAAGTATCAGCTGGAGCAAACATAGACTGTACCATAAACTTGTGTTTACTTTTCTCGTTAGGGTCGTAATCGAAAGGTTGTAGCATCACTGCAAAAAAAAAAAAAAAAAAAAAAAGTTACATTAGAATCACTAATGATTCCCCATGACTATATGGTATCTTAAATAATATACTAGGTTAAACTGGATTCTAAGTTGCATGCCCTTATGCTGAAACACACTGCATAGATCTGGCTGAGATTCTAAATTCAAAATTAAATCAATAATTTGTGAAAGTTCAGACTCCTCAAACAAAAATTTACATTTAAGAATCACAGCAACTTTCTGTACAAAACCCCAGAAGAAGAATGATAGTAGTTTGTACACAGCAGGAGAATCTATGTTTTATATACGGGAGGGGGAAAGATGTGGAAAAGAGCATCTAGAACAAAGTAATGACCGTGCATTCTGATTACTCATACACCGTATTGCTAATGAGTCTAAAAGAAAACTGCACAGAGCCAGACTAAGACATAAGGCTATTTTAGAGGTTGAGATTAAAGTTTAAAGATGTAGGTTCTCTTTGGAATGCTCAGAAGTCTCAGGATGGTATTTTACAGCAGAGATGTTTCACATTAAAAATGTTATACACATTTTAATTTGCTGTAATTTATAGCACAATCTTCCCCAAAACTACAGAAAGGCTTAATCAACTTCGTAATAAGTGGAGTTAGAATTACATTATAATGCCGAAATTAATGTATTTGAGAATTGATTGTGGAGAATGAGGACCATATCTGCCCATCCTCCCCCTTGCATTAAAATTTTAATCTGCTAGAATAATCCAGTACTCATATTCTGCCTTCCTAATTAAGATCTATGACAGATGTTTTCCTAGATGCAGCTATGGCTTAAGATACCTTTCTTTGTGCACATATGAAAAAAAGCCCTTTGTTCTTAATCTTTTATAAGCAGCTCTCAGGAAGTAAGGCAATAGGTACTCAAACTATTTTTCAGGCATCATGGCTCCATGAACCTAGGAGTAACATGAATGCAGAATGCTCATCACACTAAGCACTCCAGCCTTCTAATTTATGGTACATCATATCTCTAGGCTCTTGGAATGGCACCCACCACTGTCGGGTGAGTGTCTTTCAAAAGGGCTGAGAGGCCAATGACAAGAACAAGGTTATGTCTACACTACAAACATATGTCAAAAACTCAAGTTACATCAGCAAACAGCCATCACAGTTAGTATATTGTTTGTGAGCATGCATATTTGGGTCCTTGAGCTGGTGACGTGCATATTCACTAGGAGTGCTTGTGCTGATGCAGTGTTGTACACCATAGGTAGACCACTATGCAACTTGCCACCATCCAGTGCACTGACTTGGGAAGTTTTGGCAATGCATGATGGGGTAGAAACAGGCAGGGATGCATGGTGGGGTCAACTTCCCAATTTGCAACTGTCTCCATCTAGTAATAGTATCTGCATCCCATAATTTTCATGCTTTTTCAAAATTCCACGAACCCATATGCCCCTCCTCATTGTCTACCATCTGAGAAAGAAGCATGGAATCTGCACAAGCTGTCATGAGCGTTGTAAGCACAGGGTACACAATCTTGCAGTATTTGCAGAGCTGCAAGAACCATCGAATGAGTGGGAAACATGACGATTCCTTGGAGGACAGATTGCTGTGAGACATGGCAAAACCAATTCAAGGTTGATAGTGGTATTCATGCAGCAGCTGCAGATTGGGGAGTACTCCTTCTGTCCCCAGACACAAGCACTGACTGGTGGGATTGCATTGTAATGCAGGTTTGGGACGATGAGTAGCAGCTGCAGAACTTTCAGATGCACAAGACCATAGTCCTGGATCTGTGTGCTGAGCTTGCCCCAGCACTCCAGCGCAGGGACACCAAAATGAGAGCTGAACTGATATTGGAGAAGTAACTGGCGACTCTGGAAACTTGCAATGCTAGATTGTTCCTGGTCAGTCAGGAATCAATTTGGAACCCGGAAATTCACTGTGGGGGCCACTGTCACGCAAGTGTGCGGGGCCATTAAATTGCCTTCTGCTATGCAGGACTGACTCTCAGCAATGTGTAGGACATAGGGGATGGCTTTGCAGCAATGGGGTTCCCAAACTGTGGTGGAGCAACAGATGGCACCCATATCACTGTTCGGGTACCAGACCACCTTACCACTGAGTATATTAACAGAAAGAGCTACTTTTCTATGGTTACACACAGTACAAGCATTGGTGGACCAGGGATTCTTTCAGTGACATCAATGTAGGCTGGTCTGAGAAGGTGCATGACACTAACATCTTTAAGAACACAGAACAGTTCAGAAAGCTACAAGCATGGACTTTCTTTCTGACAGGCAGATTACCATTGGTAATGTTGGAATGCCAGTAGTGATCCTGGCAGAGACCCAGCCTATCCCTTGCTCCCTGGCTCATGAAGCTGTACACTGGCCACCATGACAGCACCAAGGAATAATTTGACTACTGGTGTTGTCTACTCACAAGATTGGACCTCAGTGAGAAAAGTATCCTAATGGCATTAACTGCCTGCTGTGTCCTCCATGATATCTGTGAAGCAAAAAGGGAACGTTTCTTCTGGGAGAGAGGGCACAGGCAGCACAGCTGTCTGCTGAATTTGAACAGCCAGACACAAGGGCTATTAGAAGAGCTCGACATGGAGCTACACAGCTCAGGGAGTCTTTGGAAAACCATGTTAACAGTGAGCCAGAGTAATGTGTGGTGGTGGTGTATGCACTATCTGGCCCTGCTCGTGTGTGGCCTGGTAGGAATTGTGTAGTGATTGCTGTACATGTAGGAATATAACATTGTCAGTGCATCTATTAATTTTATTTGTGACTGATCCTATGAGTTGTGTGAGTGTGAAACAACAGGTAATTGACTGCTTTCAGAACTACTGAGCATTCAGCAGCATCCATTATGAACTAATAAAGATGAATTATGTTCCAAATAGAAGTTTATTCTTTAACAAATAAGTGCAAAAAAAATGCAATTTTAAAACAAATACATTAAAAACTAAACAATCACATCCATTTCAGCTACATATACACCAACTGTGGCTTTCACAGGTCAGTATATGCGAAGCTGTGAATGTCTAATGTTCTCCGCTGTTGAGTGGTAAGAATAGTGCAGCAACCCCAAATGCCATGTGGAAAGTTGGGGGAACGGTATAGGGAGGTTCTGATACCGAGTTCTCAAGGGGCTGCAGAGGGAGGTGAGCCCAGGACTGGTGGACCTACAAGTTCAACAAAATCTGCAGCATCTGTTTGCTGGCTGAAGAGCTCCACTGCATCCTGATGCGACTCCCTCCCTTTTTCCTGCTGGGATTCCTGGGCCTCTCTCCTCTCTATTTTTTCCTTCTTCAAGCTGGCCGCCATGTTCATCCTCCAGGCCCTGTGCTCACAGTCTGATGCAGCATTGGCTTGAAGGATCTTACTGAATGTGTCATCCTGAGTCCTCTTCTTTCTTCTCCTTATCTGGCTTGAGTGTTCTGTGGGAGTGGAGGGGGAAAGTCATGAAGGATGCCGGGGCAGCAGTTGCAGATAAAACACACACTGAGGTACTATTGTCAGTGTATTCATTACAGAAAGTGAAACTTAAAATGCTGAACTCACTCACCCTTGTTCCCCTCAAGTGTTAAGCACTACACTCTCACCTCTGCTTTTGCTTGTGTATGGTGCCAGTCACAGCACCAGCCATGGGGTGTGTGTGAGTGTGAGAGTGAGAGAGAGAAGGGATTATGGCCTGCTGGGGATTGACAAAATGAAGAACGAATTGCTTAGTTGCTTGAAACTGAGTATGAGGCAATGACACTGAATAATGGCACCATTTCCCACATGTAGTGGCGATTTTATCTGACATCTCACTCCTGAGGGTAACAAACACAGGGAGAGCATAGGTGCTGCCAGTGTCCCAAAGCCACCTAGGCCCAGATGCTGCTAGCCTGTGTACTGGAATGGTGCCTGCTAAAGTTATCGATGAGTGGCGTGGGAAAGTGTTCTATTGTGGAGATGGAAATAAGGCAGATCTCTCGAGAAACTTTTGGCAGAGGATTGCAGGTACCTCTGTGAAAGTTTCATCGAGATCGCTCAAAAGGATTTAGGAAACATCCCTGTGTACATAACCAAACTGCTCCACATCTCCTTCCCCCTGCCCTCCCTGCACCCAACACTAGAGGGGAATGAAAAGCAGATAGAAGCTCTACCTCTACTGCTTGTATCACTACCTCTTCTAGGAGCGAGTAAATTAAGGAAAAGTCAAAAGATATGTCCTGTTACTTTGGAGATGCCATCCCTGTAATTGAAAGTTTATCTATACCACTTACCCGACGTTCCTTCCCCTGACCCGGATTTGCCTGTGCTCAACTGGCGGTACTGGCTGGACTGCAGTGGAGTCATAAACAGGCTTGCTGCACAGCTGGACTCCCCAGTCAGCTGTCTCCCATGGTCATCCTCTTCCTTATCCACCACCACCTTCTCCTTACTGTTCATGGCAGGGGCCTATGACTTGAGCTCCTCAGAAGGTATCCACAAATGCTGTGGGGGGATGGAGGTGATGTCTCTGTCCAGTACAGCATGCAGCTCTTTGTAAATGTGGCAGGTCTGTGGCTTGGCACTGGATCAACTGTTGGCCTCCCTGGCCTTCTGGAATGCCCATCGTAGCCCCTCGGCTTTCACGTGCACTGCTGCTGGTCCCTGCTGTACCCCTTTTCCTGCATCCCCTGAGCAATCTGCTCGTAGGGGTCTACATTTTTACAGCTGGCTAGAGCTGTGCCCACACAGCCTCTTCAACCCCAGGCCCAAGAGATTCAGTTATCTCCTGTCTACTCCAGGGAGGAGAGTGTCTGGATCATGCTGCCAGCATGGTCAGCTGGGCCGTTTCACTCAACAATGGAGACCTGCTAGGTTCACTTGCTAAGTAGGGCAATCAGGAAAACAAAATTCAAAAATTTGCAGGGCTTTAAAGGGGAGAGGGGCTTCCGGTCTCCATGACCCAGGGCAGTGGAGTTCACAATGATGAACAGAGTGGTCAGTGTGTGGCACTGCAGGACAACTGCTGGAAGACAAGGTCAACATAAGCAACACAGTATCTACTCATGCACTGCACTGAATTAGGCATTTCAACTGCAGCTGAACACTGCTTGGGCAGACTGTGTAAATATGTCAGTGTAACAGGGTACATACAGTGGTGGGACATAAGTTTAAGTGCAGACACATGCACAACTAGGTTGATGTAAACTGCTTTGTGGCGACTTTACTTTGTAGTGTATATCAGGCTTAAGTTTGTAGACATGCAGAACATTATGGGAAGAGGCCCACAGAAAGGATGTGACCAACTCCCACTAGTTCCATCCAGGAAGAGGTCACTACCTGTCAAATCACCTTTCCGTGAGTTGGAAGGTGGTGAGGATTAGGGTGGCGAAGGAACTCAGGAGTCGTCTTTTTTTGTGTTTTTTTTAAAAAACAGAAAATTCCCTTCTAAGAGTGATTAACAGAGGGGAATCCCTGTGCTTCAATTACTGACACAATTTTTAATCACAGAAGTCATCTGGGAACACCTCTGTTGTTGCAAATTGTATTGTGAGTCTCAGATTATCTTGGAGAGACTGCTAACAACTATATTTTGATTGCAGTCCATTGGTCAATTAAAATACCACATTCAATTTCAAAAGCAAAACCAAGTTTGAATATGAATACATGTAACTAGATGGTGCAGACAGCTCCAAGTTACAAACTGCAATCCAAAACTAAACTTGTATAATGCCACAATTACAATTATTAACCTGACTAAAAGATAGCCCATGTAAAATTTCAGAAGGTACATTTTACGACCAAAAAGTCTCTCTTACCCCATCATTTAGTTCATGCAGAGTCCCAGATTTAAGTGTACTCTGATCTACTAGCACAGTTAAAAAAAATTATGAGCTGCTTATTAGACGAACTACAGGAAAGAACTTTCAGTTAACAACTGATATATGCACATAAAGCTATACACTGGATATCTAAAGGTTTTGTTACAAGAAAGCTATGTCCAAGGATGTCCCTTACTTTAGAGTAAAACCAGCCAAACCAATCTGTTTTCTTAAGAGGACTATGCCATCACATTCTTACACACAAATACAACACACAGAGTCTCTTGCCATTAGCAACTGTGTGCCTTTTAAAAATGGTAGAATGAGCTAGACACTGAAATCTTCTTATATGAAGTGCTAAATTTAAAATGATTGAGATGCAGTGAAGTTGAAAACATTTTTTAAAATGTTGGTCAAAATGAAAACGAACTGTGACAGCATTTGTTTCAATACTACACAACGTGTAACAGACTTAAGAAGCGTGGTAATTAAGATCAGTACTTCCTCCATTGTTGCTCAGCTGTCTTCTCTGCTGCTTGAATCTCTATAGTGGGTGAGGACTAACTGGGTAGTTTAATACTTATCCATTTATGGAAAAAATTCTGTAGGCCTGTGGTTCATATCAGTTTGCTTAGTTCAGTGCAGCTATAAGCTCATTTAAAAGTAATTATTTCCCCAAGGTACAACTTTGAATCTGTTTTGAATGCCAAACAGATTGCTGTTCTGAATTTAATTCACTGCTTCATAACAGCAAGATTCTAGAGAAGGTTTGATGGTGTAAGTGTTGTTATACTTGTTCTTTCAGATCAATACGTGAAAATTATACTGACAGGAATTATGTAGCAAACTTTGCATATGCCAGATTGTAAACCCCTCCCCAACCCCCACTCCTTGCCGCATATCAGCATCTGGTGAAATTTTCAAATTTTGACAGCAACTGAACCCCATATCTTCATGTGCATCTTTTACAGATTGCACACTCCAGGCAGTTACAAAACCAGAAGGAAGAAAGTCTCTGTCAAAGAAGCAACACAAACTCAAAAACACACACACACACACACACACACACAGTAGTTAAGACCAAAAGTCAGTCCACTCGTAATGCAAATAGCTGCTGATGGTCATTTGCACTCAATTGTCATAATCAGACACACTGTATGTACATTTATGTACTCAGCTTTTTAAAAAAAATCTGGGCTACAAGCCTGGAATTGTAGTTAAGATGTGCTGATAGGGATGGGAATGCTTAAAAATGTTCTGGTATTTAAGTAGTGCTCTGAAATACACATAAAACAGCCTCTAGAGGTTGGAGATTTGCCACGCTGTTGGAGAATGGAAAGCTTGATTTTCAACCATTGTAGGTGTGTTTTAAGGGAGCTATCATGCGAGCTCAAGTAAAGCAGAATATAGTGATAATATATGACTGGATTCTCTTATCTGAGAAAAGAGAGTTATCCGCTTATAAGCTTACATTCCTACGAGACACTTCAAACCATATTGTACTGTTTTAATGGAAGACAAGTGGTAGCATTGGGAAGATACAACAGCCCCAATTTCAGCTTCAGATAGTAATTTTCTGATAAACTACAACAACAACAACTTGTCCAAAATCTTTATGCAGTTAGACTTTGGCATGGATCCTTTAAAAAATGAAATGCAATGCCACTCTAGTGCAACCAAATGGCCACGTTAAACCTAGTCAGCAGAAACTCAGGAGGATGGAGCAGAGATTGTAAATACAGTCCTTTTAGTTTTATTGGCTGGAAGTTATCATCCAAACCGTTATACTCCAATATTTTCTTATTAGGTTTTGGAGAATCCAAAGTGCTGTTTTATGCCTTATATATGATTTAAATTACAAGACTGAAAATACCTTGCTTCAGAAAGCTATTTTTACTTCTTAGATCTTAGGACACTAATATATGATTTTTTTTTGCACATTTAACAAATTGAATATATGCTATTTGATATAGCTACTGACAAGTATCAGTGCTGAGCAAAATTATACTAAAGTAAAATATATATGCAACCCTCCCCATAGCCTCTAATTTATTTTGTGTGGTAGCAAATCAGTAGATCCGCCACCTCACTACAAGTGTTGCAATAATTACTTACATTTTCATGAAATCAAAATTTGGTGAAGGTTAAAAGTGCTAACCCCAGTAACATGCTGCAAGAAGCAGAAGTATTTTTGATGGACCTAAAGTTTTGTTACTTCTCTTGATCCATGAACAAACATGGTTCAGAATATCAATTCAAATCCTGCTTTTTAAACTGCTGCGTGTTTGACAATTAGACAGCATGCCCAAGAAGTGGTTTTGAGAATTAAACTACTTTAATTGCATATTTTGGAAAATATGGGGGGAGGGGCGAGTTAATGTAGGCAAGATCATGAAAACCAGAATGCAAGATTCAAACAGCATAGCACCGATTGGCCTTTTCTTCTCCAAACTTCATATTTCAGGCCCCGAGTCTGTAAACTGGATCTGTGTAGATGGAAAGTTCCAGACATGAGGGTCTGAATATAAGGCCAGAAGGGATTACTAATCATCTAGTTTGCCCTTCTACATAACACAGGCCACCTAACTTCCCTCAAGTAATTCTTGTTGAACTACAGCATATCTTTTTGAAAAACATCCACTCTTGATTTACAAATGGCCAATGACTGTGAATCTACCATAACTCTTCGTGAATTGTTCCAGTGATTAATCACCTGACTGCATGCTGACCTTACTTAGTGCAGTTCACACTGTTTAGGCCCTATTTCAAGTATTAAGGCAGGATGGAAACGGGTTTGCCACATTTGGTGCTTAGTTCACATATTGCAACTAAACCAACACTTGGCAAGATGGTGACTAGCAGCAGTAAATTCTACACAGGCTTCTCCCAACAGGCTAAAACACAGGCAACTTGCTATGCAATTTACGGAAATCTGCTTTTCAGCACGAGTTGGGGATATTTTAAATCCTTTCCCTCAACCCACCCCAGCGTGGTACCAGAGCACAACATACTACTTCCATGGCTGCTACTATAGTTCTACATATAGCAGTACCTGGTGCACTTACCCAAAAATTGTTGGAAACCTACTATTCATCACTTGCCCCCTCCTCCCTCAATCTTCTCTTGCACACCCCTTTCAATATGCAGACCCTCTGACATGGTCTTTTTGTATTACCCTTTGGACACCAGAGCCAAGGTGGCTGTGCTACTTTTTGTGTGCAGTCCCCCTCCAGGTTTTGTGCTTTAAGGAAACTACCATGAACAAAAGGGATGCACAGCTCTTTTTGAAAAACGCTGGAGTGCAAATGGGCCATTATTAAATAGTAATAAAAAAAGCTTACAGCTGAAAGGTCACTATAGCTTTTCTAAGGAAATGAACTAACATTTGTAATCCCAGAATCCTGCTTCCTTAACCTCAAATGGTACTTGTCACAGGAAAGAAATACTTAAGCGTTCTTCAGATTTATCAGGCATAGTTTAAAAATACGTTGTTAATTTGGGGTAGGCATTTTAGGATTGAGTTTATCACCATCATGATGTGAATTTCAGTGTGAAAGCAAATCCGGCTCAGAGGCATTTAAGTGCCCCAGTTAAACCCATAAAGCTGACTGAGAAGGAGCAAATGGACCTCCCACTCCACCCTTGAAGGATCTGTCCACCAGTCTAGAGAGGCCAAGATTTCAGAAGGCATCCAAACCATCATTTCTACAGAGAGTACACAGATGCCAGCTACTCTTGCAGCTCCTGAAAATGGCACCTGGCAAGCTGAACTACATAAGTGTCTGAGCCCATATACCCCAGATGCCTGAGGCAAGTCTATACTCCTCACGGTAGGATGGACCTTCAGGTCTAACACAACGGCAAGCATCATCTGCAATCTTATATGTGGAACAAAGGCATTGGCTTCCACAGAGTCCAAGACTGCTCCTATCAACTTTATTTTATATAAGTGACAGGATTGACTTCTCCATGTTGATGAGCAACCCTAGTGCATCTAAGGTGGATTGGATGATTGACATAAAGGGCAGCTTCTGAGCCTCAGATTGGCCTCTCACTAGCCAGTCATCCAAGTAGGAAACACTTGAATTCCTGACTTCCTCAGGAATGCTGCCAGCACTACTATACACTATGTGAATACCCATGGAGCTGCAGATAGGCCGAACTGCAGTACTGTAAACTGGTAGTGGGTCTTATTTACCAGAAACCTGAGGAATTTCCTGTGGCTCTGATGTATTGCCACACAGAAATGTGTCTTTTAAGCTGAGGGCCGTATACCAGATAATGGAAGCCAGCATGACCATGCAAAACTACTTTGTTCAGATGTTTGAACTATCACAGGTCTAGTATGGGTCTGAGACCTCCTTTTGCTTTTGGGGTCAGGAAATATTGGGAAGGAAACCCTTCCCCTTGTATAATTGAGAAACTTCCTCTATCATCCTTACTGAAGTAGAGATAGCACCCCCCCAAAGGAGAACGTCCTCATGACAATGGTCCCTGAAAACGGATGGAAAACAGGGGTGGGAAGGGGGAAAGAAAGAAAATGAAGGGTGTAGTCCCAATTCCACCACGCACTGATCTGTAGTGATGTAGGACTGAGCACTTAGGTAGTGGGATAGTCAGTTTGTAAACTGGTGGGATAGAGAAGCTGGCACTCCAGAAATTGGTAGGCTGTCTTTGACAAACAACAAAATGTTTGCTTACAACTCTCAGGCTGTCTGGGTGAATCAGGCGCTATTGGATAAAGGGGGTAGAGGTGGTTTTCGCTTATAATTTCTGTTCTTTTTCCTGGCTAGGTTTTGGTGACAAGGCGTGAAAACAGGATACCAGTGAGGCTGATGAGGACAGAACTGCTTCCTCTTTGGTGCAGGTGTGTAAATGCCCAAAGATTTGAGTATGACCCTGGAGTCCTTTAGGCTATGCAGCTTGTCATCGGTCTGCTCAGAGAAGAGTGATGACATCTCAAGAGGCAGATACTGTATAGTCTGTTGGACTTCTTGAAGACTACCTGATGACTGGAGCCATAACCATGTGAGCTGAATAATGGTCGATGCCTGGGCTGCAGATACAAAGTCAGCAGTGTTCAAACCAGCCTGAAGGGAGGTTTTGGCCATCACTTTACCCTCAAGCACCAGGGCGAGAAATTCCTGACTTGTATCCTCTAGCAATTTGTCTTTAAATTTAAATGTATTGTCCAAGAGGCTATATAGAGACCGAGCAAATACTGCTGGTTAGCAATCCTAAACTGCAGACTCACTGGCAAATAAAGTTTTCTGCCAAAGAGATCCAGCTTCTTTGCATCCTTTCCGTTCCTTCCTGCTAACCTTGGCGTTCTCTCTCATTGGCAGCTGAGACCAACAATGACCCTGGACGGTGGGTGTAACAATGTTCAAATCCCTGTGAGGGGACAGGATATCTGTCCTTAGAACTTTTTGCTGTGGGATGGGGGTGAAGAAAGACTGTGTCTGCCATAGCACCTTGATGGACTTCAGACTGCTCCCAATTAATGAAGCTCAGCTCTAGATGGTTCCTAAGAAACTAAGATGTTGACTAGCTTGAGAGACCTTTCTCCAACCCCTCCCACCTGGATATTCAGACCAGAAGCCACCCTCTTTAATAGTACTGCTGAGCCCTGTAGTCCTTTAAGGGAGATGAGGAACCTTCTGACACCACTGCTTCATGGGTGATGAAGAGGAGGAGATCGAAGGCAAGTGCTGTGGAGCCCCATTGATTCCTCTAAAGGTAGATCCACCAGAGCAATTACATCCCACTCAGTATTGAGCCCGGTACTGAGCGAGGTCTCCTGCTGCATCTGGTGTGTGTTGGTGCCTACTTTATAAAGCAGAGCAGGGAGGATGTGGAGACTATTTGGATGCAGGTGGAAACCCCCAAGGAGTTCAAATTGCCATGGATAAGGCCTCAGAGTCCAATTTCTTCCCAGACACAGGTCGCTCCTTGAGGGCCAAGACAAAGCCTCCAGAGGATACCGAGGATGGTAGGTAGTGGAAAGGGAAAAGTGATGTTCATGGCACATCAGCGACAGGTTGGAGTCAACTTCTGACCAAGAAGGGAGGACTGTTGCCATTGATGCCACAGACTGATGTCCGGAGCCTGGTGATGGCAGTCCCAGTGAGATCATGATTGGCACCACACAAAGAGGGATGCAGCGAACCAGAGGAACTCACGATACTGCGCACTGGGATGACACAGTTACAGCAGGTGCCAGTACTGAGTGAGAAGTATCTTGGATAGCTGGCAAAGCCAGTGCTCAGACTCACTAGATCCATGCAACACCATGCACTGAGTGTCCCTAGCCTCTGTTTGCCAGAATGAATGACAGGGGATGGATCACTTGATTACCTGCTCTGTTCACTACCTCTGAAGCACATGGCATTGGTCACTGTCAGAAGACAGGATACTAGGCTAGACAGACCACTGGTATGATCCAGTATGGCCGTTCTTATACCATGCTGCTGCATAAGCCTCCAGCATAGTCTCCCATACCACTGAACGAAATGGAGCCACTTCAGGGGCTAGTCTCCATGGTGCCAGCACTGGAGCTGATGGTCTCTTTTAAGCAGATGACTGCCTCGGAGAGTACCTTGGCCCTGAGTGCACTCTTGTGTTCTTGCCCAGAAGCTTCCTGGACTTTGGTGCCAATGTTCTCAAACTCCCAGATTCTGAGCATTTAACACAGATTCCTGATATGAGACTCCCTGAGACACCTCAGGCAACCAGCAGGTCGCTCACTGGTATCAGTTTCTTGCAAGAATTGCAAGGCTTGAAACCCGGAGTTCAAGGTACCCAGCAACAGGAACCAAAAAGTGTTCAAAATACACTTTAAAGGAAAACTTATGTCTATTACTAACGAAGAGTCTAAACTACTAAAACACTACCAACTATACACAAATAAGAAAAAAGTGCAACACCAAGACATGTTTCAACAACCGTTAAGGGCAATAAGAAGGAACTGAGAGGAGTCATGGCAACTCTGTCCTTTACGCCTTTGCGTGGTGGCACAAGACAGATGATGGTGCATGTGCCTCCCTGACAGGTCCCACTGAGGGATAAATCTCCAACAACTGTGCACTTGGCACGCGCACACACGCACGCACCCTCCCCCCCCCCCCGACCCTGAGGTGGAATATACATGTAATCACCTGAAAAAACTTGGAATTTAACTACCCAATTTGCAGCCATTACAATTAGGACATGCAATTCTGAGTCAAAGCATACAAAACTCAGATATAAAAAACTGCATGAAAAACCCATGCATGTTTTAAAGTTATTTCAAATAAACAGTCACTAAAAACTGACTTAGTAGAACTGATTCAATAAGTATTTCCATATATTTTTATAAGCACTGAAGACTATACTACCATGTATAAATAGGGTTAATATTTTATTGCTAAGTCACAGCTACATATTCCTCATTCCAGGAATGAAACCGCCATTGAAATCTAAGAGACTGGTACAATTATGCCCCTCTTAAAGGATAAAAGCTTCAAAAAAGGAGCAATGATTGGTGTGAAATCCACAAAACTGAAAGAGAGATTAAGTCAAATTCTCCACTACTATTGTGACACTGGGTTTATGGAATATTATCTGACTGTTCCAATACATCTGCAAACGTTAGCAAAATAGTCAGAGAGATGTAATTTAAAGTTACACATTTATCTTGAAGGGCCAAATTTTTCTCTGGGTTGCAGTGGTATAATTAAATAGTTACAAAACCCTCCAATTTCAGTGGGAAATATATTCAGCTCCGTAAACTTACAGCATACCAGTCTGCTTTGTCTTTTTATGATTGCTATAATTCAGTTACCAAACTTCTGAGGATTTATACAAGTTAAAAATTCAGCTATCACTTCCCAATAAACAGACAAGTGAATAAATCAGTTACGCTTTCCCCCTTACAATGTAAAGTTTTTTTTTTTGTGCCAAAGCACACATTGCATTTTCAGGCCATGGCTACACTAGCGCTTTACAGCGCTGCAACTTTCGCGCTCAGAGGTGTGAAAAAACACACCCTCCAGAGCGCTGCAAGATACAGCGCTGTAAAGCCTCAGTGTAAACAGTGCCGCAGCGCTGGGAGCGCGGCTCCCAGCGCGGCAAGCTACACCCGTAGAGGATGTGGAGTACGTGCAGCGCTAGGAGAGCTCTCTCCCAGCGCTGGCGCTGCGACCACACTGGAAACTTCAAAGCGCTGCCGCGCAAGTGTAGCCATACCCTTAGAGTACAAAACAGGTGATTCTGAAAGTAATTATCTGCATTGTTTACATTGATTTGTTTTTGCTTTTATCAAAATATAAAAGCTTTAAAAATTATGCCACCAGCAATAAGTAGAGGTTTATGAAACAGTTTGTTTTTCATGGAGATAAAATAAATATGAAATCATGCTCTCCTGCTTGCTTGTCTCTCCACTTTCCCAGTATATATTAAGTTCACACAGTGTTCTGAAAATAATCACTGATTTGATTAGACCAGCTTCAATTACAAAACAAGCCATTTTGAATGACTTACCGGAAACATTAATTGATGTTCCTGCATCAATAATTCCACTGTTAGGCCTTACGCAGTATCTGCGTGGTGCCGTAGTTTTCACTTTGAAGCACACATTTCTGTCTGTAGGATTACCAAGTTTCAGGTTTGTGGTGACAACATCGGTGAAAGGACCTGCAGAACACAGCAATGATTTTAAATTATATTAAAAATACTCTCTAAACTTTGAGTTTAAACAGACTTTAAATTTGTATCTACAAATCATATAGTTCAGAGGTTCTCAAACTGGGGGTCAGGACCCCTCAAAGGGTTGCAAGGTTATTATATGGGAGGTCACGAGCTGTCAGCCTCCACCCAAACCCCATTTTGCCTCCAGCATTTATAATTGTGTTAAATATACAAAAAAAAAGTGTTTTTTAATTTATGATGAGGGTCGCACTCAGAGGGTTGCTGTGTGAAAGGGGTCACCAGTACAAAAGTTTGAGAACCACTGATATAGTTAGATATTCAGCTTCCATTAGCAGCATCTACAATTAACTGTGCATACAGAACTGAGGATGGGTTGAGGCCTCTGAAAATCTGACCCATGTTATTCTTGAATGCATATCAATAGTTGTGCTTTACCTTTAATGACTAATAAACTACAAGGAAGCATAATTGGTACATCATGAAAACTTAGCAGCTGAATTTCGCTGTCTTACACTGTTGTAATTGTGAAGTAAATACTGAAGTAAGAGTTATTTTGGATGTTCACAGATATAAGAGCAGAGAGTTTGACCCACTTTATTCTAGGCTGTATGGAAGAGAAAGTTTGTTTTAGAAGGAAAGTCAACCATTAAGAAATCTTAAAACTGTCTAATTGACAAAAAAGTGAATACTGCTCATATTAAAAGGAAAGGAAGACTTATAAGAGTGGTTAGTACAAGATTCAACCAGGGTGTCCCAGTGAAAGCATGTTATTCAAAGGACACACTATGGATTTCTAATTGGATCAGAGCTATAGATGGCTGTCTGTCCAAATACTAGCTAGTGTGCTACTGCACTCATTTCTCTGTTCTTCATATTAACGGACCAAGACAATTATAGACGTGAAAACATTAAATGATTAACTGGCTTCTGACAAAGGCTACAAAACAAGAAAACTTGGTGCATAATCATCGGAGGGAATTACCAAAAATCCTAGAGAATAAAAGCCAAATGGGCATGAACATTTAACACTGCAGTAGGCAAATTTTCCTCATATTTTGAACTGTAAAATATGAAGAAACTCCCAAAAAAGGAGACTAAATAGATTTTCAACCAGATACAGAAGTGATCATTTGTTTTAGTACTTTTTTTTTTTAAATGTTATGTTTCTTTATATAACTGCTGCTCCTTCAGGAAGATGGGACTTGTTCCAGACCACAGCACCTTCAGCTTGAAATAATTAACAGATTAAATTATGGGCTCACCTCACCTCCTACAAAACTGGTCTTTTAAGGTGATGTATGATAGTGTTGTAAAAATCCTACAGGCTTAAAGCCAATGTCCTTGACGCAAATACACCTCTACCCTGATATAACACGGTCTGATATAACATGAATTCGGATATAACACGGTAAAGCAGTGCTCCGGGGTGAAGGGGCTGCGCACTCTGGCGGATCAAAGCAAGTTCAATATAATGCGGTTTCATCTACAACGCAGTTAGATTTTTTGGCTCCCAAGGACAGCGTTATATTGAGGTAGAGGTGTAGTTTAAAAAGAAAAATACAATACACCCTCCAACGTCAATATAGCATCAGTTCTGCGTGCTCCGTGAACAGCACATTAGACGTGTATTTGCTATGCAAGATGGCAGCAAAAGGGGAAGCCAGTGGAATTTAGGGCTGGACACACAAGTTTCATGACATGAAGCAGTCCCTCAATGCACCAAATTCTGGCTCTACTCAGTCATATGTGTAACCACTAAATTCCCTTAGCCTTCCCCATTGGAATAGAGTCCATGATTCCAGCCCCCACTTTGAAAACAGAGACAAGGGGTTATAGTTGGGAGCAATAGAACAAATTCTGAAATAGATTTTGGGGACAGATTTTCAAAGGAGCTCAGCACTCAGTTAGGCACCTTAGTACCTGACGGGGAAATGTACTGTTTAATACTCTAAACAGAAATTTCTGGGTGCTGAGCACTTCTGAAAATCTGGCCATTCAGGTTATGACTTTACTGCAGCGTTAAACTTGGGCAACTGGTACTTATGTTTGACTAGCCAGGCTGCAAGCAGCCACAGTGCAAAACTAAACTTGAATGTGTCCACTTAATTGCATCCACACTGGTGCTGCACTCACTCATGTATCTCTAGGACTTCTGGGGGATTGCCCCACGGTTCTCAGGGCTCCAGTAAGCCCCTCAGATTTTTTCCCAGCGAGTTGTGGGGTGTGTGTGTACTGGGCACACGGGGGCTGGTGGGAGGGGGAGAGGAGAGAAACTGTCAAAAGGCACCCAAGGACTATCAGCATGCAAGCATGCCTGTGTTCTCACTGCCAAGTGAGTCGGTCACTAGCCCAAGCATAAGCAGCATTTGGGCTTCAGCCTCTATCCCAAGGCAGGCTAGCTAGTTAGGGTGAAAAGTACCACCATATTTAGGTGAGAGTTTTGTTTAGGAGAACAGGAGCTAGGCTAGGGGCAACAACATAATAAGAGCCTGAGTCAACTCTGCAGGGAAGACAAACTCTTAAGTGCCTAGATGGGAGCTACTGAAAACTGAGCTCTACTAAAAATCTGGCCTGGTTTATCAAAAGATTCAGACAAATGACAAAAAACATTCATGGTTACTGGCATTATTTCCAGAAAAATTAGATTCTACTTCTATAAATTACCCAGCAAGTCTAAGTATACTCACAGAATGCCGCCCCCCCATGAAATTTATTTCTAAAACTAGGAAGCTTTTTCTATTCTTTAAACACCATGAAAAAAATGGAAAATCTGTCTGTACGTAATCTGATATGGGGCTGTCATGCAAGCTATCTAAAAGGAAGAATGTAACAAGCTGAATTTGGTGGTGAAAAGTTTGGAATGTTCTGCTGGGGTCCTTTGAATTTCTTCAGCCAGTTAGAAAAGAGCTGATTTGTATTAATACAAACAGGCAACTGGTATGTGCATGCAGTATCTAGCGAAGTTTAAAAAAACCCAGTACCACCTAGTTTGTATCTCAGGTCACAAGCGTATATTACCAAGGACCAGGAGGTATCTGACTTTCATATGTACTCCAACATATTTTCCCACCAGTTATTTTAAAACTGTTTCTGTGGCTTTCCACCCAGAAGCTATGCATGCAACCCTTCACATTTGAAGATCACTGCATTATCTCAATTTGCCACGCTCCGTTTCCTACTGAAACACCAGTGTGATATCAATCTTATCTAAAAGTATCATTCTACACTGTAGCATTTTGCAATTCATAAGATGATTATTTCAGTAAGAAAAAGTGGTTGAGAATTAAGTCAAGAGACTATTATGTCAACTATTTAACATTTAATAAAGACTTGCTATCCTACAAATGCAGCACACAAATTCATGATAGCGAGCTATGGGCTAATATCAGTTTGCCGAATAGTGCAGTACACGTGCTATTCCATCGCCAATTATCATGGCAAATACATTACCACATTGTCATTTCACTCAGATGGCTTCTATTTGTGTGCCCTTTATGAAATTATTGTATCCTAGTCAAAGCCCCTTACACTGGGGGAAAAAAGCAAACAATCCTCACATATAGGGTATGCCTACACTTTGAGCTGGGGACGGGATAGCCATCAAACCAGTGTGCTAAAAATAGTATAGCTGCGGAAGCACAAGTGGTGGGAGGGGCTAGCTGCTCCAAGGATGTATCTACTGTCTCAAGGCAGTTAACTCCTTCTAGTACTCGTGTTGCTACAGCGGCATTATTTTTAGTTCATTAGCTTGATAAAGGGTATCTCCTCAAGCTGGGAATCACACCCCCAGCTAATAGTGTACACACAGGGCCGGCGCTACCATTTAGGCAGCCTAGGCAATCGTCTAGGGCGCCAGAATAATTGGTGGGCGGCATTTTGCCAGAGGGGGCGGCAGACAGCTCTGGTGGCGCTGCCGCAGTGGTGCCTGCGGAGGGTCTGCTGGTCCGCGGCTCCGGTGGAGCTGCCGCAGTCGTGCCTGCGGACGATCGGCTCCTTGGGCAGCTCCGGTGGACTGCCCGCAGGCACCACTGCGGCAGCTCCACCGGCACCAGACCCTCCGCAGGCACCACTGCGGCAGCTCCACTGGAGCTGCAGGACGGCGAAATTGCCGTCCGCCTAGGGTGCTCAAACCCCTAGCGCCGGTTCTATGTACACATACCCCATACTAACATCTTTAATCACTTCTGTTCTCTAGCCCTGATTCAGCAAGGTACTTAAGCACATGTCTAACTGCAAAAATGGGACTGACTACTCATGTACTTGCAGTCAGTGAAACTTCTCACTTGTATGTCTACACTGCAACTGGGAGGTGAGATTTCCAACTCAGGCAATACAGGAGCTAGTTCTACTTGAGCTATAAACAGAAGTCAGGTTTCAGAGTAGCAGCCCTGTTAGTCTGTATCCGCAAAAAGAACAGGAGTACTTGTGGCACCTTAGGGACTAACAAATGTATTTCAGCATGAGCTTTCATAAGCTACAGCTCACTTCTGTGTGTTCCATTCTATGCATCTGAAGGAGATATTTATACATACAGAGAACATGAAAAGGTGGAAGTATGCATACCAACAGGAAGAGTCTAATCAATTGAGATGAGCTATCATCAGCAGGAGAAAAAAAAACTTTTGAAGTGATAATTAAGATGACCCATAGAAGGTGTGAGGAGAACTAGGGAAATAGATTCAAATAGTGTAATGACCCAACCATTCCCAGTCTCAATCCCTCAGACAGAGGCAGAGATAAACACCTACAAGATCTCTATCAAGCATTCTTAAAACTACAATACCCACCTGCTGAAGTGAAAAAACAGATTGACAGAGTCAGAAGAGTATCCAGAAGCCACCTACTACAGGACAGGCCCAACAAAGAAAACAACAGAACGCCACTAGCCATCACCTACAGCCCCCAACTAAAACCTCTCCAGCGCAACATCAAAGATCTACAATCTATCCTTAAAGGTGATCCCTCACTCTCACAGATCTTGGGAGACAGGCCAGTCCTTGCTTATAGACAGCCTCCCAACCTGAAGCAAATACTCAACAGCAACCGCACGCCATACAACAAACACTAACCCAGGAACCTATCCTTGCAACAAAGCCCGATGCCAGCTCTGTCCACATATCTATTCAAGTGACACCATCATAGGACCTAATCACATCAGCCACGTCATCAGGGGCTCGTTCACCTGCACATCTAACAACGTGATATATGCCATCAGGTGCCAGCAATGCCCCTCTGCCATGTACATTGGCCAAACCGGACAGTCTCTATGCAAAAGAATAAAATGGACACAAATCTGACATCAGGAAACATAACATTCAAAAACCAGTGGGAGAGCACTTCAACCTCTCTAACCACTCAGTGACAGACTTGAAGGTGGCAATTTGGCAACAAAAAAACTGCAAACAGACTTCAAAGAGAGACTGCTGAACTTGAATTAATATGCAAATTAGATACAAATAACTCAGGCTTAAACAGAGACTGGGAATGGTTGGGTCATTACACTAACAATCTATTTCCCTATGTTAAGTTCTCCTCACACCTTCTATGGGTCATCTTAATTATCACTTCAAAAGTTTTTTTTCTCCTGCTGATGATAGCTCATCTCAATTGATTAGACTCTTCCTGTTAGTATGAATACTTCCACCTTTTCATGTTCTCTGTATGTATAAATATCTCCTGTCTGTGTGTTCCATTCTATGCATCTGAAGAAGTGAGCTGTAGCTCACGAAAGCTCATGCTGAAATAAATTTGTTAGTCTCTAAGGTGCCACAAGTACTCCTGTTCTTTTTATAAACAGAAGTGTGACCACAGCAGCATGGGCGGCAGCTTGACTTATCCTCCCATAAGAGTTTTATAGGGACAGCCTCAGCTTAAAGGGAAAAACCCAAAACAAAAACACAATCACACTTCTATCTGAATATTTTAAAACCTGTTATAAATAGTAACACCTATGATTAATTTAACTGGAAGAAGACTAGATAAAGCCTATTTTCTCAGTTTGTTTACTATGCATTTCACAGATCTTGGAGTCCGTTACTCTCTTTCCCTTGCATACTACTTTCCCTCTTTTAGTTTGTGTGCATCTTCTCACAGAAATAAGAGATTATATTTATATAATATACCAATCTTTGTGGTTTTACAATCAACCATTTTTTTTTTTATTTTATATATATATATATATATATATATATATATATAAAAAATGGTTGATTGTAAAACCACAAAGATTGGCAGGAGGGCTCAGTGACAGGTATAGCACTTGTTACTTTATTTTTTTCTTTTAAGATTTGATTAGCTTTCAAGTTTATTATGTCCTTTAAGAATAAGCTTTAAAATGAAATAAGCTGAAATGTCAAGTGAGACAGCATGGTCTAGAACAACAAGAACATGGCTGGGAGTCAGGAAGTCCTGAGTTCCAATCAAAGCTCTACCACTGTCTTGCTGTCTATCCTTAGGCTATGTCTACACTACCGCAGTAAGCTGACCTATGCTATGCAACTCCAGCTATGTGAATAACGTAGCTTGAGTCGACATATCTTAGGTCGAGTTATCGCAGGGTCTACACCAGGGCGGGTCAACAGGAGAAAAATCTCCTATTTGCTTACCTTACTCTTCTCATCGGGTTAGAGTACAGAGGTCGACCAGAGAGTGATCTATAGTCGATCTGACAGGTCTTTACTAGACCTGCTAAATCGAGCGCTGATGGATCGACCTCAAAGCCTCGATCCCCGCTGTAGTGTTAACTTGCCCTTAGATAGTTCACTTAAAGACTTGGCCTTGTGATTAAAATCAATGGGAGCTGACACCAATTTAAACAGGAGCAGGTTCGTGCCCTTAAAATTTCTCTGCCTGTAAAAGTTAGTACAATACTTACCTAATCACAGGGAATCTTGTGAAGATGAATGTTTTAAAAGCACTACATTCCACATTTTAATTATCATGTGGCTTAATTTGTAATTAAGCAAGCATCAGCAACTTTTTAAATCTAAGTAGTTGAGGAATGAGATGCTGAGAGTATCTGTTCTTTATATACATATTTCAGAAGTACTTGGTTGAAAGCAGCCCTCTTATTCTGAATTTGAAGATTAATTTTTTAAAAATTAGGCAGATCTGTATGCCTGCATCACCCACTTCTGACCTATTCACCTCTGGTTTATTCTCTTCACATCTTTGCTACCTTGCTTTCTCCTCCCAATTCCTGCTATGGCTAGGCAGTTCTTTCACTACCTTTGAAAAGTATATACTACCACTGGAAATAGATACTTCACAAAGATCTGGCCCAGCAGGCCGAAAGCCAGCCATTAACTTACTCCATGTGGAGTGCAGTCATGCAAAACACAGAAAAGCAGAATGAGCACCAGACTGTGGAGCTTCTACACTGGAGAAGTGATGACAGGCAAATGCGTGTACTGAAGCAGGTACCTATGTATTTCTACTACGGCACACTTCTCAAAGAAGCTACTGAGGCTGCCTGAGCCCTGGTGGAACAGGCTTCCAATTAGCTAATATTCACAGCACAGTCTAATGTAGTCAGTAATCCACAAAGAAAGTCTGAGGTGAAATGTGTTGCCTTTTCATCCCTTCTGTGTAAACTACAAATAGTCTACAAGATAGCTCTTGGGGGCAGTGGCTTTTTTGTTCTCTTTGTACAGCACCTAGCACAATGAGGTCCTAGTCCATGACCACTGTGCCTGGGCACTATGTTAAGGCAAACAAATAATACCACCGCCACCACCACCGGCTTAGTCCGACCTAGATCAAATGACAGTGTTTTATGCACTTCCAGAGTATGTAGCTTAGTTTACGCTTTTCTAGTGAGACTTGGGGAAGAGAAGGTGGTGAATTACTTGATTTAGATGGAAGTCGGAAGGTATTCTGAGATTTAATTGCAACTTGTTATCCAAAGTTATACTGTATTCTATACAGACAGGGTAAGGCAGTCTTGACATAAGGATATGAGTCTCTCCCACCCTTTAGGCAAATATTATTGCTACCAACCACATTGTTTTGATGGACCGGTGAAAAAGAAAGCAGCATGATGATAGGGGCTCAAAGGGTGGTCCGATCAACCCCATTAATATGCTTAGAGGCATGGGGCTATAGGTCATCTTATTAGGGGATAAACCCTGATAAGGCCCTTTAGGAACCTAGTACTATTGGATGAGAGAACACAGTGCCTTTGAACTGGAGGATTAGCTTGAAATGACTTGTGAGCAGATTCTAAGGAATTTATGACCCGTCCTGATCTCTTTAATGATAAGCAGTATGCCTAGGGATCCGAGTCTATAAAGAACGCTGTAGTTGCTGAATGGCCCAGATGATAAACCTTTTCCATTTGGCAAAGTAGATAGTCCTGGTAGAGTCCTTTCTACACTTACAAGGATATTCTAGATTTCTGGTGAGCAGCTTCTCTCTAGCACTGACAACTATCAGCAACCTGTAAGGAGTAGGGAAGTTGGCTCTGGCCCTCCCTTTGTGACATCAGGTTCCGTTGAAGTAGCTGAATTGGGGGCCAAACTGATAGATTCATTAGATCCAAGAACTAAAACTGCTTTAGCCTGGCTTGTGCCAGGACTTTCATTTTGTCCAAGTCTTGCTGAGTTTTCTAATTATTCTTAGATTTAAAAAAAATTGGAGGCTAAGCACATATCAGACTTGGAGACCAGGGAATCTGGAATGCATCTGACAGAGGCCCTTGGCCTTGACCTCCTCTGGAGCAGAATTTGGAACATTTCCTGTTTGCAACAATGAACAACAGATCTATGGAGGACTGACCCTGACAAATATTTCTTGGATAATCCTTGACGGCATTCTTTACTGCCCATTCATGACTGCTCGTAAACTGCCTGAGGTGATCAGCCCGAACGTTCTGTAGTCCTGTTAAGTGAAGACTACTTAGATTTACACCAGTTTCACAGATGCACAGCTTCCTGGCAAAGAGGGGTGGATCTTGTTCCTCCCAGTGTGGTTATGTAAAACATTGCTGTGGTGTCATCAAGATCTGAACAGATTATCCTCTGAGAGCCTGAAGCAATGCTATGCAAGCATGACTAATTACTCTCAATTCCAGAGTGTTTATGTACACTTGGGCTTGTACATAACCTTGTGTCTGTAAGTGGTTCAGATGAAACCCCAGCACCTTGGATTGGAGGCATTTGTTATTGTTAGGATGTAATGGTGGAGAGAAGGGGACTCCCTCACAAACTTTTTCAGGAGCCTTCTACCAATCTAAAATTATAGGACTTTCTGTGGGACCTGCACTTTCTTCTCTAGGTGATGTCTGATGGGCTGATATATGACTTCAATCACTCTTGCAGGCAGTGAAAATGAAGTCTGGTATGCTGAATTACATCAGAGCAGAAAGCTATACGGCCTAGAAGCCCAGGGCAAGTTCTCATGGAGATTTGATGCTGTTGATGCAGTTGATTGACTAATCCTATATTGCTGAATCTTTCTTGAAGCAGGTAAGCCCTTGCTGGTTGAATCTAAAATTGCTCCTATGAATTGCCTGGCACAGATAGGGGTTTGTAGTGGGGATACTACTCCAGTGGTAGCCTCTCCTGAGCTAACTCTGTAGTAAAAACATACCCATAAATCCTAACACATACCGCTGGCCAAATAAATTCTAACTTGAGCGCACAGGGCACATGTGCACCATCAGTGGCATATGAACAAGTACCCAGATTTTAAATGGGAGCTCTTTGAAAAACTCAGTCTGGTGAAAACCTGTTCTCTTCCCTTCCCCATTCCCATCCCCAGCTGAAGTAATCTTGAGGAAAGAGCTATTGGAAAAGCAAAGTGTTACACTGACAGGCACTAATCATGTCAAAATACTGACGAGGGAATAAGACAGGGAATAAAAATGTTTAAAAATTGCATAATTTTTAAATTAAAAGAAGAGTCAACAGGAAAGAGAAATGTATAAAAACCCAACATAATTATGAGATCCAGATGCCAAACTTGTAACGCTGTTCATAGTTTATAAATTATTCAGTTTGGATGGATTAATCATTGTCCTTCCTTCTCCTGCCTGTTTTGGCACAATCTATTTTTGCCAAGAATATGCCTCACGCACAATGGGGGCAGGGGAAGGAAAGAAACATGACTAAGATATTGAAAGAATATTTTCAGTATATGAATAGGCAAGCTCCTTTATCATCTTCTATATCCTTAGTATCATTAACTGTTTGACTTCACAGTTGTAAAAACTGTAAAGAGTGAGGTCACACTCAAGCTTGCCAGCAGAGACAGATGAGCATGTCCTTCAACACTGAAATATTTTTCATGAGATTTTCACTTACTTGTTCCAATCTGACTTCTTTAGAGTTTATTACATTCAAACATGTTGTATTAAGTAGTTTTAGAAATTTTAAACAACAAACAGAAAATAATTTGAGCAAATATTTTTTCTTGTGTCTTAAACTTAAAAACATGCTTTGTCTATGAATGATGAAGTAAACAAAAGGATTGACAGCACATTTTGCCGGATTTTGCTTCTAGACATGGTTTTTAAAGGTAAGCATTCTTTTAGAATTGGGTTCCAAATGAATTACATCATATTTTTGATGCATGGAATAAACATTTACTAAGTTATGCTTTATAGTAGAAGAAAGGGGATGTGTGTGTCAGAACAATAATGGGAGCAAAATAGAACTTTTCTATTTTTCCAATTGAAAAAGGAAAAAAAAAAAAAAACTCACCAGAATAAAATAATCTTGAACAGAAAAAACCTTCCACACAACTTCCCAATACCCTACCTGTACTTGAAAAGAAAATGGTATTTACAGAAAACATATTTTTCATCCAAAAATATTAAAAAAACCCTTTACAGCAAAATGAAGTAGGATGAATCTTCTAAGACAGAGGTTCTCAACCTCTCTCTTTCTGAGCCCCCACCACCACAGGCTACAAAAACTCCATGGCCCATCTGTGTCACAACAATGTTTTTTCCGCATATAAAAGCCAGGACCAGCATAGGAGGTAATAAGCAGGGCAACTGCCAGGGGCCCCGCGAAGCTAATTTGTTCAGGGTTCGGCTTTAGCCCCAGGCAGTGAGGCTTGGAGCCCGGGGCTTCAGCCCCAGGCCATGGGGCTTAGGCTTTCTGCCCTGGGCCCCAGCAAGTCTAATGCCAGCCCAGTATGGCAGATCCCCTGAAATCGGCTCACAGCCCCCCAGTGGGCCCTGGACCCCTGGTTGAGAACCACTGTTCTAAGAGATTTATATACCGTACAATGTTCATAGGGCACAGACAGTGAAGATCATATTAAAGGTGCTTATGGACCTGTTTTTCTCAGATGTCAACTTTTACTGGAGTTCAAGATGCTTAGGACTTAAAAATCAAGCCCTATTTGTTTAGTCTGGGTGGAGTGGTGATGTTGGGATGGAGTTCAGCCACATAAGGTATAATGTTGATAGTACATTCAATTTAAAATAAAGTTTCTAGAAGCTTCAGTCCAAAAGAGAATTTGCTACGACAAATATTTATTTTCCTGACTATCTGCTTGTAAAATTATGTTTAGACAACTGTTTCTGCATTTTCATTTGCTATCTAATCTGTCTTTACGGTTATATCAACTTGTTACCTGCTCCATCTTGCAGCTATTCTCCACCTCACCAACACAACTTCTAAGATTTATTAGAGAAGTGCCAATCCTGGGCTATGGACATGTGACTTTCAGTACTGACCCAATGCAGTAGTTGCTAAAACATGTTCAGTAGCTCTGAAATAAATTTGTGTTCTCAGTCCTATTCCAAATATCCGCATCTCAAAACACACCATACAACCTTGTTGTTAAGTCTCAGTGATCAGAGACTGAATGGCTACAGAGAATTAAGCACACCCTTATGTATGGAAGTAGTCCTTCCAACAGCAAAGAGAAGCACAAAGGCTGGAGGAGCCTGCAATGGCACTCCTCATGCTGCTATCTGTACACTGAAGTCAGCACAAGACTTAGAGCACCAAAAAATTATATTTCAGGAGTTGTTTTCTAAAAAGCCTTAGTGGTATTAGTGTTACTCCTGAGGGAATTCTGCACACAATATTTGAAAATTCTGCATATTTTGTCAAAACTCCACAATATAATCATACCAGTAATTTATTTCGGTAATTTATTTCAAAATATCTGTCAGCAAGTATGTCTGTAACAATATAGATCACTGAAAAAAACCAAACCAATCTGGTATTTTTTTTTTATACAAATAGATTCCTTACTATGCATAATACAGAACTTTGAATCATTCATTTAAATTACAATACAGAACTATATTTCCTGCACCTGTCAGAAGCAGTGCAAAGGCATGGGGGAGTCAGGGGTAACGGAGGAGCTGATGGAGAGGGAGGGAGCCTAGGAGTGATCCTGGAGGGTGCTGGGTGTGAAGGGTTTTTTTTGGGAGGGGGGGCAAGGGGTGGAATTGTTAGGGAGTTGAGAAGCCTCCCTCATACAGACCCTGGCTGACCTCAAGTCTCCCCTATTCAGTCAGACACATCTGCCCCTGTCCCTGCACCCTCCCACCCTCATGGGTCTCTGCAGCCCTCCTCCCATATCCCTTGTCACCCCACTAGTTCCTGAGTCCATGCTCCAGTGTTCCATCCCCCCCACTAGCCATTCTAAACTCCAGTCTGTGACCCCCCCCCCCCCAGGAGTCCTATGTGCCCCACTCTGTCCTAACCTGGCTTCGTGGGCAGGGTACTGTGATGAACGTCTACTCCTCAGGGAATTCTGCTGCACCAGGCATAGAATTCTCCCCCCCACCCAAAAAGACATTCTGAAACAGAAGTACTGCAGTTCTGCCTTTTGGTACCATAATGGCCTCTGGTGGGCAAAAGGCAAAACTGCAGCACTTCTTGGGCAAAATGTATTTTATGTGGGAAGATACAAAATTATGCGGGACAGATGAATTCTGTGTGCCCACAGATGCACAGAATTCCTCCAAGAGTAAATTTCATGGTTTGGTGGGCATACTTTCTTCTTACATTTCTTCTGAAGTAATTTTTTTCTGGCCATGCAAGCTCCATCTACCCAGAAATCTCTATTTCAGAACACTGAATGTATTAAATATTGGAGGAGGGAGGAAGAGTAGCAGTTACTATGAACAGAAAATGGACAAAGGTTACAGCAACATGGTAATTTAAAGAAATGTGCATTATCATTCCGCTATAACCCTTATCTATTTATACCATAAAGACCCTATCAAATGTGTGGCCACTGTAACAAACAGCAACATCATCATTAACATGACAGCTTTATAATAAATGGAGAATAATTTTCTTCTCATTATCTAGTTCTAATGTATTCACTTTCTATATACAAGTCAAATTGTATGTGTTCATATACATTATACATGTAATTTATATCTACAAGGTCGTTACTGAATTGGAAGAGATTCAAAGATGCAATTTATGTATAATTTTAAGTACCTGAATAAAAATAACAGTGGATGGAAAATTAAAGGTTTCAGGATACACACAGACTGGCTGCACATTGAGCAGATTATAAAATAACTTCTGCTCTTAATATATTCAGGACCTAAAAATGGAGATCAATCCTGTGCTCTGCAAGCAGTGGAAGCTATGGCTCTGTTGTTGAACTCTTAGAGAGCTGTATTATTAGTGATGTTTTCAGGATGTGATGGAAAAAAACAAAAATAAAGAACAGCATGCAGGAGTAACCAGAGAGCCTAATAAAGGCAGAGAAAACCCTAAAATTATTTTTCAGAGCAATCATAGCATAAAATTCAAGATAGTGAGGTGGAAAGTATTCTGCAGTCCTTACATGAAAGCAACTCCCATAGATGTAATTTGAATTTCTCCATGAGTCAGGAGTGCAGGATTTCGTCTGCAGTGATCAGAATCTAGTTTAGTTTGTAATTGGTAAGTGCAGGTACCTATAGCCTCACTATGGTTATAAAATTAAACTTTTCTCCCAAAATAATTAAAGTTAATCAATTGTTTGCATACAAACTCTCTTACTTTATTATTGCTTCTTATGCCCCAAACTGGGAATAGATGGGAGGTAAAACAGAGAAAATAAGGCATGCTCAACTTTAGCAGAACAAACATTTGGAAAAACGGTATAAAGTCACATGGTATAAATAAGCAGCAAAAAGACATTTTATAAAGCCTTCATTTTCCTGAATTGTGTAGCCAGTTAATATGACTCTGGGATAATCATGCTTTCAGTGAGCTCAAGCGACTCGTGCTAGGTCTTAAAACTATTTGCAGAAGACAAGATTTCCCTCCATTGTAGGTCCCACACTCTCAGAATCTTACAAACTGCATTGGAAATAACTGTTGGATCACCAGGCATACAAGCATATCCCACCTCTCCTTCCCTAATTCTCTAACCCCTACTGTGGAAACTGAACAAGAAAACAAGATTAAATTGTTCAGAAACACAGCATTTTTAATCCATAGCACCATGTAAGAGGGACTTTGTTTACAGCTCAAAGAAGAACTATGGCATTTAGCATTTCATAGAGTAGTTACTATAATATGAGATAAAGTACTGCAGGAAGCAGCAGAGCCAGTTTTTGAAATATTAGAAAAGGTGTTTGGAGAAAGCAATATTTTGACGTTCGATGACAGGAGAAACTTACTCAGCTTTGTATGGTGGAGCATGATTTTTTGTTAGCATAAAACCTCAGTCACTTCTTTCCTATCCAGTCTTAAACCCATTTTTAATTAAATATGGAAGTAGTCATGCTCTGTCACACCGGGAGAACATTTTGAGTGGCAGTAAACACAAGACAGCTGCTGCAGATTTATTACATAAACCCCTTTCTATAAAAGGCTGCCTAACAGGCCAAGTTTTCAAACTCAACAATTAGTCCAGTCACATTAAAAAAAAAAAATCCTGTGTCCCTTATGCACACAAGAAATTTCCACCTTGGCATGTAAAGCAGTGGCCTATAATAGATTTGTATATTGAACAAATGTTGAGGGAAAAACACAAGGCTGTAGAGACTTATTTTAAGCCTTGCCCTTAAATTGGATAATTGTGCTTATGTACTGTTGCACATATGCAGAAGCACAGGCTCTCTTCTGTCACTGGCACTCAGTGGAGAGATATGAAGGAAAGAAAGGTCTCAAAGAAGTGGTACTAGCAATGAGAATTGTCTACCGTGCTGGAGTTCATTCTTCACTAAAAAAAAAGAAAGGCCTAATACAGAGGTCCTTAATCTAGCAAAAATGTCCGTTTATGTCAATGGGAGTTGTGCTTAATTAGAGACAAAAGAATCTGGCTTACAGTAGGGGTTTGGGGAGTTTCTCTATGAAGCATCCTGTTTCTCTATAAACAACAGATGAAATTAGTCCTGGCCAACAGTTATGACACAACAAAACTGCTTAAAACCTAATCCAATTAAGCTTTCAAAAACAACCAACTGCACTGACAAAAAAAAAAGTTAGTTATTGTACTAACTGGGCAGGTTCTTTCAATACTTGTGTTTTCTTCCTGCAGTGAGCTAATAATACTGATATGGTAATGAGATATTAGAAAACGAGTGTTACAGTAAGATGTGGACATAATTAGCAAGGGTCATTTGATTCCTGCATTGTCTCCAGCTTGGCGAAAACTACATTTAGAGGAAATACTACCAGCTCCCAAACCAAAAAACTCCCATGCACAAATACTGAGATGCAATATTACCTAGTTTTGTGCAAAATTAAATTGACACTTAAAATGGTCATTAGACTTGACGAAGAAATGCCTACATCTTTTTGAAATGGTTAAGAGATGTACTTTCCATTGCAGTCTTCCAAGAGATTACAGGCTCCTCAAAACGAAGAGAAACTCAGCAGACCAATATTACATCTTCAGTTATTCAAAGCAAGTGTTTACACTAAGTTTTATTACCATTAAAACGATAATTTGGAACAAAATTCTGCCTGTAGAATTTGGCTTTATATTCTTCTGAAAACATATCAATTTATATGAATCAAGAGTTCACATGACCACCATTGATACGTCTTTAATTCATACGGCTGCAAAATGAGACAGAAATGCACTGATTTACAGAGGAAAATAAACCACTACTTTGCAACTAGAAGGCCTAAAATTACTATTTAAAAAAAACAGATTATGAAGAATTCAACATAATCCAAAGAACTATGATATTTTGTGCACAAATATTTAGAATGCCTCTAGTTATGATCCCCTTTGACTAATGGTTCTGAGTATGAAGTCTAACATTTTACCAGCGTTTAGACGCGATAGGGCTACATCTTGCAGTCCCTATGCAAACAAAATTTTTATTGAAGTTAGTGGGACTTCTGCCCTATGGAAGGCTGCATGATTTAATCCATAGTAACTGAGAAGGCAAATAAACCAAGTTAGACCAAACCATTTTAAGACTTTTACAAGCACTTCGGTTTAAAACTAGTGCTCTTTAGACAAATTAGGTATAGCAAGTTTGCCTGATTCACAGTTTAACCAGTGTAATCAGTGGTTAGGAAAGTGATTTCCCAACCCTGACATAATTACACCAGTACAACTACTAGAGCAGATGCAGTACAGTTAGTATAAAGGTGCCATATACCACTAACTGTTTCCCCTTCCCATAAGGGAAGTATTTCAGCAGCCATTCCTAAGGAATCATACAGTACAGCATGATTCTACGGTCCCTAACACAAGCCATAAAGGCTTAGTTTTCATGTATGCAATGCAGACAGACCTTGGTTAAGATTTTCCAAATAGTCTAGGGGATTTAGATATATCTTCAATGAAAATTAATAGAAGATGTGGCTACATCTCTTAGACTGCTTCGAAAAACAACTCAAAATCCAATCTTAGATCATGGAATCATAAAAAAACACAGCAAGACACAGCTGACTCAAAATGGTAAAACTGTGCTAACTAGTCTCTATATTGACACACACTCATTCTCACCTATGCAGTTGTTACTAACACATCCATAACCAAAAAGATGGAAAGTTGAAGGAATCCTGTTAGGGGATATAAAGTAAGTTACAATCTTTATCTTCAGGATTTTTTTTTTTTTAAAAGTGATGTTAATTTTCCATAAAGTTACAACTGATTAAAAGTGATCGGGTAATTATAAAGATAATACTAATGATGCACTTAAAATCAGTATAATTCAAGGAGTTACACAGCATGTCTGCTCTACCGTAAAAAACATTTAGTTATTGATTTTATTTGCATTGCAAAAAGAGCTACTGTAACAAACTATAAATATTTAAGTGTTGCTAGGAAAATGATTAATTTTGTTTCATATTTGGGTTGTGTGTTGAGATTTGTATAAATTTAGGAAGTTTAGCTGTTCTTTAGATACTGTATTAGGTTTTTATAATAATCAAACTCAAATGAGCAAGAAGAAATTAATGTTTTGCTGAGAGTACAAAACCATTTACTTTGATTAACAGTTACATAATTAAAGTGAAATGTGAACTGATAAGTTTTCCAACAAAATAGTGGATAGCTATTCAGACAGTAGTCTTCAAATAGATGAGAGTAGAGAAATCCTAGTACAGACTGCCATTATTCATGAATCCGGAAAGGCTCATGGTTTCTAAGAGTTTAAAGAAAGCACTATATGCGTTTTCAGTTTTGTTCTTTATTCATATCTCAAAGGGCAATTTTAAGAAGATTTTTAAAATGATTTCTGTGTACACAGATCAGTGCCCATTCCAGTGACAACACAGGAAATCCCCATTTAGCCACGAAATAGATACAACATTTTGGAAATGTGCATTGTTCTTACCTAAGAACCCTTAACAATAGCACGCTTAGAACTTGGAGTATAGAAACCACATGTAGAGGAGACAGGATAGTTTCATCTCCATGACCTATTCAGTCCTTAGCCTCTCTGCTGAGACTGACAGTGATGGAGTCAATTATGCTGATGAGCTGCGTGAAGTAGACAAAGATGACTACAAGCAACTGGACTGAGAAACCTAGAGCACAAACTACAATAAGCATCAGACATCCACTTTCAGGTTTAAGAGATTTAGGGTAAATCTGAACCAATGACAGATGATAGCTTGCAAAAAACACTACCAAGCCTCAAGCCAATGACAAAGCAGCATTCTTGATTAAACAGGAAAAGTAAAGGGTACACCTCATTCCAGGGTTATTTTTCTGCTCTTTTCAGAAAATGAAGTTATAAAATATATATGCAGAAGCGGGTGCTTGCGCACTGGGAACAGAAAACAGCATGTCCAGTTGGAAGTAATTCTTATTAGTCTGTCTTCCAAGTTGCTAAACTCAAGCATTTGGCAGTATTGCTATTTGCCAACTGGGGAGCACCACAGCACGCTGCTGATTCACAACTCAGGGCCTACCTGTGGCTAACCTCTAAGAAAGCTGATGCAAGACATCTCATCTGCTCAATCTGCTCAATCCAGGCCATTTTATCTTAGCAACTTCTCAGACTCTACTGTATTTTATTAAAGAACGCTTCCTTACATCCCCCCAACCTGAACACGAAGCAACAGCATTACAATTATATTTAAAATAAGCTAAGTCCTAAAATGGTTACTTCCTAATGAAATTGTATTTGCTGGCATTAACAGACCAATCATGTCTCTAAGACTAGTTTTCAATAAGGTATCTAAACAATTTTAATTTTGTCCCCTTGGGGATCCATACTGTACACTCAATGAGGCAGGAGTCCTGTGGAGAAAACAGTATGACTGCGTAATTAAAAACCATCAAAATGTTTCAAGTGCTTGAGTATGCAACCTAAATAATGTTCTTTTAAACAGTTTACACATTTAATTTCCTAGTTTTTACAAGGAACTATATAGACACTCACCCACACAATACAATTGTAACAATTCTCTCCATCATACATCATTAGGGTTTGAACTCTGAACCTTCAGCAAGAACTTCTACCACTTGAGCTATAGGACTAACTACATTGGCCGGCAACAGCAGAAGGCAGTTAACAAGGGGTTGTGGGTATGGCAGCCTGACTGGCTCTTTCTTCACATGGGGTTCAGGCTCCTACTCCAAGTGATGCTGGGGGATGTGGAAGGAATAGTTTGCTGTAGCCATGTGCTGGGTTGGGAGTGGAGAACCTGGTCTTGCTCTCACTCTCCATCTTCTCCCTCTCTAGATAAGTTTCCAGCTTAGTATGTGGTTCCAGCTTGGTAGTGGAGGGTGCTTGGCATTAGAAAGTTGACATTCACTTATTTTGACAGCCTGCCATGGCAAGCGAGGGAAAAAGAATGGTGATTTTTTCAAACAGATTAGATTTTAGTAACACCTGAACAGCATGTCCTGGGACAAATAAGAGATCTAATACCATAGCAGAATTTCAAAGGTCTGCTGCAAACAATGGAGGTGTAAGAGATTTTCAAAAATGGCATACAAAAAAAATCTCTTATAATGGACGGTGTTAGGCAACCTGAAAATGAGGAGCTGGCAGCAACCCCTCTTTTGTCTATGCCAAGGAAGACTTTCTCTCAACATTATACTACAGCTCAGCATGCTCCCCACCTCTGGATATATTCTTCAAGGTGGTAATCATCTAAGTAACAGAACAGTATAATAATTTTAGAGCTGGAGACTTCACTACTGTTTTCAACTCTGAACTGGCTCCATGCAGCTGAAGTGAGGTTTTTTACCCATGAAAGCTTATGCCCAAATAAATCTGTTAGTCTTTAAGGTGCCACCACACTCCTCATTTCAGTGCTGGGATCTTTATACCTCCGCATCCAACACATGCATTATGGAACTTAGATCCCAATCCTTCACTGACATCACTAGTGTCTACAACGTTCTCCGAGATCTTCCAGGGAAGAGCACCATGGCAGCACACAATGATAGAAAGGAATGGAGTGTCTTCTGCTATTGAAATCTCTCAGCAATTCTTATCTACTAATATGATGCAAAATATCCCTTCTAAAATAAGGGTACCTGAAAAACATAATGTCTGACACATTTATAGGTATAAAAAAAGTCACATCAGCACTAACCAGAACAGAATAAACTTCCTGATTACTTCAAATATGACTTTTCTGAACAAGTCTGTGGTATTTTCCCCAGGGAAACTGGCTAAAAATTACTAATAATTGAATCTTTGCACACCAAAGATACATTATAATAAATCTTGTTCTAGTGTAGATGTTTAAGCACAAGTTTAAATCAAGTCATTTAATATCTGAAAATTGTCACTTGACATTTGCATGGTTTGTTTCCCCTGTCAAAATGCTACGGTATGTCAAAGTGCAGAAATCACTGTCCTTTACAAATTACTTTTCCTGTCATATGGCTGTTAAAAAAAAAAAAAAAATTCTAGTGAGCAGTCGACAATTTCACTGATGCTGACAGTTTAGCCCTGATCTTGAGGCTGTGCGTTATTTGATTAACAACTGGTTCATCTCTCTATCCCAGCAGATCTTGGCAGTTGTTAAAATGGATTGTGTTTTGTGAAAGAGAAACAAAGTACAACCCTGCCACCCAACAAATAATGATTATGTTTCATTCACAACTCAATGCTAATTAAAAGGTCAGTACTTTTGTCCATCACACATTCAGATTCTGATTTTTAAGTCTGATGGAAATAATTTTGGAACGGAAATTACTGGCTAAAACATGAATTTTTATTTTTATATTACTATATTATACTGCAATAGTTTGCTTCTAAATTTTGTTTAACTCATTACTGTTGCCTTGGCAACATGTAACTACCTTAATTTGCAACAAAATAAAAACCATTCACTCCATACCATATTTATTGCTATATTTTTGTTCTTTTAAATAACTGTTTAACATATTTGAGATATTTATTAATGACCAAGATAACACAAATATATAGGGATGTTATTTTAGCCATGTTTAAAGTTAAACTGCAGCTTTCAATCAAGATGCAATTAATATTTTAACATAAAATGATCACTACTATAACACTGAAGTTTAGACGAATATTTGCTAAATATTAGCATTATACTTTCGTAAGGGGAGATATTTTTATTTCTACTAGAAGCAAATTTTATTAATGTTGATATGTAATCTAAGTAGACTGTTACAACTTGATGGACTGGACGGTTGTAACATAATTTAAGAGCAAATAAAGTTAATCTCTTCACAAGAGGGTTCTTCTTTCAAATGAAATCCCAAACATTATTAGGAATGTGTTTGTCTTAGAAGCTTATAAAATAATGAAAAGAAAAACAAAAAACTATTGCCAGATTCAAGGCCAGAAATCCCAGATTTTCTTTCATACACAAACTGAAATCCATTCCACATGTTCCAGGGCCCTGTATCCACCAGCTACATGCAATTCTGACAGCGTTCAGATAGCTGTAAAACTGCTCCAGGAAATAGGAGCCACAAAACCATCTACTTACGCCAGGTGGTGGCTTCTATCTCAGCTGAAAATATTCTTATTCTTTGACTACACCTCTAAAAATCACAACAGTCAGAGAGCTAGTGATTAAAACCACGATCAGATTATGTAATCCGTAGGAGTATGTCAGGATACAGCTCACATAAAAGACTATATATATTATAAACACAAACATACATATATAGTCATACTGAATTACACCCACTACGAGACAAACTCAAGGCAGAGAGCAATCACACACAGAAGGAGATAAGAAGGGGTGTTTCCCATCCTGTACTAATGATAACACCGAGGCGACATGCAAGGTCAGATTATTTCAATGTAGTGCTTCTCTGGTGTGGGAGGCGGAAGATGAGAAATCTGAAGCTTGAGGCTACGCGATTGTGTCTGTTACACACACACACAAATTACAAGACACCCCCTCCTTCCCAGGAAACACCCCACAGAAAAATAAGGAGCATTTCACACCCCTGCCCCCCCTTTGTGGTCTCGCAGTTTCAGGGCTCCCGGCATGTCTGGTGCCCAGGGACTGGGGCGAGGCCGGAGCAGAGCACTGGGGGTCCAGACCTAGGGGCGGACGGAAGCACCCAGCGCCCCCCGGCCGCCTGCCCCCCCAGGGAGCGGCGGGAGGGCCGCAGAGCGGTGGGGCTGCGGGGCAGGGCCTGCAAAGGACACTTGAGCCGCGGGAGCCGAGCGCCAGCCCCCGGAAAATGGCTGCCGGAGCCCAGCGCCTGGCAGCGGCCAGCGAGCGCCGGGCCCGCGGCCACCCCTCACCTTTGAATTTCAGCTCGTGCTGCGGTTCGAGGCTCAGGACCTGCTCCACTTTCGCCATGTTCACGGCGGCACCGGGAGGGGGGGGGCAGCTGCGAGGCGCCCGGCGGGTTTAATAACCCCCGAGCCGCGGGTAACCGGCGGGCTGGCGGGAGGGGAGCGGCGGCGCCTCTAGGCGGGGTGGGGGCGTCAGGCGGCGGCTGCGCGGTGAGGAGGCTCCCGGCTCGCACACGCTCCCCTCGCAGGGAAGGAGGCGGGGATAATGCAGCACGGAGAGGCCCAGAGAGAGGCTGCGGCTGACGTCTCCCTCCAGCCGGCCCAGCAAACAGCCTCCGCGCGCGGCGCAGAGCGGCCCGGCCCGGCCCGGCGGAGTGGGGCCAGGGCGCAGCGTCGGGAGGGGAGCGCGCAAGCCAGGCAGGGGCAGGGCGGGACCAAGGAGTGGGGCTAGAGCGCAGTGCTCGCGGGGCAGGGAGAAGGCGCGCAAGGAAGTGCAAGGGCGCAGAGCGGCGAGAGGAGCGCGCAGAGCAGGGCTAGGGCTCAGTGCCCGCGGGGCAGGGAAAGGGAGCGCGCAAGGCAAGGCCAGCCAGGGCACAGGCGCAGCGCGCAAGGCAGGGCCAGGGTGCTACATGGAGCAAGAACCCAGAGCAGGATTAACTCTCCTGTGGGCCCAGGGCTATTAGATTTTGCAGGACCCCCATGTAGAAGTTTTTTTTCCCCTAATTTAAGACAAAATTATCACAATTATGGCATTGGGGCTATTAACGTTATACTAACCTTGCCTTTTAATTAATATAAAGCTGGTCTGTGGTTATAGTTGTCTTAAAACATATAGAATTAAATTAATTCAAAATAGCCTACTTCTTACCTTAGAACAGCTGTTATATTAATTTCTGGGAGGGAGTTTTGGTGCTGGAGAGGGTGATGGGTGTGGGCCGTGAGAGGGGTGTAGAATCATAGAATCTCAGGGTTAGAAGGGACCTCAGGAGGTCATCTGGTGCAACCCCCTGCTCAAAGCAGGACAAATCCCCAGATAGTTTTTTTATTTTATTTTTTTTACCCTTGTTCCCTAAATGGTCCCTTCAAGGATTGAACTCACAACTCTGGGTTTAGCAGGCCAGTGCTCTAATCACTGAGCTATCCAAAAGGGGATTCTGATCTGGGCCAGGGGGTTGGGGTGCAGGAGGGTGTGTGACGTGCAGGCTCCAATGGTACAGCAGGACTCAGGCAGGTTCCCTGCCTTCTATAAACCTAAGCTACTCCTGGAAGCTGACAGCTGCTGGCAAGTTTGTGTGTCCCTGGGGGGAGTGGGGACAGCATGTCTCCATGCACTGTCCGTGCCTGCAAGCACTGCCTCCACAGCTCCCATTGCCTGGTTCCTGGCCAATGGGAACTGCAGAGATGGTGCTGGGAACGGGGGCAGCATGTGGAGCCTCTTTCCCCACCCACCAGGGGCTGCAGAGATGTGAAAGCCATAGGTGCTGACTTCACCTCTGCCAGGTAGGTGCTCAACCCCTGGCCCTGCCCTTGCCCCACCTCCATTCCACCCCCTTCCCCCAAGTCTCTGCCCCGGCCCTGCCTCTTCTCTGCCTCCTCCCCTGAGCGTGCTGCATCCCCGCTCCTCCCCCTCCCTCCAGGAAAGTCCTAAGTGCCGCCAAACAGCTGTTTGGTGGTGGTGGGGAAGCACTGAGAGGGAGGAGCAGGGACATGGGAAGAGGTGGCAAGGTGGATGTGACGCACCTGCTAATTTTTCCCCATGGGTGCTCCAGTATATTATGGATTTATTTTTGCAGAGGGCTCCCTTAGCCTGAGGCTGCAGCCCTTAAAGCCCCTGTGTTAATCTGGCTCTGGAGAAGGGGAGTGCGCAAGACAGGGCCAGGTCAGCTCCACACTGAGCAGGGGGGAATGGGGAGGGCAGGGCCAGAGCAGAGCATGCACCAGACTGAGTACACTGCTTAGGAGGAGCATGTTGTGAAGGCAACAGGTAATTCTGGTGGACCCAGGGCTAGGCTGGGCTGGCTACAGAGCCCCAGGGCTGGATTCTGCCACCCTTACTCCTGTAGCTCTCTCTGCAAGCAGCCCCATGTATTTAAATTGAACTACTTGGAAAGTGCTACTTAGTAGCAGTAAGGATGCCAAATTCTGGTGCTGAGAGCACTGGCCAATGGCTGGTCTTGTCTGGTTGTGGGGTTAGGATGATGCAGACCACAGGACTAGTGAATGCTGAGCTGAGTGCTAAGCCAGGGCGCAGCATGGCCAGATGGTAACAGAGCCTGGGAATATGAATATGATGCAGTAGTAGAGATGCATAGTTTAAAGTAGTATTTAGGTAGGTGCATAATATAACAGTCCGGGAGCAGTACGGAATAGGCTACTGTGACGAAGTGGAACTGTTTTTAACGTTTCCTCTGAATAATGTGTGGGTGCCTCAGTTTCTGGCCAACACTCTGTCTCCTGGCAACGAACAGCCCGGGCCCTTCCCCCCTGCAAGGGGATGCTAAAGGTGGGGGGGAACAAAGGTCAGGTAACCTCCTGGCCTGGGAAAGGAGCTCCGCAGAGAAGGAGGGGCTGGAGGGGGTTTCCCTTTGGTGCTGGCTGAGGATGGGAAGTGAGTGCAGATGGGGTTGTCTGGCTCGCTGGGCCCCAGAATAGACCCAGCTGAGGAGTCCTGTTCTCTGTACCTACAAGCTCTGTTTTAGACCGTGTTCCTGTCATCTAATAAACCTCTGTTTTACTGGCTGGCTAACAGTCACGTCTGACTGTGAAGTGGGGGTGCAGGACCCCCTGGCTTCCCCAGGACCCCTCCTGGGCAGACTCGCTGTGGGAAGTGCATGGAGGGGCAAAAGATACTGAGTGCTCCAAGGTCAGACCCAGGAAGGTGAAGTCGTGTGAGCTTCTTGCCCTGAAGACAGTCTGCTCCAAGGGAGAGGAGGCTTCCCAAAGTCCTGACTGGTTTTGTGGGGAGCAGTTCCTAAGCACCGCCTGGGGACTCCGTGACAGCTAGACATGCATCCTGGGAATATCACAGACCAGGAAGGGTTCAGCCTGGCTGAAACAGGTGCTGGACTTGACATATACCTTGAGAATAGTCTGCAGGGCACAGTTTGTGGGAACTTCACAGAGCTCGAACCTGGCCCAGGATAATGTGAAATGCTTGAGTAAATCACATCGCAGGTTGGGTGCAGAGCCTAGGTAAAGCATGCAGCAGGCTAAGTGCACAGTCTTTGAATAGCACGTGCAGAACTTGGGTGCAGCCTGAAGCAGGGAATTCTGGTTAGATACAAGAATTAGTCTTCCACATGGCCAAGAGTATTTATTCTGAATTGTAAGGTGTTCACTTGCCTCTAGAAATAGCTCAAAAAAATTTAGTCTTAAAAAGGAAAAAGCCCAGCCAACAACAAGCAATACTTAAATGACATATGGAAAAGGGTAGAAAATGCAATTTATAATAGACTCTCCGTTCTTTCCTGTAGTACTGAGATGAGAAAAAGTATTTACCTTCATCATCTCATGGTAGCTTTATTTTATCCTGTTTGTTTAGAACCTGATTCTGTAGACCTGGGCTGTAGAAACACTCTTATTTATGCAATGAGTTCCCTGAGTATGGTAGGTAATTATGAGGAGCAATGAAAGGTTCTTGTTTACAGGTGGAGATGGTATCTTTATGATAAATTGCAGAGCCACAATGATAAATGAATTGTGCACCTTTGACCACCTCACCTGTATTTTGCCTAATCTGTTTCCCCAGGATTTAGTCAAACATTCCATTTTCTTGAACAGCTTTAAATAATAATCATTAAAAAAAATAATCAAAGGGATAAAGAAATGATTCCTTCTCCTGACTCTAAATGTGGAATTTTGAGTCTGCAAAATTACCCCAGTCCAAGGCATTAAAGATATGTTAATAACTTTTCTATACATAACATCATGAGTTTAAAGTCTCATAGCACATGACTCTATAAATCTGGAGACTGGATTTTTAGACCACAGAAAAGTAGAAATTCTGATTTTCCAATGGAGCCCTGTACTCACATCTACCCCTGGAATGGACTAAAATATACTGAGATTTTTATGTATAGGAAAAGCAGTTTTATATAATTTTTAGTGTTTTAAGGCTCTCTGAGCCTTATACTAATTTGACTCAGAGTAACTAAAGCACCTGGCTTTATGCATCAGGTAATTAAAAAAATTCTAATACAATTTCTAAAAACTTTAAAACATTGCTAAAATAGTTTTTTGGTAACAGATGTGGCATATACAGAATATATGATGGTACAGTATAACAGTTTAATCAAGTTGGAGTTTGGAATAGCAGCAAAGATTATAGTCTATAATACTCTGACATTTTACCTACTGTACAGAAAAACTGTCATTCATTCAGAGCTGAATTTTGCCTATCCTAGGCCTTGGAGAGGTATAATTTGGAGGTGGGGGGATTCCCATTTGCAAGAATGAGAAAATCTTGAGGCAGGTTGACTTTTAAAAGGGGTGGCTGTTGGTGTGTTAAAGTCCCAATTAACTAGATTAATAGGCAGAAAAAGGTGATTAAATTCATCTTTTCACAATGCTCTGCAATTATCACATTGATACAAACACCATCTGTTTAGTATGTAAAAGAGAAATGTATATTACACACAGATTTTATAACTATATATAATATGAATACTTTCATCCAGACACATGCGAATAATGTATACAGAGCTAAGAGGACCTGAAGTTTGCATTGACAAGGCTCTAGTCTTTGGCAACATAGAATCGTAGAATACTAGGGTTGAAAGAGACCTCAGGAGGTCATCTAGTCCAATCCCCTGCTCAAAGCAGGACCAACACCAACTAAATCATCCCAGCCAGGGCTTTTGTCAAGCTGGGCCTTCAAAACCTTGAAGGATGGAGATTCCACCACCTCCCTAGGTGACCTATTCCAGTGCTTCACTACCCTCCTAGTGAAATAGCATTTCCCTACTATCCAACCTAGACCTCCCCCACTTCAACTTGAGACCATTGTTTCTTGTTCTGTAAAAAAAAATTGGCATCTCTAAGTGGAATGGTTATATTATGACCTGCACCCTGAAGAAATCTGTACAAGTACATGTCTGCAGTATTTTTACCACATATCAACATTTCAGTTGCTCTTGTCCATAGTTGTTGCTGCATTTCAGCTGCTCTGACCTGGTCTTTCTTTGGATACTCAGAACCTGTTCTTGTTTGCTATGAGGCATCTTTCATCTTGGTTGGTTTTTTAATATTATGGCATTTAATTTTACATATTATATAGCGTAAGTGACAACTGATTATGGGCAAAACTGACCTGCACCATGATGTCAGGGAGTTTTACCATTGACTTTAATAGGAAGTAGTATTGTGCCCAAATTCTTTTTCTATATTGGAGGAAAATGGTCAAATAATACCACAAGGTGAATTGCATGGGTTTCTTTTTATTTTTTCTTCTTTTGTGCCTGGACTGTCCCTTGCTTCCATTCAACTGGCTAGGAATCAGAGACACTCTGGCCAACTGTTACGGCCCCTTGGCAGGTTTAATTTACTGAACCACCATAAAACAAAATTATCAAGCAACTTTCATTCAGATTTGAAACAAGGGGACATTTCATATGTTTATTACTCCAGAAAGTACATAACTTCTTTAGGCCACTCATTCTCCATATTATAATTTTATGATGCTCTGAAGTTTGCCTTCTTCAGTTCTGATAACCTCTTATGTTATTTTGTTTATTTTCATGAACAGATTGACATCCAGCTTAATAGGGTCAATCCATAACCATAAAGAGCAGTCAGCAGAAAGCTTGCAGACAGGTACAGAGCTTGGTTTTAATCAAATAGTATCAGGATTCAGAGCAGGTCAGAGGACAGTCTTAGGCTTCCAAGTGTCCTAAAAATTGTCTGTATAGAAAAAAATATATTTACCCAAAGTAAATAAATAAGCAAGCATTCAATATGCTGCTTATACCTTTTCAAAGATCTTGTGCCTGAGAAGCCAAGGATGTGTAAAAACATTTAGAGATCCAAAAGATTTGTAGAGTTGCATTATTCTACTGAATGCAGTGTGACTGGCATCTTCCAGCCTGACTCATATGCTTGGTTGTGGAGGACTCATCTATATTCGCCTCCAGGATGAAATGTTTAAGCATGTAAAAATTCTAGTCATGAAAGTGAAAATTAGGAACCTAATGTGAACATAGTTTGTCAGACTTTTGTTACAAGTGATTAATGTATGTTTAGCACTGTACGGATCAAATTTACGGAGTTGGGCATACACCAAAACCATCTACAGGCTCAACTCTGAATTTTTTAGCAATCCAGTAATGGTAGGACTATATGGTAACTTGTTGCCGGGCAGATTGTCGCAAATTGTTAAGGTAGAGGTATGGCAGTATGGAGGAATACCCTTCTATGACTATAAACTTCTGGAGTTGTGTGCTGGAATTATTTCTGTAGAAGCTTCTAACTAATAAAACTGTGTACCTTAAATGGTGAGTTAGACTTGATCTGTGTTGGGGAAGCTGCGTCTTCACAAGTTGTGTGCACAAATCAGGCTGTTTGCATGTAGTTATTGAACTTCCAGGCGCAAAGATGTGGTTTTGGGGGCATACTATTTTTCTTGTCACTATCTTCATATTGAACACTGAACATTTGGCTCTAGCCATACATTTTTGCAAGCACATTGACGTCTGAAAACAATACACATGACCAAAGAAATACCTTAAATGACGGCAGTAGGAGAGGAGCAGAGCATTATGCATTAAACAAGTTTTTCTATTGCTCCTGTGGCAAGACATACCAGTATCCATTTCCCAAGTCAACTGCAACCCCGCTCCTTGATAGAAAGATGCTGAAGTATATATTTTGACAAAATAAAGATCTTGAAACAAAGTGAAATAGCATTATCATTAATAGACTATTTTTTCTCCAAAATGTCTTGCCTTTGTGAAGTCTGCTGTTGGATAAACATCCTAACGTGTAGTATCAAAAGCTAGAAGGGGAATACTGCATGCTTATGGCATTAGTACCAGGTAGTAACTAAGGAGAGGGTTTCATTTCCATCTTCTATATAAATTTATAAATGAGCCTATGCAGACTGTACTGACAGTTTTGTATAATGTTACACTGACCGTAATCCTCAAACTGGAAGTACATTGCAACAGACCTTTTAATTAAAATTCGAGCATCCCACACTAACCAAGTTTGGCTAAAAGTAAGTTCCTAGGTAGGTATAGGGCAGAAGATATTTTGAGAGCTTGGCTTGATACACTAAGAGGGGAAAGCGGAGGGCAGATGCTATTGTTAGTGGAGGCAGTTCTTTAAGGTTTCTTTTTTCTTACCAGCATCACCTCCATCTTCCCTGAGTTCAGCTTTAATCAACTACTCTTTGACCTAGTGGTGCACATAAGCAGCAGCAGGATCAGTAACTGACTAACGGCATCAAGCCAACCAAGTCAGAGGGATGAGATTCCCAACAAGCAAAGGGAAAAAGTGTCAGCTGCAAGCAGGCATCTGACATGCTCAGACAGGAAGGGGACATGAGTAAATATAGTAGGCCTCCCTATTCTCACTTCCTTTCTTCTTCCATTGCTAGGACTATACAGGATGTGGAAGTTGCTCAAGTCATGGCCTATAGCAGTTCCCTTTGTAGGAAAAAGGAGGAGCCTGTTAATTAGGTTGGTGGCCTTTTCCAGCATGTGACCTCTGGGGCTAATGAGGATGTTGCACCACCCTTTATCAATGTGGAGGAACCGCCTCCTTTTTGCTTCTCAGTGGTAACAGCTGTGTGGAGAGAGTAAGAGGAATAGTCTTCAGTCAGCTTCACTGCCTCTTCTCTTTCTGGCTTAGATAGATGGAGGCTTGGGCAAACACCTGCAGCCCATTTTTCCCCCTCTATATCAGCAGGTGGGGACAGGAGTGATCCTTGCTCAAAACATCAAGATGAAGTACACTCACTACATACACAATTTGCAGAAGCTGCATGATGCTGGCATGACCTCACAACAGCAGCGGCACATGGCTTTGTCACTATGACAGACATGGCAACTTCCTGCCATATCCTTAGAAGACATTACTGAATTAAATTTAAGTATTTTGGGTTCCATTGTAATAAATGAACAGGTTATGTATTTTTGTGTCCTACCATTTGGGAGAGGGCTGCCACACCTCTGCCAGGAACCAAACACAATGGGTAGTGATTAAGGCAGGTCACACAGATTGTAATACTGCCAGAGAGGTATCACCTCCCAGAGAGATTCACATACTTTAGTTCAAACTGAATGCTCCAGCCACCAAGAGACCCCCCCCCCCCTCCGCCGAAAAAGGACTTTTGGATAAATAGCCTGAGTTTAAACAGACTCGGGGATCTTCATCCTAATCTAGCAGACAGGACTTTCTGCCCAAGGGAGGGACTCCCAAACCTTGCAGAAGGAAAGACTTTAGCCTACTAGGGCCCCATAAGACTGATGAGCAACCTCTGCTGAGCTTTTAGCATGCATATAGTAACAACACAGAAAACATTTTTAAAAAGCTATGCTTTTAACCTAAAGAAAACATGTGCTTGCTTAGAGCTTGTCTGGTAACTTGTAACAGCTGGCAATACACTAGTTCTAGCCCTTGGAGTGAGCAAAACACAGGCACTGGCCTTTTAAGCAGACCAACTTGCTGGGGATATAACAGCAAAAGACAAGGAACTGTGCAGCCTTAAAACTCCCAGTCAGGAGGGAATGAGACATGGGTGTCTGCACAGGCCAAAGACAAGTTTGATCTGGTTAGAGCCTACTGCATGTTATGTTGAATTGACAGGTTTAATCTATGTTCTTGTACATACACTGAAGACCTGGGCATAAATATACAGTTTCATTAGGTAACATTTGACTAATAAATGCCTCTCTCTTTTTTTTTTTAAAGATATGATACAAAACCATTGTTTTTTTTTAAAAACTGCAGTTTAACAAAAGTTCTGGTTTACCCAATCAAAATAATACCAGCTGTTTAACACTTCTGTGAGCCTGCAACTAGAAAAGCAAGCTAAAAGCAATGCATGAAACAGCCTGAGACTAGTAAATGTTTGCCAGGTCTTGGAGTGGCTGATAAAACACTGATGGTCTATGTTTTCTCAGAGGCTAGGCTGCAAGTGAAAGGAAGCATTAAAGACAGATGCTGCATTTCCTGTCTTTGTTATTACTCATTCTCTTTTTATGCAAGTTTGTTTTGTGTTGCTGGTGTGTGCACCTGCAACAAAGATTCAACTTTTAGATGGATGATGGTAGGTGTAGTAGCATTGTTTTTAAAAATTATATGTTTGAAGTATTACTTGTACTCACATTTTCCTTGGGGTATTTCCTACAACCTTCTTCCTACACACTATGCTGTACATACTGAGATATAACAATATTTTTGAGGACTTAGCTAGGGAAACTGTTGAAACCAAGCCAGCGCATTTATAAAAACATTTTATTAATAAAATGTTTACACCTTTTTTGCACAATACATCACATTGGTAGTGATTTTGTATGTTGTTACATTATAAAAGTTTATTATGAATGATTAAGCTGAAACAAAGCAGTTTACAATATGCCAACTCGTTTGCAGAGTATGTACTATAACCATACAAACGAAAAAGAGATCAGAAGTCTAGCTTTCATTAGCATCTACAAACCAACAATACAGACTTACTGTGTACACTCTCAGGACCAGCCCAAGAGAAGACCGTAAAAAAAAAAAAAAAAAATCAAGTCTCAAAACATTCATAAGCTTGGCAATTCATTCTTACAATATTTCATCACTAGTAATCAGACTATATTTCATGCAGTGAAGCAATGGTTGTAAGTTTGTGTACTTTACAGTACTACAAATGCTTCTATAACTGTGAGCTTATATTGTGTTTTAATAATGGATGTTAAATAAGAAGGCACAGACCTTTTAACCCTTACACCAGGTTAACCCCCAACATAGTCTTTAAAAGCAGAACATTCTTAAGAAGGACCGGAATTGCTGGTACAAAGATAAATGGGAAAAATTAATGTTTATAGATAAACTTTTTATACTGCAAGAATTATATGCTTAATCAAGATTTTTACTTTTGTGCCCTAAACGTAAGAATTTAAATGCTTTCCTTTTCTATTTAAAAAAAACCTAAGACGTGGAATTATTTCTTCATCCTGAAGAAGAATAAAAAACCATTTGCCAATGTATTATACACATTCAATTTAGGTCTTTGTACCGTTTCCATCACTGTGCTCCATGAGCACATGGTGTACCACACACACAGTATCTGTCGTCCACATCACCCCATATTCAAGAATACAAAAAAGTTAATCATTTGTAAGTCTTATTAACAAAGTCTTGCAAAACTTTACCACCCTAGGTAAGTAATGTTTTTGGCAAAGGAGTAACACTTCCTACATCAGCCCAGGAGGATGTAGATGTATGCGTCTTGGCTGCTATGTTTTCACAACAGTTTTGCAAGGCAGTACTAATGAATTACCATGTTGTTTACAAATATTTGCTACTATGGCAGATGCTTCAAGAGGAAGTAAAAAAAGATCTGTCACCCCTTACGACCTGAATCCCTTGCAGCATTGTGCAAGATGTCAAGAAAACATAATAGGTTTAAGGTACAGTATAGCTTCATGGAAAATACAAATCATACCATGAGTAACAAAACAAGACACAAAAGTAGAGGTGAACCCATCTTCACTGACTACTCAAGAAAAGGGTTAAAATATGTTTAAGAGCAATAACTGGATGGAATTACTAGAAAGGAAAGGTCAGGCTAGAGAGAAGAGGGGCTTATCTTCCAATATCTGAAAACTTACAGTACCTATGCAAAGAAGGGTAACAGGAATGAAGCAAAGAAAAATTAAATCAAATCTAAAGACAAAATAAAAATACCTTTGAATAGATTCAGAGGCAATGGGTTTCTTTACCACAAAAGTGAAGAATTTTGGGGATTAGAATATGGCCAACCCCAAGTTCTTAGATAACATAAGGGGAAAATCAACAATTTTTCCTTTTGGAAGAATGTCAAATCTTGTAAGTGTCCTGGAATTAGAATAGTTTCAACAAAATCTGTTGTAATCTTTAGAGGTTAGATCATATGCCTCATGTAGAGAAACCCACAGGTGAGGAAGAGGGGCACATGGCAGCTACTCACGTAACCTCCCCTGCTTCCACTGGATCACTCTACCAGTGGAAATGAAAAGAAAGCCAAACAGTCTTAAAAATTTGATCCAATTTTAAATAATTGTGCTCACACTACAGGTTGTCAATGTTCGGAGCAAGATTTCCAGAAGCCTTCAGCATTTAGCAACTGTTATTGTTGTCGGATGGAGAATTTTTTAAAAATCTGCCCACTTCATTTAGGCACCAACACTGATCTCTTGAAAATCTGGCCCTAAACAACAGTCAAACCCAGGAGACCCTACAATGTACATTACAGTGTGGGACTATCTGTTAGGGTCTCAGAAAAAGTTCTGCTGCCAGAAAGAATTTCAGGTTAAGATAGATTTGAAGCCAGAGTCTATCCATCCATCCATCCAAACACCCTCTACAGGATTTCCTTTCTATGACACTGCCTGGATAAATTTCAGAAAGGTAAAAAATGTATAGCTAAGCTGGGCATCTTTGGTTCCAGCTGTATTACCAGGAAGAAGATCTGCATTTATTTCTCAACGCTCCAGAGAATCAGAAGGCATTTTTCTGAAATTATAGGCAAGTACAATTTGGCACATGGCACAAGAAACCGAAAAACGCTGTTTCAAGCTTGCTTCCTTCCACAAGTTGGAGCCACTTGACAAGGCATCTGCTGTCACAATCTTTCGCCAGGAAGAAAAGCTGACAGATCTTTTATCCTAGAAGACATATTTTATTTTTGCCTCAAAACATCCACATGCCAACATCTCATTTCTACACACAACAAGTTTGTTGTTGTCTAATAAAACGTACAGCTGGGAATGTAAAATGAATATTAAATTTTGTCAGTTTTCTTTGTAGAATTTTATAGTGATCTTTTATGTAGTTTGGTTCTGGACACATGGTTCTTATATTAAGTGACTGACTGTAGCTCCATAAGAATGCATGAAGAGAATATTATTTGTGAACTCAGACTTCTAGAAGAGTGCAAAAATCAACCTAGACATTAATTTAGTTCTTATCTCTGTGGTTTTGGGATGACTAATACACTTGATCAATTTTTGGAAGTTTCCAAGATCCTCAAGTGAGTAACTAGGAGTGGATGGGTCACTACAAAAAGTAATTTTCTGTCTGCTGATACTTTTACCTTCTTGTCAACTGTTGGAGGTGGACCACGTCCACCTTGATTGCATTGGCCTTGTTAGCACTACAAAAGTAATCAGCTGTTGAGAATAGGCCACTTCCACCTTAATTGAATTGGCCTCGTTAGCACTGATTCCACCCCCCCCCCCCAACTTGGTAAGGCAACTCCCATCTTTTCATATATAATACTGCTTACTGTATTTTTCACTTCATGCATCTGATGAAGTGGGTTTTAGCCCACAAAAGCTTATGCCCAAATAAATGTGTTAGTCTCTAAGGTGCCACAAGAACTCCTCATTGTTTAAACTGAAATTATTTCAACAAATAAGATGTGGTCTGGGATGGTGCTGGTAACAGTAGGTCTGTGAATAATCCAAATTCTTGTCTTTTTTTTTAAAAAAAGACACTTTTATTTAGTTATTGCTATTTATGAAAAAAGCTCACTAAAGGAGTGACAGGCCATGGAGTTCAGACAGCATCTCCTGTAAATCTGCAATTCCCAAAAGTAGTCAACACACCACAAATATAAAACCTCATTCTCAACAAATACTAGAGACACTCCTACAAGGAAGGAAGTCATCCAAACATCACTGATAAAGCTTCTTTTCCCCCATCATAATCTTAAGTGTTCCATATCATGTTTGTCTCCAGTAATATTAAATACAGAATAGTTTAGATTTAACATCTTTATGAAGAGCCTGTCGAGGATAGCTTTTAAATCATGCAAAATATTCACCTTGAATGATTGTATTTTCAGCAACTAAATTGAAGCCTTTACCATCTAGGAAGGAGATGGCTCCCTGATGAGAGCTGGCCAGTGAACAACGAATTCCCAGTCTCCTGACCAATTTAAAGAATGATGTTTCCAGAACACTAGAGTGACTATCATATCTTCCAACTACAGTATCTTAAAGGAGGAGAAACACCCCCATCACATGTGCTTGTAGTAATGTTATATTCATATTACATATAGTCACATAAAGGGTCTGTTTTGCACAGAATACCCCCATCAAAAACATTGAGGACCAGACCCTGTAGCACTTCAAGCAAAAAATACTACTGATTTAACTGGAAGTTAAACGCCGCATCAATTTAAAGTTTAAAGATAGGCAAGACATAAATAAGCTAGTAATACAAGATGTGGTTTCTCTAATAAGCTTCAACAAATAGCTCAAGAATTTTCACTTCTTGGCAGCAAAAACTGTGTTAACTCCCAAGAGAACTCCAATTCCTAGCTTCCAGAGGATTTTCAATAATCTTGCCTCTAGAAAAAAAACCAGGAACGTTTCTGCCTTTTGTTAAAGTAAAGTAAACCAGCACAGCATGTCCATTTAGAGGCTTGGGAGGAGGATCTCAGCAGGTACACAAAAACATGGTACTGTAAAGCCACATACATCAGAGAAGCAGTTTCTAAGCATATATTTGGGACTAAAGAGTTCAATTCATTGAAGTTTTGTTGGGTTTTGCCCCCCCCCCCCCGAAAATTTAGGAGTATGCTTATCCAGCTCCCAGCTTGATCTTAGACATGTCAGCCAACAGTTGCTACACTTTTGTACTTCATTTGAAAAACAACTCTGAAGAAAAGAGCTGAAATGTTTCCACTTTGTTAGTTTCAAAAAGATGCAGAGGATCATTACTGAAAGACATGCATTGTGCTACAGAGAGGATAATGCTACTTTCAGCCATTACTCAAATCATACCTCAGAAAAGTCCATTCCCTTTGAGAATATCAGAGGCTAAGTTTTCAAGAGTGTATTTCAGTCATTTAAAAAGTTGAGACCTTAGAAGTGCTGAGCTTCTGATCTACTTCAGAGAAGAGAGTGTTTTCAGAAAGTCAGCTAGAACCAGTGATGCTCAGTACCTCCAAAAGACGAGAGTCAAACGTTATTTAGGGACAAAAAAAATGTAAGTCACTTCAGCTGATCACTGTGCAGCACATATGAAGGCTATGTCTACACTAGAAACGCCAAAGCGCTGCTGCAGGAGCGCTCCCACGGCAGCACTTTGAAGTGTGAATGTGGTCACGTGCGAGTGCTGGGAGAAAGTGTGGACAGTCTCCAGGCCCTGGGAGAGCTGGCACTTTAAGGTGCTCAAACTTGCTGCACTCAGGGGGGTGATTTTTCACCTCCCCCGAGCCAGCAAGTTAAGAGTGCTATAAATTTAACTGTAGACAAGCCTGAAGGCTGATGGCTTGATGAGATGCACTGATACACTAGAATTTGCAGGAAAGCTACGTAGCTCTGACAGAGATGAAACTGCACCAAGCCAAACACTCAACTACATGGATGTCTCTGATCCAGGGAGATGTTTACTCATGTTATTGTGTTTCAGCTTCCAGATAATTTCAAGTGAACAATCAAGTTGGGATCTGGGATCAAAAGAATTTCGCTCTCAGCCTTCTGACATATTTTAAACAGGCATGATACTAACAAGACACTTTGTCGCAGCTAATGTTCACGAAACTATTTTTAGGTAAACTGATAACTTGACCATTTCCATGCCTTCATTAAGTCTAACAGTGGGTGATGCAGAATCAGAAGACAATTGCATAAAGGGGAAAAAAACCTACACCGATACTTCATTCAAGTGGGCAGAGCTACAGAGAAATTTCACATGTGTAGATTTAAAAAAGTAGAAGGAAGAAGAGTTATGAGGCATCAAGATTTAGTCAGAGGAGGAAAGATATAAGATTGGCTTGTTAGAGAAGATGATGTATTAATCTTAGTCTATCTTGCCAGTGACCAAATTTACCATATGCCAAACTGTATTTGGAAAAAGAAATGCTGGCCAAAAAGAGGCTTTTCCTTGGTCATCTCTCAAGTTTTCAAAGATTTGCTAAGAAGAGAATATGGCTTCATTGGATCCTGATTGGGGACTCTATTGTAAGACTTCTACTACCATTCTAGAGTCAAATATCTTCTTTTCAAGTAATGCATATTTTATAGGTGTAGTTAAGCCAGTTAGTTATTCTCAGAGAGGAAACAATGGAGTTTAAACCTATATTTTTATGTGCAAGGACACTGAAGTGATAATATAGAGGGTGTGAATCTGTTTGCAGCTACCTGAATGGATCTTCTGCATTAGATGTTATTGATCTTTCACAGATTTTTTTTTTTTTAATATGCTGGTCAATGTCTGAAAACTTGTCAGATTTACAATAAAATTCTTATGCTCAAACACTATTAACAAGCCTGAAGAAATCCAAGGCAGGGGAACATATTAAAGATAATGAAGGCACCTAATGCCTTGGGGTGGAATAGGGAAGGAGACATCTGAAGCACTGCCAACATCAACAGTTTGCAAGTAGAACCATGACACCATGCGACCATGTGACAACAAAATATGGTGTGTAGTAGCAGCTCGACAGAGCCTACTGTAAGTATATACTGAATCTTATTTTTAGATAAGAAGCTGGAACAAAGAGTTATCACTTGTAATTGAAGGGTACAAAATATTTTCAGTGTGAGGTTACAGTGATAACACAAGATTACAAAACCAGCATTACAAAATGGTGAGCTGCTGATGCTTCCAAGTGACCACCACCCAACCCTAAAAGAGGAATATATTTTGTATTATCCTGAAAGGGCACTCTGCTACAAAAGCATACTGAAGTGCCAGATGAGTATACTGCTTGACATCTTTTTTGGACTAGTTTTTAAATCAAAAAAATTTAATCTCTCTCCATTAAGGGGATAACCACATCCCAGTCTGTTATTTATTAGAACCCTGCCAGCTGGTTAACTGAAGACAAAGCAAGACTTTCAAACAAGTTCGGCATTCAATAATTGCCATTGTGCAAGGGCTTTGAGTAGCTATATATAATTAAGTCCCCAGTTGCTAGCCTGCTTTGATATAACACTATCATAGCTTTTACAAAACTTAAAACTTTATGATTATAATCTATTGCTTCAAATTCCACACAAAGATTTCAATCATATTATATATTTTAGGTTAAACCATGCTGCACACCAATACATAATTATTCTGTCTTTATTGTAAGATTCTTTATTAGGGCAATTTTTTTCACAGGGGCTTCAAACCAGCCTCCATTTTTGGGCACACGCAATAGACTTTATATGCTCGTAACCCATCTGCATATGCAGGAAGTTTGAGCATGTGTATGCTATTGCAGCAAACAGAAGTGCACACTCGAAGGACTGCATACCCACAGATCGAGGCCACGTTTTGAAATCTTGGTCTTTAAGAAGTTTTAATCCCAACGTTTCATTAAAGCCTATTAACCCCATTCAGAATACACTTTCTATCACATCAAGTTACTATAATAGCGAAATAGTTTGCTTGAGGATAGCTTTGAAACAAGGATTCTGAATAGGATTTAATCTGAAATATAAGTTGTTTCATTTCCTCCTTATTCTTTGAATTTTCTTTCAGCTAAAATACTTAAGATTGTAGACTGCCAAATTACAAATCGGGAACAAATATTACAGACATGGCTTTAACTTCAATATCAAAACAAACTCAAATATTGAAAATACTTTATTAGGCGCTTTCTATAAAAAATTAGAAGTCCTCTAATAGCTCTGGAGGAAACTAAAAATAAATATTGAAAATAGCATAATAGGATACGGTCCATTTATAGTTTAATATAAAAAGTAAGAAAAACAGTACAACATAAGCTAAAAGCTGATTTGCTGAAAAAGATACCAATAAAAAAGTTATTTGGGCTAGACCCAGGAACCAAGAGGTAACGATCTACGTTACCATACGTGACTTGGATTTGGTTTTCTGTTTGTGTTTTTGTGCCTCAGCCAGCAAGGATTGGGTGCACTGCAGAGGTGATCTGCTCAATGGACAAGCTACATGCTTCACCAACAGTGACATCTACCAGCCATTTCAAGCAGAAATGCAGATGTGATAGGAGGGGAGCATCACCCAACCTTCTTCTGGAAGAGGTCACTGATTGCAATGTAAGACCTCACAAGCAGGGACAGAATTGTTGGAGATCCCCAGAGACTCTATCAACGGGTGAGGAATGGAAAGACTGAAGAAAGCTGATTTCTCAACTGCTTTTACATAATTTATAATACTTTAGGCATTGGTCTCATAAATATAGTACAAACACTTTACACATGCGAAGCAATAAAGAGCTTTCCCCAAAAATATTAAAGTCTTACCAGAACTATTGACGGCATCTGTTGTCTATCATGCTCAGTTTAAATTTAGAAAGAGTTTTAGCTATGTTCTCTTCGACCACCATTTTTAATAGTAAAAATGCTTACTAAAAACAAATAGGTGCTTATAAATGTATCCGTTTGCCTTTAAATGATTAAGCCAGCATGAAAAGGTAAGATTGTCTATGATTTACAATTCATTGCTTGTTTGTTCATAATACTTTTAAATAAAAAGTGCAAGTAAATCTGGGGACTGGATGGGCTGATTTGCTCATTTTTATCAGTAACTTACTTTGAAGCCATCTACAACCAACTGCCTCACTGTACTTTGGATTAGCTACAATTATATTTAAAATAATGCTCATTATAACAATTGAAAGGGTAGCAGAATAGCCTTAAAATTAAAGTCACTATTTCAACAGTGTTGTTTCTTCCCACTTCCTCATCCCTCTGGACCATGAAAGTGCTCATTTCCCTTTTACAAAAAACATTACATATCATGTTGATTACAAAACTATTAAACATTTCAGTCCTACCATCCACATGTCAACATTCCTTTCACGCAAGGCCAAAGAACTGATGATGGATTCCCTTTGAATACAAGAGACACTATACGTGTTGTAAACAAACAGGCTGACATTATCATGACTGCAGTCTCTTCTGTGAGCATACAGATGTCAGATGAGCTGGTCCATTTTTATGGGACCTTGAAGTATGAACATCAGGCAGATAAGTTCTAAGACCAATAATATATACCCAACATAAACTATTAGCTTCCAAAACCACCTACTTTCAAAACAAGTCTGATTTTCTAAAGTATCAGTCAACAACAGCTGCGTTTTGTCACTGAAGGCTGTCTTCTAAGTTTGAAGCCCTTACTGCTAGATGGGGGGTTGGTGTCAGTTGATGGAATTCTACGACCTATAAAGAGGAAAAAAAATTTTTTAGCAAGAGTTACATTAATTATTGAAACCACTTTTACAGAGCATCTGTGTCATAAACAGATGGTTAAGGGTTAATGCCTCTTTTACCTGTAATGGGTTAAAAGTTCACCTAGCCTAGCTAACACCTGACCAGAGGAACCAATGGGGGAACAAGATGTTTCAAAAGGGAGGGGGGGAAGTTTTTCCTTTGTTTAGAGTTTCAGTTTCAGCCTGAGTGGAAAAGATCAAGGAACCAGCCTCTTATCAGAGTAGTAAGTTTTAGAAAGGAATAAATAGGTTTATGTTTATTTCTTTGTAACCTGTCTTATGCAAACAGAGATAGAATCAAATTGGGTATTTTTTTTGTGTAACTAAATTTGTGCCCAGGGGAACATCCTCTGTGTTTTGAATCTGTTGTCTGTGAGTAGCTGGTATGCTAATCTCTCCCAGAGGTTTTTCTTTTACTTTTCTTTAATTAAAAGCCTTTTCTTAATACCTGATTGATTTTTCCTTGTTTTTAGGTCCAAGGGGATTGAATCTGGACTCACCAGGGACTGGTGAGAGAAAGGAGGGGGGGGATGGTTAATTTCTCTTTGTTTTAAGATCCAAGGGATCGGATCTGGACTCATCAGGGAATTGGTGAGGGAGTCTCTCAAGGCTACCCAGGGAGGGAAAGGTTTTGGGGGGACAGGGAGTGATCCAGACACTGAAATTCTGGATGGTGGCGTGGTACCAGATCTAAGCTAGTGTTCATGCAGGTCCCCACATCTGTACCCTAAAGTTCAGAGTGGGGAAGGAACTTTGACAATCTGATATCTGCAAAAGCATTTAATCCAATGGGTCGGACTTTGGAGGGAGCCCCTCGTAAGGGCAGGTTCCCTTCTTTCCTGAATAGATATTAGGCTTTTAGGACTCCTCATCCCTGTTCTGGCCCCTTTTCTCTGTGTAAAAGTGCCAGAGTAGTGTATCAGATCTCACCCTATATCCCTAAGCTTAATGCTTAAACAACATGATCTGGTTTGGCATTTTTCAAGCATCAACATTTATTCAAAATCAACTAAATGCATAAGAAAAATAGCTTCCTGATTTCCTTAAATAGTTATAAAAGAATCAAAGTTGTAGTTAAAGTCAGTAGTAAACAAAATATTTAATTACTTCCATAGAGTCTAATTTTTTTTTTAGTTTAAAGAAAAAAACATTAAATAGCTTCACAATCATTTGACAACTCTTGATGTGTCTATGCAAGGATTGCCTTTAATTTTATACTGTTTACTTGACTCAAAAGACAAAGCTGAGAGATATTTGCACATAAGTGTTCAGTGTTTATTACAGCCATCTGAATTACAACTTAAATCCTCACTATAAGAGTGCAGTACTGTGCTGTATTCCCTTGTGGATACTGTTTGCATTTCTTCCATGTAAAAGTCAATTTATTAATGTGGAAAAACAAATTATTTGTGGTCTATTTGAGGGACAGGGTTATCAAAAATTTCCTAAAGGGAACCCACACAAAAATGCTTTGTTTTAAATCACATTTAGTAATTGTTGTGTGATAATTACAGAATTACTGCTCCCCATTAGCCAATTATGCTTTGGATAATTCATTCCCCATATCAAATCTAAACACGGTACTCTGATTGGAAATACTATTTCCCCTTCTGTATTTGTGAAAGTTTTGGTAACCCTCATGCATTTCCTTCCCTTACCCTTCAATGACCTTCAACTACTAATTGAAACATTCACCAACAGATAGGGTAAGATGACACTGACTTATGACAGTGACCTGCTTGCTATTTATCCAGTGATGTGGATCATCATAACAGGTTTAGAATCTCTAGGCAGAAGCTTTTAGAGGTCATAAGAGGACCAGAAACCAGCAGATCATCTTGCAGTTTTGTATTCCTACCAGTGGTGACAAATATGAACCCAATGTACTCTCAGCAAACTAGAACTACAAACTAATGCAGTAGTCAAGTTTCTGCTTAGGCTTTCTTCAGAGAAAAAAAGTGTTAACTAAAGTAGCACTTACTAATTTCTATAAAGAGTTCATTTATGTTAATTGCATTTTTAGCACTGGTCTCTACAAATATGGCATGGATGGAATCTGCATAGTCTTTAGCGTCTTTTTCCATGACTTCTCTAAAAAGAAAAAAGAAAACATTGTGAACAAAGCAGAAACATTAATTATCCCAATTTTAGAAAATTGGCTCGCTACTTAATAGTAATTTCAAAAAGCGATTTAGTGTCAACTGTTTGGCATCCCATTCCTCATGGAGAGGTCAATTTCTATCCTCAGCTCTTCTTTTACGTAACCCCAAGGACTGGACAATAGTGTGGCCGCTAACATGCTCTGAGGTTGTGGCAGATGAGCGGTGCAAAGGGGCATCGGCATGATCAGCACTCCCCATGTGCTCCAATAAGGCCACTGCCCGTGCTGCCAAGGCAGTGCCGTTGATGTCAATGTGGCCCCAGGTGCCCTATTGTGCAGGTGGAGTCTGGGTGAGGGGCTGAACTGCCCTTTCATGCTGGAGGAATTCCTTCTGGTGACCACGGTGGGCCCATTGCCGTCTGAGTCTGCCTGCTGACTATCACCGACTGATGCCCAGAATAAGAGGATCAGTGCCAGTGTCGAGTGGACCAGTACTGGTGGGACTGGAGATGTGACAGGGAGTGCTCCCATGGGGCAGGCGGGCAAAATCTATGCCAAGAGGACGACTGACGGGAGCGCCAACAGTGCTGGTAGGATGGAGACCGGTGCCTCCCTTTAGGCAATCTCTGGTGAGACGGCAGGGACTGCGATCGCGGTGCTGGTGACCGAGGGCAAGCCCCAGAGGATCTGGGATGTCACTCCACCAATCTTCAGTGCAGAGGTGGAGATGCTGTCTTATCTTGGGGGGGAATCAGCATCACTCTACTTCCCCCTGAGGGTTCTTAGTGGCTGGCTTGCCCTTGTGGGGAGCCTTTGCCATTTCCTGTGGCACATGCTGTGTTGGTGGCATGGGCAGAGGTTTCTGCTCTCTCGGCGCCGAGGGAGCCTGGGAAGGCATCAGTGCAGTCAGGGGTTTGGGTCCCATACCGCTCCCAGGAGTTGGTGGTGGACCTTTTAATGGGCTAAGAGCCCCAGCCGGGGAGACGTGGCTCCGGAGTGGCCAGGCGGCCCAAATTGGGTCTCTTGCCCGATGACCCATGACTCTTGCCTGGTGCCAGGGAGCCGTACTTCCTTGCTTTCTTTCTGGGCACCAACAACAGGGAGCGGTGCTGGGCAGAGCTGGGTGCTGGGGGTGCACTGAGGCCAAGGTACTCGGTGAGTCTTGGCGAGACGGCTCGGAAGCCGGATGAAAGGCAGACTCCATGATGAGAGCTCGCAAATAAATATCCTGCTCAGAGTCCTGGGCTGAAAGTTTTTTACAAATATGGCACGTGTGATTCCACCAAGCACTTGAGGCAGCTGCTATGGGGGTCACTTACAGGCACAGGCCTGTTACAGTCCATGCAGGGCTTAAACCCGGAAGACCAGGGCATGGTTGCCTGGGGCAACGTCCTAGCTGGGACTATAACTTTAATTACTAACTACACTTAACTACTATAAACAAACTATTTACAAGGTCCTAAGGCTTAGTCAGTAGAGATGAAACCGCTAGACCTTGCTACGCAAGAAAGGCGCTGCGACTAACCACCATGGGCGGTAAGGAACTGAGAGGGTGTAGGGCCAGCATTGACTGATATACCGACGCATGAGTGCGGCACTCAAGGGGGCACCACTGCCGACCCTATGGATACTGCCAAGTCAAAAGTCTCTGATGGCTGCAGACGTAGGCACAAGCACACCTAGAATGGAATTGACATGAGCAAGCACTCTAAGAATTATTACTGTATTATTTTTGCATTCAGTTGTCTTTATTGTCAGTGTGCACGCTGTCTTGCCTAGTCAGGCTCTAGTCAGCAGTTATTAATATGCACTGAGAAGTGCACACTTCAGGGAAACATGCATGCTCTCAACCTCCTGAAAGCAATGCAAACTCTCAGACTCAGTGAAATTGTCTATTGTCAATATCCAGTACAATTTTCAAAACACATCAAAACACCTTATTGATTTCTAACAATTTTTTTCTGTAACACTGGTCATGGACGTGCTTCTCACAAAGGACTCTATGTTCCAAATTTCATATTCAACTGTTTCCAAGTTGTCTGTGTTTTATAAAATACAGTGCACAACAGTCACGCTCCTGCCCCAGCAAAACACATCCACTCACCCAAACAAGAAAAAAACAACACTGCCTGAGGCTTTAAGAGAATACTTCCCCTTAGGGCAGAATTTCAGCCAAAAATGGAATTAAAACAAGTGCAAATACAATGGAAACTGTTCTGCAGCTTTAGTTACAGTGTGACTGGCAGTAAGTGCTAAAATTCCTTCAGTCACAATGCTATTTTCACAATACTCCTGGGGGAATTCTGTGCTACTGCATGCATGCATAATTAATAAGCTGTGCATATTTTTAATTTTTTGTGCAGAAATAGGTTCTGCTGAACTATTGCTGCAGTTCCACCTTTTGCCCACCAGAGGCCGCTATGGTGCAAGAACAGCAGCAGCTCCCAGCCAGCTAAGAAAGAAAAACAATCTGCTTTCTTCTAGCACCTGTCAGGCCAGCTCAGGAACTGTGGGGAGACTGACAGCATGGGGTGCTGGGGGAAAGGGGGGGGAATTAGACAGGGGCTCATAAGGATTAGTGGAGGAGGACAGACTGGGGCAGGCCCTGAATGGGAGTGGAAGCACAGGGCCACAGGGGGAGAGAGGTGCAAGGTCACATCGTAATTGGGGAGGGGAGGGGAGCTACATAGGGACAGGAGAGTGGCTGGATGGGGCGGGCAGAGCCACATGGAGACAGGGGGAGGGGGTGCAGGGCCACATGGGGACAGGGACAGATGTGCCTGACTGAATGGGAGAGGCTAAGGGTCAGCCAATGTCTGCATGGGGGAAGCTCCATAACAATCCCTCCCCGCCCCCCCAAAATACCTGTTCCATACATTTCTCACCCATAACCAACAATCTTCCAAGTTCACACCCAGGCTCCTTCCCAGCAGTTTACTTCCCTCTCCCTCAGCTCTTCCATTACCCCTGATTCTCCCAAGCCTTTGCACTGCTTCAGTGGGGTGCAGGAAATATGGTTCTGTATTGTAGTTTAAAATGAATTATTACTCAGAGCTCTGTATTAAGATGCCTACTAAGGAATCTATATCTCAAAAACATTTCTTGAATCTTTTTTGTTGGCTGTATTGTTACAGACATACTTGCTGACAGGTATTTTGAAATAAATGACCAAAAATAATTGAAACTGGTGTGATTATATTGTGTTATTTTGACAAATAAAATATGCAGAATTTTAAAATATTGTGTGCAGTATTTTTAATTTATTGGCACAGAATTCCCCCAGGAGTATCACATGTAGATGTAAATAGTTTCTATCTTAAAGTTATAATTCTAGTTAATAAAACTGAAGTTTCTAGAGTAGCATGTACACTGCATATGGCAGCAGAGTCCTAAGCCAGCCTGCCAAAAGTCATACAAAACCATCAGCATTTTAAGTATTACACTGATTAAAGTTAAGGAGCCCTGTCACTCATCAGTTTCAATAGGGAGTAGCGTGTGCACAACTTATGGTGTTATCAGGCCCCAAACCATCAGGAGGGACAGAACTAGGTTTGGCTTCACCAACACCAAGGACCACTACCAAGAACACAGTATTTGTCTTACAAATATTTAGCTTTTAGTCATTTACTTCATATCAATTCATCCTTGGAGAATATAAACATGTTTCTTAAAGATTTATATTGGTGATCGTTAGATAACTGAAATTTTAGTATTTTTTAAAATACCAGTGACTGAATTTTGCAGTCCTATCTCCCTTGGGATCAATGTCAACCAACTTTGCAATGGCTCTTTAAAAACGTATCTGCCTGTTTTAGCTGAGACCTCAGCTGTTGTAGTAAAATATAAATAAAGGAGAGGCGTGTAGGTAAGTCCCTTTCCCAACCTGCTCTGAAAAGAGTCCACATGCTACGTAGAATCCAAACTGATTCCCTTTTTGGGGCTTGGCTTCATTAACTGGACTTCAGTAATAAAGAAGTTGAGTTCAAACCTTTTCCAAGACTTGGCCGCCTCTAGAATTCCTTCCTCAGGACTTCATCCCATGTTCTAGATCCACTTTCCCCAGAGCAGCTCCCACCCTCTTTTATATTGGTGGGGATAACAAGGTACCTGAATCAGCAAGTCAGCAAAAACCCACTTAAACTTTCCCAGAAGGATCAACATTTGCTAATAAGATGAAGTGTTGCAGACATCGCAAGCCTTTCTAAAATGGGCTAGACACCTTGTACTAGTTTTTAAAAAAAGACTTGCATATTTTAATTACTATGATATATATATTTATCTTTCATGGCTTAGTAAATCCCTTAATCTTCCTAACACATATTTAGTACCATCACCTTGTATCTGAACTTACACCTGCACTGGACTGACATCAATTTACCTTACATCATTAAGGTCACACTTATTTCCCGCAATAGCTACAACAATGTTTGGAGGTCCATGTTGTCGAAGTTCTTTCACCCAGTTCTTTAATGTTGAGAAGGTTTCCTGGTATGGAGAAGGGAGACAGAATTAAGGTTCAGAACTGGCCAAATAAAACATACATAGAACTATATTGCAAACCATCTCCTCTTACCTCTTTTGTGATGTCATAAACTATAATAGCTGCTGCTGAGCCTCGGTAGTACATTGGTGCTAAAGCACGGAACTGTAGGGAGAAACATCATATAGAATGGATTTAATGCTGTGCCAAAGATCACGTGGCTCACTGACCAGTTAATCCAATTTTCACTGCTCCAGTATAGGAAATGAGTTTAGGTTAGTGGAAAATGTATCCTTAAATTTACAAAGAGACTGTCAGGAGGATATAAAAGCTTCACATGAAACAATCTTAGCTGAAGGCTAGCCAGTGAACATTTTTGGGTGCTAGTAGTGCAAGATTACTGTAATACAATGGACTATAATAAAGCCATATGATGACAAACAAAACTTGAGTTTATCCAGATTAAAGCTAGTAAAGAAGTGGTTTAACTCCCAAAAGAAGGCAGAGAAGAACTATAATTTAAACTTGTAAACCACTCTGTTTCTCCAAGACCACTCAGTGTTAACGAATTCAGTTTTCTTGTTACTATTCAAGCTCATTTAGGTGCGGAACAATGCTCCAAGGGGAAAAGTATCTCTTCCAACCCTCTGCTTCAGGGATAGCAGGAATCTAGCACAAGTAAGAAGAGGGCTGCTTCTACTGAAGGCAGAGTATACTGCTGAATCTTATAGCAATGACTAACCTTTTGTGATAGAGAGGATTAAAAGAAAGGATATAAGGGACAGGAGCAATACAGAATGTCAAAGGCATGAAGCAAAATTCTTAGACTTCATGTTATCTCAGGGCTTGGCTACACTCAAAACTTCAAAGCGCTGCTGCAGAAGCGCTGCCGCGGCAGCGCTTTGAAGTGTGAGTGTGGTCGCAGCACCAGCGCTGGAAGAGAGCTCTCCCAGGGCTGCACGTACTCCACATCCTCATGGGGATTAGCTTGCAGTGCTGGGAGCCATGCTCCCAGCGCTGCGGCACTGTTTACACTGACGCTTTACAGCGCTGTATCTTGCAGCACTCAGGGGGGTGTTTTTTTCACACCCCTGAGCGAGAAAGTTGCAGGGCTATAAAGCGCCAGTGTAGCCAAGGCCTCAGTCTCTAGTTCATAGTCCTCAGAAGAGCCAGGTTGTAAAGGCCAAATTACAGAAAGAAGCCTGATAGTAGTTATGTGAGGTATGGGATGGGCTACCCCCATTAAAAAAAAGATCTGTAGCTATACAGATATAGACAATACACAAAGGATATATGCCTAATTTTGAACACTGAGGGAGAGGAAGGGTGGGGTGAATTGAATACATTTCTTCCTTTTCGAGATACTCATGTCCACAGAAGGAAAAATAAAAATAACCAGTGTACATTACTACCAACCCAAAACATCCTGAGAATGGCTTAAAAGTGAGATTAACCCCCCTCCCCCCAAAAACAAACACACACACACTGTTGTGTTCTTTTTATTTACCGTCTGGTATTTAGGATTAATGTTTTCCAGCTTTTCCCCTTCAACCAAGAGAGTTGGGGGGTGAGAGGGAAGAGGGAGTTAAGAAAGAATAAAAGCTGAGAAAGTCTCACAATCACCTGACCCCTGAAGCAAAGGATTTAGGATATACACCAAATATCATAAGACTTACAAGAAATCTAAGGACTTCGCAACACTGACAATTGCTACAAATCTGGATGAGCCTGCAGTACACAGATCAGGCCACTATCCTTGCATCAATGCTACTTGCTTTTTGATTCATAAGAAACTGCAAAGGTTTAACACATGCTTGGCACTATGAAATAATTACTGTTTTAGATGCAGTGTTCAGAAATTCTGCTAAGGCAAGAAAAAAACAACTCATTTAGCACACTGAAGTGTCAGTGGAAGAACAGAATAATTAACTGACAGATGCAGTGTTTTGATGTATGGCTTTATATACACTATTTACTACTCAATAAGAAATCTATAGATATAAAAATCATGAAGACAACGTAGCTTTTCACAAAGACTTATTTGGTTATAATAAAATACTAGTTTTCTTTTGGTTAATATAGTTTAGCTGAGAGCAGTTCTATACATCCTAAAAATCTCCTTTGTTATAAAACAAAATTCCAACCCATTTAGATTTGGCTCCCAAATTTCCTCTTTTGAGAATAAATCTTTACACGAAGTCAGCAGAATGAAAATAAATGTTTGAGAGGTGGGAAAGAGGAAACACACGACTCATCCAAGAAGGGTGTAATAACACCCACCTCCCCCATAAGTACTTAGAATGTAAAGGGAAACATATTTGATAAACCACTACTCAGACTATTTGACTACCTGGCTTTTTGATGTCTATTTATGTTGGGAAAAATCCAGCTTTCACTTGCTGATCTCGTATTACTCATTTCCTGCCTGCTAACATTGTGATTTCTTTTCTCACCTAGGAATAGTCAGCAGTTAAAAAAAACAAAACAGTTTCCCTTTAACAAAACAGATGTTTCCAGAAACTACATTTTCTTTCAGCTGTCTGTTCAAAGAGTTCAGCTTTCTCGCACTGCAGCCCAACTCTGATTTGAGCTTAGACACAGAATTACCAGTGAGAGTCAGTATAACACAAGAATTTGGCAGCATGGACAATAGCCAAAACTCAGATAGTGGTTGAAGGCAATTTCACACTAACTTTAGTCTATGAAAGACAAATAGTTACTTCTGGAACTTGAGCAGAAGTGCCCCAAATGAAGTGTTAAATTTAAGTGAGATGTAATCCAAAAATCACAGCTTCCATCAGCATGAATACAGGAATGGAAACTATGTCACCAAGAAAAATGGAGTAAATAAATATGGACCGGAGGAGAGGAGATGCTGGCTAGTCAACACCACACTAATTTAATGCTTTCTGCATTTGGGTTCCAAGACATCAAAGCTTATTGGAAATACGGTTCTAGAATGAATAATTGAAGTAGAGAGTAGGCTGAAAGAAAGAAAAATATCTTGACAGCAACTGGTGTATTTTCATTTTTAAATACTAGGCCATTATTTGTAACAATGGAAGCAGACACTTCAGATATTTTAGTGCCTTACAATGCCAATTAAGGCATACTTTACAAGTAGTCAGTGATCTTCTAACTTACCGTTTAAATCTGATTAAAAAGTTTGAACTGGTGGTCAGTGGAAATACACCCAACCTGAATGAAACTGCTTTACAACAGATATGTCAGTTGCAGACAATCTGCATTTCTGAAGTCCTTGATTTTTATCCCTGCTTGTCAAATACAACAATTCAGGGACAAAGGAGAGGGAGATCTGTGGGAAATAAATGTACATCAGGTGAAATATTGTGTCCTAGCTTAAAAATTAAGCTATTGTTAATCAAGGTGTTTATAATGACAAGGAGTTGTGCAACCTGTTGAAAAAGAACTGCTCACTGATAAGCCTTGGAAGTGCATTGTTAAAATACAGCAAATGGTAAAGCTGAAATATGGGGAACAGCAGATATTGGTTCACACGAACTCAATGGTTCATATGGACCACTGCATCTATGTTTTAACACTGTGTTCAAATCCTGATGGCTGAGGTCATATGTGGTTTGATGGCAGTTCTCAGTAAACCTGAGAAAGCCAATAATTTATCCAAATTATCCAATAATTTATCCAAATTATCCAAAATCAACAGTCACTACACACTTTGCAATTTCTGCTGAAGGCGGCCCAGGAACAGAAAACTGTCATGGAAGTTTCAGGGCAGGAGATTCACTGATAGAACTGACTAGCAGCTTTGATCAGTCCTTTCTGTAGTTGGTCCATCCCAAGCCAATGTTCTTAACCTTTCATTTTAAGGCACACCAAGTTCCTTGGCTGTACAAAGATTCTGCAGTAAGATTTTCTCCACACTAAGTTCTTGAAAGTTCATAGCCAGCTGTGTTAAAGTAAATGCAAATTAGATCTAATCTGGCAGCCGTATAAACATTTTTGTAAAGAAAAAAACAAAACAAAAATAAAACAAACAGTACCAGTATTGGAAAACAGAAAAAAAAATGTTGCTACTATTCTTGTGTATGAATAAGTCCTGGTTCTGTGATGCATTACATTATCACTATCTCTTTAATCCTTACAAGACTAAGTCTTTTGAGCCTGTAAGCATTGTCCAGATTAAGTACAGGTAGTATGTAAATGTAAGGAGAAGATGCACAAGTGATTAACAGTGTAGTTTATCATCATCAGAGTGGTATTACAATCACTGAAAACTTGTATAAAATCCAATACCACATTCAGTACTTGATATAAAGTCAAGTGTTGGATTAAAGATCCCTACAAGTCACATGAAGTTATGATAAGGGAGTTTACCATGGTTTCTAGTGGCTACCCAATTTGATTGATGGGCAAGTGGAAAAAACAAAGAGCCCTGAGCTTGGTCAGTTTTTCTTTCCTGGGCCAACAGAATGTGGGGGCATCACATATGTTCCCTAATGCACAAGAGAGTTTTGCTCTTACACCAGAAGCCGCTACTGATAAATTGGGTTATTAGTAAGTAACTTGTGCTAATGACATGGCAGTTTGTATTTGACTGAATTGCTATGAAGCATCAATGCTTCCACATTTAAAACAAAACTTTCAGTTTAAAAGTAGAGAGAGAGAGACATTGCCCTGACTGATCATTTGGAAGGGTGGAAGTATTGTTTGTGAAGGAACTCTGCCTATCTCTAAACATACTGTCTGTGTCGGGCGGGAGGTGGGGGAAGGGAGAATGGGGATGCATGGATGCAGGTGAGCTTGTAGATTCAGCAATAGCTGTCAGCAGCACTCTATAGTGGAGGTCTGGTGAAGGAACTAAGGTGACATTGGCATGCTCTTATCAAGTGTCAGAATCTTGTTCCTACATCACTGTAGTCTCAAGATGTATGTTCTCCCCCCAAATAACCCCTCACCCTCAAGGTGTGGAGGGACAAGTCTACAGAATCGGCAGCTCTGAGTCAGAGGTGGGGCAGGAGGGGAGGACATCTTCATCTCTTCCACTTAGACAAAGTGTAACTACTTGCATGGAAAAAAGAAAAGGGCATCACTCCAGGGATAAGAATAGAAGAGAGGAAACATTCACTTCATACAAGTCGACAGCACCAATTGTCAGCCATTTACAGATATAATTCCTCATAGAATGTAGTATGCTGAATCCGAAGTAGGGCAGTCTCCCATTGCTTTCAAACATGATTCAAATTAACAGAATGAAACTCTAATGCATAATAGAAATCCTTTGCCAAACAGCTTCAGGCACGTTTATAAAACTTTATACTTAATTGCAACTTTTGTTGTTGTGGCCTGTAGTTCATGAGCAAGGTAATTAGTATGCAGCACAAAGACATTTCCTCCAACTCCCTTTTTAATTTTAGTTTGTGTGCTTGTAAGTCTTGAATAAATATGTTGCATCTCCTCAAAGGTGTGTATGTTGCAGAAGCAGCCATCAAGTTCTTCTTCTGGAAAGACTGCCAGGTTAAAATTTGTATTTCAAATGAAAAAAACTTTCTAACATGAGCTTCTAACAATCAGATTAGAAATGAAAATTAAAAAAAAAAAAAAAAATCAAGTTCATAAGAATGGCCATATGGGGTCAGACCAAAAGCCCATCTAGCCCACTGTTCTGTCTTCTGACAGTGGACAATGCCAGGTGCCCCAGGTGGAATGAACAGAACAGGTAATCAACAAGTGATCCATTCCGTCGCCTGTTCCTTGCTTCTGGCAAACAGAGAATAGGGACACCATCTCTGCCCATCCTGGCTAATAGTCATTTATGACCTATCCACCATGAATGTATCTAGTTCTTTTTGAACCCTGGTATAGTCTTGGCCTTCACAACATCCTCTAGTAAGGAGTTCCACAGGTTGACTGTTGTGTGAAGAAATACTTCCTAAGGTTTGTTTTAAACCTGCTGCCTATTAATTTCATTTGGTGGCCCCCAGTTCTTGTGTCATGAGAAGAAGCAAACAACACTTCCTTACTTACTCAATCCATGATTTTATAGACCTCTACCAGAACCTTCCTTAGTCATCTCTTCTCCAAGCTGAAAAGTCTCAGTCTTATTAATCTCTCCTCATACGGCAGCCATTCCACACCCCTAAACATTTTTGTTGCCCTTTTCAGAGCCTTTTCCAATATATCTTTCTTGAGATGAGGTGACCACATCTGCACGCAGTACTGAAGATGTGGGAATACCATGGATTTAGAGAGAGGCAATCTGATATTTTCTGTCTTGTTATCTATCCCTTTCTTAATGATTCCCAACATTACATTTGCTTTTTTGACTGCCGCTGCACATTGAGTGGATGTTTTCAGAGAACTATCCACAATGACTCCAAGCTCTCTTTCTTGAGTGGTAACAGCTGATTTAAACCCCATCATTTTATATGTATAATTGGGATTGTATTTTTCAATGTGCATTACTTCGCATTTATCAACACTGAATTTCATGTGCTATTTTGTTGCCTAATCACCCAGTTTTGAGAGATCCTTTCGTGGCTCTTCGCAGTCTGCCTGGGACTTAACTATCTTGAGTAGTTTTGTATCATCTGCAAATTTTGCTACCTCACTGTTTACCCTTTTCTCCAGATCATTTATGAATATGTTAAATAGGACAGGCTCTTGGGGGACACCACTATTTACCTCTCTCTGAAAACTGACAATTTATTCCTACCCTCTGTTTCCTATCTTTTAACCAGTTACCAATCCTTGAGACAGCCTTTCCGCTTATCCCATATTATTCCACCAATATTATTGTTTCAAATGCAGTGCATAAACACGTAGGCCCCAATCCTGCAGACATGTAAATGTCTGCATAATTTTACTCCCATAATTAGTTACAACATTGAAGGCAATGGGACTGCTCATATCAGTAAAGCTACACAAGTGCATACATTTGCAGAATCAGGGCCTTAGCTTGTGCAATTGAACTGGGATGATTGGTGTTGCAGAGAAATGTTCAAAGCCAAATAGAAATGCTTCTGTGAAGTAAAACTATTGCCAAAAAACACCACCTTGCAAGTCTGTTTTTGTGACAGACACTGTCCATTTGATGAATATAACCCGTTTTTTCTAATCCTCTTGATAGTTATAGCTCTCCTCTTATCTATATTCTCCTCAGTTGTACCTTTTCTAATTTGTCAATATCTTTCTCATAACAGTGTCTGAAATTGTGCTTACTATTCCAAATGAAGTCTCAGTAGACCTTTCCATTACTATAAAGATGTTACATAAATAGGATATCTTCACATTTTCTAATAATTTATTTCCCTAGGGGAGCCAAATAACCAAGGTGAAAGATGAAATAAGTTATCATGGGCTTGTCTCCAGTGTACTTTGAAAGAATCATGCGTGAAAACATACATTAACATGCATAATTTACAGAATTAGACCACACAAAAATCTTTACGAACTAAGGAGGAAAACAACAGCTCTACTTACTCGTTCCTGTCCAGCTGTATCCCAGATTAGGAATTTATGCAACTCATTTTGATACTGCACAGTCTTTGTCATAAAAGATGCTCTGAAAGATTTAGTGTAACATTACCAAAATGCAAATACAAAGAAAAATCTATTTCTAGCATAACTAGTTCATATCTCCAAATTTTTATATATAAAAGGTCAATATCTTCAATTAACTTTAATATCATAATTTTTCATAATTTAGGTCTTTTTTAAAAAAAAGTGAAGTGCTTTTTACTATATATAAAACTGATTAAGATCATCATACATAATTTTTGAAATTAATTACTGTGCAAAGGATCCAGACAAGGATGCATGCACCAATTAGGTCAAACGTACACCACTTAAACAGTGGTGAACTCCATCCTAACAGAATACAGTACAAAGGATCAGAGAGGGGATAAGAAGCCTTGTAAATTTGCACTCTCCTTTCTCTTAACTTTTCAGTTGAAGGTGAGGGGATGTAGGTTTTGTACTGCCACAGAGGCAGCTGGAGAGCGAGTGGTGGCATTCTTCACCCCCTTCTCCCTCCCAAAAAGGACCACCACAAAAAATTCATGAAAATACACATGAATATTAGAGGAGCTACTGAAACCACATGGAACCTATGCACTAGCCCTTGGTGGACTTATGTTGACAGGAAATTTGGCTGCCATCCCCATTCTGGGGAGTCCCACAGAGCAGAGACTGAGAGCAGATAAGTTAATGCTGACTTCCCACCAAAATTTAATGGGTTTTTGGGAGGTGAATAAGGCAGTGGCACATGCTGCCCCCAAGCCCTCTCCCTGAGTGTACCCTGAAACCTGCAGATCCCCTCCACTTTCAAAAGACGGGCTATAAAATTTCCTCCTCCCCCAGCTCCCTAAATATATATAATTTTTCTGTGCGGAGGATGGTAATGACGGGGCTTCAAGAGAAGTAAAAGAGATTACCTTTTTTTAAAAAAAAGAATCTGCCATGACCCAATGCCAGGACTCTACAGGTGTCCTGCAAGAGTTGGATGACAACTCCAACACCTACCATGGTTACTTCACAAGGGAAACAGTTCCCAGCTCTGCTTTAAGTGTTACTTATATCATCCACTCTTGGAAAAGAAATGTTACACTGAATTTGGGTCTGCAGAATAAGTGTACAAGGTGCCCAAACTTTTTATTTTTTGGTGGCATGTGTATTTTGTTAATGCTTTGAGAGCTCAAACAGTTTCTTTACATTAGTTTCTGTCTTTCAAAATACTGCATATTTACCAGGTAATTAACATAGGAGCTAGGGCCTCATAAAATGTCTTGTGGACTTCAATAGGTCACACAGCAACTGAAGTTGCCTGCTGAACTATGCTATGGCATAAAGGCCTGTGTGAACTTATCAGACACTAGCTTAAGAAAAAAAAAAAGTGCCAGATAGGGTGTGAATTTTTCAAGTTTGAGATGAAAACTAAGGCCCTGATCCTGCAATGAACTCTACACAGGATTCAGGACCTGCACAGAGCCCCACCAAAATTAGGAGTCCACTAACTCAAAGCCTATTACAGAAATGAAGCCAAAGGGTGAATGTCTTTAGCACAGGATGCAGTATTGGACACTAAAATTCAGTGACTCAGGCTGTAGAGTCCTCCTGGGCTCTAAGTATAGTCAGGTCATAGAAGCAGGACCAGCTCTAGGAACCAGCAAAACAAGCAGGTGCCTGGGGCGGCACATTTCCAGGGGCGTCATTTTGGACATTTTTTTTTTTTTTTAAACTCACTTCTTTCCCTCTCACAACCCTGCAGAAGCGGAACCATGGAGCAGCCGGGGAATCAGCATGGGAGCTGAGAACCCAGCGGACCCTGGGAGCTGTAGTCCTTTGCCTAGCTCCCTGCCTATAGAGCCAGCTCTGGAGCAGGGAAAGAACTAAATTTCCTAGCAATCCCTTGGCAGCTATCAACAAGGAAAGGGAGGGATAGGGAGTGAGGTAGCTGACCCATGCTGCGAGTCGAAAAGGGTGGCACTGTGAATGGAGAACAAGTGTGCCCAAGAAGTAAAAGGCTTTGCCCCAGATGTCCCCTTCAGAAGACTTCCCCAAACTGCATTAGGGATACTGGTGTGACCTCACCTTGCAGCCCACGAAGAAGCAATTGAGTGGACTAAATGGACAGTGCACCTCTGTATCTGAAGCCTAGCAAGGGAGGTGGATCCCACTAGAATTTAAAATGAAAAGTAAGGGAGGGGAGGGGAGGCTCTGCTAGGGGACTACGGCAGCTTTAGATACAGCACCAGGCACGTAGGAGGATTTCTACTTCTGAGCCATGGAAGCAGAAATTGACTTTTCCTTTCCAGATTTAGCTAATATTCAGAAAGGGAATCTAGCATCTGCCTTACAGATTTGAACACCCGCAAAATTCAAGAGTGCTCAAGCTCAATTTGGGCAGCTGTTCCTTTATTTCTCCCAAATCAAATATACTGATCCACTGTAACTTGCTGTAGAAAAAGTAGAAGAATGAAGAAGCAAGAAATGCTTCCCAGTGGTTTTTAGGACTGGAATTGCTATTTTCAACAGTTATTGCTCTTTTTTTTTTTTTTAAAAGTTTTATTTGTTTAAAAAAAAAGAGTGATATTGCATTGGGAAATTCCCCATAGAAACAAAGAGTGGAACAAAAGAATAAAGGCATCTCAACTTTTCCTCATTTATGTAGGACAGTCTTATAATATGCATCCAGATATCCTCCAATCACACAAACTGAAAATTGTTCCACTTTACTGCAGTTCTGTAACCACATGGGAACCAATCTTGTCTGTATTCTGTGCACATCCAAAATTTCTGCTGAATGACCCGCCCTGGGAGCGAGTTACCAGTGACCCAGGGCTGGGACAGCAGGAGGGTGCAGGTTGGGGGGAGAGCCCAGGGCTGGGGCGGCAGGGGAGTGCAGGTGGGGGGAGAAGGAGGGAGCCCAGCGCTGGGGTAGCAGGGGATGCGGGTAGGGGGGGAGCCCAGGGCTGGGGTAGGAGGCAGCCAAAAATGTTTTTGCTCGGGGCCGGCCCTGCATAGAAGTTATGACTATAAGCCCTTCATAATTTCAGTTACACATTAATGGCAGCTATAGAGTATATCAACACAGTTCAACAGTAAGGGAGCATAGAATAGTTAAGTTTAATGCATTTGTTTTTTAAAGGAAAGCAGAAAGCTCTCAAGTTCTCCCTGGAGATAAAACCTCCCATCACCTCAGATGATTTAGCTAGAGTCTAACACAAAGACTGCAAGATTTTAAGTTTCCTTTAAACAAGCTGAACAAAAGGTTACAATGACCTTAATACGAGTTAATACCGAAGCACAAGGGTAAGAGAGCCAAACTTCAGTGGATTTAAACGTAACTAATCATGTACTTGAGCAAAGGATAAGGGAAAGTAGCATGTTAAAATAAAGTGTCTATTGTAGGCATTGTAAGCACTGCCACTTTCTTACATTATAACACTGCTGCACAACAAGAAGGAGGTAAAGCATGCAGACCATGAATATGATATCCATTAACTGATGATTGTTACTGTGTATTTAAAGTGTGTGGATACACATTTTAATCCATCATTTGAAAAACAGTCATTTATACACTGTAGTTTAACGCACAAAGGGGGCACATTTAGGTTGCACAGTTAATTTAAATTTTCTATTTCCTAACTTTTAAAGTTTTTAAATCTAGGAAATTACACTCAAAAAAACAAACTGAAAAACACAAATTCTATCATGTGACATCTTACTGACACCCACATGGTTCCAGGGCCGCCCAGAGGGATGGTCTAGACAATATTTGGTCCTGCCATGAGGGCAGGGGACTGGACTCGATGACCTCTCGAGGTCCCTTCCAGTCCTGGAGTCTATGAGAGGATTCAGAGGGCCTGGGGTCTTCAGCGGCGGGGGGCCTCCCGCTTCGGCAGCAATTTGGTGGCAGGGGGTCCTTCCGCTCCAGGACCTGTCACCGAAGTGCCCCAAAGACCCGTGGCAGGGGCCCCCCGCCACCAAATTACCACCGAAGACCCAGCACTTCAGCGGCGGGTCCTGCTTTGGTGATAATTCAGTGGTGGGGGGTCCTTCCACCCTGGGGCGGAAAGACCCCCCCGCCACCAAAGACCTGGAGCGGAAGAAGCTCCAGGGACCCGTGCCCCACGAGAGTTTTCTGGGGCCCCTGGAGCAAGTGAAGGACTCCGCTCCAGGGCCCCTAAAAAACTCTCATGGGGGCCCCTGCAGGCCCTGGGGCAAATTGCCCCACTTGCCCTTCCTTCTGGGTGGCCCTGCATGGTTCATTGGCCAGACTGGAACTGTTTGAGCTACTGGACAAACCTCTACCACTTGAGTTAAATGACTAACTGAAAGCAGTAGTAGGTTGTCAGACTGTATGTGGACCATAAAGGGGGGGATGAGAGACACTTCACCCTGGGTTTCACAAATATTTGCAGACAGCAGAAGAATGGTGAAACTCAGGAATTTGAGATTCCATTCCAGGCTTTGGAGGGGAGTGTGGTCTAGCAAGCACAGACTCCTGCTCGTTTTGCTGTTTTGGGTACAGATACTTCTGCCTGTTTTGCCCAAGCTTGACCCCTTTCATCCCATATGTTCCAACCTGTCTCAGCCCTGTCTCTTTGTTCATGGGCTCTTCCGGCTTCAACTTGCTGTCTGAGTTTTAGTGTCCCCTACTACTCCTAATCTCTCCCACTCCTCACAGCCAGTACCAGTTCTGTCCCCTTACGCTAATTCCCTCTCTCCCAAGTCTCCTTGCCCAGGCAATTCAAGTTATGTTCTTCTGGCTCCTTGTTCAATCTGTCTTTTCCTTCTCTCCCACTGGCTACACATCCTAATCCACCCCAACTCCTAATTCTCCCCCTGCATCATAGCTCCTTGTCAGATCTATTGCCCCCTTTTCCTTCCCATGATGGATTCCTAGTCCCAGTCTCCTTGTCCGGCCAGACTCAGTCTTCCCACTCGCCCCAGTTTCTCATCTAACTAAGTGTCCTTTTCCCCCACCACCTCCTCTTAGTGCTCTGACTGAACACCTTTAAATAGCTTGCCCATAATGAATATAGCTGCAGATAATGATTACCAACTTTTTTCATACCAACACAGCTTTTCCATACCCTCCTGCCCCCACATCTAGCTGGGACTTCCCAGCTCCCACTCCATTTAGTAATATAAAAAGGGCAGAGTGCTCACAACCCCTACGTGAAGAACCTCTGCGGTAGATTAATTAACAGATAAAAAAACTTGTAGTCCGTAAGTTTTATGACATAAAATGATATAGCTTTTGTTAATAAAAGAACAGGATTTCTAAACAACATGACTATATTTAATCCAAATTTCTGTACCATAATTAAAACACAGAAAAGGAAAACTAGATATTTCAAAGGAATGAAGGAACCACTTTTGATCTTTATTAGGAAGTGTTATTGCATTTACCCCATTTTGTTAGTTAAGGGAATATGCATTTTATATTAATCGAATTAAAGAAACATCTGGGAAGGAGAAAAAGATGCAGTTGACAAAAATATTTGAGCCACCCTAGAAAAAAAAAATCTATGTGACTTTGTTTTTAACATAACTGTTTAAAAACTTGAGCAGCCTATGGTTACTGTACTCAGTTATTTTTGAAGTTCAAGAATGGTGTCTCAACATAAAGTGGACACAGATTTATGTTCTTCTCTTGATGAATGAGAAACAGATATTGATGTTTGCATCAGCAGTAGAACACACTTGTTTGTTCATAATCCAGAAATCCTAACAGGATATTTTAGTTAAGATTATTAATATAAAAAACAGAACAAGATTTTAAACCTGCCCTACAGCATAAAAACTGAAACTGCATTTAGCACTTAGCATTTTAGTCTTTAAGGATATTTAGAAATCTCAGTCATTATAATGACACTGTAAGGCAGTTAAGGCAGTTTTAAAAATCCACCCTTTATTTCCATGTGCATTAGTTATGACTGGGTATTCAAAACTATGAATTGTGTATACAAATGGAAGGTTATGTATGTAACTGGTGATTTGCATGCAGTTTTTACTACATGCAGTTTTGCTGGTCAAGCCACAAATGACTGGCCTAAGGTCTCACAGCAAGTCAGTGTCAGTGCAAAGACTGAATTCAGGAGTTCCTGACTCCCACTTCCGCATTCAGAGCATGCATTTTTCTTGCATTGAAATGAACTTTGGATAGATTTAACTTTTGCTACTTCATGCAGAATGTGTTTCATATGGGACTCTTAGGGATTAAATGATACATTCCTCTATCTTGTTTACAATTCAAATACATTTTCTTTAGTGTCTTACCCTATTGTTGGGTTGATGTTAGGGTCAAAGCTGTCTTCTACAAATCGCCACACAATACTTGATTTGCCTACACCAGTGTCCTGAAAAAGAACATAGCAGTTACACCAGTGGGAATTTAACTACCATAAACAGTTGGGAACATTTAGACCCCAATCGCGCAATAAGCTCCTCATGGTAAGACTGACCCTAGTTCCTATAGAGAGCATCACTGAAGTCAATGGGGGTCTAGCCAAGTGGAACAACTCTTAGGATCAGTGTTTTAGTAATCAAAATATTTCAGTGCAGCAAAACTGAAAAACTGAAGGGCCATAAAATAACGTTTATGTTGAAAATAGGAGATAGCACTGTTAAAGATACATTATCCCAAAACAGATATAAAAGACATTTGATAACTTTGGATAAGACTTTAACAAAAAGCTATAATGTTCATCTCTTGAAACAGATTATTCTGTATGTTCCCCTCCCACCATGCCTCCCTCACCAAAAAGTCTGCGTAAGTGCTTGGTTTGAATTAGGGATATTCATATAGGAGATCAAGAAAGAGCTGCTGCTTTACACGTCAACTGTTAAAGTGTACATCTGTAACTGAATAAGGTAATTAATACATACAAGTAGATCAAGGGTGTCACAATGTTACAAGCATTGCAAATACATTTCAGCCTCTGAGTCATTGAGTCCCACCCTATTTAATGAAAGTCCTTAACATCTTCTGAGACATACCTGAAACTAATATTTTCTTTAATCTCACAGCCGCATGGAACAAGAGAGGAGGAAATCTAATTCTAAGGTGACAAACCACATTCTAAACCACACCTTAGAAATTTAACACCAGGTTGTCTGTGTGTTTTGAATAGTAACTAGGACAACTCAGGCTTAATAAAAGAAAGAAACAAAAGGCATGTTTCAAATTGCATCTAAATTAAGACACCTGATTGCTCACATGCCTTTATTCAGGTTTCAGATGGCAATTTGGTTAACACAGCTGAATCACTTCACAATCTTTAGATGATAGAATCAGATAATCTATACCCCAAATTTAAAGCTTTGAAAAAGAGTTTACCAAACGTAATATTAAGAAATGTCTGAATAAAACAAGAAGCTTGCTTTAATTGAAGCTTGCTTCCTGCAGTGTTTGCAGCCCAAATTTAAAAATATTATTAAAGCTAATGTTAAAAAATTATTTAATACACAGGCTAAGAAAAGAGTGTCTGTACATCTGGGTATAGAGCTAGATTATCCACAAATACCAAGTTTATTTTTAAAGTCATAAGATGCTAATTATGAAATATATAATATACTACAGCACTAATTTGTACACAATTTAAGTTTGTGCTAATCCTCTTGAGGGCTCGCTTCTTTTTTGGGAGAGGAATTCAAAAATATACTATACTTGTCATCTACATATTTTAGTGTTTAACAAATAACAATACAAGTCACAGAAAGTTACAAAGTAGAGAAAGTGATATGAAAATAAATAAGTTTCCTGGCTGAGACATTTAGAAGGGGAAATTTTCTTTGTTGCTCTCTTATTCCCCCTTTTCCCACTCCATAAAGATTTCACAGGTAGAGTTTGATGTAAACAAAGGATAATATATATAGCAAGCAAAATTAGAGAATATATACCAATTTTCCAGGGAAAGGGAACATGACTATCTAGAACCAGGAAATACATAGTCCCACCTGTCAAATTTCATTTGTTTAGGAGCAGACAGAACCTCCATTAGAGTGGCTCCAGGAAAAAGCTTCAGTTGACTTCAGCTGGATTTGGTTTGGAGGACTCCTGACTGGGAACACTAATTTTGGAGCTAAGAATTTTTTAAAACGTCTGTCTTTTGAGATGAAGATTTTGCCATATATGTGTATATATTTCTAAACAAAAATTCAAGTCTCACCTACATTTGTTTTGAAGTCTCTTTCACCCATTATGTAGTGTTTGGAGAGGGCTTTTGAAGCCTGAAAATGGCATTAAGTGGCATAAATACAAGGGCTAAATATTATTCAAATGATCAAAACCTTGGACAGCATAAGGAGCAGAGCAGCTTCAACACAGGCCCATTTTTTAAGAGGAGAGCCTTGAAAATAAAAGTGTGTGTTATTTTGTGTCTCAGGCCATGTCTACATCTAAAATTTTGCAGCGCTGGTTGTTACAGCTGTATTAGTACAGCTGTATAGGGCCAGCGCTGCAGAGTGGCCACACTTACAGCAACCAGCGCTGCAAGTGGTGTTAGATGTGGCCACACTGCAGCGCTGTTGGGCGGCTTCAAGGGGTTTCGGGGAACGCGAGAGCAAACCGGGAAAGGAGACCAGCTTCGCCGCGGTTTGCTCTCGCGTTCCGCGAACACCCTGCAAACCGCAGGGAAGGAGACCTGCTTGCTCGGGTTCGGGGAACGCGAGAGCAAACCGGGAAAGGAGACCAGCTTCGCCGCGGTTTGCTCTCGCGTTCCGCGAACCACCGTGCAAACCGCAGGGAAGGAGACCTGCTTGCTCGGGTTCGGGGAACGCGAGAGCAAACTGCGGCGAAGCTGGTCTCCTTCCCCGGTTTGCTCTCGCGTTCCCCGAACCCCCGAGCAAGCAGGTCTCCTTCCCTGCGGTTTGCAGGGTGGTTCGCGGAACGCGAGAGCAACCCGCGGCGAAGCTGGTCTCCTTCTCCGGTTTGCTCTCGCGTTCCCGGAACCACCCAGCAAACCTCAGGGAAGGAGACCTGCTTGCTCGGGGTTCGGGGAACGCGAGAGCAAGCCGGGGAAGGAGACCAGCTTGATTACCAGAGGCTTCCTCAGGTATGCTGGGATACCTGCTTATTCCACGGAGGTCAAGAAAAGCGCTGGTAAGTGTCTATACTTGATTACCAGCGCTGGATCACCAGCGCTGGATCCTCTACACCCGAGACAAAACGGGAGTACGGCCAGCGCTGCAAACAGGGAGTTGCAGCGCTGGTGGTGCCCTGCAGATATGTACACCTCCTAAGTTGCAGCGCTGTAACTCCCTCACCAGCGCTGCAACTTTCTGATGTAGACAAGCCCTCAAACACAGACAACAAAAATTCTTCTCGAGAGAGAAAGGCTTTACTAGCTAGCTGTTGTGGAGCGTCTCAGTGGAGCACACAAACAGACGCTGCAGAAATCAACACGAGCACTGGAAAGAGACGAAAATAATTTCTCACCACAGGAAAAACACCGTCACAAACCACCTTGGCTTTAAAGCCGTTTTAAGGGCTCTCATGATCACACATGGCAGAAATCCCCCCTCACCTTTCAAATGAATCCCTCTGTGAGGGAACTCCCCTATCCCCTCCCCCCATTCACTAAGACCACGGGGGGGGGGGTTATACAACAGACACCCCTTTCCTTATCACCCCAGATACGCCCAGCAGGTCACTTACCCCCAGCAAGCAAACTTTCAGCTCCCTCAGAGCCATGGCCAGGGAGGCTGCTGCCTTAAAGAGAACCAGAGGCGCAGCCCAGCATCACCATAGCCTCCAACCTGAGCACACCCGCTGAGGAGCCCTCCTGGGCACAGGCAGCAGGATGTCCCGAGGAGACAGAGGACTCCCCTCCCGTCACTGCTTACAGGTAACCCTCTCTTCTCAGGCGCCACACACCAGACGCCATCTTGGGCAGCCCATACGAGTCACCTGACTACCCCCCCTTCCCTCAGGACCACACTTTTTTAAAGGCTGTAATTTTTTCTGTCTCCTGGGGCTAGATGGACGCTTGGGGGCCACCTGCCTCTCGGGCAGCATTTGTTTATTAAATCTAGTGAGTGGGGGGGTGAGGGTTCAGCCGGGGTCAGGCAGCTCCGCCCTCTACCCGCCCCGCCGTCTCTTTTCCCCATGTCCATTCCAAGATGGCTGGTAAGTAGCTCTCGCTCCCCTCTTCCTGCTCCGTGTGGGGTGTGCGTGTGTGTTGGGGTGTGTGGGTGATTAACGCCCGGTAACTTCGTGCGTGCCTCTTTCTTCCTCTGTCTCCTGTCTCTCCAGAGAGCCTTGTGAAACCAACCCCCCGTGTCTCTCTCTTTTGTTTTTGTTTGTAGGGATCCCTTTGTATTTTGTGGATTTGCAGGATGACTTAGATGATTGTGAGTAACTGTTTCTACTTGTTTTACTCATTCACCCACATGCTCCTTTCTGCACCGCCCCCCATCTCCCTCCCCACGCTTTCACCCGGCTTAGGGTGAAAGAAAGAGACTTGTGAGGCTCATTTGACTGATAGGTGAAAGATCAGAGAGGGCTTGGGTTTTCTCATTTAACACACAGACAGTCTTGAATTTCCATGTTGCTGCTGGCAGAGGGGTCTCTAATGGAGTCATTTCTGTGCGTTAAGCTACATTTTTAGGGCACCTTATGCCACCTAACTGTTGTGGTTTGATTTATTTTTTAAAATGCTCATTGACCCTGTAAGAAAGGAAAGGAGCTGGGGGCTTTAAAACGCTTTATAAAATGATAGGTTATTTTATTTTAAATTTCTCACTAAAACACACTGCAGAAAGCTGTGGGTACAGGAGGGAGAGAATTAACCCTAAACGAAAGAGGCTTGTCAGATCTGGATTCCTGGGATGGAGACCTGAGTAATGGGAAAAGGGGATAAATTTAATTCAGAACTGTCATACGCTATGATACTTTGAATGAGAGATGTTTCTAAATTGTTTTTATAATTTTTGCATGTCTAATTGTAACCCCAAAATGTCAATCTTTCATCATACACAGAAGATATAAGGTATTTCGTGTTTAGTAAAATGCCTAGCACATGTTTGGGTGTTGCAGAAATAATATTTTAAAAACTAAAATGCAGTTAATTGCCAGTGAAGGAGCCTACGTTCAGGTCTGTGTTGTTTATAAAGTTGAGAGACTAAGTGGGTGAGGTAATATCTTTCTTACCATCAGAAGTTGGTCCAGTAACAAGCTTTCAATCTTATACTGAGCTTTTCTTCATGTCAGGTTTATAAAGTTGACAGAAGTTCTGTTGCTTGCAAAGGACATTTCTAGCAGTTGGCCTAAGACAAGGACTTTTAGTTGTGATAATTTGAATGAGTGAGATTTTTAAATGATTAACTGAAACACACAGGACAACAATTTTTTACAAGATGGTTATTTATTTTGCATTTCTTATACCATTGTGAGAGTTGCAGTGATACGGAAAAAACGTATGATCACTTTCTGTGATTTAGACTCAGTCTCAAGTGCTAGTGAAGGATATTAGGGAGTTCAGTGTTCAACCTGTTACTGTAATACTCCTCCCTTCATCTAGTTTTCTACAAACTTTTCACTTCCTGCTGAGAGGTCTGTCTCGATGAAGTTGCAGGTCTCATACATTCTCCCTTTAGCATCTCTCACTGTGACTTTTTAAAAAATGTGATTGTACTACTTTCCAGAACTGCCACTGATTTGTTTGGAAGGAAACTTCACTCGTGGATTAATTTTGAGTCTGCTTTTAAAAACATCTCTACTAATGGCAGATTTTTACAGAATGCTTCAATGTGACATTTAAAATCTCCCTCCAAATTGTTTGTACCCTCCCTTATTTAGGCCCTGATTATGCAGTGAGCTCTGAACCGCAGATTCTTGTGTCTATGTAAAGCATTGTTGAAGGATTGGGGCCTCAGGTCCCAATCCTGCAAAGGGATGTGCATGTCAGAAGCTCCATTGTCAGTAGGACAACTCGCATACTTAAAGTTGAGCTCATACATGTCCTGCGTACATATGTATTTAGTGGCTTGAGGGCCACAGACTCCTAGAGTGTGTTTACATTGTAATAAAACATGGTGGTGGGGCTGTGTCAGCTGATTTGGAGTTAGGGGGGCTCAAGCTGCGGGGCTATAAAATTGCAGTGTAGACATTTGGGTTGGGCTGGAGCCCCGGCTTTGGGACCCCAGTGTGGTACTAACCGGCACTTTGGATTGCAATTTGGGTTTATCATTTGAAAAAAATTATGAGCGTTTTTAAAGTTGTTGCTTGTGAGGGACCTGTTCTGTATTGCTTAGACAATCCTGATTTTTGGGGGGAAATGGCAGTTCAGAGACTGAGGTATAAAAATTGTCTTAAAGCTAATTGAAAATTATATGGAATCACCCTTTAAAGTGGCAAATTTGGCAGGTCAGGATTTGTAGGGTTCTGCTTGTTTTTCCCACTTCAGTTCATACCTTTGTCTCTGTGGAATATTGGTTTTAAACAGAGACAGAGGGTTATTGCTTGCTAAGTTTATGCCATGACCTCAAACAACACCAAGTACCTGTGTTGAGCAGAGGATTTAAATTGGGAGGAGATTGGCTAATACACTTGTGTGTGCCCACACTGGATTTGAAAGAAGCTTCTCAAAGCTCAGTACATCCCACCTTAAAGTTCCATTAATAACAAGGGGAGCCAAAGTAGCTGGATCTGCAGTTTAAATCCATTAGTAGAGTTGAAAATCTGTTCTGTTTTGCTTTTCTCTGCCACAATTAAAATAAATAAACCCCCTAATAATCCAACCAGAAAACAGTCTGTTTATGTCTTGCCAACTAATTCTTCCCCCTTTGATCAGGGCCGCCGGGAGAGGGAAAGTGGGGCAATTTGCCCCGGGCCCTGCGGGGGCCCCCACAAGAGTTTTTCAGGGCCCCTGGAGCGGGATCCTTCACTTACTCCAGGACCCCAGAGCTTCTTTCTTTCAGGTCTTCGGCGGCAATTTGGCAGCGGGGGGGTCCTTCCGCCCGGGGACCCGCAGCCAAAGACCCCAGGCCCCCTGAATCCTCTGAGTGGCCCTGCCTTTGATTGGAAAGAGTGAAAGATCTCTATCTGCCAGCTGAACTAGTCTGTTTTCAATGCAAGCACAGTACAAGCAACAGTCCAAACTTCCCACAGTGTCCTGACAATGTGTCTTGACTGACTTGAAGAGTACCATCTCCAGGGGTGAAAGGGCAGTTCATTCTCCATGGCCAGTGAGTCCTTGGCTTCTTTGCCAAAACTATCAGCGGAAGTGTCATTTGTCCTGGTAACTTGACTAAAATAGTTTTATGATTGTAAGCCAACCTTCTGGCTTGGGGGATAAAGCTCAAGTTTGCCTCATCTGAGCAATTTTTTTTTATTATTTTGCAGTTTTGAATCTAGAATGGTGATAATGGAAAAAGTGTGCTTTGTATATGTCTATTTAATTTTACATCAGTCTGTCTGTACCACTATCAATTTCAGGTTGAAATAGATATAATGCAACATGTTGATTATCTCTACTATGGCATGGACAGAGCAAGAAAAATGTCCCAACTTGAAGTATTGTTAATGACACCTATTTAGTTTTGAACTACATCTTGAATTAAAAATGCAGTGTGAACTACTCCTAGCTGGTGTGAAAGAGCACCTAGAATTAAGATTCAAAATCTGAGAACTCAGTGTGTTGTCTTGATAGTTTGTTTTTATTACAAAAGGACCCAGAAGCCGCAATCTACGTCAATTGTGCTAGGTGCTGTGATTAGTCTCAAAGGGCATGTCTACACTGCAGTTGGGAGCTGGCTTCATACTGCAGGTAGATGGAGCTTTTGCTCGAGCTAATAGCAGTGTGGGCATGGTGGAACGGGTGACCGCTTGGGCTAGCCTAGCCACCTGAGGGCAAACCTGCCCAACTTTCTTGTTATGTACTTGGTTGGCTAGCTTGAGCCGCTGCCTGTGCCACTGTGACCACGCTGCTATTTATAGCTCAGGTGCTCGAACAGAGCTAGCACGTATCTGTCTACCTGCATTGAGAAGCATGCTCCTAGCTGCAGTGTGGTCATACCCTAAGGAAAAGGTTTTGGAGCATTTTTAAGCAACTCATTGCAATGAATCACTAAAACTAGATCTATGGTGTCTGAAGGAAAGAAAGTATTAAATAGTGGAGATATTGGTGAAGAGATTTAATGTGCTACAACTAATTTTATTAAAACAATTAAACAAAAAGAGCCAGAAGAGCTCCTGGGAATTATGGAATGGAAAATTTCCCCTAAATTCCAGGGGAGCTGATGGAGAAACTAATTGTGGATAGTGGGATACTGCACTTGAATAAATATTAGCTGAGGGTCAAACCAATACTGACTTTGTAAAATGCTTTTTAATTCCCCACTGTAAAAGCTTTCAAACCTGTGTACAATTATTTAAGAAGATTAAAATAATAAATGAAGCTGATTCTGTAGGTTTTTTTTTTTAAAAAAAACTCCTTTTGTAAGATTAAAGAAAATCTTGGTTAAGAAATGAAGTTTGATGGTGGATTTAAAAACTGAGAAAAATGTAGGGTATGATTGATCTTTGGTCTTTTTGGCAAATTAATAGTTCCACAGGGGTGGGTATTGGTATTAAATATGTTTATTAGTGTTTGGGTGGGGGAAATGAGCGATGAGATGGTGGCATTTGCTGATGTCATTAAATTGTTGGGATAGTAAAACCTATGGCAGGGTACGAAATTTAAGTACCTTTGGGATAGTCACATGATGTATTAAATTCAACTTCAGTAGTGCACATTGGCTACACTAGTTAAATTTCTTATACACTGATGGTTTCTGAACTTGTCCACCTGATCTTCTAAGTGGGAAAATATGGTAGACCTCTCAGTGGATAGTTTAATGGAACTGTGAGCCCTGTGTGTGTCAGCAATTGTGAAAGCATATTGGGTGCATTAGAAATAACAGTTCATGATTTTCTGTATTTTCTTTTACATGTGCTTATAATATATTCACAGTATTGTGTGCACTTTTGATTTCCTCACTTTTGGAAAGAGAGTTGAGATTAAAATGAGCCAGAGAAGGTCAGTGAAGATGGTTAGAGCTATGGTGGAGTTTATTTTGTATGAGTTAAGAGACTGCTAAAACTAGGATTACTTAACTCTTTACATTCAGTATGTAACAAAAGTGGTGTGCTGTGTAGCCGATACAAGTCATAAACCTGTGGACACTTACCTGTAGGCTGGTATTGTTTCTAAAATAATTAGTAATGCCACCTGCAAGAAGCAGAAATGGCTAGTTAAGTGGAAGTAAATTTTAGTTCCCAGGTTATAGGTCGCCTGTATACAGTACTATATCTTTGTGTGGCTATACTGCCCCTTCAACTGTCATATCTATAAAAGATAGTTGTGAAGTAGTTGGATGATTTAAATATCAAGAGAGAAAATACTCAGACCCTTATTTAAAAAACTAAAAAAAAAAAATCCAATAAATATTAGCCTGCCTAGTTATGTCATTGTGAGTGCATGTGTGGTAGCTGAATATGTATAAGTAAAATTGAAAAATTGAGCCTTCACGTTAATCCCAGTTTTCTTCTGCTTTGCTTTGTGTGCTTGATTCAGTTCTTACTCTAGTCTCTTGTTCAAATAGTTTCCTATGAAACTTCATATTGCAGTAGAGGGGGCCAGCTAGCTTTCTATTTTATTTTATTTTATTTTATTTTATTTTATTTTTAAAGACTTTGGTATCAAATTCTGTCATCAGCTGTGTGCGCACCATTCCCTTTGAAGGAAATTAGCTGTGTGCCTATCTAAAGGCAGAATTTGACCATACATACATAGAACACCCTGTGTCTGAAACCAACTTTATTGTTGTTCTAAATTTAATTTTATCTCTTGGCAGGAAGTCTGCAGTATGCTCCATGAGCCCTGATTTATAATTATGATACTAGAGGGGCATGGGCCCCTTTCTGTAGTATGCAAATGTTCCCCAATATTACTGATGGATACCTCTCTGTGAGGTTGGGGGAAAAAACCGTAGGATGCATATTGGGATGGGAGAGTAAAAAGCAAGTTTGGCATTTTGCAGCTACTTCATATGCATCACACCTGCAGAGTTGTGCTGAAAATGGCTATCTGCATAGTTTTCATATTTGTTGATTGATACTCCAAATAATATACCCATATCAGTTTAGTATTTATATACACTGCAGTATCACTCTAACACTCTCATTGGTAGTAGAGCATTTTAATGTGGTTCAGAGCCAAAGTTCGTTCTATCAGGCACGCATTCAGAAGATCTTTGGGGAAAAGTGTTGATCTTTTTAAAATTAATACTGTAATAAATGAAGGGTGAGAATGGAAGCGAAAGTGTTTATCTTTATTAAATGCAAGCATTTGAACCCTGTAAAGAGTGTTGTATCTGATAGCTTGGAGAGTGTAAATGACAGTGTAGATATAATGGTTTTAATGTACTGGCAAATTCTAATTTGAAAATGAATAGACAGATATAACAAATATTTAATGAATATAAAGAAGTCTTGTGCAATTTGTAACTAAAATCTCTCCAAATGGGATGTTATTTGCATGTCAGCTATTGTGAAGGTATGTTACTCTTATTAAAACAATAATACTTTAACATAAAGCTTTACTTCTTCAAAGCGTTCTGTATGAATCAGTTAATCTTCACAATGTCCCAGTGAGGTAGATTAAATATGATTATTCCCATTTTACAGAGCAGGAAACTGAGAAGCGATTAAAGATCCTTTCTGAAGGATGTTGCAGAAGTTCCATAAATTTCACTTGGAGTAGGACTGTTTCCAATGTGACTCTCCCACCCAAAGTCCATTGATGGAGTCTGTCAGAGCCAGGAGATGCTAGCAGGGATTTGGAGCAATCACATTTTTGAAGTACTCCGCTCTGGCTTCTCTCCAGCTCCTGGCATAAAACCTACTGGTCTGCACTGCAGCTCCGGGCTCTGCTCCAAAGCCCTGGATGCTAGATCATAATCCATTAGCCTATGCATGCATCAATTTAAAATTAAAGTATAACAGAATATACCTAATCAATAAGCTCAGTAAATACCTGATTACCTGTTAGTTTTATTGTGTTGTCTTAAGAGCTGCTTAATTTTATATATGCAACAATATCATTTAGCATTTCTTGCTCTTTGAAAGCTTCCACTAGTTTGAGAGACTCCCTTAGATGTATAATGAGGAATTCTGGTACAACCAATACCAATGTTGTAATTATGATCACAGTAATTACATAGATTATACTATATATGTGGGCTCTGTGTATAATTCTTAGCCAAATGATGTCAACAGGTGCAGAAATTGAAGTTCAAGGGACAAAGTAGAAGGTATAGCTGAATGGAGGTCATCTTTAATATACTATATGCAGCTTAATTTGCTGTTAAAGTTTATTTCTTTAAGGACAGAGGTTAGAAATATCTTATCCCGTGGATCAAACTATTATACCTATTATCTATGCATGGTCTGTAACGTTTACAGACTAGAACCCAGTGACAACAGATGGGGTGGAGAGCAAATACTGGCAGAGTACTGTTTGGGTACTGTTAGGAGTCTGAAATCACAAGAAAATCACACTTGCATGGAGATGTTTATGTATCTTCAGTGAAAAACTCCCAAATGTGTCTGCACAGTAAGGGAAAATTACTAATATTTATTATGGAAATTCTGATCCACCCTGCATTGCCTGTCTGAAAATAAATGAGAAACGAAGTGGATAAGGTAATGTCTTTTGTTGGACCAACTTCTGTTGGTGAGAGAGACAAGAAGTTGATCCAATAAAAGATATTACTTCACCCACTTTGTCTCTCTAATATCCCGGGACAGTCATGACCACAACTCTGCATACAACAATGAAAATAAATGGTAACTTTCCCATTCTGTCATTGTACAAGCCACTCTTATTTGATTTGTTTAAAATTTATCCAAATTAGTGTTTCAACCCCTTGCATTCAAAAAGTGTTAAGCTTCAAAAATGACAAGATTAACTTTATAATCATGAGGGGTTTTTTTTTAAATGAATTATGGTTTTTTTTATTTGCCTTCTGTGTTCGAGCCTTTACAGTTTATTTTCAAGCTTTTCACCACAATCACAGGGACTAGAAACTTTTTTTTTTAAAATGAAAGATAAGATTCTCAGGTAACTAATTGCACGATTCCAGGAGCTTTGGCTTCAAGAATTACATCACACATCACACAATTCACAATAAATTTGTGAGACTCCTTCCTCCCACCCCCGAACTGATTTTTGGCTTGGGTGCTAGTGTCTAATCAGTATTTTTATAGAGGTGGGATATACACCCCCAATAAAATTCTTTCTTCCCAGAAGACCAAAACAGTTTACTAGGTTCTTATGATATGTGTATCCCTAAAATGTCAAAACTTGGTCAAAATTTAAACAAATATTCATTTTTTTTCCAAGACAAAATCAAGTTTTTGTTCTGAAATGTGTGGTTTTTTAAAAGCATTATAAAACCTAATTTTAATATAAATATCTTCATGGCTTAAAGAAAAATGAGAAGTATTTTTGTTTGAATTTAAACATTAACTTACAGGGTTTGGGATGTAAACTGTAGTACTGAGCATGAGAATCTGAAAGTGAAACTGAATAGTCTTCACTGCTGAAGCTGAGTGGCAAAATGTAAGCAAACAGAAAAAACTGTGAAAAGTAAGATTATTTTTTCATTTTTAATAATCCTAAGGAATTATTAGTAACAGGTAAAGACAAGTTTCTTAGATATGATTTTTAACCAGACTGTACTTACTGAATAGCATTCAGGAACACACACAAATATTGAGAGCCTTAAGGCAGCACTATTTCCAAAAAAACATAAAAAGCTTATAGACATCGATTCTGGATGTAATTGTCCATGTAATCACATTTTTGATGAATCGCTATTTCTAAGAGATGATTATGTAAATTGAGTTTGGGTATGTCTACACTGTAGAGCTTTTTGTTGGCCATAGCTACTCCAGTGGATATTCAACATCTACCAGCAAAAGCAGTTCTGTGGGTATAGTTACACCACCTCCCTGAGTGATACTGTGTTCAAAAGCACTCTTCTGTTGGCATCTTTGAGTATACACCTGGGATTTTGCTGACATAGCTACGTTGGTTGGGTGTGTATGATTTCTCCCTCCTCTCCTAGCTGACATAGCTATTTTAGCAAAACTTTATAGCGTAGACAAGGGTTTCTCAAACAGGGGTCGCCGCTTGTGTAGGAAAAGCCCCTGGCGAGCCGGGCCGGTGTGTTTACCTTTCCCGTCTGCAGGTCCATTGGCCCAGAGCAGCAATCCACCGCCAGTGGGAGCCGCGATCTACACAAGCGGCGACCCCTGTTTGAGAAACCCTGGCGTAGACTAAGCCTTAAGTAGGAACTTAACATGAAGTCACTGACATGAAGGAGTTTTCCATTTTCCAAATATAAACCAAGTAGGGCTGAGACTTTCTGAGCCATCAATAGGAGTTAGATGCTTCCGCCGCAAACTCTGCTCATGTTTCCGCCGCAGACTCTGCTCTCCCACTCTTGCAGCTCTAACGAGCTTCCCGACTCCGTGAAAGCTGCAGAAGACAACCATTTACCGCCTTTTATCAGCCATCTTGAACTGAACAGCTCGTTTCGTGCCCTTTTTCCAGGATTACCCATGCAGGTGCCATAGCGTGGCAAGCACGGAGCCCGCTCAGATCTCTGCTGCAGTTTTGACCATTGTAAATACCTCGTGCATTATCCAGCACTATGTGCAGTAACTGCAAAACCGGACGAGGAAGCAACGACTACGCAATTACTATACTGATGAGGACATGGACGCAGACATTCCTAGAAGCACGGCATGTGGCGATTGGGAGATCATGGTGGCATTGAGCCTGGTTCGTGCCGCGGAACGCCGATTCTGGGCCTGGGAAACAAGCACAGACTGGTGGAACCACATAGTATTGCAGGTCTGGGATGATTCCCAGTGGCTGCGAAACTTTCGTATGTGTAGGGCCGCTTTCGTGGAACTTTGTGATGCGCTATCCCCTGCCCTGATGCGCAAAGACCCAAAATGAGAGCAGCCCTCACAGTTAAGAAGCAAGTGGCCATAGCATGGTAGAAGCTTGCAACGCCCGACAGCTACTGGTCAGTCGGGAATCAATCTGAAGTGGGCAAATCTACTGTAGGGGCTGCAGTGCTGCAAGTAGCCAATGCAATCATTGGCAAGCTGCTATCAAGGGTAGTGACTCTGGGAAATGTGCAGACCATTGTGGATGGCTTTAATGTGCCGAGGTTCCCTAACTACGGCGGGGCGATAGATGGAACACATATCCCTGTCTTGCCTCGGCACACCGGGGCAGCCAGTATATAAACAGTAAGGGTTACTTTTCCATGGTGCTGCAAGCACTGGTAGATCACAAGGGACGTTTCACCGACATCAATGTGGAATGGCCGGGAAAGGTGCATGACGCTCACATCTCCAGGAGCTCTGGTCTGTTTGAACAGCTACAGGAAGGGACTTGCTTCCTAGACCAGAAAATTACTGTTGGGGATGTTGAAATACCTATAGTTATCCTCGGGGATCCAGCCTACACCTTAATGCCATGGCTCAAGAAGCCGTACACATGCACCCTGGACAGTAGTAAGGAGCAACTCCCTCCTTGCAGGTGTTCACGGACAGTGGTTGAGTAGTGGTGGCGTCACCCCCCATAATTGCATGGAGCTCACGGTAGAAGCAGAATGTATGGGGCTGTGACCCAGAGCACCCATTTGGCTCCCTGGCTTTTTGATATGCTTTCCTGAGCTCCTTGATTTTTGTACGACACTGCTCTGTGTCCCTGGAGTAGCCTCTTTCCGTCATGGCCCTGGAGACTTTAGCGTACATATTTGCGTTCCTTTTTTTGGAACGTAGTTCTGCCATAACAAACTCGTCTCCCCAACATGCGAGGAGATCCAGTACCTCCCATTCGGACCATGCTGGAGCTAGTCTGCAAATCCGGGACTGCGTGATCTCTTGTGATGGTGGACTGTGCTGACAGTCACCTGTGCTGATGGTGACCAAACAGGAAATGAAATTCAAAAGTTCCTGGGGCTTTTCCTACCCACGTGGCTAGTGCATCAGAGTTGAGAGTGTTGTCCAGAGTGGTCACCAGGGAGCATTCTGGGATAGCTCCCGGAGGCCAATAACATTGAATTGCATCCACAATACCTTTAACCCGGGATTGCGATCTCGATTTAAGCGCTACTCCACTTGTCGAGATGGAGTACAGAAATCGATTTAAAGAGCCCTTTAAATCGAAAAAGCCAGTTTGGTCATGTGGACGGAATCTTTTTTTTTTTTTTTTTTTTTCCGAATTAACGTAGCTAATTCTGAAATAACAGACTAGTGTAGACCAGGCCTAAGTGAAGAGTTAGATTCTGTCTGAGCAGTTCTAAGCACTGTACTGATAGATGGCTCTGTTATGCAGAATGTTTCTAAAAGGGATTCTGCCAAGGAGATATATTTAATGCTGTGATTTCTTCTCTAACTGACATGTTGTTTGTTTTTAAAGTTGGGTTTGAAGACTATGGACCAGATTGTGATAGCATGAGGATAACTGCATTCTTGGACATCCCGGGACAGGATAACTTGACTCCGCTTGCTCGTTTGGAAAAATATGCTTTTAGTGAGAATATATTTAATCGGTAAGGACATGACAATTAAACTAATATTCCAAAAGACAAGGCTAGACATTTCTGCATTGTTGTTTTACTCCCCATAGTTTTCTAGCCATTATGTTAATATTTTTTATTTTATTTTGAATCTTATTATGGATTTTAAATGAATTATTGTTACTGTACCTCTTGTGCATTTTTAAATGCATATTTATTATAGGTTTTATTGCAGTAGAAACAGGATTATTGTTGTACATAATTTGTACAAGGGCCCAGTTTTCAATTTTGGCCACCGTAACAGGACATCTATATCCCACAGTTCTACATTTGGTTTGGGATGTAGCCGTACTGTGTACCTGTTCTGTATGCCTGAACATTTAAAAAGAAGATTGGCCATCCTTTTTAAGGTGCAAAATGCTGCACTTAGGAAGGAAAAATCAAGTATACAAATACAAAATGGGGAATAACTGGCTAGGAGAAAGCACTGCTGAAAAGGATCTGGGGGTTATGGTGGACCACAGAGTGAATATGAGCCAACAATATGATGCATTTGCAAAAAAGCTACTACCGTTCTGGGGTATATGTATGACCACAAGAGGTAATTGTCCTATTCTACTTGGCACTGGTAGCCTCAGCTCAGGTATTGTGTCCAGTTTTGGGCACCACACTTGCAGAAAGATGTGATCAAATTGGGGAGAGTCCAGAAGAGAGCAACAGAAATGCTAACAGATTTAGAAAACCTGACCTATGAGGAAAGGCTAAAGTAAACTGGGTACATTTAGAGAAAAGAAGACTGAGGGAGGACCTTGTAAGTCTTCAAATATGGTAAGGGCTATTATAAAGAGGACGGTAATCAATTGTTCTCCCAGTGTAGGTTGTTAGCAAGTTTTTCCTAATAGATCTAACTGTAAGATAGTTAAGTGCTGAAATAGGTTTCCAAGGGGAGTTGTGCAATCATCATCATTGATGATTTTTAAGAACAGGTTAGACAAATGCTTGTCAGGGATAGTCTATAAATAATGGCCCTGCCTCAGTGCAGGGGATTGGACTAGATGACCTTTTGAGATCCCTTGCAGCCCTGCATTTTTATGATATTCCCCTCTGCCCCTTCCCCTCCCGTTTCTCCCCCTCCCCCTAGCTGTCAGCAGAATGTTAAAGTGCATATTATGTTGTCCCTTTGCAGACAGATTATTGCCAGAGGTCTACTTGATGTCTTTCGAGATTTCAGTAATAATGAAGAAGATTTCTTGACGGTAATGGAGATAGTGGTCAGACTGTCCGAAGATGCAGGTTTGAGATTCAATTTCTTAATTTTTTAAAACTCCTTATTTAGTATTTGACTGGCTTACTACTGCTTGGTTTGGGTTGACAAATACTGTGTAAGAGTTCATTGAGCAGGAGGGACAGGTTTATGTACTGTGAACACCTTCTGACCTACTTCTTATTCAGCTCTCCACTGTACCTTTCTATATGTGATATATACTCTCTTTTTGGAGTGGTGTGACATCTGTTAGTGACTGAAGGACGTGGCTTCTGGCAGCAGTTCCACATGCAACACTTAGCAGCCAGGTGTAACAATGAACTCTTATCTTCTCTTAGTTTTGAAACCATACTCATTCTGGAGTATATCTTTGATCCATCTGTCTCTTCAGAGGAGAAGGAAGATGGAATGTGAATGTGTGAAAGCACAGGGTAGATGGAGCAAAACACACTTCCTTAATATACCTCATGTATCTTATATGACACCCATTACTGCAGAGTTTAACTATCTCACAATCTTTAATGTATTTATCCCATAACATCCCAGAGGTAAAGAAGTGCAGTTTATCACCATCTTGCACATGGAGAACTAAGACCTAGAGAAGCTAAGTGACTTGACCAAGGTCACACAGGAAGGCTTGGGAACAGCAGGGACTTGAACCAAGATTCAGACTTTAGCCAAGGTACTAAGGGAGTTAGGTACCCAGGTCCCATTAAAATTCTATGGGAGTTGGGTGCGTGACTCCCTTAGGTTCCTTTGAAAATCCTGCCCCCAAACTGTATTCCTTCATTTAAATTAGTGATGAATATTTACAAATTCCACTGAACTCAGCAGAAGCAGCTGGTTTTCTGGACCTCTAAAAACCAGGCCACTTAATGTAGGTGCCTAAGAATAGATCTGGGTGCTTAACTTTAGGCACCCAGAATTGAAAAATGTTGTTATTTCCCAAAACATTTCTCTACTTACTAAGAGTAGTTAGGGTGAAAATATATGTAAGCCCCCCCCACACCCCTTCCCTCCCCAAAAGCGCACCCACACTTTGCTTGTACTGAGTACATTATCATGGGCAAATTAACATGGATTGACAAATTTTGTATTTGAATTTCCTGATTTTTGGGGCAGGGGGGTTGGTTTAACATATGCATTAACCTATGGTTTTGGGAATGTTTTTTGGTCGCATGTTATTTATGTATCATTCAGTAAGTGATTGCTTTCTTTGGGTTATAGTGTACTGAGTTGACGCCTGAACTAGTTAACTGTTTAAAGTTTTGTTTCTATGATCTTTTTCCGCTTATTTCTTTTAAATGAGTCTGTCTTAAAAACAATTGGAAAATGTTAATTGCAATGAAGATCATTTCAAGGGAGAAATAGCTTTAAAAATACATATCTCTATCTTATCAGTAGTTATATGATTAATATGAAGGCAAAGTTTTTAACTATTAATTAGTGATTGATTACTTTCTCTATCGCTCTGTGAGGAGACTAAAAAATGTTGCCCCTTGGCATGCCTAAAGTCAGAAAGTAAAGCACAGGTCCCCAACCTCTGGGCTGTGCACTGTCTGGGACACTGGTGCTAAAATGCAGAAAACTTCTAAGTACTATTCTGCGTCCCAGTTGTGACTTTTAATGTTTGTATGGTACTTTACAGGTGATACGTGATAATTATTTTTATTATTAAACTACACCTGAGAATCCAATCATAGGATACTTTTCAAAAGATGAAAAAAATCCAGCGAACCTTAGCAAAACACAGGAAAACGATGTGAAAAATAATGTGTGCATCCCTTTTCTTTTAGACCACTAGCTCTGTCCGCATGCATTGGCTCATAGATAAGAGGTACTAGTACGCAGAAGCTGTAAGGAAATTAGTTTATAATGCATGAAAAGGGCAAGATTATCAAGGAAGATAGCTATCCATTTGTTTAAAAATATGGCTCTAAGTCTCTTGGGCTGATGGGAGGTTATATCTGAGACCGTTTGATTTGTCAGCTGACTTTTAAACACAGATATTCTAAATAGTGACTTTTCTAAAAAGAGGATTTTTTTTTTTTTTGGCTTTTCATAGTTTCACAAGAGGAAATGCCATTTATTGAATGTGTCTGGTTCTCACTTTAAATTTACTGAAGCCGTTTTGACTTTCTCTGTGCTGCCAGAGCCTACTGTACGGACAGAACTGATGGAACAAATACCGCCCATTGCCGTTTTTCTACAAGAAAGTCGACCAAACTTCCCAACGGCATTTTCTGACTATCTTATGCCCATTGTAGTGAGATACCTCACAGACCCTAACAACCAGGTAGGAAATCTCAGACTGTAAAAGCTGTATGGTTAATTCAGTATGGCATATGGACCTTTCACAATATGGAGGAGTTAAACATTGATTTCTATTAGTACTAATAATACTTAGACTGTATATAGCATTTTGAACATAGATCTGAAAAGCACTTTACAAAGGATGTCTGTATCATTCCCATTTTACAGATGAAAGAACTGAGACATAGAGACTGGAAATGACTTTCCTAAGGTCACCCACCAGGTCAATGATAGTCAGGAATAGAATCCAGGTCTCCTGAGTCCCAGTCCAGTGCTCCAACCAGTAGGCTAGTACCCAAAGTTAGATTAAAAGTCCCCTTAAAATCCTCAAGTTTTTATGTTTGTTACTAGGAATATCTTAGTTTTATTATTCATGAGCTTTTCACTGTTTTCTTGACTTTTTGCACTCCATTCAATAAGAACAGATGTTGACTTGACTTTTATGTTTCTCATAAAATACTGCATTTACAGTGTATTTTTTTTTAATCTTTTCTTTTTCATGTTACTAGGTTAGAAAAGCAAGTCAGGAAGCACTGCTAATACTGCTAGAACAAGAACTCATTGCTCAAAATGATATTGAAAATAAGGTGTGTCCAATTCTGTTGGACCTCTCTGCTCCAGACAGTGACGATGAGTACAAAGTGGAAGCAGTGAATGTAAGTGGCAGTGAAAAAGATTTTTTGTTTTAAAATTGTATCTCCTATTTGGACACTTTTTTTTTTTTAAATTGGTATATACATTGGTCAGTGCAAGGATGTGAGAGATGGACTTTGTATTCAAACTTTTAACTTGTTAATTAAGTAAACTAGTTAACTGAAAGATTAGTTTTAATTTTACCTGTATTTCTCAGTTGTCCAGTTACAAGTAATCTTTCTGTAAAGGACTGAGCAGTTTCCCAGCCCCCTTCCAGTGTCTCAATATGCATGTGTGCATGTGAGATTTAAACAAACACACACACACACCCTAAAAAAAACACAACAAAACTAGTGCATGAAAATTACACTGACTTGAGTTCTGGAATTTGCTGTCTTCATGCCTCAGCCAGTGATGGTAAAACATTTCTAGATCAAGGAATATGAGTTGATCAAGGTCCTCTTTTGTAAACCTTCTGGAGTAGAATTAAAGCCTGATACAATGAAAAAAACTTAGAATTATGATTAAAACAGAGATGCAAGATGGTATTGGCCATTATTTTGAGAAGTTAGAAACCAGTGTTAAAACCCTTGCTAAGCTTGAAATGCCAGCTTCAAATGTGGTAAGCCATTGAGGCTTGAATTTATGTGGTCATTAGTAACTTCTTGTATTGTGGCCCCAAACTTGCATCATTGTCATCAATGCAAGTTGTGCCATTAACTTGGATGGGAGCAGGCTGGGCTCTTAAACACTAATTTGAGTCTTATAAGGAATCTTGTCTAGTTCATAAGAGATCACCAGCTAAAGCTGAAGTGGTGAAGAATGCAATATGGTAATGAGAACAATGTCACAGTAAGATTTTTCAGTCTGCCAAAGATAGAAGCACTTTGTGAACCAATTCAAATAACTTTTCAACTAGTACATTTTCTGGGCCTGGTACATGTGGTCAGATAGAGGAAAATTCTGAGCCCTGCATCAGTGAAGTGTTTGGGGAATCCTTTGGACTCCCCTGCTTTTGAGACTGTTATTTATAATAACTCTTCTTGGAAAAATCTTTTTTATTTTTCTGCCTGTAAATGTTGTTATACCCACCTTATATAGCTTTCAGTCAGACAGTTAGTCAGACTTTCCAAATCTTATTTTCCTAAGTAATTTTCAAGAATAGGCATCATTATGGTGTTGACAGACAATTTCATTGAAGGCACTGTGAGGCTGCACCTACACTATAAACTAGGGGAATTATCGTCTGGCTTGCGTACACATGCTCACGGTAGCCCATAGCAGTATAGTCACGGTAGCATGCGTAGCAGCTGTGGAGGTACGACTTAGCCTGCAGAGTACAAACCCACCTGAAACCAGTGGTATGTACTCAGCACAGCTAAGCCATGCTACAGCTGCCACTACTTGTGCTACTTTGGCCACACTGCTATTTATACTCCCATTAGCTTGATGAGAGCTAGTGTGAGTATGTGTAAGTGAGCAGGGGAATTGCATCCTAGCTTGTAGTATAGATGTAGCCTAATGGTGTGTCGTGTCTACACTGCAATTGGAGGTGTTATTCCAGCACATATAGATGTAACCGAGCTAACTTTAATTTAGCTAGCTCAGGTACCAATAGTAGTGCAGACTTCAGCATGCACTAGTTGCCTGAATACGTACCCAGGGTCCCAGGTGGGCTTGTACAGCCTGTGCTGAAGCCTGTGCTGCTGTAGCTTCACTGCTCTTGGTATCCAAGCTAATTAGATTAAAGTTGGCTAGAGTATGGATATATGTGCTGCAGTTGCCCCCTCTGCTCCGCCCCCCCATTGCTTTATGGACATATTCTTAGAGACACAGTAAAACAGCACAGCTTCAGAATTACCTATATTAAAATTATAATGTAGTTGGCTTAACTATCTGTTTAAGAAAACTAATAGTAATTCCATCACAAGGAGATATTTTTTCTGTTTATAAAGTTCTTGGTATATAACGCTTTAATAAGAACTCTGTTATAAACTTGTGCCCCTTCCTCTGACTGCATCATCAGTTAATCTACAATCCCAGAGTAGTGCTGACATCACAGTGTTGACACACAAACAAGCAAGCAACAAAACCTATGTTAATTACAAGTGCAATTAACTTCATAGGGAAAAATCAATGTTCTCCATATCTGGGAAAAGATCAGAATCAGAGTTTATATTTTCAAGGTGGTAAGATTGTTAGAAACTGATAGCAAATAAAATTAAAACACTTGGCAGCATCCTTTAAATAGTTGCAAAAGTCATAATTTCCCCCAATGATCTCTTTTTGAAGTCTTCAGATTTCTACCCTGGTTCTTGTTAACTTTACAGACAGTATGAATGATGATTAAAGTCTTAAGTCTCAAGTGTCTTGATGAAAAAACAGATTCTGTTCACTTACAAGAAATCAGATTTGGGTTCAGCAGGGACCTCTGACACTTGACCTGTAAAATAGCTTTACCAGCTAGATTCCCCTTCCTTGTCTGGAAGTTGGTTATTGCTCAGGGAGACTTCCAGGGTGACATCTGAATAGCAGATGTCTTTTTGAAGGACTGACAGTTCCATTTAAAAAGTGGGATTGTACGGTATTCTTCCTTGGTTTTTATTTGGCATTCTGTCACAAAGATGGAATATTCTTGGGAACAGTACTTGTTTCAATGGAGGTAGGAATTATTATATATTTTTTGAAATATTAAAATGTAGAGTTCTATTCAGCCAATAATGTGTCAGTATGCAATTCCTGGCTCTGTGGGACACTGACCTTATCAATGGAAAGGCACGTGGAAGCCAGTAAGCCTTCCTCTCTCTGAAGTCACAGATTTGGGACTCTTCATGCACTATAGCGAAAAGACAGCTGAAAGTGTGTATATGGCTAAAGTAATTAAATGCTACAGGTAACATGGTTTGTGGTGACCTTTGAAATTGACAACTTCACACAGAAGCTTGAATTAATGAGGGTTTTTTTAAACTGAAATTTATAAACTAACAGCTAACTGAATCTGAATTCTATTGAGTTGTGCACTAACTAACCTATATAACCATGTTGTCTTAATCATTGTTTCCATTGTCCCTCCTACCCTTTGTCTGTCCTATGGTTGGTCAAACTCACTTGTTGTTTTTTGTCTTCAGTTTAGGCCCTGGTTCTGCAAAGAGCTGTGCACATGCTTAACTTTAAATACCTGAGCTGGCTAATTGAAGCCAAGGAGACTATTTGCATTCTTAAAGTTAAGCATGTGCTACAGTGTTTTCAGGATTGTGGTTTTGGACAGCACCTACCACAGCGGGGCCTCAATCCTGGTATAGTCCTCCGACACTGCTGTCACAAATATTTAAGTGTAATCCACACTGTGAAATAGTTTGAGAATTCTGGATTAAACCATATATAAATTGTTGATTTCTGTAACTCATCCTACGCAATTTAAAAAAATAAAATCTCAGTCCTCTAATACAGAAATGTCATGCGTAATAGTATGATGTCAGTGGATTTTGTAGTTTTAATAATTACTGGCAAGCAAAAACAATGTCAATTTAACTCATACAATAGTTGTATTTTAAAGTAGTAGTTTGCCTTTTGCGTTCAGAACTCCTCTTCTTTTTAGAAGGAAAACTGGAACTAAAAGTGCTTGGTGACTATTACGTTAATGGTTTTTCTCCCTCTTCTGTGTTATAGATAATTTGTAAAATGGCTTCTATGCTGAGCAAAACTATTGTTGAACGTATGCTACTTCCCCGTTTCTGCGAGCTGTGTGGTGACGGGAAACTTTTCCAAGTCCGTAAGGTTGGTATGACTTGTTTCAAAACTGAAACACTTCAAGTACATTCTACAGTATTTTTAACATCTACATCAAATTATCTTTAAGCATACTATTGATAGTAATATGATTTCAGACTTTAGCAGTGCCTTTGTTTCTCCTTTTTCAATGTAAAGGAATTTCCTTATACTTTTGATTTGTGTGTTCTATGTTTAAAGTATAACGCTCATGAAAGTGAGGTAACTATGCCATTGGCTTGAGCCAAATAAAGGCCTTGATTCAGCAAAACATGTAAGCGTGTGTTGGAAATTAAGCCACTCAGGGCCGTAGTGAAGATAGTTTTGTCAATACACTTAAGTACTGACCTGCACACATTTTTCTTCTACTCCATTTTTGGCAACCTCTTTAAAATATTCAGGTGGTGAACCCCTGCAGTCCACTGAGAGTCCATTAAAGTTGATGAGACTCCTCACTGATGCAAAGGTCCAACCTAGGGGTGTCATTGATTTCAACGGCGCTGTGTATGTACCACAGGGGGCTGCCCTAATGAATCTCTTGTCCAGGACTGAGGCCTTAGCATTTACAGGATTTAAATTTGTCAGTAGGATTTGTATTGTAAAAGACTTGCAAACCGCTGAGTCCAAATTTGATGCTTAGGAGTGAACAATAAGGGGTAAAATTCTTGACTCCAGTCAGTAGCAAAACTCTAATTTATTTCAGTGGGGCCAGGAGTTTACCCATAACTTTTATTGGTTTTATTTGTTTTGTTTTTAGGTTTGTGCAGCTAGCTTTGGCGATATTTGTAATGCAGTTGGACAAGAGTCCACAGAGAGATTTTTGGTATGTAAAATTTAAAGATACACAAAAATATTTGTGTTTTTGCTTGAGCTTTCATATCTGCTTTTACAACTGAAAAATTTTAACAAGGAAATAACCAATAATACTGTTTAGTTTTCTTTGAGACAAAAGAACAAACTTCTGGATAACTCTTTCTTGAATTTAAACCTGCTTCACTGGTTTAGTCACCATTGGTGACAAAAGTTTGTTTTTTAAAAAAGACATTTCGATTTTTTTTTAAGACACTGTTTATGCAATAAGGGAGGGTTCTTTTCAGTGAATTTATTAAATTATCAGGAAACAATCAACTTGAAATCTCAACAATCGTAAAAAATTGAGTTAAAGTAATTTCACGTTTTATACCTATTCATGAGTGGCTGGCAACTTTTGTAGTTTTACATTACAGTTTATTATATTTTAAATGTTTATTTTCTTTCTCATCCTGATGTTGTATAAAAGACTTGCATAAACAGTAGAGTTAACTTACAATATCCACTTTTCTTTAGGTAATAGTGAGTAGTTTTTCGGTGTCAGTGCAGGACAGGAACTAGCTGTACTTATTGCAAGTGAGAATCCTGGTAAAACACCACGTTTGTGCCACTAATATTCTGTCTATTTCTTTTAGCAAAAGGCAATGAAAAATCAATTTTGATTTGAGTGTGATTGCTGTACAGATATGTATAAAATAGCATTTTAACAGAAACACAGATGTGTTTGCAAAAGTCTAATTAAAACAAATTACTTTCTTCTGCACGTTTCTGGCTATTTTTCCTTTGCTAGACTTGTTAAATAAAATCTTGGAAACTTGTGTGAGAAAGGGGGAAAAAAACCAAAGGGGAGGAAGAGGTGGTGGTGGAATTTCCTGAGGCAGTGTTTCCAAATGAGGAGCTGGTCTGGTACTGAATAGGAAGATGGTGTATTTTGCAAGTTGACAGTTTTATCCCTCACCTCCAACATACTTTTTTTTTTTTTTAAACACAGTTGAAAGCACAAGAGAATTTTTGAAGTGATCTGATTTTTCTGTCCCCATCCCGCCACCCTCCCTAGACTAGAAAGAATTAGTTTCCCATGCTTAATAAGTTATCCTTATACCAAGATATGCTTGCAGAAAAGAGAGCCTATTGCTAATTTCCCCTATGCCCGTCCCCTTAATTTAAATGAAAGCAAGACACAACTGAGATGAATGGGGGATGGAAATTTTTAATTCTTCAGTAATTAATATAATTATAATTATTTTTCTTCTCAGTCACTACTTTTGCAACCTTTTTCACTCATTGCACACAAACTACCAACTACTTTTTTCCAAGTAATTAAACCAACTGAAAGTGGTATCTTGTACTGCAGCTTCAATACCTGTTTAATTAGCTATAGTTTCATTCATTTTTGACAGATTCCAAAGTTTTTTGAGCTCTGCTCTGATAGTGTTTGGGGAATGCGAAAATCTTGTGCTGAATGCTTTATGGCTGTGTCTTACACTACTTCCTCAGAAGTTCGCAGAAGCAAGCTGTCCCCTCTCTTTATCAGTCTCATCAGTGACCCCTGCAGATGGGTAAGTAGGTGGTGAGGTACCTCTGACCTAAAAGAAATTCATGCATGCAAGCTACCTTTTTCAATTACAAGGACTTTCAAGTGGCCAAACCAGTGGCTTAATAGCAAAGATAGGTCTCCTGTATAGGCACACGTGGTAATTCTCAGTCTTGGACCCTCAAATGGAGGACACTGAGGGCAGCATGGATGCAGCATGCATATGCTTTCTTCATGCAGACATGCCACCCTGTAAAATGTAGTGCTCATATAATTAGAGGACAGATTAAAATTCAATTGCATGGGCACATGTACAGTCCCCACCAAAGACTGAAAGCTGGTATGTTAGGTATGTGGTCTTCTGCTTTTTTTCGTTTCCATGTTCACTTTAGAAATGTAAAATGTCATGCTTAGAAGGTGGGTGTCATTCTGGGCCTTCTAAAATTTGGCCCATCAAACTTGGGGATGGTGCTTTAAATTTTTTTTGAAAAAGTGTTTAATGTAATCGCCATTATGACAGTGTTTTCATTGTCAAGATACTGGGTGCATAGGGCTTTTGGACCGTGTCTGTGAAACAATTATGATTTGACTTGAATCATGTAGTGAAAAATTAAATAAGTGAAATGAACTATATTTGCTAACGCGCATTTTGCTTCTTGAATCCCCTTACTCTGATGTCTTGCTTGTTCATGATAAACTCTAGTAGTAAAAATGTATTAATTGAAGCCTGGGCTGACTTAATAGCAAAGTATAACCTTGTAATATAGTAAGAGCTAAATTTGAGCCACATTTCATATTCATTATTAACAATTTACCAAAAGGCAGCATGGCTACAACATATGTCACATCTTTATTTTTGTGCCAGGTTCGCCAAGCTGCTTTTCAGTCTCTAGGCCCGTTTATTTCTACCTTCGCAAACCCTTCTAGTGCCGGTCTTTATATTCGGGAGGATGGGACCCTCAGTATCCGACCATCAGCACAGGATGTGACTTCCAGTTCCTGCCAACCAGGCAACAATGCAAACATCACATCTGCCAGTATGAACATTGTATCCTCCAGGTAAAGCTATGATTGAGGTGTGAAAAGGGAGAGGAAAACTGACAACATATTTTTTCCTCCACAGTCCTTTAGTTTTAGTTGATATGATCTTGTGTTTAAATATGTGACTGAAAATAAGACCTTTTGTAATGTAGGTGTAGTTTCAATAATGGTTTAAAATGTGGGCTACAAAGGTCTGATGAATTGCCACATGATTTAATTTAGCTACTTTAATGTTTCGCCAGTAATTTCTTGGAGGGGAAAGGGAAGAGAGGAGGGGGAAAATGTATTGAAACTAAAGTTGAAACAAGTAGTTCTAAAGCAGGATTTGTCCTCAAGTAGAATAGCTCCACTTATTATAATTGCTCTTGCTGCCTTATCTGGAGCATGTGTCTTTTTAACTTGAAAGTGCTGTTCTAGGGTGTATACCTTTTTGTTTTCCTAATGCTATGTCTCTGTTCTCAGTTTAGAACAACCAATAGAAATTAAATCGGAATCATCAACTGAAGGGACTTCAGCACAAGCCAACCCCTTGATCTTTGTTGAAAGCCCAAGGACAGACCTACTGAAAGGAAGTTCAAACAGTTGTGGTAGTCCTGGAGAGGCTCGTACTAGATTGTCCCAGAATGAGAATACCACTGCTTATGTGATAAAAGGCATTAAAGACTGTCACATAAGCAATTGCCAGGGAGTGAACTCAAGGTTCCAGTCTGCTGAGGATATCTTTAATACTTTCCTGTACTGGCGCCCCCCACTCCCTGATATAAGTCAGGATTTGGAGCTGCTTCAGTCCAAGACTGAGAAGCGTGAAGAAGGCTGCTCTGTGTCGAAAGCTATGTGTAAAAACTGTGTTGCCAGTAGTGAAATAAAAAAAGTGCTGGAAAGCTTGCAGGAGCACATAGATGATCCAGATGTTCAAGGTAAAAGCCTACAATAGTAGCGATATGTGGAGGTATAGTTTCTGATGTCTCATGCTGCGAGGGTTCCCTGCACCCTTCAAAGCTCCTTATAGCAGCAGCCCTTTCTTGCCTAAAGCCAAGTATCTCAACATGGAAGTTCCTGTGATTCCTGTCCCAGAGGGCTGACTGGGCTCATCTCCCTGCTCCAGGCACTGCAGCCTCTGGAGTCCCAGCACCACTCAGGTTTGGCCCAGATGTTATGGTGACAGACGTCCGAGTAGGCCAGATTTGAGTGAGTGGTACTGCAACCCCCTGAGGCTGGGAGGGGCAAACCAGTATGACACTGCAACCTTGAAGGTTGCAATGCTTGCAGTGGAGAGCCAAGTCCAGCCAGCCCGACAGCATAGGAGCCACCACTCTGGGGTAAGTGCGGGGCAAGACCCAACCACCCTGGGGGGGCAGGATCCAACCAATACCACCCAGGGCCTCCGCCCCCCAGACTATTTACCGAGTCACAATAGGCCATAAACATTTTCAAATGGGTCCTGAGCCCCAAAAGATTGAGAACCACTGGAAAAAGTGGAAGGAAAAAGTGAGTGGTGGGGACAGAAGGCACAATAAGAAATATCAGAACAGAAAACTCAAGGGGAGAAAGGTTAATGACTAGGAAAAGAGCAAGAAGTGAAGTGGAACTGGAGCATAGGAGTTGGCAACAGTGAGGTGTCGCATGACTGACACAAATACAGTAGAAAATAAAGAAAAGGGTTTGAGGCTACTAAGAAACAGTGAAGGAGTTAGACAGGTAAATCTGTATCTTTTCCATCATACCCTCTATTGTAATGTCCTTGCTTTTCATTATTCCTCAGCCAAGCAACCTTCCTCCCTTTCAAAATAAAAGGATGTGTGGATGCTCATTTCTCTTCCTTCCTAGCCAAGCTGCCAAAACCCTCTGACATACCTCTACCTGATCTGATTCTCATCTCTTTTCTGTGACCATCATCTCATCTCTTCCCATCTGCTCTTAAATGGTCACTGCTTTTGGTCCTGGTATATGCTCTCGTGTTTCACCTTTAAAATCTAGTCGCCGGGAGTTGGACCAATGTAAATATTTTGAAAGCTATTTGAAAATCTGAGTTCGGGGAGCCTTTTTTGTTCCTATTTTCACAGAATGGTGCATTACATAGAAATGAAGCTGTGTTCAAAACTACATTGGGAATCATGGCAAAACATACTCATTTTTGTTGTTTTGATCCATTCCTGAAAGACACTTTGAGAGACCTTCACTAAATACTTCCTCTTGCTTATATTTCATCAGAACTGGCTTCATCTGTGTGTATGTGATATTCTGGGGATCACCCAAACTGGTAAGCAGTTCTGTCACTGCCTGCCCTGTAACTATGGGGTGCCTTAATGCTGTGCTGCTATGGCTCAGATCCCTGACACCAATAGGTTGCCCACAAGCACAAGGTCTCACCCTGGCTTCCACCAGCTTAGTTACTCTTACAGGGTGACACCAACAGCCCTTCCAGTCCCAAATCTCGCCTAATCTATCCTCCCCAACTTCTTAACTACCAGAGTCTCAGACTTTTTCCCTCTAGTTCATCACTCCCAAAGGTATGAAACCAGCCACCCAGTTATCAGCTCACTTTTTGCACAACAGAGATCTGCTTGGGGTAAAAAATTCAAAGATGAAATAGTAAGGGAGAACAAACATACAAGTTACACAGTAAATAAATACAAAATGCAACTTCTTGATTTACACGTGTATGTTAGATACAGTTCCTTCTCTATTACAAGTTACCTGTTGCCTTTAAACAGTTTCTCAGCATATACCCTAACTGCAGGGGGGATCCAGAGTTTCACAGGCAGCCTCCTACCTCAAGGCTGGCCTTCAGTTTCTGGATGAAGGCCTCAGTTTCATGCTTTCTTTCTAAAAGTGTTCCCCACACACCCCACTCTCCTCCATGTTAAATTGTTTTAAGGATAGTGAAATAGGACATGATCCAGGGTTCCTTGCCATCAGAGATTTTCAGAGGTCTGTCCAGAGAATGGAAACAGATACTTATGTGTTTCTGCTGGAAACGGTAATACTGCCTCTAAATCTATGCTCACAGTTTATCTGAAAGATTTTGCTGAAGTTAATTCTTGACCTTTTTTTGCAGAGGTAAATATTTCTTCTCATGTTTCTATGCATTTTGTGTGGGTTTTTTTTTAAATCTCTCAGTATAAATAATTGTAGCATTAATACTCCTTTAAAATGAAGCACAGAATGGAAACTGAAGACCTGTATACGCTATGCTGGCGAAGGGTACTAGAAGGATGTGTTTTGTAGAGTGTGCTAATGTGTTGTGCTCTAGCTGCCCTGTGTAGAGCCTGATGGTGTGCTCTAAAAAGTACCTGGTTCACGCTGATGTTGTCCCATTTTACACAGGACTACGTTAATGTGAACTAGTTATCTTTCAGAGTGCATCATAAGGGTCTACACAAGGCAGTTAGAGTGCAGCCTCTTAGTGCTCTTTACAAATCACATCCATCTGGTGACTTTGCCAAGCTATGTAGAAAAGCCCTAACTGTGTCCCTGATCCCTTTACTTTATACAGCCCAGGTTCAAGTATTGTCCGCTGCGCTCAGAGCTGCTCAGTTTGAGTCTGTCAATGATTATGAGACCAAACACACAGAAGAGAGAAATGGCAAACTTCAGAATGAATTGTCCACTTTTGAAGCCAGCGATGCCACTGTGGAGAAGAACACTTTGTCCTCTTCATCATTCCAGGATGATGTAAGCAACCAATCTACTACCAGCATACTGAAAAGCACAGTAAGTATGCACTCATCCTCTGGATAGACAAGTAAGCTCTTAAGGTACAGACAATGTCTACCTCCATTTGCCCAGCAATTAGCATAACAGTGCCCTGTTCTTGATTGGGGGCCCTAGATGCTACTGTAGTATAATTTATTATATTCACTTATTATATAAAAGAAAATTTAAAGTTTTTCAAGGAGCTTATTTGTATTTGGGTTCAGGTGAGCCAGGAAATAGAAAGCTTTGAGTGGCAGTACAGGAGCTTCATGGAAAACAAACCTAACAAAATCTTCCCTGTTTCTGAAGAAAATATAAGTCATTTGTCCCCAGACAAGGGACTAAATCAACCAGCGGCAATACACATTCTTCCTTACTGCCATTTTACAATACTCTTAATGTGCATGTAGGCTAAATAGGAAAACTTTTTCACAGTGCTTGCAATTTTGTCTTTGTGATGAAGCTAATCATAGGAAGATACTAAAACCATGCTTGTCCCCTAAAATAACACATTCATTGCTAGCATGTGTGTTAACCACAACTTGATGTTCGCCTTTCATTCCTCCACAATACAGAAGTACATTTTTTTAATCACCAGCATTTTATTAGGAATTCATAAGGAGGCATGCTTCACAAATTGAACTTGGATTTGAGTTCACCAGAACAGTTCTTCACTGATCTGTGGGAAAACAAAAGCAGTATCTTGAGGGAAATACAGGAGAATTAGAGTTTTCGGGAGTGTACTGCAAAATGAATAAAACTTTCATCAGTGTATTATTTTTGCTGAAGGAAATATATTGAGCTGGTTTGTCAGTATCTGCTAAATTGGCAGAGAGAGTAGAACCTTTAGAGAATGAATAAGAAACTACCTTCCAGTATCTGAAGGATGTTGGGTTCATTGCAATTACAATTAATAATTGATTATACCTTTTTAAACTATTGAAAATATTCATCAGTTACTCAATCTAAACATGGTTCTGAATTCGGAGTGTGAGCATGAAGGCAGAGGCGTTATTTCAACATTGACCTTTTCACTGAAATCAAAATATTCTGGCAAGTGTCCCATGGACATTTTAACAGTCATAAAATTTGGTTAAAGAAAGTCCTTTGGGGTAATAACTTTGTTGCCATAGTGAGTCAATAACTAGATGTGCAGTATCTGTTAATCATAGTGATTGTTCTTGATCTGACCTGCTATTCGTGAAGCTTAAAACTGATCCTTTCTTGATTAAGACGTTGCATAGAATCAGTTTTGTTGTGGGTGATTCTTATATGGCCAAATTCTGCTTGCATTACTCACATAAGTAATCATCTTGACTTGGCTACTTACATGAGTAGTGTGAGCATGATTTGTCCCTCAAAGACCTGCTCTGTGTCTGAATTATGTTGCTCTTCAGTGTAATGCTTTGAGATATACTAAAGAGTAGTTCTGTAATGAAAGAAAGTAAAACTAACTGTTTTCATCATAAATACTACATCCTTTTACAGGAGTCAGAGGAACAACACAATGGGACCATTGAATTTTTAAAGAAAGAACAACATAATAATCCACTCATTGAAGATGATAAATCTAAGTTACAGGTGATTTAAAATATTCATTCATGATGCCTTACCCTCAACTCTGACATTTCTTTGTTTGTCTGTAATGTGATAATTTGTAAACACCTGTCCAATCAATTCCATAATTTCAGAAAATATTCTAGGCATTAATGAGTAGAACTCTATTGATTTTGATAAAATAATTAATGGAAATCCAGGCTTTTCCTTTTCCAGGCAAGCCCACAGAGTGCATATTTCTGCTGCAGACAGAGGAATCTCTCTGGTGTCCCCAGCTGCTGCCTACACATCACAGGCAGCAGCTTAATATGCTGCTCTCACCGGGTGTACAGATTGGCCTACAAGCAACAATTTCGTTGTTAAATTGCCAGAGAAGTTTATTTAAGCAGAACTGCATTGGAAAATCTAGCTGTTAGATCTAGCTGCATAAAATAACCTGATGCTGCACCCAAAATGATGTTTATTCAGTAATAAAATCAACCTTTGCTATCTTCCTGATCTGACACATAGACTGTTGCCTACTGCTTTGTCTAAACTGGATGACAAGCCACCCAAGGTAGTGACTCATGCTGTAGTTTGTTGCGCTTGCCTGACATAGGGTGTGGAGTGTTCAGTCATTTGTTGTTCTGTCCTGGCATGTGCCACTGGTGCACTTGCCATCTGGTTAGAGGCAAGAGAGAAGGCTGTTCTAGAGCAGCTGTCTTTCCATGCTGATGATATCTTCCTCTTTTTTTTAATTTATTAATGTTAATAATTTACTATCTTTGTCTGTAGGATATCATACCTCAACCTTTATTAGACCAGTACTTGTCAATGACTGACCCAGCTCGAGCCCAGACTGTTGACACTGAAATAGCAAAACACTGTGCATATAGTCTCCCGGGGGTGGCCTTAACTCTGGGCCGGCAGAACTGGCATTGTTTGAAAGATACGTATGAGACCTTGGCAGCAGACGTACAGGTAAAGCTGAATTTTCAAATAAGCATTCAGAATTCTAAGCAAATTATACAAATTAGAAATATAAGCGAACTATGCTGTAGTTTACAAGAAATAATATCTAAAATTGACAGTGAATAAAATTTTGTGATCAATCCAGAATGTTGGGCCAGATGCACTTTTTTTATTTAAGAAAGGAAACTTTATAAATGACACATGCTATGCAGCACCTGGCTTTCGTGTAATGGATTCTGCTTTTTCTGCCCATACCCTTCAAAATATAAGTGTACTTCTATTTAAGAGTTGCTCAAGTATCTCTGTGGTGTTTAATCTAGATTGTCTTTTTTTTAACTATGGACAGTGGAAGGTCCGTCGGACGCTAGCTTTTTCCATACACGAGCTGGCTGTTATTCTGGGGGATCAACTAACAGCAGCTGATCTGGTGCCGATCTTCAATGGATTCTTAAAAGATCTGGATGAAGTGCGGATTGGAGTTCTTAAACATCTCTATGACTTCCTTAAAGTAGGAGATTATATAGCAGTTTAAATTTTTGCTTTCATTTTCTTAGGCACATTAAACCTCCATTTTTCATGCAGCAATTGTCACAGAAGTTTTTTGTGGATTCAAATATATAATTTAATTTTTTTTGGGTTTTGGATTTTTTGCAGAGAAGTTAATTTTTTAATTAAGGATCCTCCACTTTCTCCTCTAAAACTCAAACTAAATCCATGTGAAAATCTGACTTTGTTTGCTTACTTTTGTAAACTGTTGTAGTGGAACTGTGTTCAAAGCAATCTAAGTGGCCTATGATCAATTGAGAAATGAAAAGGTATCAGGTCATCAAGTCCATCTTCAGGGTCCATTGCAAGATTGACCCCTGTGATGGTGTTTTTAAAAATGTTTTGCCCAGTCTTGTTTAAAATGTCTCCAGAGATGGGACTTCCACCATTTCCCTTGGAAAAGTAATACAGTGTGCACTCAAGTGAGGGCAGGCCTGAACTTATGCTCTCTACTGACCTTAGCTGGTAGAAAAAGTGTGACTGAAATAAATCATCTAAGGATTTGTGTGAATGCTATGCAGGCCTAATTTGTTCATGCATTATTTGAGTAACTGCACAGGCAGAAGTGCCTAAGTAGCCCTTGGCATATGTAGCTACCCCAATTGGGTGTGCATAACTTTCAGAACCTGGGCTTTAGTTTTCTGAAGAAAAAGCAGATTCCCTGTAAACTGTAATCTGATTTTAAGAGTTCTTTCTAGCAGGAAAATACAAATAAACAGCAGTGACAGGGAATAACCCTGAAAGAAGTGAAAAGTATTTTATAAAGCTTCAAACAAAGTTTTGAACTGCTGGATTAATCAGTTGTATTTACTAATCAGTTGTTTGTGGAATGACATTTCCTGTAGTTGCTTCATGCAGACAAAAGGCGCGAGTACCTTTACCAGCTTCAAGAATTTGTTGTGACTGATAACAGCAGGAATTGGAGGTTTCGTTACGAGCTGGCAGAGTAAGTAAAACTTGTTAATGTGTGGTTCCATTACCTTTCATGGTAATGTTCAGAATTGTAACACACCCTGAATGTGAGTAGAAGGCAGTAGCTTTCCATTTAAAGGGACATGGAGATTATTTTTAGGTTAAACTTTGAACTACGTGAAGACCAGAAGATCTTGTACAGTAGCAACAATTTAGGTTACAACATATTGCCCCACCAACGAGCCTTAGCTCAACCTTTAGGGATCACCTGTTAGATGAGAGGATAGATCAATATCTGTTATCATTCACCTCTGCTGAGGCAGCCAGCCAAAGGTGCCAATTATAGTGATGGACTTGTGATATGGACTCTATCCATTAGGAAGTGTACCATCAACTTATTTCATATAGGCCCCTATCTTGCTGAACTGTACTCCGACAGCATTTCTCATTGTTGGCAAATAGTAGGGTTATCTAACTACATGGGAGCAGTGAGTATGAATAGGTAATTTTACACTTGTATATAGCATTGGTAGATATTTTAGAGTACTGCATAAAGTCTAGTGTCCACAATTTAAAAAGAATGCTGAAAATTAGAGTGGGTGCAGAAAAGAGCCACAAAAATGACTCAAGGGCAAATGCGTTACAGTGAGAAACTTAGAGTTCAATCTGTTTAAATGATCAAAAAGAAGATTGAGAGGTGATTTGACCCCAGGATAAAAGTATCTTTACAAAGAGAAAATAGCAGATCATAAAGGACCGTTTAATCTGGTGGAGAAAGGCATAGCAAGAACAGGTGGTAGATGCTGAAGCTAAACAAATTCAGATTAGAAATAAGACCCACGTTTTTAAGAGTGAGAGTGATTAACCGTTGCAGCAAGCTACGAAGGCAAGTGGTGGATGCCTTTGAGTCAAAGCTAGATGCCCTTCTGGAAGATATTATTTATTAATCATGTTTACTATCATAGGGCCAGCCAATGATCCCTTTTGCAATAGACCTGTATAAATAGAGTAGCAGGTAGAGTCAAATGCAGGTTATTGAGTTTGATACAGAAGTAACTGAGTGAAATTCAATGGCCTGTTATATACAGGAAGTCAGACTGTTGTCAAAGGTTCCCTTCCAGGTCTTAAAATCTATGAAACTCTGGTAGATTATGTTAATGCTCATTCAGTTAGTTGTATGTCAGCAGCAAGAGCCAATGACATGTATGATTCTATTCAGTTCTAGTGCTTATATGTAAATCAACAAAATGTGTATGGCATTGGTTTTTCCATTTGTACAATTAGTTGACTCATTTTGGTGTTTTTGCTTAAGTGGGAGCGGAATGGGATGGAATAGGGACTGGTAATGGTTCTAGTAATGGTGGCTTGTTTCAATATGATTTTAGGATCTAAATGGCTAGCCTGTAGATAGACACATTCCTTGATGTTTCTAGCTACTTAAACTCTTTCCATAAAGCATTTTAATGCATACAATTAAAATACTTTCCTTCACAGTAATCTTAGTTCAGTAGGTTTGTTTGAGCTGTTGAGGTTTTAACCCCCATACCATGCTGCTGGTGTAATGTTATCCTTGTATTATAAACCCAGTGAGGAAAATTGCAGTGAATGTTGTGTTAAGTTCCCTGACATCTAGTGGGAGAACTTTGTAACGTCGGTATTATTTTTTTTGCTGTGATTGGCAGAATTTCACCAGCTACTTGTTGTTCTTATGGCTATAATATATGCAGTTTCCCACCGATGATGCAACTTAAGTAGGAGATATTTACATATTCACTGCAAATATTCAAATATTTCTCATCTTAACTTCCTAAGAGTATGTGTGGTTGTGTTCTGTAGTTAGGAAGAAATTTTCCATTATAGCATAAAAATGTCAAAATTCCTCAACATTTTTATCTAATAATAAACTATTTTAAAGTATTAGTGAAGAAGGAACGAGTGGAAAGTAAGATAAGGAATTTTGAGAATCCCTGAGTAACTTACTTTTGTAGTTCGATAATGTCCTTATACACCTGCAATTTATGTCAAGTCTCGTCACTGAAGCTGCATTTTTTTGTATTTAATTTTATTGAAATGTAGTAGTTCCTATATAAATTTTAGTCTGTCTGGGAGACTAAACAGAAGAACAAAATCCCAAAGCTTTGCATAATGAAAAATGATTGTTCTCCCAGATTTTCAACAACTTTGTTCGTGAAACCAAAATGATTTTGCCCCATCTTCAGCAGGAAGGCGATTAAAGAAAAGAGGAATGTTTTGACTCAACGATCCCTTGTATTTCAGACAGCTGATCCTGATATTAGAACTCTATAACCCCAATGATGTGTATGACTACTTACGGCACATTGCGTTAACTCTGTGTTCGGATAAAGTATCGGAAGTCAGGTGGATCTCCTTCAAACTGGTAAAGCATTTTACATGCCAAAAAAATTTATGAAAAATGTATTTAATAGCAACACCGTTACTTGAAAAGCTTATTGAAATTATATAGTAACAACAGATACTATGAACATAAATGTTTCAACTAGACCCGGTCAAAAAATGAAGAGACAATTTTTCATGAAGTATTGTGAAGTAGTTTCTGTGCTCCAAATGGTTTTTTTGTTTTTTTGAATTTCAGTTGTCAAAAAATGACTGCAGGGAGGAAAAAAAGAAGTGGAAAGGAAGGGAAAAAAAAACACCAAAATGATAAATGAAAAATTTCAACAAAATCTAGTTTTTGAAAAATTTTATTGAAACATTTTTTTAAAATTTACAAATTTTAAAATTTTGAAAAAATAGTTTTTTCATTTAAAAATATCTTGTTCCAAAAAAATTGAGACTAGCTTTAGTTTCAACATCTTCCATGTACGCTTATTTTTTTCTGGGCACAATACAATTATACATGCACTTTTGCAGAGACAAAAGTGGTGTGGAGAAAGTAAATAAGGAAGTGTTATTTACGCCTCAGAACCCAAGAATTAGGAGTCAGCAAATGAAATTAATAGGCAGCTGGGTTAAAACAAAGAAAAGTATTTCTTCACACAATGCACAGTCAACTTGTGGAACTGTTTGCCAGAGGATGTTGTGAAGGCCGACTATAACAGGGTTCAAAAAAGAACTAGATAAATTCATATAGGATAGGTCCATCAATGGCTATTAGTCAGGATGGGCAGGGATGGTGTCTCTAGCCTCTGTTTGCCAGAAGCTGGGAATGTGTGACAGAGAAAGAATCACTTGATTACCTGTTCTGTTCATTCCCTCTGGGGCACCTGGCATTAGCCACTGTCGGAAGACAGGATACTGGGCTAGGTGGACCTTTGGTCTGACCCAGGATAGCCATTCTTATGATAAAAGGTGAAGTCCTGACCCCACCTGAAATCAGTAACAAAACTCCAGTTGACTTCAATGAGGTTGGGATTTAATGCAGACTTTTTCAGGTGCATTTTTGCAAAGGCAAAATCAGAGGTTCCTGAGCAACATGGTTTAAAAAATTCTCACCCACAATCTATTACATTAGACTTCTGTTTTTTTAATTGTGGCTTGATAAAAGTTTACAGAATGGACTGGGCATTGAGTATATTGACTAAATACTAATTTTACAAATCTACAAGCCTACTAATTACATGGTTAATGAACAGAACTATTTTTTAGACATATTTAAAGATAAAGGGGGAGTTTTAATGTATGTACCCAGGTCTTCATGGACTTATTTTTTTTAAACTTACTGATAAGAATACATATGTATAAAAGAGATTAAGGAAAACCTAGTTCTTTTTTTAAATAAGGCTAACTCGTATGTACAGAATGACGGGAATACAAAATGAAATCCTGACTACTTACTATAATCTGATGTGCTGTAGTCCTGATACAATGTGCAACATTGCACACTGTGGTGATAAAGTATTAGACTCCGCTTGGAAGATGTGGCTGCTTTGAAGGGAAAGCTGAACTCTGAATTTCCCTCCCTCGTGTCATAGTGTTAATGGTAATTTTCTTTATGAATGATCCACATATGAGTAACAGCTATTTTTTTTCGTCTTCCTCAAAACTAAGATTCTCATACGTAATCATAACTATTCAGGAGATAGCAGCACAGTTCTCTTGAATTTATTTCTAATAACTTCTTTGAGCCCATTTTGTATCAGACCTTTCCTGTTAAATATATATGCCTTCTGTAGAGAAGGACATGCTAGTAATCAGATACATGGAAAAAGTAGACAAATGCTCTTACTGTTCACTGTTCTTTCCTGTAAGTTGGTCTTATGCTGTAATATAGTTTTGTTTAATAGTGTTTAGTAGGTAGAGAACTTGTCTATATGTTGGCACCACAGACATCACAGGATTTTCTCTTCACTGCTTTGGTTCTCTACAGAAAGGTGGTGGTGTTGGCGGTAGTGGCGGCAAGGATATCACTGAGACCATCCCAAAGTGGTGGTGTAACATTTCTTTTAAAACCAGTGTTTTAGTGAGACAATAGCAAAGTAGACAGTTGGGTCAGTAAAGAAGCTTAAAAATGGCCTCTTCTCTCAACCTTTGTGTTTCAGAGCTGTGCTAAGTAAAGCTTTTGTCAAAACAAACAACACTATAGTTTAATGATACCTATAGTTCTGCAGAGGTTTTGGCATTCCTAAGTAGTAGTCTTCAAGTAAAGTGATGCCACTTAAATGCTAGTATTCACAGTCTAAGGGTATGTCTACATCTACAATTTTGCAGCGCTGGTTGTTACAGCTGTATTAGTACAGCTGTATAGGGCCAGCGCTGCAGAGTGGCCACACTTACAGCAACCAGCGCTGCAAGTGGTGTTAGATGTGGCCACACTGCAGCGCTGTTGGGCGGCTTCAAGGGGGGTTCGGGGAACGCGAGAGCAAACCGCGGGGAAGCAGGTCTCCTTCCCCGGTTTGCTCCAGTGTTCCCCGAACCCCCCTGCAAGCAGATCTCCTTCCCCACGGTTTGCTCTCGCGTTCCCCGAACCCCCGTGCAAGCAGGTCTCCTTCCCCGCGGTTTGCTCTCGCGTTCCCCGAACCCCCCTGCAACCGCGGGGAAGGAGACCTGCTTGCACGGGGGTTCGGGGAACGCGAGAGCACACCGCGGGGAAGGAGACCTGCTTGCGGGGAGGGGGTTCGGGAAACACGAGAGCAAACCGCGGGGAAGGAGATCTGCTTGCGGGGAGGGGGTTCGGGGAACGCGAGAGCAAACCGCGGGGAAGGAGATCTGCTTGCACGGGGGTTCGGGGAACGCGAGAGCAAACCGCGGGGAAGGAGACCTGCTTCCCCGCAGTTTGCTCTCGCGTTCCCCGAACCCCCTGCAAACCGCGGGGAAGGAGACCCGCTTGGGGGGGGATTCGGAGAACACCGGAGCAAACCGCGGGGAAGGAGACCTGCTTGATTACCAGAGAGGTATCCTCAGGTATGCTGGGATACCTGCTTATTCCACGGAGGTCAAGAAAAGCGCTGGTAAGTGTCTACACTTGATTACCAGCGCTGGATCACCAGCGCTGGATCCTCTACACCCGAGACAAAACGGGAGTACGGCCAGCGCTGCAAACAGGGAGTTGCAGCGCTGGTGATGCCCTGCAGATGTGTACACCTCCTAAGTTGCAGCGCTGTAACCCCCTCACCAGCGCTGCAACTTTGTGATGTAGACAAGCCCTAAATCTCCCCTCTGATCTTTTCACAGGTTGTGGCAATACTACAGAAGTTCTATGCAAATAATGCAAATGCATTGGGATTAAATTTCATTAATGAGCTTGTAGCGAGGTTCCGTCATTGTTCCAAGTGGATTGGAAGACAAGCTTTTGCCTTCATTTGTCAGGTTAGATTGCTTTTTTACATGTATGGGTGTATCAACAAATAATTGAGAGGATTTATAATGCTGGCAGGAATTGCTTTCAGAATTGGTAAAGAAATATAGAGCCATTCATCTCCAGAGTATTTAAGAACTATTCCAAATCAGTAATGAGTGAAAGTCATTATCTTCTCTGGGTGGTTCAGTGGCTTGTGTGAACTGACATGTCCAAATCACAAAAGCAAACCTCAGAAGTAGCACCCTCTCTTGTCAGCATTCTTGGCAACAAAGCAAAATATAGATGAGACTGAAAACAAGCTGTGTTTCGTGAAATCCACCTATAGTACTGGCAGGAGCATATCATCCTGCTGTGACAGGGACTATAAAGTTCACATGTGCTCTTTGAATTAGTGGTGGTTGCGGGGTGCCCAGAGTTGGTGGAGAATGGGTATGTTGCTAAACTTGTTTGCTACCGGGAGGAAGAGGAAGGGAAGTGGTCATTGACTGCCCTACTCTTCAGTTTGGTGGTCAATACTAGCCCCTGAAAAGGCCATATATCATTTCTTTAGCCAGGGAAATGATTCATATTAGTAGTTAGTTGTAAGGCAGTGGGAAGAGGAGAAGCAAAGTGTTAATGATTTCCAGAATGAAGATTGAAAGTAAGTCCACTGCCTTCATTGGGCCAACTTCAAATGAATCCGGACATCCTAAATTCATATCTAGACAAGGTAGAATGACTAAATGATACTTATCCTTGAGTGGGTCAATCAGATACTTTGATTGCGGTGTCCTTCCAGAAACTTGCAGAGGAAGGAAGGGCCATTAAAAGAAAAAATATATATAAGTAACCTCCCCTTTGTTGTAAATATAAATTTAGGCTGCTTGTATGGAACAATATACAATTGAGAGTTAGGAATACATCTGAAATACTCAGCCAGACAACTAACATTTTTTAAATACAAGCTAAACTTGAGGCAAGTTGGAAAAGAATGGGAGAGAATTGTTTTTGTTAAAGATACACTGATTATTCACCTTGCTTTATCTTATGTTCTGCTCTTACCTCCATAGGCTGTAGTAGAAGAAGAGTGTATGCCTGTTGACCATTTTGTCGAACACTTACTTCCCAGTCTTTTAAGTCTTTCTTCTGATCCTGTGCCAAACGTAAGGGTTCTGTTAGCCAAGGCTCTAAGGCAAACGCTGTTGGAGAAAGGTATGCTAAACTAATTCCTTTGATGTAAGAACTAATTTCTCATTAATTCCATCATTTCTGTAACACCGCAGCTTTTCACAAATTGGCTTGCTCAACTGATAAAAAGAATGTTCAGATTTACTATATAATAAAGGCAGAAACTAGAACATTGTAATTTTGGGATCCTACATTTAAATTCGATCTTTGCAGTGCTTGATATGAGAACACAGGCTTGTTTTTCCTTTCAAAAAGTTTTTTTTCTGCTAGCATTAAAAGGCTACTGTATATCCTCTGTAGTTTGTCACCCTCTTGTGATTTTGACACACACAATACAACAGATGTGATATTCTATTCAGTGGAGAGCAGTTGAATGCCTGTTTATAGTGGGAAAGTCACATAGCATTTTATATACATTATTTAAGGCAGGAGTTTTCAAACTTCATTGCACCGCAACCCCCTTTTGACAACAAAAAAATTACTATATGACTGTAAGAGGGGGGACCGAAGCCTGAGTCTGCCCAAGTCTCACTGCCCAGGGGGCAGGACAAAGCCAAAACCTGAGCCCCACCACCCCAGGCGGGAAAGGTGTTAAAGCTGAAGCCCAAAGGCTTCAGCCCCAGCCAGGGGCCCTATAACCTGAGCCCTGCTGCCAAGGGCTGTATCCCTTGGGCTTTGGCCATGGGGCTTGGGCTTTGGCCCCGAGCCCCTGCAAGTCTAAGCCAAGCCTGGTGACACCATTAAAATGCGAAGCTTTGAGAAGCACTGACTGAAGGCTAAGAGGAGATATCAGTGAATTATAGATCCAAAGAGGAGATGCTTTTGAGAAATTCAGAGGTTCAAAATAAATGAAAGTAATTATAATTGGATGTTTAAAAGGTTCTGCGCAAACTCAGTTTGCTATATTCATCAACTGTTTCTCAGTTCTAGAGAATGAATAGTATAACAGCCTTGTTTGCAAACATGGTCACTCTTCCACTCATAGGCATATTTCTGTAGTAGCGTTTCTCAAAACATCCAAGCCACCTCCAATACGTCTCTTTTTATAAAGGGAGTCTCCCTTCCCCGCTCCTCACCAGAATCAGTTATGTCAATGGGAGTATTTTGATAGTACTTTGAGGAAAAAATGAACATGGCGACCTGCCAATTTTCCTTTCTTACTGGTACATTTGCACTTGAGGGCCAGCAAAAGCAAAGAACCAGTTATAGAAATATTGAGTATTCAGCACAGAGCTCTCCCTTTGCCAAGCCCTAAGTGAAAGAAATTAAGAGAGGAAAAAAACAGCCTTCTTTCTCAACTTCTGTGGGCTTGCTTTAGCTTCCTCAGGGAGCTAGCCTCAAAGTTAGACACACTTCTCTGGATGAAGGAAGATGCTAACACTCATCTCACCATGTCTTTTGTGTGATCTGTAACTTTACTTTTTTTTTTTTTTTTTAATTTTGTTTATTAATTTAAAGCTTCATTCTCTCTCTTTTGGAAAAGGGTAAGAATAATTTTGTGATGTGCCTGTACAGTACAGCACAGCTTTGAATAAAACTGTTTTTCCCCCTACCCCTTTCTCCCCCTACTTGTTCTAGCTTATTTTAAAAGTGTTGGCAACCCTCATCTAGAAGCCGTGGAAGAGACTGTTCTAGCTTTACAGTCTGACAGAGACCAAGATGTGTCTTTTTTTGCCACTGTAAAACCAAAACTGAACAATATGGACACAACTTCCCTTGAAAAACAAAACTAAACCGTTCATCTACTACAAACCTCGAACATCAAAATGATGACACACTTCATGTTCTTGGAGGAACATGGAACCAAGCAATTTATTGCCTCCTTGGTCTGAGAGAAAAGGGCTTGTTGAAAATGCCATTATCTTCATTCAGTGACTATTTTTATATCTACAGCTGTGCTTCAGATGGGATGACTACATTCATACTTTTGTTCTTTTCCTTGTAAACATGGATTGTAACTCATCTCTACAAAAGGTCCAGTATTGTAAATACCCTCTTACGAAGTTGCACACATGCAGCATTTCAGTATCATCCGTTACAGTAATATATTTTTAAATACTGTATTTTAAAAAAATCCAGTAATAAAGCTGTTTGCTAGAAAGCCCTCTAAGCTGAAGTTAGTAAGCTTAAGTGTAGCTGCTTTCCCCCATTTTATTGTGGTTTTTATATATATTTTTTTGTTTATAGTTTTGCATTTTAGTATTTACCTGAAAAAATGTATATATGTGAATAGCTCCTGAAACGTGGCAAAAGAATTCAAAAAATTTTAATCCCACACCAGTGAGAATCATATAAGCCATTTTATGTTATACAACACAGGTCGCTTGTTGGAACTAAAGCACGGCTTACTTCTACTTTTAACATACATGTGATGTTTTTAAAATCAGGGCTTGACTTTCTCTGTATATTGGGGCAGTTTTTATTACTTTGTCTTTTTTAAACTGTATTATTATTATTATTTTATTATTAACATTTTTACTCCCTGCCATTAATCCTTGGTCTCCTTTTGTCACTGCTAGTACTAATAGGTGTGTAATATATATGGACTGTTAACTCCTCAACTGGAAATTGCTAATTCTGACCTAGCAAAGTTCATTTCATTCAAGGAACTGCAAGGTCACAGATTACATGAAGTCTCTGCAATAGGAAGTTAACCTCTATGACGGAGAAAGGTTCTTATGTTGTGGTCTCTGTACATTTCCATATAGTTCAGATTTCCAGAGTACAAAAGTTGACCTATTTTACTCTGCAAATTTGGTTTGTAGTATTGTAGCTGTTGTCATGATTCTTTTGGATTGGATGTAAACAAAAAATGAAATGGGGAAAACCAAGATTACATTAACTTGACAGGATATTGGATTCTTCTCATATCTAAACAGGAACTTCCGTAGAAAAAAATAGGGTGAAATCCTCTTTACTAAACCTGGCAGTTTTGCAGAATAGTCACTTAAGCTAAAGAACTGATTATTTTTTTTGAGCTCTGCTTATTTCAGGTCTGCCTTCCCCTCTGTATGAAGACCTGAACTAACATAGGATCTGATCCAAAACCTATTGAAGACAATGGGCTTTGAATCAGAACCACAGCCTTGCAGTATTTATACTGCATTATGGGGAAATGGATCTCATTACTTGCCATTAAAATTATTGTGTTCCACATTTGCCTAATATGTAAACAGACCAATGAAAGAATAGTTCCTTCCACTTTGTTTCATTGTTGTTATATTAATTACTTATATTGTCTGTCTGGAAGTTAAAAATACTAGTTTCTTAAAACTGGATTGTCAGCCTCATAGCAAGTAGCTTTCCCAGCCTGATTTGTGTGAGTTTTTTTTGTGTTTAATTTTGTGTAAATATTTACCCAACTAGTTTTGCATTACAATGTATAGTATTTGTAATAAATTGTTTGCTTGCAAGATCGTAAGATGTTTTTAGAAACTATAGGCAGAAATATATTGTTGCTATTTCAGAAAACAGTTTAAAATCTGTAAATTCCACAACTTCCACTCTTAATTTTTTAATATAATTTAAAACAAATGCCTCTTCAATGCAAACCAATTTTTTATGACTGCAATTTCTCAGCAAAAAAAAAATGCAAGTTAGTTTTTTTGTAGTTTTAATATCTTTTTCTAATGCTAACATTATACTAATGTTTTTTAAACAGTTCAAATTTTCTAAGAGTGTTCTGACCAGGTTTTATTTTTGTTGACTATTAACAAGTCGTTAAATTTCTCAGCACTGATCATAACGTTTTTAATGTACATAGATATGTTTTAAATGTACTGTATATCAAGTGGTTACTTTGAACATTAATACTGCCCAGCTTTCTGCTTCCATAATCGTCTTAAAAAGTTACCTTGTCCTGCAGTAACTTACTGGAAAATACAAACTTCTGTATGTTTGTGAAAGTTGGGATAGTTTTTCATGATGGTATTCTTAAAATCACTTGTAATCCACCAACTAAGGTCACTAAACATCCAAAACAAAAATTTGTGTTAATTCTTTTTTTGGCACCTTTCTAACTCCAGAAATTCACATCCATTTTAAATGATGTGATTTTGGGAGGTTTTTTAGTAGAGCTTTTAAAAATTTGTTAGAACTCTATAGTTGCATGCACTAGAGGGGACAACATAGATCTTCCTTTAACTTCAGACAACATGCAGTTCTAGTAAACTGACTCACTTTTTCCAAGGTGTGCATTTTGTTTTCATTTTATACTGGAAATACGACTTCAGCATGACTAGAGACTGCACTTTACCACTCACACTAGACAAATGGTTGCAATGAAGATTAAAGCTGTGTATTCACATGCAATTCTCTGGGCTGTTTAAATTATGCAAAAACTGTATTTAAAAGCCAAATATAGCAAAGTGAGATAGGCAGTCCACTTTTGCAAAAGCAGCAAGAATATCACTCTAAAACACGTTTGGCTAAGGGACATGAGAATAACATTAGTGGTGCAATATTGCTTGGATGCTGTAGAAAATTATCAGGCACTTGTAATCCAAAGCATGTTAGTCATGTTGCTTAGAATTCAGACTCACTGTATCCGCTATATAGGATACACACTTGGCAACTAACAGGATTCTGCCCTAGTGGCAGCTGTCATCTATAAACAGTGTTGTTTAGAGTCCAAATAAGTGGAGACACTCTGGAAGTGCCACTGATTTGCCAGAATATAGAATCTATGTAACTTTCTATTGTATTTATCTCAATAAATCTCATGACTGTTTTATGAAATGGCTTTGTGGTAATTGACTCATGTTATAACTAGCATATGCAACTTGTTTTCTTCATCTGCTTAAAATACAAGTTCAGTACTAAGGATTATAAAGTGATAATTATGTGGTTAAAAATAAACCACGAACGGCTATAGATTAACAAGGAAAACGAATATAAAATACCCTAGTGCATACGTGCAATGTGGCAGAGTTAATGTTGCTGTACGAGCCTTAATAATAGAATTTCCTCACTTTTCTTGATTTCTTAATGTTGCATCAGTGCTAAGTTTTCCATATAGGAGACATGGGGAGTGGGGGAGGAAAGAGGATGTCACAGGGGCCATTCACTGCTAGGGGCACCTCCTCCTGGCCCATCTGGGATTTAGCTCCTTCCAGGTGCTGCCCCCTCCTCTGGTGGTCTGTCCACCCAGCTTCTTGTGTCACCCTGCAGCCCCTCTTGCTCCAGGAACTGCAGCTTCCTTTTCGTGACTTTGGCCTTCTGGCCAGGTCACTATGTGTGTTTCCCTCTTCCGGGGTATCAACGTTTTTCCTCAGTGCCAGTCTCAGGCAGTCTTCCCATTCATTTCCCCATGGTGCCACTTCCTCTGTGGCTAGCAGGGGAACCTGGGCCTGCCCTCTACTCTGGGTTCCAGCTCAGGGACCCTCTAATGAGCAGCCAAGGTCTGTTCTCTCCTGGACCTTCCTACCTTTCCCTGAGTCCTTCCCTATCTTCCCCCCACACCCCCGTTTGCCTGCCCAAACGGCCTCCTCCCAGGGAGTAACTGTAGGCTACTTGCCTCTGTAGTCCCAAACACACCTCCCTCCTTCCAGTGAGTGACTGCAGACTGTTCCCCCACAACTCCCCAGCTGCTCTCAGCGATTGGGTTTGATTCAGGCCCTTCTTGTTTCACTCCATCTGAGCCTCATCCTGCTGCCTGGCTCCTCCAGGTGCAGCCTGGGAGTTAATTGGCCCAGCTAGCCACCTTAACCCTTCCAGGGCTTTTGCGGGTGGACACCCCATCACAGGGGGGATGCTGGTTATTAATTTTCACTCATCTCTGTGCTGCTCTCTGCCTCTCAAGGTCTGTCATCCTCTTTTTCACCTCCCCTAGATCTCTGTGCCTTCCTGTAAATGAATTGTGAAGGTCTCCCATGCTTCTCCCCAGCTGTTACTTACCTCTTCTGCCCCAACCTCCTCTGTACCTGTCTCCCCTTCTCAAGGTGCTCTCCTGCACTCCTTCCCCAGCTCTTCCCTTTTTTCCCTCTTTTGGGTTCCTCACCTAATGTGCTCCTATGCCCAGCCTCAAGGTCCCCCTGTGTCTATTCCCCACTCCTGCCTTTACCAAAGAGCAACTCTTCTTCCCCCTCCTCCCTCAGACTCCTCCACATGATCATAAATGAGAAAACTCTACCTATTGCCTCCACCTGGCTTCTGGGAAGGAGGAAACAAAGCTGCTGCTGGTGAGCAGGCTGGTGACTGTGCCTCCTCCCCAACTGTCTCAACTGCTGCCCTTTGAGGGTCTGGCCTTTGTTCCCCTTTGAGCAGGAAGAAGGGAAGGACCCCAGTCCTGCAGAGCAGAGACTTAGGGCTTGTCTACACTGGCAACTTTCCGCGCTGTAAAGCAGCTTTTTGCGCTCAAACTGCAGAGGTGCACTCACTGCCAAGCCACAAAAAAACCACCTTGACGAGAGTTGTAAGGGTATTTCTGCAGAGGCTCCAGTGCTCTATTCCCAGTGTAGACACTTGATTGCTTTCTGTGCTGTAATTGGCCTCCGGAGCTGTCCCATAATGCCTCAAGTGACCAGTCTGCTCATTGTTTTGAACTTGGCTTCCCTGGAGACATGCACGCCTCCCCTTTCAAAGCATGATCTGCCCTGGGACACAAAGCAAACCATCAATGTGGAATGCCTGTGCTGTTGAACACAGAGTGTGTGTGTGTGTGTGTGTGTGTGTGTGTGTGTGTGTGTGTGTGTGTGTGTGTGTGTGTGTGTGTGTGTGTGTGTGTGTGTGTGTGTGTGTGTGTGTGTGTGTGTGTGTGTGTGAGGCTGCTGTGCAGAGAGCCCAGCGAGGGAGGTGGGGTTCCCCCTGCCTCAGCAGTGGTTGCTTCCTGCTGCTGTCTGAACATGCTGACACACTCTCTGTCCCCCAAAACACAGTCTCTCTCCCCCCCACCATACGCGCACACACGCTCCCTGTCTCACACTTCCCCCTCCACCCCACTTCAGTTGAAAAGCAGCTGGCAATGTTGTAGGATGCCCACGGGCCAAGGGGATTGGGAAACCTGCCTAGAATCATAGAATATCAAGGTTGGAAGGGACCTCAGGAGGTCATCTAGTCCAACCCCCTGCTCAAAGCAGGACCAATCCCCAGACATAATTTTTGCCCCAGATCCCTAAATGGCCCTTCTCAAGGATTGAACTCACCCTGGGTTTAGCAGGCCAATGCTCAAACCACTGAGCTATCCCTCACCCCTCATCATGTGATGCTGTGCCTGCCAGATGAGGCATTGCAAACCCTTCCCAAGGCACCCTGTGGTGAGTTGCACAGTGGGATAGCTACCACAGTACACTGCTGTCTTTGCCGTTGTAAGAACTGCTAATGTGGATGCACTCTAGCATCACAACGAGCACAGTGTGGACATGCAACAGTGTTTAATTCCAGCTTTTTAATAAAAGTGGTATGACTTGTGGTGCAGAAACTTGCCAGTGTAGACATACCCATAGATGCAGCCTTCACCCTGCTCCCCAGCCAGCATCTTAGTACAGAAAGAAGGAAAAGAGTTGGCTGAGTTACTGCTCCCAGCAGGCTTGCTCCCTCTCCCCTTCCCTGGCTGCCCTCCAGCCAACTAAAAGCTCTTGTCACTGTTGGTGAAAGTTGCGGGGGTGAGACTGAGCACCCTTTAATCACACTGCATGTGCCCTGATGGTACATAAGTTCCAAAGGAGCAATGATGACACACCCATGCCACTGTGATTGCAACATGACATCATACTTAAGCTGCCTAGCTAGCTATTATGTTTCATGTATGATATACATCTAAGCCACATCCTTCATGCTGCCCAGATGTACTATGATATGCTAATACTGCCCAAGTAACGTCACCTGGAGGGTGTTTAATAGCAATGGCCTAATGGCAGGAAGACGGAGTGGCCGCCACCAGGTCCAACCCCAACCCTGAGGTGGTCCTATGTTTTGGTTCAACCCCTGCTCCAAGCAGGGAAAGAACCACAAAGTGGTCCCGAGCAGCAGCTTGCCCCACCGGCTCTTCAGCATCACAATCCATCTGGCTGAAACTAGTGAGACTTTCTCATTAGCCGGGTGCTACAGCGACTTGACTGTGTTGAAGCTGAAGCACCATCTGGAGCTGCTAACTGGTATCCCTCTGCATTTCCAACGCCTCCAGTACCTGGATGAAGGTGGGGACTTCTAACATCCTGGGGGTCTTCAGTCTGGGTTCCTTGCCACATCTGGTGTCCCCAATACCTGCTTTAAGGTCAGGGGCCACCCCTGTCAATTCCAGTGACACTAGTACCTGGATGAAGATCCAAGACCTTCTTTTCTTTTTCCTACTACATTCCTGGAACCCATCTCTTGCTTCAACCCTTAGCATTCTCTCCTCCAGCTCTGGGATGCCCTGCAGGGCTTGGGAACCCCACTCACCCATAGCTGCTTGGGAGCTTTCCCCGATGGATGCCAGGGCTGAGCTCTCAATTTTGGCAGAATTTAACCTTTCACTATTTTTTAAAATTGCCTAGTGCTTAAGGCTTTGGTGAAACTCTTCCAGTGTGAACAGAGTGCAAACTGAAGCGGGGCCCTCTTCCTGAGTCTGCAGAAAGGCAGCTCAGAGCTTTGCCAAGTTGCAGCACTGTGAAACTAACAAGATTTCTGGTCAGTTACCCTGCTGCTCTTTAGAACCCAGTGATAACTGTCCAGAGTTATTTTTGCTGCCGAACTTCATATTTTTGGAGAGTTTATATAAATGTTTGTCAGGGATCCCCTCCTCAAAACCCACTTATACCTTAACACCCATTTCAAAACAAACAGCTCCTTCTCTCCCCGACCCCTTTGTTTTTAGAATAAAAAACAAACAGTTGTGTGCGACACACACATGCTCTGTATATATTTTAACTGTATCCCTCTTTACCTCTTACCATTGCACCTTTCATATGTTATGTGTCATCTTAGGTCCTGATCCTTCAATGAGCTCTGTGTTGAAATGAGTCTACTCAGGTGGAGCTTTTTGCAGAAGCAGGGCTTTAGATTATAAACTTTTCCAGGCAGGCAGCCTGTGTTTGCTTTTGAGTTTGCACAGCACTGGCACAATAGGGCTTTGATCCTGGATGGTGCATCTGGGTGCTTTTGCGACTTATTTCTCAAACAATAAATGAGCCGACAGCAAAGCCAGATCAAAGTTCTGTTTACTAGAAAAAAACCAAAAGATTTTCAAATGGTCTCATAGCGAGGGAATCTCTTCAGTTGATATGCATGTTCATTTCTCTTTTAATAACCCAGTTCTTTGCAAATGCTATCTTGACTTCTTGTTTTTCATTCCCTCCAGTAGATCTGCCAGATGAGTCTACGTTTAAGTACAATGATATTGTCCCTGGTGGAACAATTACTATACGCATCTGGCGACAAGATGGCTGGGGACTTCTCGTGGCAGCTGCTGCTGAAGGAAATATTACCCAGGTTGATTCCATTGCTTTCGTAAACGATAGGTCTGCTTTGTGCAAGCACTCTAAAAGGGAGATTGTTAAAAGATTCATGTACTAGATGAATATCTTCAGAGAGCAGCAAATAGTGGGGTTGCTGTATATGGGGTTCTACATCAAAAACCGATGGGGTGATCTTGAGCACCTGCTAGTGGTAAAACCCAATGAAAGGTTGACCACAGGAATGCTCCGGGACTTCAATATGTCCATCCATTTCTGAAGGAAGTTTATGGACAACTAGGAATCTGAAGAGGATGAACAGCTTTGGGAAGGAGGGGAGAAGATCTTTGATGCAGTTGGTTCACTTTAGCAGCCAGCCTGCTTGTTTTGTTAAACTATGGCCTTAGTTGTAGTGGACTTGCTTTTGTCGCCACTACAATTTGGTTATATTTTTGGTAGTGGTATTTCCCAATTCTTTTTCCTGCCCACAGTCATACTATTGTTTGATCAATATTCTACCACATGGGAGAGTCTTTATTACTCTCATTGCAAATTGCCACTATTTTAAATATCTCTTCTCTTCTGACACTTTTTATCACCATGCTTTTTCTGTGGGTAGCAATAATAATAATACTTGGTATTTACATAGCACTCTTCATCCATATATCTCCAAGTGCTTTAAAAAGGTGAGTAAACCTTTATTATCACAGTTATAGCTAGGGAAACTGAGGCACACAGGATATGTGAGTTGCCCAAAGTCATGTGAGTCAATGGCAGAGCTTTGAATATAACCCATCTCACATGGTCCTTTATCCACTGACTCCTGAGTAAGGACCATAGGTTAAGGACTCCTTCAAAGCTCATGAAGCTTCCAAAATCAATGGAAGGGAGGGACTACTGTCGCAAAATCTGCATCTTATCCACAGGTCCTGGGAGTTCCATTGGTCTGCAGCCACATACTCTTGAGTTGTGATCTTTGACTAGCTAAGTAGGCTTTGGCTGGGTCAGTTCTGAGATGGTAGATCTCTGTGGAACACATGGTCTTCAGTGATTCAGAAGATGGCATTCTTCTCTCTGGAATTAGTACTGAACCAGGGTCTGAATTAGAGGGTAATGTGTTGTAGATTCAAGGTCCTGACTAGCTGTGGTCATGAAATATCCCATGGCATGTTAGGAGGGCTCTTTACTCAGTTGCGTTGGCTAAATTCCAACTTGGCTAATTACATTGTGTTCATCTACATTTCCACAACTGTTTGACATGAATACAGAGGTGTTCACTTCCTGTCCTGCAGTGTTGTGTAATGTTGCAATGCACTGGTAAGTAGCTGCTATGTTTTGAGCCAGAGGTGGCTGTATTTCACTGTTAGGTAAACTGAAATTGGTTCTAGTGTATATGTCAGTTTGAAGGCCTGATTCTATGTTCTTTGTGCACCCAAAATTCCTACTGATCCTGTATTGACTGGGCAGGCAACATTGGAGTGGGCCAGAAATGCTATGGTGTCTTCGGAGATGAAACATGCAGTGTATTATTTTATGCATTATACTTTTAGCTGGTAAAAAAAAAATAATTCCTGTTTAAAACTGTTTTTCAACCAAAAATTGGGTTTTCAGCTAAATGACCTAGAGTGTCATGATATGTTACCTCCCTTCACCAAGAGGAATGACGATGGTGCATCATGGGAGATGTAATCTGACCAGGCAATCCATCCTATTGAGGAGAATGGGAGCATGAGGCACCTAAACTACAACTCCCATGAGGCACCGTGGCAGCATTTCAGAATTGAAATATTTTGGCTTTTGATTTTTCACCAAAAAACTCTAAAGCTTTCTATCGAGGTGTGTGGGAGGAGAAATCTTTTCTGATCAGCTGTAATTATAATTCCACCGACCTGAAGACCCAAAGTGTCTTCTAGAGACACACACCCCTTTCCCCTCTTCCCTCCCCCCAAGTTGCAGTGCACAGGCAGCTGCCTAGCCAAGGGTCAGTTTAAGTTTAGAATGTAAGACCATGTACTTTGAGTCTTTGTAGGTATCTACACACCTTTAATATTGGAATTGATTGATTGAATCGGTCAGCATTTGTGTGATGTTTTCATTTATTTTACCAGCTAATGAATTTAGGAGTTACAAAGGGATCCACATGCAGCACTCCAAATTCACAGTTACTGAGACCAGAAGAGAAAAAGGAATGGATTGCACACCGAGCATTCGTGGCATTGTACATTGCCAGTCACAGAGGCCACACTGCAGCTGTAGAATTTCTCCTTGAAAATGGTAATATTCATTCATTTTTAAGGGGCCCTTACGATCATCTAGACTGATTTCCTGCATAAGGCAGGGGCAGAATTTTCCCCAGTGATTCCTGAATCAAGCCAAACGCCCAATTTAGTTCAAGCGCAAGTCAACTTTTCGAAAGGCATTCAGTTGGGAGGAAGAATCCACCCCAGCCCTTGGTAAACTGTTCCTATAGTTCATGACCGTCAGGGTTAAAAATGGGCATCTCATTTCCAATTTGGATTTTTCTGACTTCAGCTTCAGCCTCAGAATATTGTCGTTATTTATCATATTTATTCCCATAGCACCTGTAGTCACTTTCAGCTCTTGGGTGGCTTCACCAGCCAGCAAAGCGGATGGGAAAAGCGCCCAGAATTATCCATTGAAGGCCTGTCCTCAGGGCCTGCTTGGTCACACACAAAAGCAAACCAACTGAAAACCACTAGGCAATAATCCCCAGAGATTTCCTCTGCTGGCAGCCAGGAGGAGAAACCTACCCTTCCCTTTAGACCCACCTTCCCCTCCCTTTTATACTTTGCCTGGAGCAGCCATGTGACCAGCAGGGACCAGTTAAGTTTGCAATCTGCAGCACCTTTACATAGTTATTCTTATTTGCTTAAAATCTGGTATTTCTCTCCCCCCCACCCCAGTTTTCTTTGGAGAATCTGCTATAGAGACTAAAGAAGTGATTTGTTTTTCTACCATCTAATCCAGGGGCGGGCAAACTATGGCCCCGGGGCTGCATCCGGCCCTTCAGACATTTTAATTTGGCCCTTGAGCTCCTGCCAAGAAGCGGGGTCTGGGGCTTGCCCCACTCTGGTGCTGCAGCCGGGGAGTGGGGTAGGGGGATTGCCCCACTCCATGCAGTTCCCAGAAGCAGTGACATGTCCCCCCTCTGGCTCCTATGCATAGGGACAGCTGGGAGGCTCCGCATGCTGCCCTCGCCCCAAGCGCCGCCGCAACTCCCATTGGCTGGGAACTGTGGCCAATGGGAGCTGCAGGGGCAATGCCTGCCGACAGGGCGGCACCTGCAGACAGGGCTGCCCGGAGAGCCACCTGGCCATGTCTCCACATAGGAGCTGGAGTGGGGACATGTCACTGCTTCTGGGAGCTGCATGAGATAAGCGCCACCAAGAGCCTGCACCCCTGATGCCCTGCGCCCCAAGCTCCTGCCCCAGCTCTGATCCCCCTCCTGCCCTCTGAACCCCTCAGTCCCAGCCCAAAGCACCCTCCTGCACCCCAACCCCCTCATCCCCAGCCCCACCCCAGAGCCCACACCCCCACCAGAGTCCTCCCCCTCCTGCACCCTGAACTCTTCATTTCTGGTCCCAAACCAGAGCCCGCACCCCCAGCTGAAGCCATCACCCTCTCCTACATCTCAACCCCCAATTTCGTGAGAATTCATGGCCCGCCATACAATTTCCATACTCAGATGTGGCCCTCAGGCTAAAAAATTTGCCCATCCCTGATCTAACCCATATATAACTTCACCATCCGGCTGGTCCTATGAAAATTGACAATGAAAATAAGACCAACCAGGGCATCCCTCTGTAGGGCATGTGGAAGATGCTGCACATGCTCTTTTTGTGATGGGCTCCATAGAGTCCTCTTAAAGTGAACCTTGGTGATTCCAACGTTGTTGACTGGCTCCTCAAGACTATTCAGCTGTTTCCTCCCTGCCCCACCCCTTACTAAACCTAGCCTTGCTCGTCTTGCCCACAGGCAGTCAATGTATAGGAAATCACACACTCTGCCACGTGCTTTGAAAAGCCAGATGTTTCGTCTCAGGTTGTTTCCATGCTGATCAAACGCTGGGCCAGTCAAATACTGTTTTTGTATTTTATTATATCTTTATATGACACTAGGAGTCTGATCCAAAGTGCATTGGAAAAAAAAAGGGATCCTTTCTATTGGCTTCACTGGGGTTTGCAGGCTGGATGCCAGCACTATGAGCCTTTCTACTTCAGCTACCAGTGTGCACTGTGATCCAACCCCTACACTTGCCTATCTGTACTGCATGAGTATTACGCCATCACTGTTTTGCTTCTGGTGAGGCAATCTCCATCATTAACAGCTGTGCTCAGATCCTGAAGTCTATTGCTTTAAACCCCAATAAATACTTGACCCCACCACAGAAGTCAGGCTAGGAACTACATGGAATCATAGAAGCTTAGGGTTGGAATAGACCTTAGGAGGTCATCTAGTCCAACACCTTGCTCAAAGCAACACCAATCCCAACTAAATCATCCCAGCCAGGGCTTTGTCAAGCCAGGCCTTAAAAAACCTCTAAAGATGGAGATTCCATCACCTCCCTAGGTAACCCATTCCAGTGCTTCACCATTCTCCTAGTGAAATAGTTTTTCCTAATATCCAACCTAGACTTCCCCCACTGCAACTTGAGACTATTGCTCCTTGTTCCGTCATCTGCCACTACTGAGAACAACTTAGCTCCATCCTCTTTGGAACCCTCCTTCAGGTAGTTGAAGGCTGATATCAAATCCTCCCTCACTCTTCTTTTCTGAAGACTAAACAAGCCTGTTCCTTCAGCCTCTGCTCATAAGTCATGTGCCTCAGCCCCCTAATCGTTTTCATTGCCCCCCGCTGGACTCTTTCATAGATTAATAGACTCTAGGACTGGAAGGGACCTTGAGAGGTCATCGAGTCCAGTCCCCTGCCCTCATGGCAGGACCAAATACTGTCTAGACCATCCCTGATAGACATTTATCTAACCTACTCTTAAATATCTCCAGAGATGGAGATTCCACAACCTCCCTAGGCAATTTATTCCAGTGTTTAACCACCCTGACAGTTAGGAACTTTTTCCTAATGTCCAACCTAAATCTCCCTTGCTGCAGTTTAAGCCCATTGCTTCTTGTTCTATCATTAGAGGCTAAGGTGAACAAGTTTTCTCCCTCCTCCTGATGACACCCTTTTAGATACCTGAAAACTGCTATCATGTCCCCTCTCAGTCTTCTCTTTTCCAAACTAAATAAACCCAATTCTTTCAGCCTTCCTTCATAGGTCATGTTCTCAAGACCTTTAATCATTCTTGTTGTTCTTCTCTGGACCCTCTCCAATTTCTCCACATCTTTCTTGAAATGCGGTGCCCAGAACTGGACACAATACTCCAGTTGAGGCCTAACCAGCACAGAGTAGAGCGGAAGAATGACTTCACGTGTCTTGTTTACAACATACCTGTTAATGCATCCCAGAATCACGTTTGCTTTTTTGGCAACAGTATCACACTGTTGACTCATATTTAGCTTGTGGTCCACTATGACCCCTAGATCTCTTTCTGCCATACTCCTTCCTAGACAGTCTCCTCCCATTCTGTATGTGTGAAACTGATTGTTCCTTCCTAAGTGGAGCACTTTGCATTTGTCTTTATTGAACTTCATCCGGTTTACCTCAGACCATTTCTCCAATTTGTCCAGATCATTTTGAATTTTGACCCTGTCCTCCAAAGCAGTTGCAATCCCTCCCAGTTTGGTATCATCTGCAAACTTAATAAGCGTACTTTCTATGCCAACATCTAAGTCGTTGATGAAGATATTGAACAGAGCCGGTCCCAAAACAGACCCCTGCGGAACCCCACTTGTTATACCTTTCCAGCAGGATTGGGAGCCATTAATAACTACTCTCTGAGTACGGTTATCCAGCTAGTTATGCACCCACCTTATAGTAGCCCCATCTAAATTGTATTTGCCTAATTTATCGATAAGGATATCATGCGAGACCGTATCAAATGCCTTACTAAAGTCTAGGTATACCACATCCACCGCTTCTCCCTTATCCACAAGGCTCGTTATCCTATCAAATAAAGCTATCAGATTGGTTTGACATGATTTGTTCTTTACAAATCCATGCTGGCTATTCCCTATCACCTTACCGCCTTCCAAGTGTTTGCAGATGGTTTCTTTAATTACTTGCTCCATTATCTTCCCTGGCACAGAAGTTAAACTAACTGGTCTGTAGTTTCCTGGGTTGTTTTTATTTCCCTTTTTATAGATGGGCACTATATTTGCCCTTTTCCAGTCTTCTGGAATCTCTCCCATCTCCCATGACTTTCCAAAGATAATAGCTAGAGGCTCAGATACCTCCTCTATTAACTCCTTGAGTATTCTAGGATGCATTTCATCAGGCCCTGGTGACTTGCAGGCATCTAACTTTTCTAAGTGATTTTTAACTTGCTCTTTTTTTATTTTATCTTCTAAACCTTCCCCCTTCCCATAAGCATTCACTGTGTTAGACATTCCTTCAGACTTCTCAGTGAAGACCGAAACAAAGAAGTCATTAAGCATCTCTGCCATTTCCAAGTTTCCTGTTACTGTTTCTCCCTCCTCACTGAGCAATGGACCTACCCTGTCCTTGGTCTTCCTCTTGCTTCTAATATATTGATAAAAAGTCTTCTTGTTTCCCTTTATTCCCATAGCTAGTTTGAGCTCATTTTGTGCCTTTGCCTTTCTAATCTTACCCCTGCATTCCTGTGTTGTTTGCCTTTATTCATCCTTTGTAATCTGACCTAGTTTCCATTTTTTATGAGACTCCTTTTTATTTTGTAGGTCTTGCAAGATCTTGTGGTTAAGCCAAGATGGTCTTTTGCCACATTTTCTATCTTTCCTACCCATTGGAATAGCTTGCTTTTGGGCCCTTAATAGTGTCCCTTTGAAAAACTGCCAACTTTCCTCAGTTGTTTTTCCCCTCAGTCTTGATTCCCATGGGACCTTACCTATCAGCTCTCTGAGCTTACCAAAATCCATCTTCCTGAAATCCATTGTCTCTATTTTGCTGTACTCCCTTCTACCCTTCCTTAGAATTGCAAACTCTATGATTTCATGATCAGTTTCACCCAAGCTTTCTTCTACTTTCAAATTCTCAACGAGTTCCTCCCTATTTGTTAAAATCAAGTCTAGAACAGTTTCCCCCCCAGTAGCTTTTTCAACCTTCTGAAATAAAAAGTTGTCTGCAATGCAGTCCAGGAACTTATTGGATAGTCTGTGCCCCGTGGTGTTATTTTCCCAACATATATCTGGATAGTTGAAGTCCCCCATCACCACCAAATCTTGGGCTTTGGATAATTTTGTTAGTTGTTTAAAAAAAGCCTCATCCACCTCTTCCACCTGATTAGGTGGTCTGTAGTAAACTCCTAGCACAACATCACCCTTGTTTTTTACCCCTTTTATCCTAACCCAGAGACTCTCAACACTTCCGTCTCCTATGTCCATCTCCACCTCAGTCCAGGTGTGTACATTTTTAATACGTAAGGCAACAACACCTCCTCCCTTTTTCTCCTGTCTATCCTTCCTGAGCAAACTATACCCATCCACACCAACATTCCAATCACGTGTATTATCCCACCAAGTTTCAGTGATGCCAACAATGTCATAGTTGTATTTATTTATTAGCACTTCCAGTTCTTCCTGCTTATTACCCATACATCTCGCATTTGTGTATAGGCATCTAAGATACTGGTTTGATCTTGCCTCCCAGTTTTGCCCTGACCCTCCTTTCTCTCTGCCATTATAGCCCACGCTCCCTCTTGTTTCTGACCCATCTCCCAGGTCTTCATGTTCCCCACTTACCTGTGGGCTTTGCTCACCTGTCCCTGTCGAACCTAGTTTAAAGCCCTCCTCACTAGGTTAGCCAGTCTGTGTGCAAATAGGGTCTTTCCCCTCCTTGAAAGGTGAACGCCATCTCTGCCTAGCAGTCCTTCCTCAAATAGCATTCCAATTTGTTCACATCCTTTCTGTAGTGGAGGGCCCAAAACTGGATGCAGTATTCTATATGTGGCCTCACCAGTGCCGAATAGAGGGGAATAATCACTTCCCTCGATCTGCTGGCAGTGCTCCTACTACTGCAGCCCAATATGCCATTAGCCTTCTTTCAACAAGGGCACACCGTTGACTTATCCAGCTTCTAGTCCACTGTAATCCCCAGGTCCTTTTCTGCAGAACTGCTGCTTAGCCGGTTGGTCCCCAGCCTGTAGCAGTGCATGGGATTCTTCCATCCTAAGTGCAGGATACTGCACACGTCCAGTAGAGTGTGGGAATTTGTGCCTACCACTAAACATTTGCCATACACATTTTACTGTCATGAATCTTATAAATGATACATTCAGTTGGGAAAATGTGGTTCTTGACAAGAAGACATTAATACAGTTTAATCTAGAGTGTTAACAAATGGCACTGAAGAGCATTCCCTGATGTTTTTATAACATGGCCTCAGGTGCATCTATTCAAGCTGTGAACCCATGCAACACAAGAACAAAGCATGAGTGGTTTACTCATGTCACCCGAATCCCCTAAATGGAAGGACATTTCTTTATCATCACTGACATGTCTTACTGTGGAGTTGCTAAGAGGTGAGGAAAAGGATCCAGCAATGCTCTTCTGGTCCAAGGTTCTCACACCCAACCTTGACAAAAATGGCTGTTCCCTTCCTGATTATCATCCTTGTAACGGTTTGATCAGCCATCAGGAACTCCAGAAAAAAATCTAGTTAAGTAATAATTCTTCATGTGCCGTACATAAGGCATGGGCAGACTCTGGTGCCCTGAACAGAACGGGTGTATATCAGTTCTCAGACATGATGGTACTCAGAACCAAGGCAGAGAGAGCATTTGGCCTGTAGATATTTGTTAATTTAAATAAGGGTGATTTATTCAAGTTCCTTTCTTAAAGAGGATTTAATTTTCACCTTCCTTGAACATGCCAAGGGACGTGCACTCTCCTCTTCTGGCTTATTGGGTTCTGAATGTGCATTATCTTCTCCGCAGGTGCAGACTTGCATGTTAAAACACCATTGGGGAGGACTGCTCTTCACGCTGCCACTGTCATGGGCCGATGTGACTGCATTGATCTGCTCCTTAGCTGGGGGGCACAAACTTCTGACCCAGACAATGAGGGACAAAGTGCAGTGAGCCTAGCCCGCCTCTGGGGCCAGAAGCAAAGTGAACGCAGACTGTTCCATTTCCAGTGGCAGCAGAGAGCAACTGGTACCACATCACCCTCGCCAAGTCAGAAGTTGGATTCCAGGACACAGAGGTCTCAGTCACGTGCTAAAACACACGTGGGCTAATTTATTTCGTGCTGGCCAGTTTCAGAGGACAGTCAATAATTCTCCCAGAAAGCCACATGTTAAATATTGGGGGGAGGGGGAAATCTGTGTGGTTCAGATACTAAATGAACTCTTGTGTTGGTGATGCTGCAGCCTTGATGACAGAAGGCTTGACAGCACAGCTCCCAGACACACTCATAATTTGTAGGTTATAGGGATCTGGAAAATTGTTACATAACCATTTCAGCCATTTAATTAATACACTTAGTAGCGAGAGCTCCGACCTGCCTGTGAACTCACCTTGGAATGCTCTGTGTTGGGGTAATTTTCTGATGGTTGGCACTAAGTTGTGACAGTGTTGTCTAGTGGGTACATCAGAGGGCTAGGAATTAGGACTTCTAGGTTATTAACCCCGTTTTCCTGACGAATTTCTATGTAATGTCTGGCTGGTCACTTAAGGCTTGCTTGCTTCAGACATGGGGGGTTTCTATTCCCATGACTGTATGTAAATCAGGTGTGCAGACGAGTGGCTAATTATGGTCACTGGCAGGTGCAGTCAGGCTAATTGTGCATGGAAATTAGGCAGGCCATTGGGTCCTCAGCTTTTTAAACAATTAGGTCTGGAGGAGGGTGGATTTTCAAAAGCACCTGAGGGAATGACATACCCAACTCCCATTGACTTTCAAGAGGTGCTGGGCACCCAACTTGGATGCATTAAGAAAATCCCACTTTAATTTTTTGGGGTCCCATTTTTCAAGGACCCACTGCCAGATCTTTCAAGAGCTCTGCTCTCATTTAGGCATCTAAATGAGGGGCAGATTTTCAAAAGCGCTCATCCCCCAGCAGCTCCCATTGAAAATCTGCCCTTCAGGGTCACCAAAGAGCTTCAGACCTAGCAGCTTCTGACTAGGCAACAGCCACAGTTGTCAGTGAGAGCTGAGCACTTCTGAAAATCTGGCTCACTGCCTGTTTGCTTGGTAAGCTCTGTGCATACCGAGGGCGCTTTATAAATGGGAACAAAGCGATTCATTCTCAGTTCCTTGTGTCCAACCAACATTTTCTTAATTTGCTAACGGGAAGGCACAAAAATTTCCAATTTAAATAGCACATGAGTGGATTTCAGAGTCCACATCTAGGTGTTTTTATGCAGAGATGAAATGAGCATATCCAAAATGTGATGTACAGTGGTGGACTTTTATGGATCATTGCTCTCGGAGCAACATGTGAATCAGGAGCACCTGTAAGACACTAATGCTTGTGCAGGGCTAAGATCCTCTGTGGGTGGGATTGTGGCTGTAGTGTTGGACTTTGAGTTGACTCCTGAGTTTGTACCTAGCTCTGCCACGGATTTTACTGCATGTCCTTGTCAAGTTATTTAGGGTGGGATCCATGAAGGGACTGGGATATTGCAACTCTAAGCATCATCATCCCCTAACCTTTAGTAAATCACAGAAACAACACATGATCCACAAAGCCTATTTGGGTGCCTTGGCTCCCTGTACCAGGATTAGGGAACCCTCCGCTGCAGGTGGCAGAGGCATTCTCTTTCTGGCCCAATGACTGTTCACTGTGGATAAATACTGAACTACCCTGGGTTCAGCCCCCCCTGCTCCAATCACTTGTTCATTATTTATTCACAGTGGAACAATGGAGGGAGCCCCTGGCCTGCCTCACAGCAGAACATCACATAGCTCAGCTGTTAGAGCACCCTCCTGGGAGGTGAGAGAGGGAGGAGTTGAACCAGGGTCTTCCACGTCCTCTAACCACTGGTCTAGCAGTTTCAAGGTGGTGGTGCTAGCCCCACCTCCTCCTCTGGATTTTGAATGGGGCTTGATCTGGTAGGTGTGCTCAGAAGGCACGCAAGTTAGGTGACCAAATGTCCGTCTTTCCCCGATTCATGGATCACTCTGGGGCTTAGTCATCCAGATGCATGAAGTGAGGTAGCAGTCTGCATGCTCAGAGGCAGAAACATAGGTGCCTGGGTAACTTTTTACATTGCAAACGTAGGCACTGAGGGTTTGTCCACACTGTGATAAAAAAAAATACCTACGACACCAAGTCTCAGCTGACTCAGGCTATGGGGCTACAAAATAACTGTGTAGACGTTTGGGCTGGAGGCCGGGTTCTGAAACCCTCCCCCCTTGTGGGGTCTCAGAGCCTGGGCTCCAGCCCAACCCTGAACATCTATGCTGCTATTTTCTAGCCCCACAGCCCAAGCCCTATGAGCCTGGGCCAGCTGTGGCTGTGCCGGGTCTTTTATTGCAGCAGTGACATACCCCATGCATCTTTAGGTGCCTACAGGGTTTGGCGGGAGTTTTGTGGCTCACAGGGAGCCCAAAACTGCGTCTTAGATGCCCAAGTCTGGGGGTTAGGGGCCTTAGCACTTCTGTGGCTCCTACCCCTACAGTCTGATTTCTCAAAGACATTGAGCTCGAGCACATTTCATCAACTTCAGAGTCTGTTGTGCCTGCTCATTCCCTCTAAACATCAGGCCCTTAATCTTTCTCTACCATACTCATCCCATCTGTAAAACAGGGATACTAATTCTTACCTACTTCACAAGACTCTGTGAGGCTTAAATAAGCCATGTTTATAAGGTGCTTTAGAAAGCTGTGGATAAAAGGCAGTGTGAGAGAACAAAGCGGCATTACTGTGCTGTAGACACAAGATGGTGATATGATCTCACACTCTTTCACACTCATTCCGTCCTGGGGTGACCACACTACAAATACACTGTGAGTGGACAGATGCCTGGAGAAACAGAACTTGTTATACAGCTGAGAGATGTACTTCCAATTTCCAACGCAACTGAATGCAACTACGTCAGCTCAGTTTTACTTTATAAACAGTTTTCCCTCCTCCCACATTTAAAATGTGTTTCAACTTCAAGGAAAAGCTCCAGGTTTTTTTTTCCAATCCTATTAATAAAATTTGTACAACAGAAATTGCATGATACAGAATTAGGTGATCATTCTTAAAATTCACAGCAGAGGGCACTCTGGGATCAGACATAATGATACAATAGGTCACGCTCCTATTTAGAAACAGGATTATTAGTAAAGCCTGTGTTTTCATAGACTCATAGGTCTGGAAGGGACCTCGAGAGATCATCTAGTCCTGTCCCCTGCACTCATGGCAGGACTAAATATTATGTCTAATCCATTCGTGGCAGGTGTTTGTCCAACCTGCTCTTAAAAATCTCCAATGATGGAGATTCCACAATCTCCCTAGGCAATTTATTCCAGTAATTTGAATGCCAAGACATCCTTAGTATTACATTTGAAATACCAGAGAAGACTTTGATGTTTAAGGAAGCAGACACACTGTTGGTGCAATATTGTTTGCCATTCATGTTGGGGGAAAAACAACTCAACTTTTTTCCTTCCTTCATTTCTGATTCAGGTACATTTTTATTGTTCCTGTCTATTGTAAAACAGAACGTATGCTGAGTTTGGGGGACACTTTCAAAGGTGGCCAGCTCCCACTGACTTTCTGGACCTAACTGACATATGTGCCTGTGAAAATGCTATGTGATAAGTTCACATAGCTTCTTGTGTTGTTGCTGTCGTGAAACAGTAAATGAAGGTTCAGATGTTTAAAACATTGGGTGCAAAATTTATACATGGGGGTAACTACCTTCATTCTGGTAAACATTCCATATTGCTTACAACAACCAAGCCTAAATCTAACAATCTGAGCATAGATTTCAACAATCCAAGGGCTCCAAAGTAAGTGTTTAGCGATGTTCTGCTCTTGGAAACAAAAAAATAATTTTAGTAGGAAGTGAGATGGTTTTCTGGAAACCTTTCTCTGTTCACTCTGTTGCTTAATACTTTAAGGTTTAAAAATGACAGCTGACTAGGAATGATAGGCCCTACGTTATATAAGTGACAATCAATGGCACTGATATAGATGATGTTGCTGCCGGCATTTTGCTGAGTAGTTGCATATTCCAAGGGGGAATATACAGCTGGTGTCTCTGGAAGTCCTTTATCCTTCCCTTCTTTTATCTGCATGGACTGTCATTTAATCTACATCCAAGATCCTAGAAACATGCAGAGGATTTTGAGCTTTTTCTGAACCGTTTGTGGTCTGAGGAATGACAGCAGGTGCATTCACCTTTGGTATCAGGAAAGACCAAACAGGTCTGCTGAATCTACAGAATTATCAGCATCTTTTGCAGTTTTTGCTTTAACTATTCGAAAGAACAAAAATTCTAGCTCAGTGTGGATGAAGGGAGCATGTTGCCTGTTTGAAAATTGGGCGGTGAACCATGCCATGATGCTTATCAATACATAGATATCACCTCGAGGGATAGAAATCACTAGAAAGAGTGTTCTAGCAGCTAGTGAAGGGGCTGGGAGTCTAGTTTCCTGATTGCTGTTCTTAGTACTGCCACTGTTTTATGACACAATATCAAACATCTGTTCTTGGGTCTGATTTACAAACATCAATGTGATTCTGCATAAAAATATACAGATGCATTGTGCGCGTGGTACAGCTGTGTACACAAACTGGTTACCTGTGCAAATGGCAAAGTGCTCTCTAACTGGCCATTTATACATGCAAATACCTGATTTGCTAGTGTAGCTATGGTATCAATGTGCAAATTTGGCGTGCAAATACACCTGTATTTTTGCATGCATTCCTTAACCTCTCTTTCCCTTTCTGTAAAGTGGGAATAGTAATGCTGATCTACCCCACAGGGCTCTTGCGAAGCTTCATTGAAGTTTGAAAAATGCATTGAGATCCCTGGAGAAATGTTGTTATAGAAGGCGTAAGTGAGATGATTATGAACAAGAGGCTGCACTAAAAAAGCCCAAGCCCTAAAACACAGGGTTAGGAAAAATGCAATGTCTGCTTTTGTTCACAATATTAAGAAATATGAAGCGCTGGTTTCCACTGGATGTGAAAGGCAATAAGAGTGTAAGTTAATAGTAATGACAAGCACAGCAATAACCCAGCACACTTCCTCTGTGTTACCAGCTCTACTCATTTCCTGTGTGGGAAGGGCATCTCTAGTGCTGCCCTGGGCCATCACATTGAATGTTTTCACAAGAAGCTCGATAAAGCGAAGGTTCAGAGATCCTGAAACATCTGACCTTTGCTATTTAGGAATAAAGTTACCTTGAGCAGTACGTGTCCTATAAATCTCCTAATTGTCACCCTCTGTGCCATTTGTTGGTGAAATTTTGCAGCGTGTTCTGGCAGTTCCTCCATACAGGATGCCTTAGAGGTTCCTTCTTCATTCTCATCTGCTCCAGAATTACATTTTGATCTTGCTTATATTTGTCATGTGATAGAATTCCTCCTATGTGGATGGCGCAAGTTAGCAAGGTCTTTTGGCACAGTTGTTAAAATCAGTTACTCTCTGACCTCAACAAAAGACTCTCTTAGCTAATGGCATTGCTCAGAGGTTCTTTGTCACAGCCGCATTGACAAGGTAAAGTAAGTGGGATTAGGCCTTAAGTAAATAACAATGCACTGAAATGTGGAAGCAAACATAGCTGAAGAACACAATGTCACTGTTGGAACTGGAACTTGGCTAAGCTGCATGGGTTAACCCTCCCATGGAGTACGATGTACAGTACCATGGAGAATGAAGCAATGTTGTAACCTGGCTGCAAAAAAGCAGGTCTCTCTCTGACTCAGTGTAACAGTGTCGGTACCCACTTCTCGCAAATGCCCCCCCGTCTAGCTGATACGTGCCTGCAATCTCAGTTTGGAATGGGGCAGCAGCCACCTCTTGTGAGCACCCTCCCTTCTGGTCAAGTCTGAGCCTGCTTCTTTCTTTGGTCTTTCATTGGGATGGCACCTACCTCTTGCAAGAGCTGCCCTGGCTGATGGTTCTTTCATTGGGTCTTCAGCGAATCAGCCCTCCAGCTGAGTCACACACACTGTCCCCCACCTTCTGGGGAATACAGTCTCTAGTTCTTGCTCACGGTGCTGGTATGGAGCTGTAGCACCAAGGCTTCCTTCCTGGAGAAACTGCTGCCTTTAACAGCTCAAAAGGGCCCATCTTGGTGCCCTCAGTTGGTATGTTCCTTTTGGCACCTTCCTGGTCTCAGTCTTTAAACAGACCAGCAAAGCCCATCACGGTATCCTCGCCCGGTCTGGCTAGGTTCTAGGCTCAGTCCGTCCTCACTGACCTGTCCGTGGTTCTGCTGCTCTTCCAGCCAGCCAGGCACCCAGTCCTTCCTCTTGGAACTCCAGGCAGCAACTAACTGCTCTGCTTCTGCTGCTTTCTGTCCCCTGATTAGTCACTCCAGCAGCCCCTCTGATTGGCTGCTCGGAGGACTTCTCCTCTGCTCTTTCTGGGGTGGGGTGAGACAGGGGCCACAACCTCGTCTAGCCCATCACACTCACTTTCATCATGAATATAGGACATGTTTAGATACAGAGGTCCAAATCCTCCTTTCTCTAGTGGCCCCTTTAAACTTCTATGGTGGCATAAAGGGGGCTGCACAGCTGGTGCATCTGGGCATGGGGAAGTACTCCCAGCGTAGGAGGAATTCCAGTGTGGCATAGCAGGTCTACATCAATTTTCTACATATGTGCTCTTGCAAAGGAGGCATGGTCAGGGGGAATGGCCAGAACTCTGACACCTACTCTGCTCCTGCCTAGCTTGGACAGACCAGAGAAAGTCGTAAGGAAACAGGTGAATCTATAAAGGTAGGTAATGAAGTCAATATAACTCGTAATTCCATATAATCAAAAACAACCTCTTCTCTATACAGTCACATGTCTTTCTGTTTGTCTCACCTGCTCCCATCTGTAGTGTTGCCCACTTACCTCTAACATCACAATCGCACCTCTCTGCAGTGATCTGTTCCACGGGAGACTTGTTTCTGGTGGTCACAATTCCCCCCAATCAGCAGTGAACTCTATGGTTCCTAGGGCATAGCAGCAGAGGGATTAGGAAAGGTAGGACAAGGTTCCTTTGCGTGTTGCAGGTCTAGCCACCTGTTAATTTTTTTACTGATACCAGCTAGCAAAGGCACCAAGCTATGACACACTTGGTTGATATCAGTGCAAGGACTGTACCAGTAAAATCCCAATATCTCCACCAAAATCTCTTGAGCTATTTAACTATAATAAGCAGAGAAGAGTGGAAACCAGGCACACATGAGTGGAGGGAGGTAGATCTCTAGAATTGTTTTATTAAGAGGTAATTGAGGCTAACCACATCCCCTACTTTTCCTTTGGCTGCAGTAGAAATACTGCCTGCCTCAGCCAACCCAACAGCCTCCCATAAGGCTACTTATCATGATAGGTATCAGGGGCAGATTTAAATGTGAGCATCTGTAAATGGAGGTGACAGTAGAAATCAGCTGACTTGCTCCATTCATATGTCAATAGCTTGAGTCAAAAGAAAGAAGAGAAACATTTGGGGATTTAAAAAAAAAATCAAGTTGTGATATTAAAGCAGAGGATCTGTGTGACTAGGGGCCCATAAGACTTTTTTCATGGTCTGCCACATCTACAGCCACTCTAGGTTAATTCATACATTCAGGCTTTTCCACTTACCCATGAAAAGCTTTGTTCACTAATTTGCAAAACCTCTAGTTCCTAATAGCACTTGCATACATGGGTCGTGTTCTCCAAACTCCCAGCCAGTCTGTGATACAAAAAGGCCTTTCTTCAGTTCCCCATTGCCTGTGCTTTTCTACTCTTTTTGGTGGGAACTCAGTAATCATAACTAACAGTTAACTAATCATCCAAATACATCCTTCCCCTCTCTGCAAGCTCCTTTTCACAACAACACAGCCTTGTTGGGAGTGACTTCCGGTATTTGCATGGTGGTCAGTGGTTTTGAATTATAGTGAGAATGGATCAGAAGATTCTTCATTGAGAATGTAATCCAAAAGCCCCAATTACCAGGTGGAACCTCTCTCAAAGAGGCTGTGTGTAAGGCCTGTGTGGAATGGCCTGTGTTAAACAGTAGGCAGCACAGAACCATTGCAACATTTTTCCATTACTTTCATTCCTTAAAATAAATCAAATGAACAAATACATTTTAAATTCCAGAGTATATTATGGTTTTAAAAAGAAAAATCTCCCAATAGATATCAGGAAAGCACTTAGATGTTGTTTTCCTCTCACTTTAGAAAGGGAATTGTAGTTAGCTTGCAATCTTCCTGACATTGTTCATGGAGGAAGCAAAGAAAATGCACCAACGAAAGAGAACGGCTGCAATTTAGTTAATTTTATGCAAAACAGACTCAGTATTTAAGCTGGGAGCTACTGAGCATAAACATAGTGATGGAGAAGCCAAATATTCCATGTATATAAATGGATGAATTATTAAAAGGATTGCAAAGATACTCCATGCATCTATATCTAACTATGAGTCTGGGAAGACATGTGGTGAACCTAGGCTCCACTGAAGTCAATGGGGCTATGACTTTGTTCATGATAACTTAGCTCCTGGAGGAATTATTGGGCCAGATCTCCAGCTGGTGTGAATTGGTGCAGCTCAGTTGAGGTCAGTGGAACTATACCCTCCACACAAGGTGAGGATTTTTAGTTTTGGAGGTAGAATGCCTGGAGATACATATAATTCTGAAAAGCAGTAATAATTTTTTCCCTTACATCTTAAGGCCTACAAGAATATCACATCAGGTGGGAAATACAGGAAGAGTCATGGATAGCAAATCAACTGCTTATAAACATGCCAGTTGTAGAAGAGAGGAACATTAAATCTTCAATCAGGCTACTAATAGCTTTGGGTTTAATTTTGATCAAACACATCAAAAAATGAAATGAAAAGGTGAAAGCCAGGAATGAGTGGAGCTTGAGAGCTTGTTGGAATAGTTGAGTATCTGTCAAATATCTGTGTTTCTATGTGAAGGAGGAAGAGGTCTTGGTCACATGCTGGGATCTTGGTACCACGTAGCTTTATGGTCTGTTTTTATTTTTTGCCCCTTGCTTGCTTCTTTAAAAGTATTTGTCTCTGCTCGTGCCCCCCGTGTGAATTCTCTGAAGTAGAACATTTGTCGTTAACCTGTGCTAAAAGAGAACAAAGAATAATGGCAAAAAAATGAGGGCTCATCCTAAAACAAAACAAAAGTCTTAAAGGCAGCTAGTGCATAAGGTATCAGTGAGCTTTAACCATATGGGAAGTTTGAAGCCTTTCTGTTGTTCCATTATTAAGATCTCTCCAGACATAAGTGATGATTTTTGTTGCCAGGTGCTCAATCTCTTAAAGAACCCAAAGGACTCATTTTAAAATTAATTTAACTCTTAAGCTAAGTCACTGACTTGTAAATTCTCAAAAATGTATTCTGTGCCCAAAGAGTAAGCACTGTAATTTTGGGGAGGAGCTGCTGCATCCTTCATAGGTAACCAGATGGTTGAATATCTGCTTTAAGTGTATAACTCGGATGAACTCAACTAGATTATGAAATCACAAGTGGTGCTTCCTTGTCTTTTGCTTATCTTCCCAAGAGTAAATGTGTGCATGTTCTCTCCATGCAGGCCTCTTGGTACTACTGTAATGCAACCAATTAATAACAATAATGGTTCTGTTTGCATGTGCACCTGGAGGACCAACTCCCACAGCCTTCCTCAGGTGATGCTTCCAATGATTTCAATAGGAATTTTGCCTGAGTAGGAATGGCAGGATTTGGCCCATATTTATATTGTGTATCCACAGTGCCACTTTGGACCAATAAGATGCTGTCATCATCTTGTTAATATGGATGGTACTAATGTTTAAACTTGGGTGAGATTCTGGCCCCATTGAGGTCAATGGCAAAACTCCCAGTGACTTCAGTGGGGTCAGGGTTTCACCTGAAATGCGGGCTAATGACTGTGATGAAGGATGATTTTGTGGTTAAAACTTGTGACACAAGAGCTCTGAGTTCAATACATACATGTGCTGTAGGTGTTCTGTATGACCATAGACAAGTTACTTAATTCCTCTGTGCTTCAGTTTCCCATCTATAAAATGGCGATAACATTTCCATCCCTCACAGGATAAATTCACCAGTGTTTGAGAGATGTTTGGATGAACAGTGATGAGGGCCAAATAAGTGCCTAGATGGAGAGGCTAATGTTAACTAGCCAGATATGGGTGTTTAGTTGTATGGAGCAAACTGTGTTGGCTTCTTCCAAGGTTTCCTAGGTCTCATCACAATATTTCACTGTCTTCTGGTTAAGTTGTTTTAATGTCCTGGGTCCTTTAAAAGTCATCATCCAGTTTGCATAGTTTCCCTTCTCCACTGGAGTTGCTCTCTTAGGCACATTTCCTTGCCTTCATATATTTGGTTTCTAAATTTGCTATTTTGCCTTGGTGTACGATGTTCAAAGGCGATCAGAGTTCTGCTATGAGGTTCATGTTGGCCATTAACATTTAGAAGGGATGGCATTTTCAGAAGGAAGCTAAAAAAGGTACACCTTTGAGTATGCTTTCAGGATCTCTTTTGTGTTGGTTGATGCCTACCCTAGACTTCAAATGGAGAATTACCTGAGGTTACTGCTTTGGAGCTCCAGTTCACCATATATCATTCTATTTGCTTTCTGCATTGTATCCCTTACTTTACATGAAATGTAAGGCTCAAATGTTGGCTTTGCTGTGTTGTAAAGAAAAAAATTCAAGGAATAAGAAAATGTTGCAAAATGTGGTTGACATTGCCTTGTGTATTTTGGAAGGATTCGTGCATGTGCGGAAGCTGAAAAATTGTCAACTTTCAAAAAGTAAATCTTAAAGCCTGCCATCTCCGGTCTGGATGAAGAAAGGCAGACACTCCACTGCCAAACCTCTGCAGTGGAATTTGTGATCTATTTCACCTTCTGTGGTTTTCCAGGTAACCAAACTACTATGAAAGTCAAGTAAAAGTCAAAGTGTAAAAACTCCTTGCTTTATATGCTGAGCTATAAATTAGAGGGGTGATATGTAGTACAGAAGTTGTCTTAGATCCCTGATGAGCGTTTGTATGCTTAATTCAAGTGCATGCGTGTGTTTGAATTCCAGCCTATATTGATTGAATTGGTCTCTGATAATAAACAGGATAAATAAACCTGATGTGAGTTAAAGCAGGTATATTGATGTAATGGAAAACATTTAAATTCAACACAGTGATCTTGAGCAGGATGTAATTTCAAAAGTGACTTAAATATGCTGACACACACACACACACAAAAGGGGCAGAGAGAGGAGGGGGCAGAGGAACAGAACAAACACGTTCAAAATGATTTGGATATATTGGGATTATGAGCTGATAAGTGGCTTATGCAGTTCGTTATAAAGAAGTGTGAGGTAATGAGGCCGGGGACCAAAACTAATCGGAGACTGCAGCCTGAGAGTGAGAACAATGCAGAATACAGATTGGAGCATGGCAGAAAGGCACGCATGGTATTGGGGTAGGTTTTGTTTATGATGACACAGACACCAGGGAGCCTCCTCCCTTCAAGAGACCACTTCCACCACTGTGACTGCAACATGGCTGGGATTCTGCTGATTCCTCCAAAAAGGCTTCTGCTCAGTAAGACTGTTTCGTGAACTGGCTTGTAGATCAGATTGTTTTAATATCCACCCCCTCTTGTTTTAATTCCTCTTTGTAGACTGGTGCCTTACTCTGTGAACAGTCCAATTAATTTCAAAGGAAGTGAGTGTGGAATAAAGCCCAGTCAGCATTGATAAGGAGGACAGAATTAGGTCTTATCTATATGTATAAAACCACCTAGGACTCCTTTTACTTTCATTTCTATGCTCTCTACATATTTGACCGTGTCTGCGATTCACCAAGGACTTTGAGTGGTTCCTGCCAATCCAATTTTAATAGAATTCCGCCCAAATTTGACTTACTCATTGGTCAAATTGATACTTGCTGTCCTTCTCCAAAGGAAATGTTAAATATCTAATGAGCTATCTGACATTCCATCACCTCTGCTTATGATTTGATAAGCTGGAACCTCATGTCACTTGTCGGAAAAATGTAAAGCCACAGTTTTTCAGCTTGGCTCCCTGCTATCAATCTGGTTAATGTGAACGCAGTCTAAAGTGCTGCTGATGGGCAGATGCAAAGTACTATTGATAGTCAGAAGCAAAACAAACAATAGTGGATGAAGTGTCTCCAGCATTTGGAGGTAGGTTACCAAGGTTATTAAAACATTTGGTTTCTTCTATTTTTCCTTTTAAATTTATTTCTACATATCGTAGCTTTTAAAACAGTCTTCATTTCCCCCCAAACGATAAGTTTTTGATCTCACTTGAAATGTAGCCAAAAAGCTTTTGAAACCTAGTCAAGGAGAGAGATAATTACAGAAAAGGAGAATTTGTATCTCTTTCTGAATTTAAAATAAATTGACTCATCTAAAGCATCACTTCATTTTATTAAATAGCACATTAACGACTCCTATTTAAAGGCACACCGTCAACCTTAAAAATCATATTTCTGAATATCTGTTTTCCACTTAGATTTTTTGCTTAACATCTTAGAAATTTAGAAATCGCTTTTCTTACCAAATATTTGTAACCATCACAGTTTAATTTATATCCAGAAAAAGCCCCATGTTTGATTATTTCAAGTTTCTGAACCATCCTGAAATATCAGTAACATTTAGACTTCTCTTTGGCCAGTACTTTACCAGTCCTGTGGTTTGGTGCAGCATTAGACTGATGTCTGGGATTGTCCATGTAATCTGGGTTCAGATTTGACCTAGGAAGTGCGGCTGCATGGGTTATGTTTGCAGGGGTGTTTCTGTCATTGGGGAACTGGAGGAAGGCTTCACTCAGAAAAAGGAGAAAACGAAGCCAGAGTAAGAAAAATATTCCTTCCTTCTAGTTCATTCTGAGGTCTGTCATTAATGCAATCGTCCTTCTGGATGAAGGATCCATGGAAGAGCAGTGCTCTGGTGTTCCCGTGTGTGTCATTCACGTGTGCCCATTCCTAGGGGGGTAAAAAGCCACATCAGAACTTCATAAGCTAGCATAGCAGAGGACTTAGGGACATGTTAAGTGCTCTCTGTTACCCACCGCCTGGGCAGCTAAGGCAAGTTGTGGACTGGCACTTTACCTAAAACTCTCACCCTTAGCTGCCAGCGGGTGGGAGGCTGCATGCCCGTCTGGAGGGCAATCTGCGTGAGGATGAACCACACCTCAGATCATTGCACAGCACTGTGAAATTCATTTGTATAAAACTGTGGGCCTCATTCTGCTAACAGTTACACAGTCATAAGGTGTGGAGTAACTCCATTGACTCCAAGCTGACATGAGATTAGCTAGGCCTAGAGTGTGAGGGGGTGGCAGAACACTCAGAAGATGTCTGAGACACATCTGGAAATGCTTCTACGCGTGTCTTAGGGCTTAGTTGCTGTCTGGTACATTGGCACTTCCCGAGACAACTGGGAGCACATTGTCTTGCAGAGTGCACTCAAAGTGAGGGGTTATCCTGCCACACCTGCTACTGGCGTCGTATCTGCCCAGCAGCCATTCTTTTTCCCGTATGTCTAACTCCTGTGCCTAATAATGAGGGTGACAAAGAATCGTCTCCACTTCCTATTGCTCTGTGTTTTCGCTCGCTGTCGATCCTCCACGTCAAATGGTCATTACTTGTTGGAATCGGCGACTTTTTCTCTCTGTTGTCAGTTCAGGCTGTTGTCACAGAGTTAGCTAATACCCTCTAGCACTTTTATTCCTTATTCACATGCACTCTTAATGTCCTTAGTCATTAAACTGAGAAATGTTAACCTTGTCATAGCTAGTGATTGGAAGCAGAAAAGTCCATTTAGTTCTCAGGGGGAATGAATTCTAATTTTCTGCCTGTCAGAAACTGACATTTTACATATTTTCCTCCCCAGCCCAGTTTAGTGCTAAATTTAAATGTTTGTGCCATAGGGAAGGACCTTTTGCTCATGATAAACCCCAAAGCCTTAGGAGATATCCAAAGTGTGAGGCTCTTGGCCAGTAGCTACTGCTGGAGCTAATTTCATGTGCTGAAGGGAAAGAGAGGTGAGAATGAAAAGTTGCAGATGAGAGGTCTCTGCAAAGGCCACATTAGAGTTCCATGTCAGAAAACATTGCTTCCCCCCTCTCTCCCCTCCCCCAGATAAAGTGGATGAAAAACCACTCATCAGGAATTAAAATATGAAACAAAGAAACAAATTATGTTAATCAAGCAGACTGGTATCTAATATTTGTCATTACGATGTAACACCCCTTATTTAGTGTCACAGAGTATTGGATGCCTTTGACAAGCAGATTGGTTGAAATGAAATGTGTCTAAAGATACCAAGAGTTCACTGTTCTAGGCTCAGATAATAGCTCACATCTTGACAAATATATATGATACCGTGGTGGGGTGTATACAGCCCTTACAGGCCCATAAAGAGTGAACAGGAACCTGAGAGCCCAGTTAGCCCACTTTGTTGCACTCATCAGGCCTGTCGGGCTCAATTTAGTATTAGACCCAGCACAGGAGGGGCTGGCTGGTTGCCGTAAGTTCAGAGAAGTCGTGAAGGGAGACCTTGGCCTGAGGAGACACTGCATAAGGCCCAGGAGAGCATCAGGTTGGAACTTGTCCCCTGGTGGAGAGGCTGAAGAAGAACATAGGGAGTAAGAGAGAAATAAGTTGCAGGAGTCAGGATTAGTGTCTATGGTGAGTTGCTGGGGTGGGGCAGAACTTGAAGCAACTGTCCCCATGGATCTTCATCCTGATAACAGGACTGAGCACAATGGGAAATTGGGAGAGAGACAGAAATCTCAGACCTGCAAGGGAGGTAGTGAATTGGTTAGTTGTTTTATTGTTTTGATGTCACTAGGCAAAGAGAGAGGAACTGAAGTAAGACCCTCACCTGAAGAAGACGACATTTTGATTTGCTGCCTGTGTTTTAATAATGATGAAGGTCATTACGGTCACAGATGCCCTGGAAGGGGTGGGACTCCAGAGGGACCTGGCCATTACACGAGATTGATGACAGTGCCACAAGAGCGAGCTCCATGATGGTAAGACCACTACAGACATTTACTGGAAATAGGCATATTCTTCCTGCAAAATCTCCAGTTATTTATTGTGTTGCTTCTGTGTTGTATTGACCATATTGTCTTTAATAAGTATTATAAATTCTAGCGTATTATTTTTACAGTAATGGTGAGAAGCCTGACTGAAATCAGGGTCCCATTGTGGTAGGCCCTGTACTTATACCCAGTAAGAGATGTTGCCTCAAAGAGTTTGCAGTGTAAATAGAGACAAGGGTAAAGGATGGAACGAAGGCAAATTCTCCCCGTTTTACAGATAGGCAACTGAGATAAAAGGAGTCTGTGACAGGGCTAGGAACTGAACCCAGAACTCTTCATTCCCACTCTGCTGCCTTCATCTCAAGATCATCCTTCCTTTCCCTATTACAGCTGAAGGTTGAATTAGAATGAGGTGTCATACAGGCACTACATATATTTAATGAGCTGAATTCAGATGTTGGGGGCTTGTGTCAGTGCATCTAAAGGCTGGAGATAACCCACTGGATACAAAACATTATTAGTATTTATTCCATGAACCATCCACCTGCGGAGCTTGATGTGAGATTCATCCCTTCCCCTTGGTGTTTTAACCAGCCAGGGTTTGGCTGTAGACTGGAGTGGAGATGGCAGTCCATTGTTCCATTAGCTGCGTGGCTGCCTCCTCAGCGGTTGAGTGTTTAGGCCCAGTTATGTGGCCGTGGGTGTTATCCCAATGCATCCAGGTGTTGAGTGATACTTGGCACGTAATAAATTATCAGTCAATACAATAAACAAACAAAGCCTTCAATAAAAGTGGCCTGTCAAGTTCCTTCATTTTTTGGGGAAGGAGGGAGAGACTTGTATGCATATATCCTATACTCAGTATGTATCCCTCTTATGCTGCTCCATGGTAACTGGATATAGGCTGACTACAAATACAGACAAAATGAATTCTGTTCTTTTAGGCAAGTAAATATTTGTTTAGAATTGTAGTTGAAGGATTTTGTCTGGCTGCATTCTGTGCTAATATTTTCTAGGTGGTGGAAGTTTGGCCCAGTGGGTAAGGTACTAAGTTGGGACTCTGTAGACCTGAGTTCAATTCTCTACTATGCCACTGATTTCCTGTGTGATCTTGGGTGCATCACTTAATCTTTCTTTCCTCACTTGTAAAATGTGATTTTTGAAGACGGTGGGTTTCCCTAATATAACAGTAATGGGGGCCATGCAATATCAAAACTGTATAGGATATTTCTGAGAGCTGACTTTGTAGGTGCCATTCACCTCTTGGATGTACAGGAAACTACTGGTACAGGAGTGTGTGTGTGTGTGTGTGTGTGTGTGTGTGTGTGTGTGTGTGTGTGTTAATTCCTGAGCAGATGTACAATGTTTGGTGCTGTTTGTTTTGGAAATAAGTTCTCTTGTGCACAGTTCTCTGGACATAATGGTGTGTTCTAATACGTGACAGGTATATGCGTGCAGAATTAGCAGGGATAATAAAAACAATGTATGGAATTTTATACAGCCAATTGTACATTAAACAGCAGTAATTCTATTGCGAGGGTTTGGAGTTGTCATAAACCAGGGAAGTGAACCTTGCCCGGAATGGCAGCATTACATGAGCAATTGCAATGTCTTTAATATTTTATGATGCTTCATTGTAATTAGAAAGGACTCCTTTTTTTCTCCATATTGTTTATTACAGTTGCCTGGTGGCCTTTCCCTCAAACCTTTCCTTCTGCCTTGCTCTCTTATCACCTTCTTATATTGGGCTGCGTCTTTTTCTCTCCTGCTTCCCCTTACTTCTTTTATTCCTTTGTCTTCTGCTGCTCCTTTGCTCCTCCATCTCATCCTAAGTTTAATAGGGCCATTATGGCTTAGAGATGGCTACAAATCCATTTTCAGCACATCTGGATAAATGTGATCTTGCTCAAAGCTACAACTCTTCAAAAAAATAAGAGCCACTGATAAATACAAAGGAGCCCAATTCAAAATCCCAGATCTAAGCATCCTGCAAACTCTGGGTTCCTTTAGAAATCCAAATCCAGAGCTGTGTCTTAGAAGTAGCCCCTAACTGTACAGGGAGCTGAATCAAACACCGCACAGCTGAACAAGCACAGATCTGGGGATGTTCACAGTCCAACTCGTTTCTAACCTTGTCATCGGTCGGTAGATATGTTTTATGCCATGTGCCCATGGGCATCTGGCTTAGCGGAGATTGAACCCTTGCCCTTTAGTATCAAAAAGACACACTCCTGCCACTGGAGCTAAAAGGGAAACCCATTAGCTGTTTGTAAGTAGCAGTCACCTAGCCTCATGTGGGCCATTCCGTAGAGGGAGACATGATCACTCACATTTAGCCATTGATTATACCCGAACAAAGTGTAATAAACTAAATGACAAATTAAAAGCCCAGGTGCAGACTCCTTGGACAGAGAAGTATGGGAATTGTGACTGAGAGAGCAATAAGGGTGAGGTCCATGAAGGGACTCGGGTGTTGCCATGCTGAGCACCATGGAGACTAACTTTTAAGCAGCTAGAAAACCACAGGAACAATACTGTGATCTACAGAGCTGAGTTTGGCACTTACACTCCCTATACAATGAAGGGGGAGCGACTGATGCTTACAGATGTGATCCACAAAAGCCAGCACGCTAGGCGGAGATATGCTGACTAGAGAGGTGTGTGCTAAGCTCTGCCCCGCTCTCTGAGATAGGCATATAAGTCTGGGCTGCAGGGAGGCACCTCTTTTGCTAGCAGCCCACATGTGCAGACCCACTGCTTGGAGTCAGATGACTTAGGTGCCTAAGGCATTTCTTGAGGGAGTGAGTTAGGTGCTGGCCTTGCCACACAGAAGTGGGGGTGGTGTAGTGCTTTTAGGCCAGGCAGTAGAGCACTCCCTTGGGATGTGAAAGACTCGGGTTCAATTTCCCCCTCGCTGCCAGATGGAGAGAATTTCAAGAGGGGTCTCCCACCTCTCAGGAGAGTGCTCTACCCACTGAGCTTTGGGATATTCTGTTACGGGGTTCCCTCAGTTCTGCTGTTGAACTCTCGATAAATAATAAAAGAGTGGCTGGAGCAGGAGGACTGGACTGAGGGTCTCCAACCTCCCAGGTAGATGCCCTAACCTCGGGAATACACAGTCATTTTCTCTTTTTTTCCCCTCTTTCTCTAGTGCTCAATGACTATCCCACTGTAGAGAGTCATTACTAGTTCTACCTCAGATCACCATTCCACTTAACACACAGCACTGAGATATATTTATAGTGAAATCAAGTAAAAGTTTATTTAACAAAACATAGAGATTCAAGTAATAACAACAAACAAAAACAAATGGTTACCTAGAAAATAAAACTGTAATACACATTCTAGAACATAGATTGCATTAACTAGATACACTTATGTCTGGTACAGTACAGGCAAGTCACATCTTAGGCACATTTAACATGCACAAATTCAGCTTTGCATGGTTGGCAAAAACGGGAAAAAAAAAGAAAAATGACAATATAACAACTGCATCTGTAGTGCAGGCGATTCTGCCTGCCATTCAACTCAATGAGTGTTTCACTATACACGGTTTTCGCTTTATGCGCTAACTGCAGAACGGAACCTCTGCGTAAGATGAGACTTGCCTGTATTGCTCACCCAAAATCTTGCAGCACTTTGCAGCCAGATAGGCTTTGATTCTCCTTTCATGAGATACACTGTCAGCTTGCCTCCTAGGTGAAGGACCCTGTGTGTTTCCTTGCACTCCAATATATACCAGAACAAACTTTCTGTCTTTTTTCATAAACAGAAACCCCTGCACCCTACTGTCTGGTTCATCTTATAGATTTCACAATCTCTTATTTTGCCTGTTGCTCAGAATGCAACTAGGTCTGTAGTGTGGGGCTTACAATACACAGATGATCAGACAGGAAGATAGGTGTCTGTTACCTCCTGCCCGAAAGGAACATTTCTGAGGTACAAATCTGTTGTTGTGTGTTAGAAAACCACTCCCTTTTATATGAGAAAAATCTCGACTAGGTAAGGGGGAGAGGAGGGTGTTAGCAAACAGCCCTATGCAAAGAGGGACAGACCAGAACTGAAGCGTGAACAGAAGCATCTTTAGCTGCCTTAACTCCAAGATCTTAAGAACACAATTTTTAGTATAGATACATAACTCCTTAAATATGATCCCTACATACATTGCACATGATGACCAGTGGTGGGTACTTGCTCTCAGCAGAGACTCATGCCACCCTTTGGTGCATTATTATGCATATATCCAAGCCAGGGGTTCTGTGGGTCACAGCTACTCACCAATCTCCATTTGCTTGTGAAAATCCCAGTTAGGTTTCTTACCCACTCAGTGCTCCTACATTTAACAAAGGGGAGAAAGAGCCCATAAGACACTTTTTAAAGGAAACTACAGGCACAAAGTTATGCTAGTAAAATCACACAGCCTTTGCTCATTTGCTTACAGTTGGTTCAGAGGCTCCTGTGATGTTCCAAGATTTGGTTCTATGTAGCTTGCCCATGCTGTGAAATATTCTCCCCCTAATCCTAGGAGAAGTTGAAATTTTATTTTTCTGTATTCAGAATTCCTAGTTTTCAATCTATGGCTTGTTACAGGACATCTGCTTATGAGATCTCATTCACACGATTAAGAATATGGTTCTTGACAGCACAAAACATCTGCAGAAGCAATTTGGAGCAGAGCACTTACAAAACATGTCTTTTTTTTCTTTTAAGAGAGACTAAATATTTTGTTTTTGTTTATGAAATAAACATAAAACTGAGCTGGCAACTGTGAGCAGTGCATGGTGGGGAGCACAGAGAGCGGCTGCGGCTTACATCGTAACAAAGGACATAACCATGCCTTGGCAAGAGGAGGAGAATGGCTGTTTAATTTCTCCAGACAGGGACTTGCAGCTCTCATTGTTTTGTTTTTTGCTCCAGCTTAGAAGGATGAGAATGTTGTGTCTGATGCATGTCAGCAAGGAAAGAGGATTCACTGGCACAGCTGAGTTCATTTCGCTCCCCAGTGAGGAGTAAAAAGCATTAACCGTCTCTCACTTCACCAGGGAAGGAGGAGGGGGTGTTTTCAGCCTGCCAGAAGTGTGAAAGCATTGTCAGGTTTAGGTCAGGCTGTAGCAGGGGGCTGGGTGGTTCTCTCAGTAGGACAGATTAGTTTGATGTCAGACGGCAGCCTGGAGGCAAAGCACAGAAAAACCAAGAGCCCCCAGGAATGAGGTGGGGGAGATTGGGGAAATCGCCATGGTTCCTTGTGATGCAAGGCTGTTGTCTCTGACAACGACCTTTCAGGAAAGCAGATTCAGAAAGACTGGTTTGTGTAAAGAAACCGTACCAAGGAAATTGGACTGTTTCTAGTCCTTAAACTGTAATTGTAACTAAAGTTGTGGTTGTCTCTCCTTGAGCTCTTACAAACATTTCTCCATGAGATTCCTGTTCAGATGTATACCAATGCTGATGACAACAAGACCTGATCCTACAGTCCTGACTCAGTCAGACTCAAGGAAGATGACATCGAAATGAGCAAGGGTTTCAGGGTGGGGCCCATTCTTTGCATTCCTTTTACCATTGTGCTTTACTGTTATACATAGTTCCATAATGCCTTACATCCCAAGGTCTCAGGATTTAGTGAGTCACGGCACGCCCCTGTCAGGTAGATACTGGGCACATGGGAAAATGTGAGACAAAGAATCAGATTCAGAATTGAGTGTAAATTGACATAACTTACACAGTCAGGGACCGCAAGGTGTAAGTTACACTAATGAGACTGACACATCACCTCTGAAATTCACCCAGATTTTTGTACGGCTACATGACTAAGAGAGTCATGTATCAGTGGTGGCATCGAGAATAGAAGTCAGGTGTCCTGGCTCCCAGGGGTAAGCACAAGACCATATCCTTCTCTGGTGCTCAGTCCCTGACCTCCGTCTTCTGAAGGTCTGAGGTTCTGAGGTAATCCCCCTTCCTCCTCTCCATTCTGAAGCAAGACAAAAATCTCCTAAAATGATGGCTGGGCTCACTTTTGCTATGCATACACGAAGGCTGTGAAGTTTGTCACAGCTTGTCTGAACTCCACCAGCAGAGCTGTGCAAAATGTTCATACTTGACCCTTGACTCAGCCACCAGCTCAGACTCAGCCTGAATTCAAAGTTTGCTTTGTTTTTGTCCTGGCAGGGTGTGGAAATTACAGTAGGGTGCGTAAAATCAGTTCAGAGGGGTTGGTTCAGCCCACAAAAGAGTAGGGGTCAGGTCTAAAGTTTGGATCATTATCCAAAGTTTGGAGTGAGGGGGGGAGCTGGAGCTGGGCTCTGATTCAAGACCATCTCTATTTAGAATGTTTAGAGGGCCTAAATGAAGAATTTTTTGGGAAATCTGCTGTATTTTCTGTGTATCCCGCTGCTGTATTTTATACTATGTGTTCCAGAAAACTGGCTGAATTTTTTTCTCTAAGGAATGCTGTAAAATAATGGGATTTTGATGGCAATGACTTTTCATTGTCATTGACATTTTGAAAAGGAAAAAGTTCAACAACACTTGCAAAACATTCAGACCTTTTCCTTTTGAAATGGTGGGGGAAATGCCAAAACAGCAAAAAATTTCAAAGTGAAATATTTCATTTTATAATTTGTTGTTGAAAAATGGAAATGCTTGTGAAAACTTGTGAACCAAATGAAAATCATTCAGTTTGGTTTTTTTCCCACTTTTCCCCCACAAAACATAATTGTGACAGTGTACCCTACAAGGCTTTATGGGGTGGGGGTGTTCATAAATGTATGTAATCCAGACCCTGGGCCTTTGTTGGAGCAGACGGGGGTGTCTGGCTCAGCAAGACAGGGGTGCTCGAGTCCTCAGCTGGCAGGGAAAACAGGAGCAGAGGTAGTCTTGGTACATCGGATAGCAGCTCCCAAGGGGGGTTCTGTGATTTAACCCGTCACAATAATTATCTTTTTTTTTTTTGACTATCTCTAGTATTCTGCCTGTAGCCTGACCTTTTCTTTGTTATTAGTACAAGTCAGGGGTAATTAATTTAAATGATATGACATTTCGTTATCCTTAGAGGTGCTCTCTAAAAAGGATGATTTAACATATTGTACTATGCTGCACCTGGAACATCTTTCCCATAAAGAGTAGCCTATATTATGTATTAACAGTTACAGAGGAGGAAGCACTTTCATTCTATTTTCAGCACTATTTTCAGATGCTCTTATCTTTAAAACAAAAGATTGGGCTGTTTTTCTAAGCATACAGTGAACTCTTCACATATGCCATAATTAACCCCGGGTTGTGTTAAACTACTTTTGAGAGATCAATTTCATTATAATAATAATTAAAAAAGGAAGTACTAAACCATGGAAAATCTTATAGCGTATTTCAGGCATAGTGCACTGACCTCTGCTTATCTGCTCACAGTCTTCTGAAGGTGAGGGGTTCCAGAGAAGGACATGCTGAGTCACATGTCTAGCTGGAGCTTTGCATGATACAGTAAATGTAGCTGCATTTGTTTAAATGATTAGACATTACAATAAATGCAGCAGGTTAATTATAATGTCTGACCCCATGTGATCCTTCTCAGAAGATCTGGTGAGCTCACTGCCTGGAAACACATCGAGACTCCTCCACTCTTAGATAGCCAGAGGCAGTCTGAAGCTACAGGCATAGGTGGATGGTGCTGTGAAATGTTTAGGGGCTTTAAATCACCCTTCGGGGCATAACTAGGAACTCTGGTGCTTTAATGTCTCTTTCCATATTGGTGGTCAGTGGATGCAAGACTAAAGTGGCATCTGGAGGGCACCACTACCTTGGATTTGCTTTCTACAGATTTCCTCACTCCCACAGGAGCCTGCAAAACCCAGTGCTCTGTGTGAGGAGTGCCTCACTTTCAAAGGGGTAGCACTATAAATCTTGCTGCAATGAGATACACATATACCCTGCACTACTGTTCAGGTTATACCAGTAAATTTCCAGTTGGAAATCTTTATGGAAATAAATCCTGCACTGCTGTGGATAGGAAAGATCATTCTTTAAACTTTGTATTCTGGTCTATCTGGTGCAAGAGCAAGACTTCAGTCTTGTGTGAGCAGCTTGACACTGTAATGTAAATCTAGCTCCAATCCATCTGAAAAATAATGCCCCTGTCCAGTGTTTTACTTTGATACTATAAGAACTGGATCCTTGCAGTTTCCTTATTGTTTACGCAGACTTTCTAGTTTTGTTTTAAGTATTTCCCATGTTGTTTACTGGTGATCATTCTCATGTACAGTGGAGTCCTCAGTGAGAGAAGACTAAAGGGATTCAGGTTTGCCCCTCTATAAACGAACCAGATTCCGAGTACCTAAGAACAAAAGAGCGGCTATACTAGGTCAGACAAATAGGCCAACTAGGCCAGTATCCTGTCTGCCGATGGTCACAAACGCACACCAGCACATTGTACAAGTGTCAGTTTACAGTATCATTGAATTTAATACAGCAAGGCTCTTGAAATAGTTACTATGCTTTCAGCCATTGAAATCGATGTAACTACATCTCCTTTGCCTGGATGCTTACAAAAAACTTGGCAACAATTAGGATGCTGCTCTGCTGAGACCCTAATTATCATGCTGACCAATTATCTCCTTGTACTTTCCTATTTATTTGTATCCATCTCTTGTCTAATACTTAGATTGTGATTTGGTTCTGTGTTTGTACAGCACCTAGCACAATGGGGTCCTGATCCATGAGTTGGACTTCTTGGCGCTATGATAACACACACAATAAATAATACATTTGTGCTGTTTTCCAGAAACAGAAATGCCAGTTATACAATACTAGTGAGAGTTATTTTTTAATTGAGAGTCCTCCTTGCACAGTAAGTCCATCAACCATACACACACCGCAGCTGCTTGTGTAGTTCTCTCACCTCTCAAAATGTACAGCAGCACTTGACTTTGACTGGAATTCCAGCAGTCTTGCTTATTCAGAATTATCATTTGCCTTTCATCTAATCAAAATCTCTATCCTCTGATGCAGAATGCAGCTTTCAAAACAAATAACCATCTCCTAAAACTAAGTCTCATACAAATCATCTTGTATTAGTGCAATTATATGTAGCAAGTGTCAATTCTAGGTTTTCCATGCATATTTTAACAGCACAAAATGTGAATGGAAGATGCATGAAGTTTTTGTGACCTAATTAAGTTGGCCTGTAAATAAAGTAACTGTTGCTTGTGGACAAGTTAATTCAGTGGTAATAGGAGTATTGTATGGGCACTCCCTGGGATGTAGGAAAGTCAGGTCCAGGTCTCTGCTCCAAATCACACAGAATGGAGATTCAAACCTGAGTCTCCCACACTCCAGGTGAGTGGTCAAACTGTTGGTGTATTGGGCATAACTGAAAAGGCTCCTTCCCAGAAAATTCCTGGCTGTCCTTTTGTCTGAGATAGGTGGGGAAATGCCTGCTTTAAAAATCCTGCCAGAGCTTAGGTGTGAGCTAGGGTGCTGAGCAGGTTGGCGGGGTCTTAGACTCAGGCGGCTTTGCGCATGCCCAGTGATGGAAGCTTTGGAGGCGCCTCCAGGATCAGGTTGCAGCTGAGTGAAGGGTTTTGAAGATCTTGGTGGCACTTAAATGTTGGATTTAGGCACTTTAGGTGCATAAGTCCTTTGGACTTCTAGCTCATGCTGATTACACATAAACAAGACTTTTGTACGTGCATTTTTTAAAAAAATGCATCTATTTCCCTGCTTAAGAATATTGCTATTAACATGTAAGAACCTTGTCTACAAACAATGTTTAAAGGACAGGATGGCTTCAATGGTCTGTGAAAACGTTAGAAAACTAGGGAATCGCTAATATATATTCCTTGGCTAATGTGATTATTTAACTCTTTGTGTTAGTCAAAGGCTTTGAGAAACACATTACTCAACAAAACTTTAATTGAAAAATGGCAGATTTTTATATACTCAGGTGCAATTTTGGGCTTAAAAATTAGCAAACTGTGATTTTTGTGTACATTCGAGCTTTGACTCATGCAGAACTATGTATGTAAAAGCTGTACAAACAGAATTACAACTGTCTTGCCTTTTGCTTCAGTTTTGAGTTTAATTGTTTAAAAATCAGGGAGTTCATTGTCTTGATAGTCCCCTAATGTGTACATTGAGTTTACTAACACTGTACTGACCTTCGAAATGGTGTGCTATTTTACAGTGTACAGTGACATTTATGTGCCCTGTAGGACTCCAAAAAAGATGTTAATTTTCATAGATTATATGTCAAGTTTGAAACAGTACAAGGTAGTTTAGTACTTCTACGTTGTCCATTTGGCTCATGGTTGGAGCAGTTGACTGGACAGTTCTCTCTAGTACAGTTACAAAGGAAATTGTATTAAATACAGAAAAGGCAAAAGAGGAATCTTGGGAAAGTAGATACAATCAGAGCAATACAAAATGATTCTTTCAAAAGTTTCATTAAACAAAAAAAAATCTCCACTGATTTGTGGATCGAGTAATGATTAATTCAGATTAGATGAAGTAATTCAAATCCTGTGTACAAGTATTTGAACATCACTGTTAGGGAGGGCTCTGTGTTTGTCATGGAGGTCATGGAAGTCTCGGATTCTGTGACTTCCTGCGAACTCCGTGACTTCTGTGGCAGACAGTGTGGCTGACCCCAGGGCTGAGCAAGCAGCTGGCTTCAGGGGCCAACTGCTCAGGTGGCCTCGGGGACAGTCATGCCAGCCACTGCTGGAGTGGCTCCTCAGCCAGCCGCTTGGGCAGCCCCTCAGCCAGCTGCACCACCTGCTGCTGGAACAGCCCTGGAGCCAGGGAGTGCAGGAGCAGGGGCCGGTGCGACTGTGTCCGGGCACTGCCTGAGCATTGGTCCCGGGGGTGACCAGAGCAGCCACTGCTTGGCGGCCCCCAGCAGTGGTCCTGGGGAGCCCCCCAGAGCCCCCTCCCCAGCAGCAGCCCCCGGTTCCCCCCCAACAGCGGTCCCCCCAGACACCTGCCCAGTAGCAGCCTCCCGGGGCATCCCCTGCCCCAGCAGTGACCCCCCCCGCCCCAAGATTTAGTCAGGGATATTTATAGTATAAGTCATGGACAGGCCACAGGCCATGAACTTTTGTTTATTGCCCGTGACCTGTCCATGACTTTTAGTAAAAATACTCGTGACTAAATTGTAGCCTTACAGTTAGGTTACCATCAAAAGGCCTCTTAACCGAATCAAAGTAGAACACAAGTACTTACTCTTGGTCTTGAGTTAGTTTTCAGGTATCAGTTATAAATGCCAGCAATTTACAGTTGCAGATTGGCAAGCTGGGGGTTTTGGGGTTTGTAAAATGTTGTCAGTCTTGTTTTGGTTTTGCAAAATAAAAACCCAGGAGGTGTTTGGAGCTGAACCACATTTTATACAAAGCACCACAGGATACAGGGTGCCATTTCTGGTTCTTCTCGAGTCAATCAGTATTAAGAAATTCAAAATATAATCTCAGCAGTGTTGTCTCCCCTTTGTTTGGCTCCATCTATGCTGACATTTAAAATAGTGCACTCTGAATTTTATGTGCCTTTTCAGCTATTAAATTACAGGTTCATCTGCAGCACAAGCATTTATCTGAAACGAGATTGGAATTAAAGGGCCAGTCTACACTTGCCTTTAAAACAAGTCGGAGAACCATTTAATGGAAAAATTGTTAAATATAATCAAAATGGGCCACCTTCCTGACAGCAATATAAACACAGCTCTGGCAAGGAAGGAAGGAAGACATTGATCAAAAACACCTACTTCTAGTATGGCGCTATCTGTTCCCTGAGCACTGTGTTTTCCTTTTAATGCTATGTTGTTTGTAGCAAACTTGAAACTTCAGATAATTTCCAGAGTCTGATTTTAAATTATTCCTTACTCTGATTCTAAAGTAAATTGTCTGGGGGTGATTTCTGATATGGGATCTCATTCTTTGGGTAATCTTTCCAAAGGATGTGAGTCACCTCTCCATTATTTGTAAAGAATATGGAGAAAAATGTTCTTTTGTGGGCATTTGGAGTGGGATGTTTAAAGTAAAAACTGTTGATCATGATGAGTCACTTCTTGGGAAGCAAGAAACAAAAACAACAACTCACTAACAGCTGACCTACTGCCATTTGTGCCAGTGGGATGCCGCTGACTCAAAAAGTAGGTATTGACAGCTGCAGGATGCACTGGAGTTTTGATAGCAATACTACAAATAGAGGATTTCTGAGGTAGGAAGAAGTCGCCTGTGTTTAATTTCTGGGATTTTTAAAATCTTCCTTTAATTTCAAATATCTTCACAAGTTAAACAACCTGCAAATGGCTGTAAATTCAAAATAATCATAAAAATATAGGGCTGGAAGGGACCTCAAGTGGTCATAAAGTCAAGCCCCCTGTTCTAATGCAGGACCAAGTAAACCTAAACCATCCCTGAAGTTGTTTGTGCAATCTGTTCTTCAAAACCTCCAATGATGGGGATTCCACACCTCTTTTGGAAGCCGATTCCATTACGTAACTATTCTTACAATTAGAAAGATTAAGTCCCTTACTTCATGTCCTACCCTCAATAGACATGGAGAACAATTGATCACCGGCTTCTTTATAGCAGCTCTTAACATAGTTGAAGACCGTTATCAGGTCCACTGTCAGTTTTGTTTTTTCAAGACTAAACATGTCCAGTTTTTTAAACTTTCCTCATAGGTCGCGTATCATCTCTGGCACCCTGCATCTGACTCCACTCTCGTGGCTTCCAGTTCTGTGCAATATTGCTCTTCATATCAGATGAGAGGTTGCCACTGGCAAGTTACTGGAGAAAGTACATGCCAACTCAAGCCTGCCACTACACAGTGACCTTTTTAAACCACCAACTACACGTTTGCCATCACATCGCCCATTATGGACTCATCTGCCACGCCAGGATGTTAGGACGGAAACACTTTGGTGAGAGGAATGGTTATATGTTATAATCCCCAACCAGTCCCTTGTGGCTGACCCCACAATTTGCCTTCCTGGTTTAACCTGCTCCATCACCAGTGATCCCTGTTGAACAGGTTTCAGACTGGGCAGCCTCTGTGCAGCCAACAAGTATCAACAGGGTCTTCATGACAGCCCTTTATGCAGCTGTGGCGCAACACAGATGATGACGCACATTGTCGATGAATGCCTGCTGACTAGGTTCAGTGGTGGCCTAGAAGAACTGAAGATGCCATCGCTTGGCTAGATGACTATGAACATGCTAAATAAATAGGTTGGAGTTATTAAATCTTTTATTGCTTATTTTGTCTCCAACTCTTTCCAATTTATCCACATCTTTCCTAAAGTGTGGTATCCCAAACCGGACACATTAGTCCAGCCGAGGCCTCAACAGTGCCACGTAGAGCAGGACAATTGCCTCCTGTGTCTTACATATGACACTTTTGTTAATACACCCCAGAATTGTATTAGCCTTTTTTGCAACTGCATCACATTGTCATATTCAATGTGAGCCACTATCACCTCTAGATTCTTTTCTCCAGTAGTATTGCCTACCCAGTTATTCTTCATTTTGTAATGGTCCTTTAATGGACATTCAGCTAGGGGGCATGTATTGAAGTGTTAACGCAGTAAGACAGGACTGGACCCCGTAACAGCTTGTTTTCACTGGGATAGCTAAACCACTGTAGCTGCACAGGGCAAATCATAATGTTGATCCACACTGCACCAGTGTAAAGTGTGACTTGCACTGGTGCATGGCTCACATGCAGGCTACTGATTTCAGAAATAAAGAAGTCATGCAATAGTAGTCAGATTGGTATGACATAAGTTTTTCCACCTTAAACAGTACAGCAGCTCATTTGTCCCTAAATGTAAACCCAAACAAGTGAGACTGACCCCCTGATCCCCACATTTGCTAACACCACAACGATTACTAAAAAATCCTTTGTACCAACAGCAAGAGGAAACGGGTACCTGCTGCAGAAGCCAGTGATTTCTCAACACTGATGAGAAAGGGACCAGTTTACACATAATTATTTGAGACCCACTGAAAGAACTCAGTACCAATGCCCAGTAAACTCAATAGGAATAGTAATCTTTCCATTGATTTTAATGTCAGGTGGATCAGACCATCAAATGTGTCAGATGAGGCAGAGAAACCTCATTCTGGTTTGCATTCAGGCCTAATTTATGTGCAGTAGCAAAGTGCTTTTAATTTTAAACCTGTGCATGTTATATTGCACTCAGCTATGCAGCTGTGAGACTAATGTGCCTGTTTGATAAGTGGGACACAGGGTGCACTCTATAAGCTCTAAATGTCATGTAACAAGCATTTTCAAAGAGTGTGTAGTTCTGTAACCTGATGGCTGTTCAGTGGGTTACTCACTGACCTATAGGAAAGGCTAATGGGTTTGTATGATTTTTTTGTTTTTCTTTCTTTTTTCAAATCCACAATGTTTCTGAAAAATTAGTGTGAGGGTTTTTTGTTTGGTTTTGGTTGAAACATGAGGCATTGTGTTTGCTTATGTAAAATGTACATGTTTTGTACATTGCTGGATGGCTTTGGAGGCGTTTGAGTGCTATACAATTACTTGTATTTTGCCAACTTTGTTGCTTTTGTCAGTTTTCTCAACAAATTATTTCTGAGTCTCTGACTAGCTCTAGATGATGTAAATGATTTTAATATAATTATAGTACTCCAATTGAAATGCTTGAGAAGCCACTGTAATGTTATATATAGTTAAATGATCACCAGCGTACATATGGATACCTTTTTGATCATTCATCTAAGTGGTTCTGATACTAAAATAATTGATTTTGAAAGCAACCTGCTTGCATGCAGATAAATAGAATCTGTGTGAACTATTTGTACTGATCAGGCAGCTCAACAGGGATCCACTAAATAACACAGATGTGTTCATTACACAAACTACCTATAAAGCATACACAATGCAATATACAATGTATTTAGTAATTTATGTGTAATTTAGTTACACATCTGACTCACCAGAACAGTCATAGATAAGTTGTAATGCAGACAACTAGAAGGGTGCTACTTAAATAATCTTCCTAAGATTCTGCTACAGGAAAACTTATTGCAGAATATAAGGTGTTTAAATTAGAGCTGCTTTCATGGAATAACATTCCAAAATGTGCACTAACAGTATGTATACTGTAGACTTCAATAAAACAGTAACAACTGACATGCTACATTTCTCACATAGACCTCTCACCTAATATATTGCTGACATTATGCACAAACATTTATGCTCTAATATCAATTTATGCAAATCTGACATTGTTCTACTGAATATTATCTTAGATTAAGAAAAAATGGCTCAATATGCCTATTCATTATTACTTAATGTCAATCAGAGGGTTCATCAGGCCACTTCAGATCCCTGTGAAAGGCACCTTTGCAGCTTCTGATCTGATAATAACGTTCAAGTTCCAGTCCTGGCACCGATGATCTCCAGCCAATAAATCCTTGAGTTGTTTTAGGGATTGGAGGAGATGGGTAGACCTGAAATAAGAGCAAATAAATAAAATTAAGTATAATTCTTGTTCATTTCTATTGTTCTTCCATGCAATATGCTCTTTTGTATTCTAGTGTTGATGGAATGGACAATTTCTTTTCAAATAGCTTTTTTTTTTTAATGAAAATTGATGAATGCTAATACTACTTCAAAGTTAAATGAATTATCTCTTTAAAATAGTGCCAATTATATGCTGTGCTATCCTGCATAGTACTGAATAACCTTCAACTTCTATTGAAGTCAATGGAAGTTGATGGAGCTAAGGACCTCCAAGTGTTGACTAGCACCCTACCGGATTGAGCCCATAATACAGACGTCATCATTAAAAAACATCTAGAATACTTTGAGGGCCCATTCTACAGCAAGCTATGTTGGAAATATTATTAATAGCAATGGAAAATATTAAGAAGTTCTGGTTAAGCAATTTTTTTTGTTTGTTTGTTTGTTTTTTGACCAACATGCTTAAAAATTATTGCAATGCCTAAATCAGTGTGTATGGAAGAAAATAAGTTAGTTCCAAAGGTAATAAACAAGAGGTAATCAGAAGTTAAAAAGAAAGCATTCCATTTGTCATCCAATCCTTAATTTTTATCAACATACATCTGATTTTTCAAGTTTTCTCTACTATTGAAAGTCAATTTAAGCAAAAAGAAGAGTATGAAAAATAGCTTTAACTTAATTTGGCAGGAAAGACTTAAGTGTTTAATATATTTTAGATTATAGTGTCTTATTACCTTTGTTTAATAAATTACTAGAGCCTTTGTTTGGTTTTCACTGTTAGAAGCAAAATTTAAGCCAATGCTTTAATTGTTTCCCAACTATCAAATATTAAAATAATCTCTGGGTAGGTAACATTTCTAAACAAGGGAAGCAGACATTTTGGTGCCAAATTGGATGTAACATAGCAAAGAAATAATAGTTCTAAGGCCAAACGCTGAAGCTATTACTGCCCAAGCTGGCTCTTGCATCCAGAACTACTTATCCTTTAAAGTCTGTTTCTAGCATAAAAGATGGTTATGCATCAAGTTAATCAGTAAGAAGGAAACAAAACAAAAGCCAGCATTCTCCGATCACCGACTGCGCTGCTTACTTTGGCTGAATCATCCCACTAAGGCACATTAGAAGTGCTCTCTGTTGTACCACTTTAACATCTGGGGACTTACTCAGTAGAGAAATACACAGTGAGAGAACAATGTTTCAGTTTATTCTTTTGCCAGAGTTGTTTTGCTTTGTTCCTTGGCCAAGACTGAAAAATGTTTTTGATATTTAGGTGGAGCAATTCCTTTGAAGAGATGATTTTTCTATTGCCATAAACGCCACCCACTGAGCAGGATAACGGGGAAACTATGTTCCACCTCTATTCTGCAGGAAAGAGAAGGGGACGAGAAGGCAAGGGGATTACATGTCTAATCCACGAAAGGAACGGACATGTTATTACTGTGCATTGCCATGAGAGAGAGCAAATGTGATCATTTCAAATTACAGGTTTAAAAAACATTAATATGGATCTTCGTGTAAAAGGATGAACTGCAGCATCCATCCCAAACTAATTCTTGCTCTCCTTGGTTAATTCATACGGCAAAGGTCAAATCTGAAGCCCCGGCCTCTGTTTCTGTGCACACACCATCGGCTGCACATGCTAATCTTGCAGCCGAGTGACCGACTGCTGAATTTGTAATACACAGTTTGCATTCACAAGACAGACACAGGTGCAATTAATTGTGCCCACAAATTAAAGGTAGATCCTCACTGCAGCTAAGAAGTGCAATTCACAGCTCAGGTAGCTGCGTGTGCACTAGTTCTGCTTGAGCTAGCATGCTAAAAGAAGCAATATGGTCGCAGCGGCATGGCTGGCAGCACAGGCTAGCTGCCTGGGTATAACCCCATCCAGGATCTAGGTATGTACTCGGACAGCTCGCCCAACCCGCCAATCATGCTGCTATGGCCACAGTTGTGTTTTGCACACTAGCTCAAGCAGAGCCTGTGAGAGTACCTCTAACCGAGCTTCCTAAGCTGCTGTGTAGGCATACCCTAAAAGGACTTGAATATTTGGACTGACTTGGCTCTGACTTGAATGTTTGGACTTGCAACACTATTTAAGAATGTGAAGTTCTAACAGCAGAAAGGGTGGCACTTTTTCAATTCTAACATTCTGCACTAACTTTTTCTTTAATTTTCAGTTATTTTGATAACAGCTTTGTGGCGTATTACTTTTGTAAACCTTTTAAAAAGAATTTTTTTTCACCAGGAGGCGGGATGTCTATTGTTACTTTCTTCCATAATATGGTACGTATCTTAATAGCAATATTGTCTCATGGACTAACCTCCCCTCCCATTGGCAATCACATGATCCCCAAGCTCACCTCCTGTTTCTGACTGTGTATCCTGCTCATTGGCAATTAGCAGTTACTTAATTGCTTACATGGAAGAGAAATATTAAGAAACTGACTGCATTGTTGGCTTCTTTAATATGAGCCAGCAGCAGGAAACAAGAACAGCCAGCACCATGTCACAAGTCAGCTCCCAGCAGACCACCAGTGATCAATGGATCTACTGCTATAAGGAAAAGGTTACAATAACCAGGCCAAAGGAGGAAGAAGAATTCACTTCTTAGTTACAGCCACTGTTGCACTGTTACAGCAGATTCTGTAGTAGTACTGATAGAGACAGGTATTCATAGCTCTTTATAGATATACGAAACAGGAGTGCTCTCCCAAGGAAATGATGATATAAGGCCCTGACTTAGAGAAATGTGCCCATGCGATCTTTTACTGCAGCACAGCTCTGGTCAGTTCAGTGGGGTGAAGTAAGGGTCCATGGGGGTGGATGTCTTTGTAGAATTGGGGCTTATGGGGCTTTCTATCCTTATCACACAAGTAGTCCCTTTGAAGCCCCATGGGTCTCTGTAAATCCTGCTATCTATTAACCTAGCAGCTCCCAAATATCTTCTGTTGGTGCCCCCTTGAGAAGGATGGGTCAGAGTCTTCTCACATAACAGGTTGGCACCATTGCTACCAATTTTATTCTGCCCATTTTCTCTTCTGTTCTCTTCTGCCTTTTAATCTTTCCCTTCTCATTTGTTTTTATTTTTGCTTTGTTTGGTGGCTATGTGCTGCTCTTTTGGCTACTGAGCAGAAGGTTGCATGGGTGGGGACATCCACTTGAAGTACAAACACTGTACAATTGTGAATTAAACAATGTGCCAGGTTCCATTGTCAGAAGCAGGTGTGTGTACAACTCGCACTGGCATTCAGGAATATGAGTATCAATGACATGCTATAAAACCAAATTGCTGAATCATCAGTTAGAATATAGCCCGGTAGGAGTAGCAAGAAAATCTAATTTGTGCCACTAAGAGGGTTTAAAATAAATAAAATCCAGAAAAAATGATTTATTTAAATAAAGACAGAGCAGGGATTCGTTTTTACAATGTTGAAGTTGAAAAATGGCTCTTAAAAATGGGTTCTGATAAATCTTGAAATCATTGAGAGATGGAGGGCAGATGGGATTTCATAGAGCTGCTTATAAATGCTACTCCCCGCCCCCCCTTGCCACATTAGATGACTGATCTGATACTATATAAACCTTATGTTGTACAGAAGGTTAAAGAGGAGGTGCTTTACTATAGTAGTTGATTGTTGTACAGTGAAACCATAGTAACAACCACATCTAAAGAGAAATTTCCTGGCTTAAGCGAACCCTTTAAAGTATCCCTGAGGTTTCCAATACAATTTAGTCTGACCTTTAGTGGAAGACCCACCTCTACTAAGTGACTGACTTTTAGCACTTGGGTGGCTGCTTAAGACAGATTTAACCTATATTGCCATTTTTAACTCTATTATCTAACCTTAATATATTTTTCCACTGGTGTTATAGGTCGGATTTGTAAATGTTCTGGAAGCTCTATCTTAGGCTTAGTGGGTTCTTTCCTTTCGTCTTTTATCAACTAAAAATAGAATATCAACATTAATCAAAAATTAACACTTCAGGCTAAGAAATGTGTTGCCATAGCATTTTAATATCTGATATCTATACCATTCTCATCACTATGGTATCTGTGCACTGTGTTCTTGGCATCCAATACAGGACTATTTATCATACAGCTTTGGAAGCTGTTCTAATGCACTTTTCAGTTTCAGAAAGGGCTTTAATTCTGAATTTGAGACAGGCTGAATCTTGCTGAGCACCCTTAACTCTCACTGACTTCACTGAATCGAAGACACCTGCACATTTGTTTTGTGTGATAACAAACTAAAAATTCATAATAAAAGTGCCAAATACATTTGTAATATACAATGAATAGTAGTATATGGCATTAAACATATTGGTTAAAGCTTATATCGTGCTTTTCATCTGTAGATCTCCAAGTGCTGTACAAAGATGGACAAGTGTAAATTACCATTTGTAAAGAAGGGATACTGAAGCCCAGAGAGCCAGATATTCAAAGGTACATAGGCACCTAAAGATGTAGATGGACAATAGGACTTAGGCACCTATTCTTCTTAGACACTTTTGAAAATCCTATTAGGCACCTATTTGCATCTCCAAGGGTCTAAGTACCTTTGAAAATCTGGCCCAGAGAGATTAAGAATCTTGTCCAAAGTCACACAAATCAGTGGCAGAGTTGGGAACAGAATCCACATGCCCTGCCATTCAATCCATGCTCTAACCATTGGATCATAATATATAAACTTGCAATGCTGCAGCTCCTTTCTGTTATTGCTGTTCGTGTTCACATTTGTTACAATTTGTTTTAGGTGCACTTAATCATTCTTTCAAGACATTCAATACAGGAAATATTATGCAGAAACTAGTCTCACAGAGAAGATCATATCAGATAGTCAATTAAGTGACTCATTTTACTGAATTTAATCTGCATCCTGTAATGTTTAAATATACAGGCCATGAACCTGTTCCCATTTAAACCAGTGGGAGGTTTGCAGTTAAATTCAGTGGCAACATTAACCTTATTTCAGTAGAGATTATTTTAGCACATGGTAAAATTCCTTACTGAAAGTTAAATTAGCTAAATCCTTGCCCTCCTTCCATTTTAAAAGCATCTCATAGACAAACAAAGGGGAAATATTCTCCTGTCAGTGCATCTAGTTCTGGTCAGCACTACTGAGAGTGATGTGCATCAAGAGGAATATTAGAATATGTGCAACATACAAAGTACAACTTGTCATATTTTATTCTGAAAGAAACTGGAACTATCACCTTAAAAGAACCCCATTTGTTAATATTCTTGCAAATAGGGTTCCAAGTTATCAGTGCTTATCTACACTCATATGTTCCATTCATGTTCAGGGCCGCCCAGAGGATTCAGGGGGCCTGGGCCAAAACAATTTTGGGGGCCCCTTCCATAGAACAAAGTTGCAATACTACAGAATACTATATTCTTGCGCTGGACCCTGCAGGGCCTGGGGCAAACTGTCCCACTTGCCCCCGCCTCCCCCCGGGCAGCCCTGTTCATGTTGTCTGCAAAAGAAGACCAAGATTCTTTGAAGAAATACATTTTGCTTGTATGGCAGGGTGCTGCTAGATAGGCCTTAATCAGGTCCTGCCATTCCAGCTCCAGTTAGGTCCAGCATCCAGTCTGCTGCTAGTCAGGTCTGTGGTAGGCTAAACTGTTGTAAAAAGCCTGTATATAGTTTGGAACTGGTGGTGGGGACTTGATCACAAATAAAGAGCATGGGTATTGCACCAGCCTGAAGTGTCCCTGAGTCTCTGAGAAGAGCGGGAGAAGGTCTAAACCAGAGAGGCACGGTGTGCACCCTGTTACAGCTTGGCTTTCAATAATAGTGATTCTAAACTGGGACATCTTAACTGAAAGTTGTACCTAGCTATTCTGGGTATACTATTCAAGTAAATTTCATAGACAGGCTACAACAAATTTAGTTTTACCTCCTCAAAAGGTGTTGTTAAAAATCCCCATTTGACGGACCATTTCTTTGCAGCTTCAAGCTCAGCTTCAACGTGGTATTTCCTGAAACAGACAGAAATTATGTTTGACTTTCCCAGCTATCATTAAAATGAAAAATCAAAAGCCACAAAACACAATTTAGGATGATGAGAAATTTAAATTATGAAGGTGTGTTCCCTAACTTAAACTACTGTCTGTATTAAAAATTTAAGGCTCAAGAAGTCTCAGCCAAGGATCTTCTTATTAGGGAAAAGTAAAACTGAATATGTTCCCTGCTAAATTAGATTCATGTTTAGAATTCATGCTCAGATGAAATCTCAAAAACATAATCATTTGGGAATCCTGACTCAATAATACTGGTAGATTTTGTTACAGTAGTGGCCAGTAATCCATGAAAAAATGACTGTATGAACCTGTCAATGAGAACAGACCTGATTTCATATTTTGTATATCTCGATTAACCAAATATACCTGTTAAGAGTGAACTACAGATAAACTAATTTAATGAACACACACCAAAATAACTGACTATTGCTCAGACTTTAAGCAAAAACTCTTTTTGATGAAGAATTATTGGAGAATTTACAAATGTGTTGATTTATTCTATTCACTGAGTGATTGTTGAGGACCTTTAAAAACTACCAAACAACTTGAAGAAACAAAAAGGTCTTAATTATAAAGGAACTTGTTATTGTATAACTCTGCTCAGAATTGCATTTACTACACTTCTTGTTGATCATTCATCTATTTTTTTTCTTACCTTAAGAAAAAGGACTTTGTCTGCTATTTTTCCCAATTCCACATCACATACATATACATGAGAAAAATGGGTGTAACAAGAATCATACCAATGACTGTGGAGTGCTGAGTGTATTGATGAATGAAACACATATGTAGCCCACCTCACATTCATGTCTCATCAGCTTAGCTTTTCTGTTCAGGAGTGTACTTGCTAGGGTTTTTTTAAATTAAAACAGGTATCTAATTTCACAGAGACATCAAAGCTTTTCAAGAGTTTTACACGGTATAACACTTATCAGGCAAAAGCTGTCATATATATTCAGAGATGAGGGAAAATAGAGAGAGAAGGATGAGAATATTAACAAGGGCAGTGCTATATATAATGCTATTTAGATAAATAAGTATTTATCAGGAAACCAGAGAGCTACGGGAGGTCAGTGGAATCAGTGATGGGAGGAAATGAGGATTGGGATAGGGAAGGTCATTAGGATAAGGTTCTAGGAATGGGCATGAGAGGGGGAAAGGTGTGCACTGGGTTTGAGGTGGCAGGAGGGGAGGAGTGGGTACCAGAACGGTGTCTGCAGGATTGGGGCCAGGAGCCAGGTGGGATGGGGTGAGCCATGTGGTAGGGAGTGTGCGCGTTGTGGTGGGGTTCTTCTGGGGGGAGGGGGTTGTGTCTAGAATTGAGGCTGGTATAGAGGCCACAGGGTTAGAGGAGAAGTTTAGGGAATGGGGTTTTGGAGTTGAATAGAGGGGGTTGGAGACCGCAGCGGAGGGGGAGATTGGGGTAGAGACCCAGGGGAGGTCAAAGCAAGGGGTTGAGGGAGGAGATTTGGGTGGTGACCTGGGGTGAGGGGAGTTGGAGCAAGGGAATAAGGGGAGGATTTTTGGGTAGCAACCCAAGGAGGGGGGGCCATGAGCCAGAATGAGAGGGACAGGGGGGAGGAGATTCAGTAGTGACTCGAGGGGGGCGAGTCAGAGCGAGAGGACTGGGGGGACCTTACCAGATCTTATCCTGAGCCACAAAGTTGAATTGCTGGGTGGGGTTGGTGCTTTTCTGTGCCATGGCTCGCCCCCACCCCCACTAGCGCCCCCCAGCGGCTGGGCTGAGCCCTCCGGCGGCTCTGGTACAGCTTGATGCCTGGGACTGAGCCAGCCTGGCCCTGCCCTTTGCCACCTCAGGTGTTGCTAGGAGACGGCGGCATGTTCAGGCTCCAGGGAGAAGTGAATAAGGCCTGGCACCCGGTTCCCAGGCTACCGCTGCCCTTCCCTGTAACGAGCCCCCCAGAGAGCCTGCTGCTTGGATTTCCCCTGTCCCCAGGACCCCAACCCATAGCCATGATCCCCAATATATCTCAGCATCTTCCCTCCCCCTGCAGCACCCAGCCCTAACCCAGCCCCTCAGCACCTCTCCTGACCCCCCACAGCATCCTGATCACTCCCAAATCCAGCTCATCATCTTCCTTTCTCAACACACGGTTTCCCATCCCCAGTCACCGAGCAACAGCCCTCCAAGGCCAGAGGCTGCTGATAGCGAACAGCATTTCCAAAACCTCAGGTCGCAGCCTGGGAGTCACCGAGAGCTTTAACCCCCACAAAAAGCCACCCCAAGCTCACACACCACTGTAACTCATAGCCCCAAAGCCAGAAAGCCTGTAGACCCCACAGAAAACCACTCTAAAACTTAGGCTTCCTATTCCAGAAACCATTGAGAACTACCACCCCTTCAATGCCCCCAAATGATTGATAGGGCTCAGTGCCCTCCCAAAAGAAGCCTGAAACCCCAACCAGTAATCACTGTTAGTCATGACCCCTTCAAGACCCACAATACCGCCCTAAACCTCAAAATCATTCTTATCACATGCCAGCCTCCCCTTTTAATTTACCCAGAATATTGACTATCCTCTCTATCTCCATCCTTCATGTATTTCAAAGGGAACAAAAATGTATGAGCATGCTTTTTAATTTATTATTATTTATATTGCAGCCAGATCTCGGCACCCCTGTCATGGACAAAGACCCTATTGTTCTGTGCAAACACAGAACCAAAAGGTGAGCCCTGCCCCAAAGAATTTACAATCCAGCTAATGCAATCTGTTGTCCCGGTGGTGTATATAGCTTTTCACTGTTGGCAGGTACACCACCGCCACCCACCTTCCCAAAACACGGTGACCTCTGACACAGCTCTACAAAACAATGCAATTAAGGAACATCGGGATTGTTACTACTTAATTGTGGTGCTTTCTGAATGGCAATATAAACAGCTAGATTTTAGAAAGCCTTTGGTTGTGCAAGGCGTCCTGCATGCAACTATTAGATTTGCTAATTATTTTCATTTGACAAATGGAATTTGATGCATCAGTACATTGTCAAGGTGTAATCTGATAGGGTGTTTTCCCAAGTTCAATGGCCTGATTATTTATTCTGATGATTTTTCTTGTGGTTATTCTTCCCTCCCTCTGCTCCCCAACACTCTTAGTAACAGACTTGTAATTTGAAGTGTTTGTTATTTTACAGATGGTGTTTTTCTTCTCAACCCACCCAAGCCCTAAAATGTGCTCGTCTTTGTGAAGAGTGGCAAAGACAAAAATGAGGGACAGAGCAAAAATAGCAGAAGAGGAATTTTAAAGGTGACAGGGGAAATGAGACTTTTTTGCTTCTTTATTATGTGTGAAGAAGTCCAGTTAGGATTGGTTTTGATTTTGAAGGTTTCCCAGCATTCCTTGTTTACATTAGAAAGTCCACCATGGAAAACTGTAATGATTAGAGAGTTAGTACCAAGGAAGTGAAACCAAATCATCTGAGGGGGAAAGGGTTTTAGTCAGACAGTTTACACCTCTGTTTTTCACTTATTTTGTTAATAACTATTTAATGAAAACACCTGAGACAAAAGGTCACTTTTTTAAAGGATCCAGTAACATAGGTCCTTGAGATAAAGGCTAAAGAACTCTCCATTGCCCAGTCATCCAATGAGTCCTTCAGCAAAACCAGGGAAGAGCATATTTAGTGATGATACTTCTAAGTTTTTTTTTAAAAAAATGCAGAAAAAGAAACTTTAAAAAATAAGTAGCTATGAACACCACCTTTCTGGCTTCCTGTAGAAGAAGCAGCAAAAAAAACCCAACCAAACAAAAAAACAACCTCACCTTTAAAATGTTGCACAGTAAGATAAATTCTTTTATGTACATAAAGTTTACTACAGCCCTTCTTTCATGATTTGTTATACAAAATAATAGACTGTGAAATAGCACCATGTTTTTATAGGGTGGAGATAGGTCCAGAAACCAGGTACATTAAAATACATGATTGCAACTATAAAGAAGAAAGAATAACTAAATGTATGTAAAGTAGATGGGCAAATTACAATCTGAGAATGAATTTCTACAGTCACTATTAGAATAAGGTTGTTGCAAATAATATGTAAACATATCTTTTTTTAAAATGGATTCTGCTTGGATTTAGTTCCTGGTTTTGCTGGGCCTGTGTCCAGCAATCCTGTCTAGTGGAGGAGATTTCAAACTGGTCTTTGAAGCTGCTTATTTTACTTTGTGTGGCATCTCCATCTGCAAAGGTAGAACTATATGGAGTGGTTGCCTCACAGATGCTGAAATCTGCCCATGTGGAGCAGTTTGCAACATCAGTGCATTAGTTTATATGAAAGGTTGCTTTCTGTTAGTTGTAGCCAACTTTCCAGAGGTTATTTTAAACTAATGAAACGATTAAAAAATGAGCACCTCTTCTGCACCCTTGGTAGCTGCTGCTTATATTTGCCCAGTGTTTTATATTCAACCATAATCAAGTTTGCAGACCACACCAAAATTTGGGGAGTGTACAGGGAGTAAAGAAGACGTAATCAAACTACAACATGAGTTGGAAAGAGCAGTTGGGTCTGTAGACAATGGGGATTGATATTCAACATTAATAAATGTAACCTATACTTAGGGAGAGGAAATAAACAGCAGTTTAAAAAAGTTATCAGTTGCCAATAGTTACCACACAGTGATGTGTGAGATTACTAATTTCCCTTAATATTTAGAATAGGTGATATCTGTGGGAACATTGTATAGAAAGGACATAACCAAGTAGCCACATTCATTGTGGTAGCAGTTTTTCATAATTTCCTCTTAATATTACATTTTCCATGTATCGTTGCTCCAGAGAAGGAGTGGAACTGGTTTAGAAGGTTGGAAAGGGAGATATTTGTAAGAATATTTTCATCTTTTATCTTAAGAATGTGCTAAAATTTGTTTACAACTTCATTGTGTCTTTCTTGCTAATAAAATATATTTGAATTAATTGGATGGAAAGCTAACATATCACCTGGGGCTTTAGTGAGCCGTATGTCACAAATAGTGGTGCTTCCATAAATTTGAGGTTTTATTGAATCTAAATCAGCTTCTTTTTAATAGAAAACAAATAGTAAAATACTCTCCATATTCTAACTGCTAGACTTGGTCTAAATCTGAACATGCAAGTTTGTACTGCAGATAAGAATTTTACAAGAATGATATTTTAAATTTTATTCAATTTGTAATAAGACCTTTCAAGGATACTGTTTATTATCTTGATAGGAATCAACTTGCTAATATGTTCAAGGTCCAGAAAGCTAGCCAATCAGTATCTGCAATGATGGATCTTAGTTGTTATTTCCTGAATTTTTTAATTCACTATCCTTCAATTCCTAGATAGTTTTGGTAAATAGAAAAAGGATCTTACTTCTAGTATCTGTCATGGGAAATATGTAGGCCTTTTGACAAACACAATGACTTTCCAAAATTTTTTTTTATATTTGTTTTGTTTTTTTGTAGATGTTATTTATCATGGACTGCAAACTTTTACTGGAAGCTTTGAGAAAGAAAGGACTTAACATACTTTATGATTATATGTGGGAACCCGAGAAAATATTTACAGCTTGCAAAAAGTTCACTATGTTCCAGTATATTAATATTTTTGGCTCTCAATCAATTTTTCAGTACAGTTTTTCTTCTTGCAGTTGCTTTATAAAACATTTCAACAACAAATAAAGCCAACTGGCTCTTTTCACTAATGTGCTTAAATAGTTTTCCTCCTTTTTGTCTGAAAACAGTTTTGTGCAATGAATTGTTAAAGCTTAATGTAGCTTTTTCAAGCCATGCAACAGGTTTTTATTCATTCTGTAAAATGAATGCAGGGAGGGTGTAAAACTAAATTTACCAGTTTACAAGCAACATATTTGACTGTTTAACTGCCAAGTTATTTGTTTCCTAGGGCAAGAGATCTAATGGCCTTGAATACCAACAGTCTGTAAACACCTTCAGTAGTCATTTTAGATGTACAAAAGAACTTTTATTTGTTTAGCAGAAAAATAAGCAGCACTCTGTACATCCAAAATAGCAGTTATAATTGCTCTTTGGGGTCTCCAAAATCATTAAACTACCTAAAATACAACAGATATCTCACTTGCACCTGGGTGTCTGATTCTATACTGTGTCTAATTATCAATTAGTTCAGCAATTAAATTGGTTGAGTCTCCGATCACACTCAGAAAAGGTTACTCATTGTCCTATTTAATTAGCTCCTGCTGCTTAGTCACATTTATCTCCTGGAACCCTCTTAATGTCGTCTATACCACTGTATGGGCGAAAAATAATCTGTTAATAAAAACAATCAAAATCCGAACTTAAATTCTAAAGTAAAGGAATTGCTTTGATTTTCTGTCATATGGAATGAAATTTTATATTTGACTATTAATACTAAATTATAGCAAAACAATTTTCTTGCTACTATTATTGAATGGAATCAGAGTTTTCGGATATGAGAAAGCAGATGTAAAACATGACTATAGGTTTTAGGACTTTTATAATATCCACATTTTAAAAAAAATCCTCTCCTTTACATACATTCCCCCCCCCTGCAAAACTGTGCAAAAGTGTATGTGTACTTGTGAACACAGTTCTAAAAAGCTGGGACTGATTGTCTTCAAGATCTGAAATCCATTTATAATGTTTATCCCTAAATTGTTGCAAACATATTGTATTTGATGCTTTGTATAGTACTCATTGGGGAAAAGAATCTGAACTCATACACAGGAGCTTTCTGTGAGATAATCTGTTCACTGAAGTTATTGCCATGATCAGGGTTTATCTTATATGAACTCTATATAAGTAGCCCATAAGTACTATTTATGAGTGTTTTCACTTCCACTCAAGTGAACTGAGGTAGATGATTATATAGTATACCTTACACTCAAGTACTATAGATATAGGCATAAAGGACTTTTCGTTTTATTGGAATCTAAAGTATCTATTCTGTTGTTTTCAGCTTCAGTTACAAAACTGGGCTTCTTATTTATAGCTAAGGTTAGGTTCCCAGTGCCAATATTATAGCGGATCATCAACTGAAGAGGTTTTACAACACTTGCTATCCTTGCCATTAGAGACAAGAGTGTTACTATGGATGGCTTTTAACAGAGGTTAGTAATGTGAAAGAAAAGTTGTTGTTATAAAAGGAACTTTTGAGGGGCTTTATATTTTGCTAGCTCTTAGTTCGTCAGTACTTTGAATTGTTCAGGAAAAAGTGAAGTGGCAATTATAGGCTAGATTTTTGGCCCCTGTTCTAGTTGTTTTGTGCTGTACAAGCTGGAAAACTGCCTTAAAGGGGCAGCTGAGAATCCCCTTATATAGGGGAAACCTTGGGAGTTGTAAAGATGGTGTAGCTATTTTACTCTCCCCACAAGTGTAGGTGGTATGTTGGGAGTAGGGAGGGGGTCTGTTGAGGGCAGGTGAACATGGGACTAGAGCTCACAGTGCTCTCATGGATCCTGGTCTGGCAGAATAGTTGTAATTTAGAGGAGCTCTTAGACCATAAATTACATGGGGGATGGTTTCAGCTCTTGGCAGATCCAGGATTGGAGCAGCATAAAGGGGCTTAGAGACGTCCTCCTCATCCATCTCCATTTTTCATGACAAAATTGTATGTGCTTCCTGACCTACTATGCTAACTCACATATATATTGTGAACAAAATCCTAAAAATGAAAATATATGAGAATATTTTTCATCTCAACATCCTAGAATTGCTCAAGTTAGGAAGCATGTGTCACTAAGAAAAAGCTTGAATTATATGTTTGTCTTTAACTGACATTTTTGAAACACACAATAGTAATTCTAAAACTCTATTACGGTATAGGAGGTATGTTTTATACAGAGAGGTGGGACTTGTGTACAATAGTTCTCTCTCTCTCTGGCTCTATATATCATCAGTCCAGGGGTCAGACATTTTTAATTTTTTGAAGGCTGCCATTTCAAACTATAAAGTTAGGCACTCCAATGTATATGTAGGCACCTAAAAAACGGCTTGATTTTTGGACACGTTGAACATCTCCAGCTCCCACTGAACTCTGTGGGAGCTGTGGGTGTTTCTGAAAATCAGGCACCTTGTTCAGGTGCCTAAATATACATTTAAGTGTCTACTTTTAGGCAATTCTGTGCCTGTTGCTGTGATATAGTTTGGGTTGCTAACAGTGTAGGAGCCTAAGAGAAGAGACTGTACACATGACTTCAGCCTGGGTTTACTAATGTTTTAATATTACTGTTTCAATTTAGGTACCTTAAATGGTGCGGTACTTCATTATGATTACTATGATTTCTTTGAAGTAGACAAAATTCTATTGATGTTATAAACTGGTGGCTCCACTCCAGTATAAGCTGCTAAGACCTATCATGTCATGAATACATTAATTAAACCATGGAATATCTATTTTAACAATGGTCTCAATGATATTGTTGGAACCATTAGAGTTTATGGTAACATTTGGAGCTGTCACCATCTTAATGTGACTGTAATGATTCCATTGCTTTGAACAATGTTGTCTTCACTTTCTCAGTGATTGACTGTTCTTTTTCTGTCCATAAAATGACACTGACAGCAGCAGTCTTTTGCGGGCTTTCATACTGCTGAAGCTGGACTAATTTTAAATTGAATTTGGACATTTGTTAATAACTCTTGCAATTTCCATGGATACTTCAGAGGTCACAATGGCATATTAGATTTTGGCTCTTACCCCTAGAGGAGCACACATATTTATATTCTGGCTGACAGAATATCCATGTGTAGCACCCCAAAGAAGATAATTTCTTCCAACATCATAGGGGACTCTGCATACATGGCCCTTTGCATGAAAGCATGGCCCTTGATTCTTCAACCCTATCCCTGAACACGGTTCCCAGATCATGTTGCAAAAAGCCTGCATAATGTCTTTCACTGAGATTTGAAGGAAGACAGAATATGGGCAGATAACTTCCAGCCTGTGCTTGGTGAGGATTATTTTTCTCTATGCCTAAAGGCAACACTTACAAGAATATTGCTGGTACATGCTAGAGTACTTAGGCATAAGAGCATGAATTAAGGATGAAGTGAGAAGATTTAACTATGAATTTGTTGAATTATATGGTTTGAAATCAAACTCTTAATGTTATTTCAAAGTAGTTTTCTGTGTCTCATACAGTGCACGTTTCAAATCAGGAGAGAGTTACCTTTTTTTGTGTGTGTGTTAGTCAGGGAGTCTAAGACATTTTAATAGCTTTCATATCCACTCTTCAAATATATTATTGCAGCACAATAGTTTCTTTGCATGAGAATTGCTTAAATGATTCAAAATGGATTGAAAAATATATTTCAGGTTTTAATTTTATGCACAGAACTTTAATGAGCAGCGCCCCTTAGAGACTTGCTGTCAGTTTAACATATTCACAATAATCTCAACACAGATGTTATTCCATCTAAATCCTTTTAGAGGGAAGAAACTGGTAATTTTTCCTTGGAGGATGTCAGAAAATATATTATGGTTGAAATTACATCTTGATCCCAGAATGCTATGTAAAATATCATGGCTAGGAAGAATAAATAGCACTTTGTTTCTGAAGTAATATGCATGTGAAACTTTTTCTGAGTCTCCTGTAAACGTAAAAACAAGTGATCTTCATTTTGTTAGTCTCATGCTGTTTTGCTTCCCTTGTGGATGATCATAGGCAGTGATGGATTTCAGCATCTAATTTTCTTCTAATTTAAGGAAACATTTGTTATTAGCTTCAGATTTTCCTACACACAAATGGCACCTGTAGCATGGTGAAGTAATCATCAGCCGTGTCTGTCTAGCTATATCTCACCGGGCATACTTTGAGCAAGTAAATTAGAAATGTTTGATAAAAATGAAACTCTAAATTACAAATTTTTTGTTGCAAGCAATTAAAATTTATTTCCTCTGGAACACATGAACAAATACACTTCAGTCATGTCCTGAGCCCTGGGATGTATCAGTGTTCCCTTTCCACTCAGAACATAAGAATGGCCATACTGGGTCAGACCAGTGGTCCATCTATTCCAGAATCCTCTCTTCTGTCCTCCATAAACTTATCTAATTCTTTTTTGAACGCAGTCATACTTTTGGCCTTCACAACTTCCCATGGCAATGAGTTCTACAGGTTGACTCTGTGTTGTGTGAAGAAGTACTTCCTTTTGTTTATTTTAAACTTGCTGTCTGTTATGCTTATCGGGCAACCTCTGATTCTTGTGTTATGTAAAGGGGTAAATAACACTTCCTTATTCACTTTCTCCTTTCCATTCATGATTTTATAGACCTCTATCATATTACCCCCATGTCATCTCTTTTCTAAAACAAATAGCCCCTGCATTTTAAATCACGTCCCTTGGCCCGCATCGCGGCCCGCTCCCCTTCCTGCATCCCCCATTGGCCTGGAGCGGCGAACCGTGGCCAGTGGGAGCCACGATTGGCCAAACCTGCTGACTTGGCAGGTAAACAAACCAGTCTGGCCCACCAGAGGCTTTCCCTGAACAAGTGGCGGCCCTAGTTTGAGAACCACTGTTTTAAATCTCTCTTCATATGGAAGCTGTTTCCAGTCATTTTTGTTGCCCCTCTCTGCACCTTTTCCAATTCTAATATATTTTTCTGGAGACAGAGAGTGACCAGAACTACACAGTATTTCAAGTGTAGGTGCAGAGGCGGCTCTAGGCATTTTGCCGCCTCAAGCACGGCAGGCAGGCTGCCTTCGGCAGCTTGCCTGCAGAGGGTCCACTGGTCCCGCGGCTTTGGCACTAGCGGTTCTATTTGCTTCCTTTACTCTGTCATGGTGCAGCGGTAGCAGAAGGCCTTCCTTGATGGTGAATGGATTCAAAGTTCATTTTGCTTCATTTGCTTTCTATAGTTTTGTCTATGCACCTCAGTTTTTTGATAAGCCACTGTGATTTTCATGGTTAGATCAGGATGAAGAGGTGACTTGCATTCAAATCACTGAATGTACTGAAGCAGATATTTTCATGAGCAATGGCTGTTCCCTGCTGTTGAGACTGCTAAGAGGAAACAACTGTTAACTCTATGATATAAGAATGAAACAGGTGAAAAAAGCATAAGAACATGCACAAAGGTGTCTCAGATGAAATTGTCCAAATGTAAATGTCAGTCTAAACAGAGTAAATTTTATTTAATATTAACATGGGTCAGAATCCTACTCAAATGTAAAGATAACTCGTATAATCCTACCACTAAATTTTTCAAGCCTGTGATGAAATTTTTATTAGTTGAACTTGTAAATGTAATATTTTGACATGTATTTAAATATTTAAAGAAATTTGTTCTAGATACTCAAATATAAAATATTCTTATGCATTTTTAAAGAGCAAAGAGTACAATAATTTGGTGCTGTCATCTGAGGTTGTTTTAAGTGTGCATTAATGACCTCTAGGATATACATCACAAGCTTCATGCTTACTAAATTATAGAGCTTGGGAGCTTTGCCATTGTTGGTCAGGTTCTGTTTTTTTTTTGTTGTTGTTTACATGAATTTTTAAGCATGTCATTGGCAAGATTTGTAGATCTGAAAGTTAGACAAGAATGAACGATATACCAGCAGCTCATGGAGGCATAGTAACTATTTCTAATCACATCTGAAAACACTAGTTTCAGAGAAGGACTACCAAAAATGTGGCAGTTTTTAGTTGCTTTCCAAAAATTATTTGCATTAACTTGGGTAAGATGAAGCATTTTAGATAAATAAACTTTTGATAAAATCACAAATGTTAAGGTACAGGATCTGCAATATCATAACTGAATTGGGTGTTTTTTTAAAAAAAACAACACATGGAAATGACAATTTCAAAAGGGGTTGATTGGCTTAATTTTTAGTAACTTCATTAGTTTTGTGTTTGGATGCATTTTACAGTCTATTGTAAGTCCCATTCAGTGGATATATTTTTACTTTTTTGGTATTCTTAAAGGTCCCCAGCAGAGAAAACAGGATACATAATGCTCGAGTATCTCTGTGTATTTGCTAATGAAAACTGGGAAAGATAAGCACAGACTGAGAATATCACACATTTCCTGCTCTCCAGAGTGCTCTTGAGTATTAAAAAAAAAATCTCCCAACATTCTTAGAAACAAGTTCCCTAATTAAGTGCTTTCTTTTTAAGGCAAGAGAGAAGGTGGCTTTACTTTGTTGCAAAGTAAAGAAAGCCGTGAAAAAAAAATTCATAGGAGGTGCAAAACTGCACGCCAATTAGAATCATGGTCTCATTTTCTAACATGAGATTCCCCCCTAATAAACCAAGTTCAAAAGTAGCAGCAAAACATGATTAATCTGCACCCTATAGGAATACAGATGAGAACAAACTGTAAATGAGAGGAAAGTGAACCTACAAACAACTGGAAGCATAAATATTCCTGTATAAGATCGAACAGAAAAGGGCTAAAGGTTCCCTAAGGTTGAAGATAAGGTTGCTTTATGCTCCTCCTATACAAGTCCCTAGTATATAGATAAAATTGATACATTGCAACTGGAGGGAAAGCTCAGTTCTTTCTGGGATCATTCTGCACAGCATTTCTTATTAACGCTTATAATATCAGAGTGTTGGCCGTATTCTTCTCTGCTATCCCACTGCAAAGCTGAATAGAATAGAATTTTTCCTTAGAAACTTAGATAAGCTCCCATGTGTTGAGCTCAGTGGAGTCAAATCTAGAATGAGGTAGTCATGTATACATTGCTGCATCTAAGTTAGGATAAAGCAATCCCTGGTATTCATGAGGACTGTTAGAGGTCTGGGGATGACCTTAGATTTGTGAATCTGCTGGGGCTTAATAGTGGAGTTGACCTCTTATGACATAAAACACATCTGTGTCAACACGTTACACACTATTGTAATAATCTTTGTACAAAATATATTTTGTGAAGTATCACTTGAAAACTCCTAATTTGCTGGTTATTATTGTCCTGACAAAATGTGTGTGGCAAATTTGTATGTGAACTAGGAAGTTTCCACTGTATGGTGTTATTAACACATGTTCCAAACTGAGGTTGGTGAATAGGTGTGTCTCAAACAACGGAATGTGTGCTCTGTTTAATTTGCATTTAAACAGTAAACAGAGTCATCATGCAGGAAAGGAACCTGCAACAGGAAAAAGCAGCAGAGAACATCCCCTTTGTCTCTTGAATGCCAGCTGGAAATGTTTTCCAAAAGGGGGACTGACACTATAAAAAGGAAGGACAAACTCCCCAAGGCACCTCTCCTCCCTCCCTCTCTCCTTCTCTCTCTGTGCCACTGATTCACTGCACCATAAAGGACAAAGAAAGTAGCCACTGAACTGGGGTCCTGACCTATGAAGTTTGGTCAGTGAGACTGCTGAAAGCATGTGGTAAGAAAATTTTGCTTTGAGTTTAACATAGTTAGGTTAGACACCAGTTTTATTTTATCTTTATTTTTCTCATAACTGTTTCTGACTTTTATGCCTCATTACTTGTACTCACTTAAAACCTATCTCTTTGTATTTAATATAATTGTTTTATTTAACCCAGTGTGTTTAAATTGAAGTGTTTGGGAAACTCCATTTGGTGTGGCTAGTTATGTGCATATTATTATTATTGAAATGTCATGCTCTTCGCAATAAATACAGCTTTGTGGTTCCATCCTGCAAGGTGCTGAAGTGCCTTCACCTGCTGCCACAGCTTCAAGAACCTGAATGCTGTTGAAAAGCATAGACCAGTCTGTGACATCCTGCACCATGATGTACTGTAAAAGATGGTTGTCACTGCAACAATAGTCTTGATATTAGATCCTTGGGGGCTCTTAAAATGAGGCCATGCCCAGAGAATAAAATTCACTTCCTCAGTGGAATACAAAAAGGAAGAAAATACATTCCCCTGCAATGTGGCTTTTACTGTAGCTGTGGAGGGTCATGGGACTTAAAATATTTACACTGCCAAATGTATGAAATCCAATGATCCTAGACATGTCAGTATTTAGATGTATGTTCCATATGTGGTGTTGCTATAGCAAATAATTATCTTAATGGACTATTATTGTATGATGCCTAAACAAATAATTTTACTAACAATTTCTGGCAAATGTAAGCGCCTGTTATTGGATTTAGACTATCATTTTGCTTCTTTTTTTTTATATCCTGTGTTTAAGTAATGGATTCTTTTAACCAGTTCTTTATAAAAGGAACAATTCCAAACATAGCAAAGGTTACTGGCATCAATTATTGCCCCCAAGATTACCTACTTTCATATTTCAGTCTGATTTGCTATTCCTTATGTAAATTTCCCCTTTAAACATAACCTAAGCTAGTCCATTTTCTTCCCAGGATTGTTTGAGAACCTGTCATAATATGCTGTATAAAGATATATGTTAGAAAAAGGCAAATGATGGAACATCATAATGCAGTTGTAAGTTTTGGTATAATAGATCTTATTACTATTAAATAGCCGTTAACCCATCTGAGTTATATAACATGTAATTTTATATATATATATATATATATATATAATGTAATGAAAGCCTCCATCTCTTCTCGGTAGCATGTTAAATGTTACCCATTCAGGGAGGTTTTCACATTAAAGTAATTGGAAATAAAGCTTATAAGAACAGAAAGAAAGTTTACTCTTCCTCTTTATAGTGAAAACAAATGTGTTTTTCTCTAGACTCTGCCAAGACTGTGTTTTAATGATTTAACAGATGGAGTTGGCACATGTGAACCTGGAAGATGCATCTGTCTGATTTTTCCAGTCTGAGGATTTTTTTAACTGCATTAATAGCACAGACGATGGTAAAATATCACCTCCCCAGGCTGCTTTGCTCTCCTAACACATAATGTCTTTTAAAAAAAAAAGTGATAGAAGACTGGGGTGAGGAAAAGGGCAGGGAAATGAAGATTTGAAAAGTTTAATATTTTCTGTCTTCAGTGCACTAGGCTTTTAAAACTCTTGCTTTGATGAATTCTGTGCATGTGAGTGTGTGCATGTGTGTGCTGAAGCTGAAATTCTACCCAGGCAGCCTTATCTGTGATCTTACAGCTCTGTTAATTACTTGCTCTAAATAAATAAACACAATTTTAAATAAGGAGACCGAGAAGAACCAGCCTTTCAGCTTTTCAGTTTTAAGTGAGTGTGATTTGAAATGTTGAATGTGCAGTATGATCGTTCTACTATTTTTAGGAGCTGATCTCGCAAAGACATGCTTCACATTAGATAGGTGAGTTGTACCATTGTCTTTGGTGACATTACTCACTGTGCAGGCATGTAAAGCACCTGTGTACGTGTTTGACTTCAATTTTGTCAGTCCTTAGCCAAACTTCCTAGTGAAGCCAACTTGGATGACTGCCTGAGGGCTTGGCTGCACTAAAAATGCTACCGCAGAACAGTTGCACGGCTGTAATGCTTCAGGGTAAACACTTGATGGGAGAGATTCTCCCATAGATGTAGGTAATCCACCTCCCCGAGAGGCAGTAGTTAAGTTGGCAGAAGTTTTCTGTCATCCAAGCACTATGTGGGGACTGAGGTCAGCTTCACTACGCCACTTGGGGATGGTGGATTTTTCACACCCCTGATCAACCTGGTTAAACTGACCAAATTTTCAGGTGTAGACCAGGGCTGAGTAAAAACAGCAGGAATTGACTCTTGATTCTATCCCACTGCCATTTTCCATCAGTTATGCTAAGTACAGGTCAATGGGTTGGTAGTTCTAAGCCTGTGAATTATATAATACCAATTTACTTGTGTAAGGATTTAAAATAATTTTAATATTTTGCATTTCTGCTGTAATACTATACTGTAATAATGATGATGATAATTAATATTCCAGTAGTGCCTAAGATCCAATTGATAGGGCCCATTGTGCTAAGTGTCATAAAACTCTTACTAAGAGTGAGTCTCTGTCCCAAAGCGTTTACAGTTCAACAGCTTGATTGTAAAGCCCTCAGCCACATTGGTTAGAATGCAAGAAATCCGTCTGGTTTCAGTAAGTTTAGTCTCATGAGTAAATGCTTGCCAGGCTGAGCAAGGGCTCTATATTCTGTTCCTAAGTAAAAATGTTAGTGAAATTAATTTCCAGGAAGCTATGTATCTTCCTGTGCTTGCTTTAATAGAACTGGGCCTTTTAATTAATTTCAGTTTTATTTTACTAGTTTTGAGAAAAGAGAATATGAAAAATGGAGCAGCTCTCACTGCTCGTGGATTCATCAGCCTTCTAGGGTGAAGTAAACATAGAGAAACTCAGGAGCAAAACTAGTTTGGACTGAGCAGCGGAAAGAGCATTTATGATACTGATGGTATGTTAAAATTAAAAAATACTGCAATGAAGAAGAGCTTGTTTCCCTATGAACAGCTCTCTCTCTCTCTCTCTGTCTCTCTGATTGGCTGCAATGCAAAACAAAATGTATCAAGCTACCCTTGCACCTGCTCCACAAATGCCATGATGCATGTTTAACTCTGCACATGTTACTCCTTGCACAATGACAGCACTTGAAAACCAATGCACGGTAAACATATTTTTTCATACAAATGTTTAAAATAGATTATTTATGCTTTCAGCCATGTTTGGATCATTGCACAGTGTGCAGCTGTGCTAACTCTTCTGCTCTGCCTCTTAGATGCAAACCACAACGGGTCCAACACAATGGCCACCTTCTCTGCACCTTGCTGAGTCCAGATTGGAAGCAGTTGGCTTTCTTTCTATTAAAACCAAAAAACTGAAGCTCTTATGCAGGCAAAACTCTCCCTGAAATGGCAGGGAGCTTGCCCAAGGAAGCAAGGAGTTGACTGTGGGCCTCATCCAAAGACCAGTGAAGTCAATAGTGGGCTTTGGATCAGCCCCCTTTTAAACCACTTCCCGACTTTATTAGACCATCCACATTTTAAAACATTTCTCATAAGGGGTGCAAACCTTGCTAACACACAAACATCCCCTATCAGAATCAGGAGTGTGCTACTAGAACCAAAGTTATGTAGATTCCTCAGGCACACAAGTGTCCCATGAATGGCAATAGGAGTTTTGGATTTGCAGGAAATAAAAGACTGAGCTCAAAGTTATTGAAAATATCTGCACTTAATTGTCTTGTTAAAATCCCAATATGACCATCAAACTTCAGTTGCTGTTGTTATTAATATGCAAGCTGAAGGTTGGGACTCGGACCACTGACATCAGTAGAAAAGTATGCAGTTTAGTTTTACTGTAAACACTTCATGGCAAGGATTGTGGGTTTTTTTTCTTTTTTTAAATTTCTGTAAAGAGCCATGCAAATATTTTGGGCTATAGCGAGAATAAATAACACTAATGTATTCTGTATGGATTACAGAATGAATTGCTGTTATAGTTATATTCTTTAGCTTATGAAACAATATAAAATATTTCCTTTTGAATGAATGGGAGTTCAATGGGCTTTAAACAATGATATAAGAAGTCAATGAAGCCCTTGACATTAGTGGACATTGAAGTAGGTTCTATGTTAGAAAAAAAAAAGTCAGCACAATTTTTTAAAATTCTCATTCCAACTAGGGAAAATTTCAATAGTCTGATTTAGATTTCAGGTTGTAATGATTCTACAGTTACGCAGACTCTGTGGTCTTTATCTACATAGCTCAATAAACGACTTTGTCATTGGTAAGAACTGAACTGAGAGCCTCCTGCTCCCAGAACACAACGCTTTACCATATAAACTAAAGGAAAATGTCTATTGCTGGCAGTATTATGGTTTAGATCAGGGATCGGCAACCTTTGGCATGCGGCTCGCCAGGTTAAGCACCCTGGCGGGCTGGGCCGATTTGTTTACCTGCTGCGTCAGCAGGTTCGGCCAATCACTGCTCCCACTGGCTGCGGTTCACTGCTCCAGGCCAATGAGGGCTGTGGGAAGCGGCACGGGACGAGGGATATGCTGGTCGCTGCTTCCCGCCATCCCCATTGGCCTGGAGTGGTGAACCGCAGCCAATGGGAGCTGTGATTGGCCGAACCTGTGGAAGTGGCAGGTAAACAAACCAACCTGGCCTGTCAGGGTGCTTACCCTGGCGAGCCACGTGCCAAAGGTTGCCAATCCCTGGTTTAGGTATTCCATAGGCAAGTCACTAGGGAAGCAACATATTAATACATACTAAGGATATGTCTACACTGCAATTAAAGGTATGGTGCAGCTTGTGGAGGCAGACCTTTGCTAGCTTTAATCTAGCTAGCATAGCTAAAAATAGCAGTGAAGAAATGGCAGCAGGGGCTTCAGAACAGGCTGTAGACGCACACCTGGAACTCTTTATACATATGTGCATTGCTAGCCTGAACTGAAACCCTAATCAAAACTGACATTCTATGCAGGGCAGTGGTACATATAATACACTAGATGGCTTGTTGTATGATTTAAAAAAAATGATATTACAAATCTACCATCTTATTTAATGCTTAAATTATGGACATTATTTGATGTTATGTAGAGCAATAATAGGGTATTTGGCAAAGTCTGTTTGTTGAAGCATGCTAGCTTTTCTTCTATAATAGCCATAGTAAATAATCTAACATTTTCTGTTTAATATGAATGAGAAAATCATTTGTTAAGAAAATAAGATACACAATATTCTGCAGATATAAGAAAAGAAAGATAACACCACTTGACGCTGTAGCATCATATTTCTTTGGAGTGTTATACTAGAAATAATTCATTTTCCTAGTCTTGAATGTACATCAATTTTGACACTTCTTTATGTCATGGATGCGGGAGAGAAAAAAAGCTAGAGTTAGTGGCAGTCTATTGACATGCATGGTGTTAAATTAAAGGATACAGAGTTTAGATAAAATGGATTTATATGAATTGAATCAATTCTTATCTTTTGAAAGCAAAAAATTGACTTATGAGACAAATGTTTTTGTATAATTGAACAGTCTTAAACAACCTGACCCTGTTCTCATCAAGTCAATGACAAGTCTCCAAGTGACCCTGAATTCACTGATAAAAGTTTGGCTTCTGTACATGTAGAAGGAAAAGAGAGAAATAATGGTGCTAAAGAAAGCTGAGAAGAAAGTACTGTATTGAGAAATCTGCCTTCTTCCTTTAATAATAAAGAGACATTTGTAAGGTAATGAACTTTAACAGTTCTCTTTAGACTGTTAACAGTCTGGCTGAGTTATGACATTTTAAACTTTTTAATTTCTCTTTATAGTTCCTTTGATCTCTCATTGCGATTGGTAAAATAGAAGTTTCATTAACTGGATGTACAGATAAACCTATCAGCCGCAGTTACTGCCTGCGTTACCAACAGTAAAGTGTAGCAACCCATAAATTAAATTTCTCTATGCTTTGAAATTCACCTTCATCTCAAAACAAAGTGATGTACAATAGAGATCCAGTAATTTAAATACATATGTACAGATAATGTTAAATTCTTATTGGTAGTTTATTTCTATCCTAACAAGGTCAGATAAGAACAGTGCTACATTTGCTTGCGGGGTGGTTGATTTTTGCAATTCAGAATTCAGCTCTTTTCTAGATTCACCTTTTGAAATAGTTCAGTTTGATGGTTAACTTTCTCTAGAGTAGTGGTGCAGCCCTTCCTTCTTTTGTAAGTGACTGGAAAACTATTAAGACTTTCTCTCGGTCTCCCTGATGGAGCTTATCATTGCTCGTTGAAGTGCGATGCTCATGAATGGTGATGTGCCCACTTTTTATGCAAACACGGTAAAATGAAATGAACAAAGATTATTTCTAGTTAGCTTAAACGTGCAATTGTAGCCACTTTAGGAAGCACGGACAGTAAAATGAAACCATTAAGTTTTATGTTTCCTTAGGTCCATTTGTTTTCATCTCTCCAAACATGGATCTTCTGCTGAAATCAGGAGACCTGCAGATGCTCAGCACCCCTGAAAGTTAAGTCACCGATTTAGATGCCTAAATATGGTGCCTACATTAGGTTTAATTGTCTAAATTTGGGGATCCAATGTTGGTATAAGTAACTTATCTGTAGAGAGAATAACTTGGTGACAGAGAGAACCCGTGTTCCTTGTTTTCAGATCTTTATTTTAGTCACAAGGTCATCATCCTCTCCAAGCAAGACCTCACTGCCTTTAGGGAGGGATTCAAGGCAGCAGTTTGATCTGAGTAAGGTCCTGGCATTTTTATCTTCTGCCTCATGCTAGCCCACAGATATGGCACTTAAATCTTTGTTCCTTTAATAATGTTACTCATTGTAGTGTACTTAACAAGGAGAGCTTTCTTGGATAACACTTACTACCCCTTGAGCATGAATAGCACAATCTCTCCTTAATCCTGTCTCCTACAACATGATATAACACTGTCTGCTAGATTATTTTGATTCCCGTAAGATACCTTCATTTGATATTTGATATAAACACTCGTGTGTATTTGGATCTGTAACTTAAAATACATAATCCATATTCAAGGACTGTTAGGGTCAAATTGTCAAAGTTGAGCTGAACCCATGAAATTTCTGCAAGCACCTGTTGGACCTGTGGTTTTGGCATTTCTTTTTTATAGAGCATCACTAGTATGTATGGTACCTTATAGACATACAAGAAGATAAATTCCTTGCTCTGAAATGCTTACAATCCTAACAGGTAAAAGGCAGAAAAGGGAAGGGAGAAAGGGGATGATTCAAAACCCATTAAAGTCAATAGGAAACTTTCTGCTCACTTCAACGGGATTTGGATCAGGCCCAGGCGGAGCAAAATACAAGCAAAGAGTTGAGCAGTTGTGTTTGGCTGTAACTTGCTAGTACCTCATGAGGTGTTCTGGCAGATTAATTTCTAATGTACAATAGGGATTTGAAAATATTGTAATGTAGCTCACTATAAAGATTATAAAATGAGGCATGAGGAAAGGGATGGATGGTGATTATTGGAAAGCTAGCCATTGGCACATCAGGTAATTGTCACAATGGACTAGTACAAATGTAGTAACCCATGCAGTGGGCTACCAGTGCTGTTTATCCAGCTGCTTCACAGACTTATCTTATGAACAGCAGACATTGTTTTTAATTTTTTGTGGTACAATGTCCATGGGAAATCTGTCATTTTAATGTAGTTGGTGTGGCAGATTCATCTTCTTCCCAAGCCACAAGAGAAATGTGTGGTATTCATTACATTTCTATAATAATTCTATACATAATCATTGTTTGCTGTATTTCATCAGGTGCAGCCAGTAGAATAAACTGGTAGTCTTGGGTCAGATACTAATATTTGCTTTAAAGATTCCCAGGCTATAGTGTCAACCAGTTTGCCTGGTACTAAGGTTAGGGTTACCAGCCTGTAATTGCCAGGATCTCCTCTGGAGCCATTTTTAAAAATCAGCATTGCATTAGCTATCTGCTAGTCATCTGGCATGCAGGTTGATGGTACTTCTTGATGCTTGTGCCAAGGGGTTTGGATACTATGCTGATGGGACTCATATAAGTACTTACCTAGACAGTTTTCTTCCTGAAGCATGAGGCTCAATTGCCTTTATGATAGTGTGCATGACTGCAGATTGGTCCTAAAATAGTCTAATCCATTTGAAAATCCAGTTGAAGTATTTAACTCTACAGTGCTGCCTGTGTGTTGTGCACAGGAGTGCCACCTTTGTTTGTTCTTGATTTACCAGCCATTCATTTCCTAGGGACCATCCCCCTTGTACATGTACATTTTAGATAAATAAAAATTGTACCCATCATGACAGAAATCTGTATTTAAACTGAAAGCAGAATGTCATAAATTGTTCCTTTCTGTCTGTGATTTCCAGTTTTTGGTTGTTTTCCAGCCCGTTGGCTATTATGCAGGTACCTCAGCTTTTATTCACACACGGCAGTGGGGCTGCTACAACACCACTAGCTCTTTCAGTAGAGGCTGTGGGATGCTGTCCATTTATCCATGGTACACCAGAGGAATCAATGCCAGGTCAAATCGTACCCTATGCTTTTCTTGGTTTAAGGCAGAGGTGGAAATTGCCCTCTCGCCCCTTGCTTAATGTTAAGATTTGGCAGCTTAGCATTGTATTGTGATTTCACATTGTAACCCATCAGTTGGTGCCGACATTCTAATTTGCTGTCTCCTTTATAAAAATAATCAGTTTCCCAACCCACAAAGTTTTTTTCTCTGCTGTCTGCTATTCTACGCTAAAGCAAAAAGTTTGAAACGATGCAGTCATGTGGTCATAATTGTGAATAGGTTTCAATGAAAGTTGAAGTCATGTTTAACTAGCCACTCATCTGTTGTTTCAAGAGCAAACTAGTGCTTGGAGCCAGTAGATCTTTGCAATTTGGTATTAAATGTCTATTGCATATCAATGCCCTCTGTTTCACCTTCCCCTTTCTAGACACAGATTAGTGTAGTAAATCTTCATGCTTGTTTTTGCCTGCAGAGCTTCCCCAATCCTGTTAGACTTCACCATTCAAGTGCTAATTTTCCAAGAAGGAAGAGTGAAGAAGGAAAACAACAACAAAACAACAACCCACCCAAGTGGTTTAGCTAATTGTTCCATGCTGGGCAAAGTATCACACCAGATTGAGCATCTACATTTCCTAGATCATTCTGGAAAATAGTCCTTTGCATTTTCACTGAATGCAAATGCCAGCTTAACATGCACGTTTCTGGCTTTGAACCTCCTTCCTTGGTATTGGGTTCTGCTGAACTGTTTTCATTCCAGTTGTGCTTGCTTTTGCATGCCTGAGGTTGATGGGTGAATGGATCTGATGCTGTAATGCTGATCAGACCGTGTGATGTATGGCAGAGGGCTGCCTGATTGCTAAATTTGGTGGTAGCATCACTCGCCCTTATATGAGTCTTGTGTGGAGGCTGTGTTTTTGAATGTGGAAATAGATAATGAGTGGATTTTCTGTGTGACAAAATACATTAAATTAATTTAACAGTGAGAAAAGCAGCGGAACTAGCAAAGAGGCTCCAGAATCATGAATTGTGGCCTAAAATCTAGACATGCCATTGTACCTCTAAAATGCATGCGTCCTTGCCTTCCTTAATTCACATATGTGTCTTGTTATGTGTGTGCAATTGCTTGTCTAAACTGTCTTAATTTCTGAATATGCAGCATGGGCCTTATTTGCTTGTTACATTAGTGTAAGGCCATCAAACTCAATGGAGATCTCCCATCTTACACCTGCAAAGAATTTGACCTCTGGTATCTAAGGGGATGGCGTAGCTCAGGGAATTGTTACATTGGCCTGGTATACACTACGCGTTTAAACCGATTTTAGCAGCTTTAATCCGATTTAACTGCACACCCATCCACACTACGAGGACCTTTATATCAATATAAAGGGCTCTTTAAATCGGTTTCTGTACTCCTCCCCAACGAGAGGAGTAGCTCTAAAATCGGTATTACCATATCGGATTAGGGTTAGTGTGGCCGCAAATTGATGGTATTGGCCTCCGAGCGGTATCCCACAGTGCACCACTGCGACCACTCTGGACAGCAATCTGAACTTGGATGCAGTGGCCAGGTAAACAGGAAAAGCCCCGCGAACTTTTGAATTACATTTCCTGTTTGCCCAGCGTGGAGCTCTGATCAGCACGGGTGGCGATGCAGTCCCAAATCCAAAAAGAGCTCCAGCATGGACCGTACAGGAGATACTGGATCTGATCGCTGTATGGGGAGACAAATCTGTTCTATCAGAGCTCCGTTACAGAAGACGAAATGCCAAAGCGTTTGAAAAAAATCTCCAGGCTACACAGTGCTGCGTGACAAGCGTAACGAAAAGCCAAAGAATCAAATGGACGCTCATGGAGGGAGGGAGGGGATACTGAGGACTCCAGCTGTTTCACAGTCCACAGCAGTCTCCGAAAACTATTTGCATTCTTGGCTGAGTTCCCAGTGCCTGTAGGTTCAAACACACTGTCCAGCATGGTTCAGGGTATAGCTCGTCAATTTACTCCCTCCCCCAACCACGTGAAAGAAAAGGGAAAGAAATCGTTTCTTGACTTTTTTCAATGTCACCCTATGTCTACTGAATGCTAGTGGTAGACATGATGCTGCAGCAGTGAAGAGCAGCATCCTTTCCTCTCCCCTCCCTGGTGGCAGACGGTACAATATGACTTATATCAGTCGTCACCATCAGCCCGTGAGTGCTCCTGGCTTGCCTCAGCTGAGGTCGGCCGGGGGCGCCTGGGTAAAAATAGGAATGATTCCTGGTCATTCCCAGTAGATGGTACCGAATGGCTGGTAACCGTCTTCATCATAGCAACTGGGGGCTGAGCTGCATCAGTCCCCTCCCTTTCCTGTGTAAAGAAAAGATTCTATACTGCCTGGACTATCATAGCAGCAGGATGCTGGGCTCCTCTCCTCCTCACCGTTTAATGTCCTGCCTGGACTGTCATAGCACCGGGAGGCTGCCTCCCCCTCATTTTATCTCACTAACAAGTCACTGTTTCTTATTCCTGCATTCTTTATAACTTCATGACACAAATGGGGGGACACTGCCATGGTAGCCCAGGAAGGTTGAGGGAGGAGGGAAGCAAGGGGTGGGGTTGTTGCAGGGCCCCCCCCCCCCCGTGAATGGCATGTAGCGCATCATTTCTGCGGGATCTGACACGGAGCAGCTGTACTCTCTGGTACACTGGTTCTCTAGCACACTTGCCCCATATTCTAGGCAGGACTGACTCTATTTTTAGAAACCATAAAGGAGGGATTGACACGAGGAGTCATTCCCAGTTTTGCCTTTGCGTCCCTGGCCGACCTCAGCCAGGGGCACCCATGATAGCAGCAGACAGTACAGAATGACAGACAACCATCATCTTACTGCCAATTTACAATGGCAGCAGACGTACAGAATGACTGATAACCGTCTCTGCTATCATGCAAAAGCAAACGAATGCTGCTGTGTAGCGCTGCAGTAATGCCTCTGTTAGCGGCATCCAGTACACATACGGTGACAGTAAAAAAAAGAGCTGAATGGGCTCCATGGTTGCCGTGCTATGGCGTCTGCTAGGGCAATCCAGGGAAAAAGGGCGCGAAATGATTGTCTGCCGTTGTTTTCCCGGAGGAAGGAATGATTGACAACATTTACCCAGAACCACCCGTGACAATGATTTTTGCCCCATCAGGCACTGGGATCTCAACCCAGAAATCCAAGGGGTGGGGGAGACTGCTAGAACTATGGGATAGCTACAGAATAGCTACCCACAGCGCAACGCTCCGGAAATCGGCGCTAGCCTCGGACCATGGACGCACACCGCCGAATTAATGTGCTTAGTGTGGCCGCATGCACTCGACTTTATACAATCTGTTTTATAAAACCGGTTTATGTAAAATCGGAATAATCCCGTAGTGTAGACGTACCCATTGATATGAAGCTTGTCATGACTGCTAGAGGACGCTGGTTCAGAGATGAATAAAGGTGCTGGCAAATGAAAGTAATTCATTACCACCTGATAACTGATTTTGCAAAGGTGCACAAATAACTCTCCCAGTTCAGTTCTTAGTGGACAGCTGTTCATATTACAAAAGCATCAGCTCAGCTGTCACCCTTATTTGTATGCTGATCAGAAAGGCCAAAGATTTGCATGGGCATGGACTCTTAAGCTTCCTCTCTCCCTTGTAGAAAGAGAATGAAATGTTTTCTGGAGGTAGGATAAGCCTGCACAACTACTACCCATGTTGTGGATAAAGAAGGTTTACATTTCCAGTGCTGTTAATCCAGTGTACTTCATGGGCCTAGTTTTGATTTCACACTAATGTTACACCAGTGTATTTCCACAGGGCCTGGCTCTCCATTGCCCCATGTAGAAATGCTACCAATAGTAGTGTGTCACACTCACTTTGCACTGGTGTAAATGACTACGCATGGTGCACTTCACAATCAGACCCACTGACTTCAGCGGAGTTACTTTTGATTTATGCTGGTGTCAGTGGGAGTGGAATCAGTCCTATTCGCTTTCAGCAAACAAGCATATCTATAAACTGTAGCACATTTCAGCTCTCCTGGAGTGCTGATGCTAGGTAAGACAGAGGGTGCAGGTTCTCTGTAAACCTGGTAAATTGAAAATATCACTCTATTACCCACCAGAACTGCTTGGTTTTTATATGTCCTTTTGTATTATAACAAATGATTGTGCTAATGTTCATTACAATTTTTAAAACTTAAAAGATTTGATTGATTGTTTCATTATGTTCTTTCTTGAGACAAAATTGTACTAATGGCATCTTTTGGCCTAGGTGAAATATGGGGTTCTACCTGAAATGAGGGAATTTTCTTTAATCTAGCACAACAAAAATACTCCATGGAACTCTGCTTTCCACTAATACTACCCCAGCCAGATATCATTTGGCCATGAAGAGCTATGTCATTTTGTTGATGTTGACTACGGTGATAAAATCCCACCTTAGTGAGATTTTCAGTTTGTGAGATTGTTACAAATGCCTTTTGAGGAGCAGCCTTTGGAATGCAGACAATAGCGAGAAAGGTAACATTTTTTCCAATCCATATTGCCAAGGACTTTAACAGTGTGAGTCAGTTCAGTCATCACGAAGGGGAGGATGAAAACTCTGAAAATATGAAAACATCCTGAACTTAGTCAATTTATTCTCCCTCTCTTTCCTTCTTAATTTCCCTTTCTTTCTCTTCCCTTTCCTCATTCATTTGCTTTTTATCTTTCTTTTCAACCAACAGGAATGTGCTTTAATGCCAATAACAAGAGGTGTCTTAAAAACACTGATATGAGGTAAGGTCTGTGCAGAAAGGAGAAAACAAGACAGCCTTGAAATGCAGTGATGGAAATTACCCACTCTTTATGATTCAGGGCCAGCTAATGAACTAGAGAATTCCAAACCTCTTAGATGTACTTTACCTAATACAGGAAGAAATCCACTAATACTGTCTGTTTAAAGCAAAGTCCCTCTCTTAAAGTACTGAATCCTGTAATAAATGGGCAATGCTCTTCAATTAGTATTAAGATGATTATTCGTTCTTTTGGGTGCTCGTTGGAGCAATATTAATTGTGTTGAACACTTCAGGGAGTCATTTGGAGGAATATGAAAATTTTACAGCCTTAGAAATTCTAAATATAAATGTGTTACAAATTCAGGGATGGATTAACCCATCCTTTTTTCCTCTGGACAAATATAGGAACTACAGTTGTACCTCCTTTTTATTTAAAAGAGAGAGAAAAAGGAAAAATGATGGCTTTTTTTGCTTAAAAATAAAGCGAATTCAAAAACCATGCCTTGCCATGTTAGAAGAAACCACTCAAAGAGCAGTTATATTAACAGGTGCTTTGCCAGCTACTGAACATTCATTACGTGTTTGTAGGCATTTTTGATCTCCTTTGACATTAACATTGTTATATTAGAAGGGGCAAATGAGTAAGCAGTCCATGTCAGATACATGTCGAGAGCCTTTATTGCTGTCTAGATTTTACATTTGGAAGGGCAGGTATTTTAGAAATTGTGAAATCATGTGGCCAAAAGACTCAGTGAAAAAATGAGAATATTTTCACAAATATTTTCATGAAAATTGCCCTTTTTTCATTAAAAAAATTGTAGAATTTGAAATATTTTTGGCCAGCTATGCTGACTAGTAGTTATCATATTAAAATGTTATACATTATCTCATTTTAGGTATAAATCCTGTGAACTTGCATTTCAACTCTAACATGTTAATATTTTGGAAGTACATAATTTACACCTTTCTTTTGAGGTCTTATGTTGAATTTATCACAGAAATAATGTGAATTCAAATGAAGGGTCTGATTTTCATGAATTTGTGTGTGAAGTTCCTAGCATGTGGCAAATTTCTTTTTTTGGATCTTGCATCTTACATGGCAGCTATGAATCTTTATACACAACTCATGATCCAGGTAGCAAGATATCTCTTATCTCATTGTAGTTTGCGGTTTCTCCCTTTGCACTGAGTTACTACTGGGTCTGCTGTTTGCCTAACTTGGAAAGTCTAGCCAGGCCTTTTCTAAGGTTTCATTTAGATTTTTGTCTGTTTTTAGTGAACTCTCCAAATTTTTTTCACCGGCACGGGATGTCATCTATGTAATGCATCCATATAATGTTTGATGAGACCTATATTAAGATGTGCAAAATGAACTTGTTGGACTAGGGCCCATTATATCTCCCCTGGAATTCAATGGGATTCTTTCCTTGGTTAGATCCCCCAGTAAGTCTTTTTCATATCTAAATGCTATGAATATCCATTGCCCACAGGCTGCAACAAAATATGAGAATTGGCATCTCCTGAGAATCTGGATTAGATTTTTATTCTATCCAACTTGTATAGAATCTCCAGCAGATAGAAAGGTGGCAAGTCGGAGTCTAAAGTCAGCTGTCTGCGCGAGTGGGTGAGTGACTAGACAAATCAAAAGTGCTGGACCAAGCCCATTCTTTTCTTAAAGAATAATGTTTTCCCAAGATGAGCTTTGCAAAAGTAAGTATTGTTCCTCAGAAGATACCTCCTGTCAAAGTTCAGCATTTGACCAGTATGACTCTTTAAAACACACAGATGTTCACTGAGACAAGGTGGGTGAGGTAATATCTTTTATTGGACTAACTTCCATTGGTGACAGAGACAAGCTTTGAGCTACCCTAAGCTCTTCCTGAGGAAGCTCGAAAGCATTTTTCTCTCACCAATAGAAGTTGATCCAGTAAAATATATTATTTCACCTACTCCGTCTCTCTGGACCGACGCTGCTACAATAACATTGCATACAATAGATGTTTGCTAACAGTCTCCTTAGTGTTCCGATGTCTAAGGGAATACATTCCTAGACCTCTGTTGCATTTAATAGGCAAATACTATATAAGAATCGGCAGTTGCACCAGCAAAGCCGAGATTGGAAAAAATAATGTCTCCCTTATGGATGGACAGAACTTTTTTCATTAAAAAAATGCAAGCAGTTTAATGTAAGTATAGAAAGGTGAAGGGTTTGACATATTTAATGTCCAGAGTAAGATAAAAAATTAGGTGCAACTCAGGCTCAATCTCTAACTTCCAACTAAATTGTCATGATCAGATTTTATAAACTTGTCATGTGAAAGGATGCAAATTCTCCTGCTTGTGAAAACCACAATGAGTACTTGGGTTAGAAAATGAGGTGGAAAATTAATATTGGACATACCATAAAGCCAGAAAAATCCATATAACATTTTATACCAGCAATATTGTCAGTGCTGACTCTTTAAACTTTTCCATTGTACATATCTTTCCTCCACACGTCTTCTGTGTGATATGGTTGCAAGACAAAGAATTTCTGACATACCATACCTGTACACCAGTAATGTGGTGTGGGAGGAGGAGAAGGGGACTGTTGTTAGGAGACTATTTGTAAATGAGCATGGATTTTTTTAGAAATAATCTGTTTTTGTTAAAAAATTTCCAATGAGTAGAACAGTTTGTGCAGCAGAAGCAAAAGAAAAGGTTATGCTGGTAGCACACTGCACAAACATATTATCAGCCAATAAGAAAATGAATTATTCAGCTTCTGTTGTTTTATAAACCTCAATTATTTACCAAACAGATTAGGGTGGTGACTTGGCAAAAGCTAGTCATAAATCAAGCAATTTTATACTCACATACAGTCCTAACTTTTGCATTGATTTTTTAAAATAGTTGTCACCAGTCTTATGGTTTGAGATAATCCATATAGTTCAGGAATAAAATATAGGAAATAATAAAGAACAGTAAGTTTTCTACAGTACAACTGTACGTGATAGAAGATGTTGCTCTATCAGTGCTGTAAAGTTACCACAAGGTGGTTATATTTTCTGGAGAGCCAGAGCCAGATGCTGATCTTAGTAATGATGGTGCAAATCTGGAGTATTTCTGCTGAAGTCAGTGGAGATACTTGGATTTACATGGTGTAACTGAGATCAGAATCTCTCCTCTTTCTATGCTGGTCTCTTTATGACTATCTCTATTTTGTGCAAAATGGACACATCTCTCGAATGCAGCAATAAGGAAGCAACCTCTGTCATATAATGGGAATGGGTGTACTCCTTATCACAGAGTGAGAGAACTCAGAAGAGACAGTCGGTTTGGACTGGTAGTCAATGCTGTATCCAATTCCAGTGCTGTAAAAAAGTTGGAACTTAGCTCATTTCACTACATATGGCCAAGCAATTGAGCATGGTACATGCAGGACTTCCCATATCATGATAGGGAATATTAAAGTATATAAAAACACATACAGAATAAAACAAAGATGGGGCAACTTCCAGGGAAGATAAACCTCTTACAGCTGGTCTAAATTTGGGCCAGCACGCTGTGACAATTATTATTATCATGATCATAACTATTAAATCTATTATTGAACTTTGAGATGTTCAGTCTGGTAGGACTATATGAGCTAAAGCTGTACTGGACTGAGACTGCAATACCAGGGGAAGCCAGAGCATACACAGTGAATCACGCCTGGGAAAATAAGGGCTTATGAATTTATTCAAACATATGTAAATTAACATTAAAAAGAATGAAGAACTCACAAACTAGCAAAGCAATCTGCCAGCCAAGTGATGGATGCAAACCCAGAGTTCTGCCTGGAGCATCTCTCTGCTACCTGCTGCCCCCACCTCTGACACAAGAGAACGGAGAAAGCTCTGTATTGAAAGCAACAACCCCCTCCTCTTCCCAAGGTCACATTGTGTCTGGGCAACCATCTGTCAGTCACCTGGGATCCTCCCCTCTCAGACATATGTTTGGACAGGAAGACATTGGAATGGGACTCAGGAGATCTGAGATCAGCTCTGGACTCTGCACACACACTCTGTGCGACCATGGGCACATAACTTACATCTCTCTGGGCCTTAGTGCCCCACCTGTAAAATGGAAATGATAATGCATTCTTCCCCTTGGAGTACCTTTTCTGTTTAGATTATTAGCTGTTCATGGCGGACACAGTTTCCTATTATGTGTTTATATAGCATCCAGGACAACGGGGCTGTGATCTCAGTTGGGGCCTTTAGGTGCATCTGTAGTATAACATTTATTAGAGGGGCCCCAGTCCTCATTCTGGTTTCCATTGGAATAACTGATGGCCTCTTCTCCTGGCAGCCAGACCAATGGCTGTTTCAAACGTAGAAATGCTGAGTAATCATCCAGCACCAGCAGGCCCAAACAGATCACAGGGAATTTATGGGGAAGCAGCTATGCCACAGTAATGAAGAACAGAATGGAGAATAAGGCTTTCCACATCTAATCAGTAAACAAGAAGGACAGGGAAGGGGGAATGCTGTGAAAAGTGTGCGTGAGATTTTTTTTTTTGATTTCTAATCAGAACAAAGGGCTAATGAAAGAAGTAGCCAACAAGTAGGACTGCTACTTCTGTTACTTAAGACATTCCAGTATTTCACATTTGCAAAGACGCATGTCTATGTAATTTAAATATTGTATGTTAATTGCTTATTGTATTATATTATTTCTGATGAAAAGAAAAAAAACCCTCTACATCCCATTAAGAGATGTTGCTTTGTCTTTTATTAAGATGCTAAGCAGAATCCCAGACTGCAACCTTCTCCCATTGAATAGCTGCACTTTCCCAAAGTCAGCTTGGTAATAAGGCCAGGCTGCAAAATTACACCTTGATTGCAGAGGAGCCTTCCTTGATGTATGCATTGCCACTACAAATGAATAGTTTGTTACTCATTTACACTTGAAATGTCTTTGTCTAAACTAAGCTGAAAAACAAATATCGTTTCTACATTGCCTGCCATGTAAATGCTGCTCAGTAGAGGCCACTATTAGACTGTGCTGGTAACTTTAAAAGGAAAAGTAGGTTCAGTATTTAAAGAAAATATATGTTGTACTTTTCTCATCTTTACTAGTCAAAGTCTCAAAGAAACAGGCAGCCCCTTTTAATTTGCTCTTGATTTTTAGTCATGCATCAGTGTTATTTTTAGTGTTCTCTGTTTCTTTGTATTGACTGGTTAAGTCCTTTAACTATACAAGAAAATAGTAACTACTGTGGTCATAAGATATCAGTGGCAATTCAGATATCTTGAATGCAGAGTGGATAGGATGAACAAAGGCCAGCTGATCTAAATCAGTGTAGCTTCACTGACTTTCATAGTGATTTACACCATCTGAGGATCTGGTTTTCTCCTCTCTCCCAAGATATCCGTTGATCAGTATTGGTAACTGTAGCAACAGGATGGCTTAGATTTAGATTTTTAAAAAATGTATATAACACAATATCGAGAGAGAGAGAGAGAGAGAGAGAGAGAGATTTAGCCTTGATGCAAACGGACACAATGTGTACTAACTTCAGAAAAGTTAGCTTACAACAAGCTAAAATCAGTCTAGAGAGAGGAATGAAACACACTTTTTTTTTTGGTTTTGTTTTTCCCCCCACTCTTTTGATCTCATTTTTCCCCTAAAGGGAATATCTTTTTTTTCTTCACAATTAAAAAAAAAATTGATGAGTGCTGCTCTAATGCCATTAAACCTCTCTCATTTCATACTCCAAGAATGTTGCACATTTCACACTAGTCATGGATAATTCAGGCAGTGATTTTCTTTGTATAAATCCATGACAGGAAAATCAGATGCAATAGAGGCTGAGCAGACTGTTGTTACTGGGGTATGCCATGAAATGATGGAGATGTGTCCAAGTCAGACAGTGAAATCTGTCAGTTTTGCAATTTTTTTTTTTCCATTTGAAAAGTGCAGAGAATGTAAACCAGAACGACAAGGATCTGTGCCCACTCTTTGCAGAAATACTGTTGTTTTGAATGGAATTTCCTGATTAGTATTCGGTACAGTGATATGGTAGTTATTATTTATTATTATTTTTATTATTATTATTATTATTTATGTATTATTTGTATTATGGTAAATGTCTCGAAGAAGATTGGGACCTCACTGAGCTAGGTCCAGTGCAAACACATCATAAGAGACAGTCCCTGATCCAAAATGTTTACAATCTAAGTTGAGAAAACAAAGAGTGGTAGAAAGTAAGTATTGTTACCCCATTTAACAAATTGAAATCTTAGGCACAGACAGTTTAAGTGACTCGCCTAAAGTCCCTTGGTAAATCAGAGCAGAGAATTGAACCCAGCTCTACTGAGCCCCAGCCCAGGGCAGCCTGCTTTTGGTTTTGGGTGATTTGTAGTTCCTCTCTTTCCTTGGCAGCAATTACAAAACAGAAAGAGCCTTACCTTGAGAAATCTTTGGAAATGGCCTTCTAGCTTTTCTCTTACCTCTGAGGAATAGCATGGGGTACAGGACAGCTGGGTTGGGATATTCATACCTCTTAGTGGCAGTCAGAAGAGCTTTGCTAGTGTGGAGAAAGTTCCATCAAAGCCATTGATACAAAATATTCATGAATCTCCTTCTTGTGTGCAGTATCTAGTAACCTTATGATGATTACATTCAAGGGCACCATTCCCAGTTATCACAGTCTTTACAAAAGTAAGGCCAGGCATGTGTCTTTCAAACAAGAGACAAAATGGCTTTAGGAGGGAAGGAGTCCTCAAAAGTCAAATATACACAGAGACAACTGAGGATATGTTGTTTTGAGGGAGTTGGAGTTGGGGGATGGGGCACTATGGGGCAGAAGATCAGCGGTCTTTATTCAAAGGTCATCCTCCTTGTTTAACCAGAAGTCATACTTTTCCAGACACACAGAATTTTGTAAATATTCTTACATTTGTGGCTTACTCTTTCATTTCTTCACCAATATTTCCTGTTTTAATCCTCAACCTTCTCAGAATGCTTTTACACATTACTATCTTTCTTCCTCTGCCGTTCATTCCCTACTCATATCTATCTACCTTCTTTATTCCTGCAATTGCTTTTTCTTCTTTTTGTTTTTTCACTCCACCCCTTTCATCTTGAGTAATGTTTAAAAAACCCTCTAAACAGGCAACTAACATTGGAACCTGGCCACTTTGCTCCTTTCCAAGCCCTGAACAATTGCTTTGAAACTCAAAGCCTGTCAATATCTGGGAAGGGAAGTCAGCACTTCACAAGGAATTTTTCCACACTGAGGAATAAGGTTGCCAATTGCCACAGAGAAACTGAATTTCCAGTGCCTAAACAAATAAAAGAGGATGGCCTTGGATATTTAACAGACATTGATATTTTTCCTCCCATTTCAGAAGTGATCACTGCAAATCAGAGTTGATGCATATTGGCAAAGGAATGAGATGGAAACACAATACTGACAGTGCCTGAGTTGTACTCATTCTGTGCATAAACAGGAGAACTGTGTCACTAAGCCTGCCAGCCTTTCATCTTCCTGAAAATTCATTTCACTTAGGATTTGCTTAAACATTGTCTAGAAAGACAAGGGAGTGAGGGGATATATTTTATTGGACCAACTTCTGTTGGTGAGACAGATGCAGAGCTTTCAAGCCACATAGAACTCTTCTCTTGAAAGCTTGTCTCTCTCATCAATAGAAGTTGGTCGAATAAAAGATATCTCCTCACCCACCTTGTTTCTCTAATATCTTAGAATTGACATGGTTACAAATACAATGCATACAAATTGTCTGGATAATCCTCAGGTCACTTCACCTCAGAAACTTTATGATCAATTTGGCAGAGCTAATCAGGAAAACCTGTCAAAGCCATTGTGCTGCTGGTTCACAGAGTGCTTGACACTGTCCTGGTTACAAAGGATTGAGACTTTATTTTCATTGAATGGGGAACTAAATAAAGCAGAAAACTGTCTATTGGAATATTTTGGAGAAATCATCACTGCAAGAGGTACTAAAGTTTGGCAGTACATTTGTGGAGATGGGGAGACTCCCCAATACAAGGGGAGACACCCGTATTGTAGATACTCCAGAGCAGGTTAGATAAGACATGATGTAAGGGAATTAGGCAGACCCTGTTATTGATGACTAAGGGTCTGATCAGTAATTTGAATGGGCTTTGCTTTTCACTGTAATCAACTAGCAAAACAAGAAGAGAATGAGCCAATGGCAGCCTCTGTAACAAAGAATAATCAGGGAAAGATAAATGAACAACTTTTTCAACATGAGAAGGTTGGCTGCCTTCTATACAGAATTAAGCATCCTGAGAGAAGACCAATGTTCTTTGCAGCACAAAGTGTGACTAAATGCCTTAAAGGAATGAAAAGCACTAAATGACCTTTCATCACTTCAATCACTAGACTAGTTAGTGAAATTTTTAATGAAGGTCATAAGACTGGGAAAATATCATAGGTGACAGTGTAAACAGCACATCTTTGGTTGTTACATGCTCTTTCTGATGAGGGCAGTTTCTTAAGATGTTCTTTGTCACCCGTGGCTGCTTTTTTCTTACAATGACTAGCTTTATATTGTACTACAATATATTAAGATTGGACTAGATCTGAAGATGTTAGATGATCATGAGTGGCTTTTCTTTCATGCTCTCTGTAGCGAATGAGATAATTTTCAAACTTCTCTATCTGTTATTATAATACCACTAAAATTCCTTTAACTCCATTCCAACGGTACCAGAGAAGTCACTGGCAGAATTGCTAGTGCAGTGGGTCTCAAAGTTTTGTATTGGTGGCCCCTTTCACACAGCAAGTCTCAGAGTGTGACAACCCTTCTAAATTAGAAACACAATTTTTTAAATATTAAACACTATTACAAATGCTGGAGGCGAAGTGGGCTTGGGGGTGGAGGCTGACAGCTCATGACCCCCACATAATAACCTTGTGACCCCCTGAGGGGTCATGACCCCCAGTTTGAGAACCCCTGTATTAGTGCTTACAAAGGTTGCATGTGGCTTTTGGAACTGAGGGGCCATGAAAATGAATACTGCCTTTTAAATGTGGTAGCCATGCTGGATTTTTGTTTCAGGGTAATGTCAGGAACAGTGATCCAATTAGATCTATAAGGCCTTGGCATAGCATGGTTGTTCCTTTAGTGGGCTTTGGGCCTAGCCCCCCTGTAACTAATCAGATGCCTCTCAGCTGATGGTGTGAGGTTAGGGGGCAGGTAATAGCTTAAAGATCGCCTGGTCTTCATAAAAGCTAGGAAGTACTTCAGTTGAGAGGGAGAGCTGCAGGATGCGGGAAGGCTCCCACAGGAGACTCTGAGGGAAGGGGAAAGAACTCAGTTTATCTGTGACTGTCAGATGGCTGGCCTGCAGATTGGAAAGCTGTAGGGCGCAGCCTAGGAAGGAGATGTGAGCAGAGAGGCTCCCCTTGACTCCCAGGCAGATGGCCTGTGCAGTGTGAACCAGGAGGGAGCAGATAAGGTCTTCTGCAGGAGCCTGGGACAGAGTGAAGTGGGAACATAATTGATATTTGTGATGTTAGTTTCATTTTAAGAAAAAAGGGACTGAACATCCTGTGTTTGGGGAATGTTCTTTGTTGTATGGGCCAGTGAGAGAGCTCACCAGCTTCCATGCATAAATTTAAAAAATGTAAAACTTGTGGTCAGACTCATTGCAGGCTCAAGGTTAAGCATGTACCTAAATGTTTTGCTGGGCTTGGAGGCCTTTGTGCCAAATTCTGGAACCATCAAGGTCAATGGCAAAAGGGCACAATTGGTCCCTTTGTACTTCTCCCTCCCTTTTACTGCAGCCTAGAGAATTGTCCACTGCCAGTGTAATACTAGCAATAGAGGATGGATTGGAGGTCTGATTTTCAAAAGCAACAGCATTAGGGATACAGGTGCTCTTCTCATTTAGGATGATGATCTCAGAGGACCAGATTTACATTTACCCTATGTTGCCCTTATGCTACTCTGGCCACACCCACCTCAAGACACTCACTGTACTTTAACTTTGTAAGGTGCTAAGTTGGTTCTTTCCTAATGACTACAATGAGAACCAGTCTGCAGAGGCATAAAATTCAACATCTAAAAGACAATTTTCCAAGCAGAACGTGCATCTGATGAGCTATGTGGGAAAGCCACAGAGAAATGGAGTCATGCTTGCATTAAAAAATAAAGACAGAATTCTTCACCACCTTGTTTGAATAGCAATGAAACATTTGCATCCTGGTAATTTGGATGTTGGCAAAATAACCTTGTTTTTTTTTTGTGTCAATCCTCCAATTTAAAACATTGTCATTAGCTCAGAAAAGAAAAGAAAAGAGAAAGCAAAGTATATTTATTATTTCTTTACAGGTTCAGCAGGGAGCCAGTGATTTGTTTTTCAGACACATCACATTGTTATGTTACATGATGCAATACCATGAAAGGATAGGTCTAGAAAGATGAAAATGTGTCTCTCTGGGACAATCACTCACAGAAGTGTTCATCTATCAGCTTGCATAGTTTCTTTCATGCCAAACCACAGAAGCAGAAAGCCCAATATCTGCAATGCTGGCTCTTACATTTTATGAATCAAATGTAAACATAAACAGTAGGAGGCCTGGTCCAAAAATGAAATATATAAGCTTTGAGATGGTGCCATTAATATTCTGTGTTTCTCAGTGCATCCCTGACTAGGTTGTGTTACACCTGGGACTACTGTTTCACAGTGGTTTCTGCAAACCTTTCCTTCAGTCTCTATCTTCTGAAGGTTCGTTTCGTCTGCTTCCCTCGCTCTGCAAGATTTGCTATCAGTTGTGATACCAAATGAACCCACATTGAATGCAAAATTCATTCTAAATGGTTGAGTTTCTTCTGGCTCTGCATCGAAAACATTCAAACCCATTCATTTTGCAGGATTTCAGAACTAAAACCGTAAATCAGTTGAAGATCGCTGAAAACGGGGCCCACCTTAGTTCAGGATAGGGTGATCAGACAGCAAATGTGAAAAATCGGGATGGGGGTCAGGGGTAATAGGAGCCTATATAAGAAAAAAGACCTCAAAATTGGGAATGTCCCTATAAAATTGGGACATCTGGTCACCCTAGTTCAGGAAGTTACACAAACCTTAGCAAAACTGACAGAGAACCTGATTTACTCTGAATGAGTAACTGAACCTCAAAACTAGATGAGATTCAGGCAGTTGCCAAGGTGACTAATGCAGAAAGTTTCGTTAGCAGCAAGTGATGCAGGAGGGGCAGACAGAGTTGTGGGAAGGAGATTTTTATTCAACTTGCTGAGAGGGCAGCTTTTGTCCATACTAGGGGTGGCTCCAGGCTCCAGCATGCCAAGCGCGTGCTTGGGGCAGTAAGCCGCGGGGGGCGCTCTGCCAGCGCTGTCAGGGCGGCAGGCAGGCTGCCTTCGGCATCTTGCCTGTGGAGGGTCCGCTGGTCCCGTGGCTTCAGAGGACCTCCCACAGGCAAGCCGCGGAAGGCAGCCTGCCTGCCGTGCTTGGGGTGGTAAAATGCCTAGAGCTGCCCCTGGTCCATACAGCTTTTCTTGAGCTCCACGTATTACTCCAAACAAAGTCGCTCCTGAACTGGCCCTCTTTTTCCAGTCCCACTCATCATACCACAAAGAAGAAGACGGTAAGTAGTACCTCCACGGATTTTCAGCGGGTCTGCACAGCAGCTGGCTAAAAATACCCCAACAGCAACAAAAACCAAAAACAGCCCCCCCCCCAACATAACCACAGCACCAGAAGAAAACATGAACATTTTCATAACAGATTTTCCTGTTTTAATTGAAAAAAAAAACATTTCAAAGTGGAAATTTTCTGACCAGCTTTAGTAGGCGCAAACTTTGGACTGATACAAAAAGCAGGCAACTGAAGAAAAGGGGAATACATGGGACATTGTCTCTGGGAAAACACTAAGTCCTCTTAACACTGCCTCAGGGGTGCAAAGAGGCCTTAGTGTGACTTAGAATCAAGCCTCCAAAGTGTATCTGGTTTATCTGCTCATATTCACCAGCCTTCATGGTGTAGGTCTGGATTTCAGTGTGAACTCTCCAAACAGCCCGAAGTATGTTACCTTGCTGAATAGCTGTAGAGCTCTTCTTCTGTTAAGCCATTGTCCACACTACAACTTTAAACCAGGGATTTTATATCTGTTGTTGTTATTATTTATTATTTTATTACAGTATCACTTAGTAAACCCAGTTCCAGACCAGGACCCCATTTGCTAGGCGCTGTCAATCCAGAACAAAAAGACAGTCCCTGCTCTAAAGAGCTTACATTGATTATAGGCACAGTCAGCATAATTGGTTACAAGTGCCAATATGTGATGTGAGGGCACAGGTGCTCTGAAACCATTATAAGAAACAAAATAGGATACAAATCCTACTGAAAGCTCACCATGCCAGTAAGTGGTCACTAACTCAATTCAAAGCTGTAGTGTGGACAGGACTTGCTTGCAAGTTTTTCAAGTAGTAACAGCCATGCCTGTAATACCGTGTTGCCATCACTAGTGTGGTTTTATTGCAAATCTTGTGATAATTTGTGCTTTTCTTAAAGCCTCAGCTCCTGCAGTCATGTTAATATGTGAGAATATCAGTTTTTTGGGGGAGGTTTTTTTTTTTTTTTTTTTTTAAGGTAGGTTTCTGGCCCTCACGGTTGTTGAGAAAAGCTTAAACACATTACCTGAGTGTCCCCCTAAGCGTCCTAAAGGGTAACCTCCCCGACCCAAAATCAAAAACCAAACCCAGAAGTTATATAAAAGCAAATGCTTGATTTTTAGCCTAGAAATCCCAAGATTTTTAAAAATTTCATTATTTGGGGGAGACCTGACATTTTTTAATGCTTGGGCTTTGCAACACTGATGATATTTGTTGGGTAAAAAAGTCTAATAACGTGGGTCTTGTTTTCTGCATGTACCAGTGGCACCAGTGACTCAAATGCCTGGGAAACAGTCATGTAAAGTGTAATCACACAGTGTAGGGTGTGGCTTATTCAAGTTGCTCAGTCACTTCAGCTGAGACTGCTTACCAACAGGACATAGTGTTTGGCCTTCACTGCACCTGACAAACAAAGCTGACATGCTCAAGAGGTGCCTGAGAGCATGAACCATGATGTGTTTAGTGATTCAAATCTCAATGCGTGTGGAAATTCAAGGAGATGTAAGGAAATGCGTCATTGTCGATAAATGAAAACTAGCAGGGAACTGCAGGAAATCACTGAAACAGCAAGTACCTGTTACTTTGTAAATATTCTGCATTAGTACAGTTGACTGGTATGAGTAGATGTCTCTCCTGATTTTTTTCTTCCTCCTGGACATTTCCTGAATATCTGATGCATATACTCTAAAGGCATTTAGCTCTGTCACATATCTGGGCTGTGTGGTATGCAACTCCATGTGGTTATGCCACATATATTTTTCAAAGGGAAGAAAACTTTTAGACAGAATCTTGACTCAGAAGTTCTGAGTCAGCAGTATGACTAGCATGCACATGTGCTACATGTTTTCTAATGTCTCCACTGGCGGTTATCTGTGAGCAGCATCTGCAAAAAAGTAGTTCATTGATAACTTTCTTCATATCAGCTGGATACACTCTGTTATTCAAGCACAATACATGTTAAAGTGGGGAAGAAATTGATGAAAGATTTTAAGACAATCTCACCATCAGAGTATGAAATTCCCCAGAAGACTTGCAAAGGGCTTTAAACAAAGAAATATGGCCTTGAGCAGAGGGCCAAATCCACCAGTTATTAAACTAGGGAGTGATTGAGACAGAAGGAGTGCATGGACCTTTTGCCAGCCCTGTGCACAGGGATTGAATTTCACCCAATATATGTATGTAACATGCCAGGGAATATCAACAGGCATCATTGTTGTGTCAGGATCAACCAAAGGTCACTCCATCTTGAAAGATGGGGATCTGGAGAACAGCAACAGATCAGGGAAAATAGACTGCTATAGATTGCAGGCTCTGGGTACTGTCTTCCATGTTGTTTCAATGAAAATATATAATTGTTCATATAAGCTCCCTGTGCCTTACTGAGAAGAACAGCATGTATCCTATTTTCATGTTCAGATCTCGCTGAAAGCCAGTGCCACTTGGCATAGATTCCATCCTGAAATTCTGAGGTTCCACCATTTAACTCTCACATGCCTTGGACTTACTGCATCTTAAGTTTTTCTTCTTTTTAATTATCTCGGTGCAAGCTGATTCCTTAAAACTTTCCTCGTCCGCATACTACAGGCACTGGTTTCAGGGGAGTGCTGGACACACACTGAATAGTACAGCAGATAGCGACGTTCTCAGAGAGAGACACTGCATTCCAAGTGTCATTCGTCTGCGGCAGGAGCTTGGCGTGGGTGAATAGGGTGTAGAAAATGACTTCCCATTCCAATGCCCCATCCCTTGTGCCCTACCACAGAGGCCAACAATAGACACTATTCTTGTGCAAGGACCTAGCAAACATAGTATGGACAGACGAGGTTGTTGCAAAGGCCATGTCCCAATTTCTGGTCTGGCAGGCAGAGCTAGACTGCTCACCCTTTCAGAGGATCATAGAATCAGAACTGGAAGGATGTAGCAGAGGTCAGTCTGACTTGTGCTTCCTGGAAGTCTTGGAACCAATTTACCCAAGTCAGGATTAATGCCTCTGCACTGATTTTGAGGCAGCATGCTGCTGCAGCCCTCTGACTAGAAGCTTGTTGCTTCACAGCCACAATCTAGCTGTAACCAGAGAGATGGATCCTAACTTTTGTCATTGAGGGCTTCAGAAACAGGGGTTGGAATGGAAACATATTTTTGTGACTGTGGAGTCGGCTCTGTGACTCCGTGAGGAGGAATGGGTGTCATTTTGAAAGGGATCTCTGTTAACTTTGCATTACAGACCTGGCTTCACACAGTGGTATTGAAGCAGCAGCTGGAAGTAGGAGGAAAACTCATTGTGTATTCTCTTTCTAGTGTTCTATTTTGTCTTCTGGGCTTGTTAAGATATTTTCCAACAAGCCCTTCCATAATATATCTGGTTCCTCAGCCCAGGGTCCATGGTAGCCCTCAAGGGCAGCTGTGCCATTGAAATAAACTGATAGTGTCTTGATAACAAATATGTCTTTTTATATCTCATCTGAAGTCCTGGCAAATAAACTGGCATTTGCGGTGATATCTGATCCAACATAACAGTTAAACCCCAAATGAACTGTCTACTGAACTATCCTGTTTGGCAACTGTGCTGCAGCTATTTATATAAACAACCATCAGGATGTTCTCTAAGCAGTTTAAACAAGGAGAAGGAAGGGTCTTAAATGCCTTCAGCCATAGCCCAAATAAGGGTTGTAACAGAAACTGGAGCAAAATGTGAAGACTAAATTAAAGAAGGAAAAGGTCCATAGATGAATAGCAAGAACCCTCTGGCTATCTGGGGAAGAAAGACGTGTGCAACACAGCATGCATATGCACAAAAAGAAAACTTGCTGTTCCTATCAAGCCAATATAATCTTTTAGTAATCGAGTTGAAATGCCAATTGCATATTTGAACCCAACAGATGGCATATGTTAATATGTTTTAATATGTTATTAAACACTTACCCCCAAACTACTATATTAATGTTTCACTGGGAAAAACAAAAGTACATTTCTCACATTTAAAAAAACCCAAATAAAAACAAAACAAAAAACCCGCTAAAACATAAGCCAACAAGAATCTAAGTTAAACCTATTCAAATGCCATCTCAAATGACCTTTACACCTAGATCTTAATATCAGTTTTACAGAAGGGTAAATAAATAATGTAAATGACGTCATCAATGTAGCATGGCAAGTCAGTGGTAGAAATGGTAATTGATTTGATCCTTTGCTTTACCTAGTTGACCATCTTCTTTAGATGAGCAAGCGACAAGCAGGCAGTTACTTTAACCATTAGTGAATTCTGGAAATTAAAATGTCAGGTTCTCCTCTTCAGATTGGAAGTTCATGGAACTGACAGTCTTTTACATCTTTATGTATATGCACATTCACAATCCTGCCCACCCTCCCATCACTAAATGCTGTAATCATCCATCTCCAGTCTGTTAAATTCTCTCATCCAGTGCACACACAGTTGGTCCAGTGTCCTGCTTTGAGCAGGGGACTGGACTAGATGACCTCCTGAGGTCCCTTCCAACCCTGATATTCTATGATTCTATGAAGTTAATGGGAGCCAGATGCGCAGGTCTGAGAACTGAATTTAGTTTATGGACAGAAAAATTCAGAATGCCTAAACAGATCAATCCTGCCTAGAAATAAGTGTCAAAAACTTTCAACAATGTCCTGACAAAAATTTGCTTTCATGGTTGCCCGAAGTCTTTAAGGACCTTATCCAATGTCCATTAAATAAAAGATTCCCATTAACTTTAGCATTTTGGATAATGCCCAAATTGATTTCCTGGCCTACACATGTTTTCTCACCACTTTTTCCTCTTCAGCTGCATGCAGGTATCCAAGAGATTCTTTTTAACAGCAGCTAGTTGCTTCACTTCAGTTCTCCTTCTTAAAGCCATTTTCAGTCCTTTACAACATTTTTAAAGGGATATCAGAGGGAACTTCAGACAACCAACTGTGCAAAATATTCTTGCTACATATGCAATAATGTTTGGAGTGGTAAAAATTCAAACATTTCCCCTGTCTTTCCCCAATACATCCTATATTTATGTTGGATGTGTGAGACTCAGGTCTATTGGCTCAATGTCTAATGCATTTTGTATACACGGCATTATGGAAGCCTTCAAAGTAGTTATCTAGCTGTGCAACAGCTTGCTATTTCTTTTAGATACCTGGTCATGAGTCTGAAGCATGTTGTGAATGGAAAGGAAATGGATGGAATAGAGGAATTTTAATGGTGGCAAATGAATTGCACTAAAAGTTTGAGCTAGTCAGTTCAGAAACGCATTGGACCAGATTGTGATAGCCTTACTCACAACGAGAAGTGCTTTGCACCACAAGTAGTCCTGCTGTTAGTAATGAGAGTACTGAAGTAGGAAAGTTCTACTCAATGTGAGAAAAGTATCCCAGTGTGTGCCTTAACGAGCCGCTAGCCATTTGTGTACAGAATGGTTTTTTGGCAGATAAAAATGACTTACTAAGTGGATTAGTCTTTGGGGCTGGGGGTCATGAGGAATGTGCTGATCTTAGCTGCCTGTTTTAGATATGAAAAATGAATCTGTTTGTTGCTTTTCTTCTTCTTTTTTACAAAAATGAAAGAGAATCTCATATCACTCAGTCATGTCACTTAAACCACCTTCTCTAGAGTGTTAATTTAATGCAGAAAGAACCCCAAAGGAACCCTCTGACATGAGCCTTTTAAAGCCTGTTAACATTTCCAGCAAAACCATCTGTGAGGGCCCCCACTTGGAGTTCACTGTTTGAACGGGTTTTTAAATATCTCATGGCTTCAGCTGCTTTCTGACCTCCACAGTTTGTTTTGTACAGGAAGTTTGGAAGGAACAAAGATGTGATGTGCTGCCTGTCTGTCAGACCTGCAATGTTGTGATCTCCTTTGAAGCAGCAGGATTACAAAGTGCTTTGATGCAATGGTAGATCAGTGATGAATACAGATTGGGTAGTGACAATATGGTTTAGTTTATTTGCTGTTGAAACATCTTTTTTCTTAGCAGGCCTTTCCTCTTTGAAACAAGAGAAATAGATGCCTTTTCACTAATAATACGCTGGCCTGCCCTGAATAACAATGAGATGTGAATTAGATGGTCCCTGGAATATACTTACCTCTTGCAATACTAATGTGATTGGAGTACATTCCTTGTGGTTGGTCACTGACATTTGGAATAAAGCAGACGTAGGGTTTCATAACATGACTCCTATGGCATGCAGTTTGGTGCAGCCCCTCCCTGTATTTACACATTGGAACACTAACACCTGCATACATGTGTGATAGATTCAAACAGCTATGCGCACGGGAAAGGAGATTGCTCACACACACATTCTATTTGAACAAATGTGTAGAAAGTCTGTCAGCTCTTTGTGCACGTGTTAGAATATTTCAGCTGTGTGGGATGCTGCTAGTGCCTCACAAGTGTGTTCACAGAACTGGAAACTAGCTTTAACCCCCCCTCCATCTGTTGCTCTCATGTTATTGTTGTTTATTATTAATGATATTACAGTAGTTCCTAGAAGTCTCGGATCAGGGCCTGATTGTGCTAAGTACCATACACACATAGACACCACTCTTCCAGAGAGCTTACACTATAAAAGTACAAGTATGAAGGGGTTTATAGACCCCACACAGAGATTAACGGAATGACGCCGGAGCAGTACAGGCCAAGAGGGCCCCACCCCTCAGCGGAGCGTACTCCAGATGGACAATCTGCTCAGACAGGGACTCTGACAGTCAAGCTGGAGGAGATAGTGAATGTGAGGCTGTCCAAAGGGAGGATGCCAGTTTATAGCTTGTGGGGACAGAGTGATTGATCCACAGGACTGTGGGGAGGACCCCAACTCAGAGTAGGGGCCTGGCCTGCTTCCCTCCCCTGCTGCCTGCTGAGGTAGAATAACAGAACACCGGGGAGAGAACTGGGGAACACTTATTTGACCAACTGAGCTGCTGAGATGGGCTGGGAACTCCTCACTGGGCAGATGGGGGCTGTGATCACACCCCAAACTGAAGAGAGAACAAGGAGGTAGGAAGCAACCCAGAGGAGACTTGTCAGATGTACCAGGAAGAGGCAACTGAGACACTCTTCGCCTCTCCTCCTTGGGCCCAGGTCCCCTTACTTTTTCCACCACTACTGCCATGCTGGGAGAACTGTGCCACACTGGAGAATGACACACTGCAGCTTGGTCACTAGGCCCACTGACTGTCAGACTAGCTCATCCCAGTACTGTAGGGGTACTCTACTCTACGCTAAAGTACTCTAGAGCCACGGCTTGCCTACTAGGCCTGCTGGTCTCTGAGTGACATCTGCTACAACAAGACAGACAAAGGATGGTAGAAAGTGAAATTCTAGTATCCTCATTTTACAGCTGGGATCAGCGGCAAATTGAAATTAAGTTATTTGTCCATGGTCATGTAGGATGGTCTGTGTCAGAGTCAGGAATTGAGCCCAGATCTCCTGAGCCCTACTTTTGTGCCTTAAACACAAGACCATCTTTCCTCTCTCCTGCACGGAGTGTTATATTGTGGTGATGAAGGACGGCTAGTTTCCCTTGTAAAACTTGTCCATTTTTGATTTGCTGTGGTTAACTTTTATGGCCATTTTTGAGGTTCTTTCAGATGCTTGAGAACTATATTCTTGATGTTTATGGGGAGGAGAGTTTCCCAAATGTTTGGGCTAATTCAGAGCATATGCCATGAAAGGCTCAAGGATCCTTCAGGTATACATGTTACCATATATACATGTAAATCAACTTGCAGTTATTATTACTACTAGCATAATATTTATACTGTATTGTATTTTGTAAGCTTTAGGTTTAGCTCATCAAGTCCAGGCCATAGAAACTTTTTTCAAAATTCTTGTACAGTCACAGTATATTGGTGTTTAAAGCTACAAGTAGTAACATGGTATTGAAATTCTTACCATATTGAACGATATGTATATATATTCAGAAGTATGGTTATGGTTGGCATCACCAGCAAGTGCTTATTTAGACATAGTCTGCTAAATTCTTTGTCTCGGCCTGTGAGCAAGTTTTGACTGTTGGGAAGAGATGCTGGCTGTGTTGTTAGCTTTGCATTATGCAAGGTTTTGGTGTAGAGATAGCTTGGTGGGAAAGGGACCTGTGTGAGCAACAGGGAAGGTTGCTCTGTGCCTTGGGTCAGATTGGAGTTATTTCTGTAGATAGAGTTGCTCTCTGGGAACCAGACACTGGTATAGGGATGAGATTCCTGGGGGAAGGGATTGCTCTGTATAATGTTTGACCATCTCATTGCAGGATTGGTGTTTAGAGTTGCAAATTTTCTAATCACACAAAACCGAACACCCTTGGCCTCTCCCCTGCCATGCCCCTTTCCCAAGTTCTTGTCCCTGCCCCTCTCCTCTGAGGCCCTACACCCTGCTCACTCCATCTGCCCTCCCTCCATCACTCACTCTCCCCCACCCTCAGTCACTTTCACCAGGCTGGGACAGAGGTTTGGGGTGTGGAATGGAGTGAGGGTTGCAGCTGGAAGTGCGGGCTTCGGAGTGGGGATGGGGATGAGGGGTTTAGGGTGCAGGAGGGGGCTTCAGGCTGAGGCCAAGGGGTTTAGACTGTGGGAGGGGGCTCAGGGCTGGCGCAGGGTGTTGGGGTGTGGGAGGGAGTGAGGGCTCTGGCTGAGTGTGTGTGTTCTGGGGTAGGGCTGGGGACGAGGGGTTTGGGGTGCAGGAGGGGCTCTGGGCTGGAGCAGGCGGTTGGGGTGTCATAGGGGGTGCGGGGTCTGGGAAGGAGTTTGGTTGTGGGAGGGGGTTCTGACCTGGAGAAGGGGGTTGAGGTGTGGGAGGGCTTTGGGGTGCTGGCTCCAGCTGGGCAATGTTTACCTCAGGAGGCTCCCAGAAGTGGCCACCATGTCAGGGGGCTCTGCGAGCTGCCTGCACTTGTAGACGCCACCCCCGTAGCTTCCATTGGCTGTGGTTCCTGCTGCACCACCGACTGGACTTTTAGTGGCCTGGTCAGAGTGGAGCCATCAGGGTCCATTTTCAACCAGGAGTTCCTGTTCAAAACCAGACACCTGGCAACCCAACAGGTGTCTATGTGTAAATAAAGCAAGTTACACTTCTAGGATACTCATACTCCAAGTTACTGATTTCTCCTCCATTTTGTAGCTGACTTGAAAGACCCTGGACATCTGCTACCACTACCCCAAAATGCGGCAGTGGTCAGAATGGGACATTAGGGATAGAAGAAGGGGCAAAACCATATAGGTTAGGTCCTGTGCTGGTGCAAGATGGCATTTACACCAGTTTACACCAGCTGAAGACCTGGCCCCATATTTTAATATTACTCTCTGTCTAGCTAATAGAGAGACAAGGTGAGTGAGGTAATATCTTTTATTGAACCATGTTCTGTTGGTTTACCTTGATGTGACATTGGATAGGTTATTAACATACTGCAGCCGCTTGAGGAAGACGGCAGCCAAAGTTACTACTCGGAAAACCTGCTCAGAAAATTGGCCAGTTCAACCTGGGGTGTGAGTGCCTGGACGCGTCGAACATCCCCTCTGCTATTTAACAGCAGAGTCTGGTGTTTCTCATCTCATACGAGGTTGGTCGATGTAGAGTTTAACAAGCTATGTGTATTGTTACCGGGACTTTACGTGCAAATCTGTTGCCATGGCTACTGAGTCTTAGTGACATAGCACCACCCCACATTCGCTGTGAGGCCTCTTTCATGCTCAGCGGTGGCTCCAGGCACCAGGGCGGCAAGCTGCGGGGGCACCCTGCTGGTCCCTGCAAGGGCGGCAGGCAGGCAGTCTTTGGCGGTGTGCCTGTGAGAGGTCTGCCGGTCCTGTGGATTTGGTGACAATTCGGCGGTGGGTATGCCGAAGCAGCGGGACCGGCAGACCTCCCACAGGCAAGCTGCTGAAGGCTGCCTGACTGCCATCCTTGGAGCGGCAAAAGAGCTAGAGCCTTCCCTGCTCATGCTGCTGGCCAAGATCCTTGAGAATAGCTACCTGCCTTTGTATACAGACCTCTTCAACCACTTGCCCGCTCACCTGTCTTCTAGATGCCCTTTTATGGTCATTTACAGTGGCAGATTAGTCACTGGGGCAATGGGGCCCATGCCCAGGGGCCCCAGACAATTGGGGGCCTCCAGAAAAATGGGCATCCTGGTTCCCCCACCCACTCTGCCTGTCCGGCACTCCTGTCCAGCAACCCCCCACACCCCAACCCCGCTCCCTGGCAGGAACATGGACAGGTGGAGTGGGGCTTTCCCTGAACAAGTGATGGACTGGCTTTGAGAAGCACTGCAATAGAAGGTATTACCTCGCCCATCTTGTCTCTTTCATATCCTGAGACCAACATGGCTACAGCAACACAGCAAACAACAATGGAAGCTAGCTAGCTAATAGTGATTTATGTAGAATTAAACTCCACTTGCATAAATTGTTTATCAGTTGCTCTATAAATTTAATAATCATTTAGTGTGTTGATGAGTCAGTACTAGCTGAAAACATTACTAGTTCTTTTACGTGTGCAAGTGTTTTTAGTTACCATAGTAGGACTTCAGGAAATCAACAAGTCTCTCATATGACATTTTTTATTTCCTGTGAAAGATTTGTGCGAATCATGAAAACAAAATAAATAAAAGCATTTTCTCTTCTAACCCCAAGCAAGCAAACAAGTAAGCAAGTGGGACTGGGATAGTCAGCGATGCACGAGATACTGTAGGTTTTAAAATGCAAAATCTTTATATTGGTGCTTTACTATTGAGTAAAGAGCACAACCAACAGGAGTGCTTATTCGAATATATTGAGCCAGATCCTCAGGTGATGTAAATCAGTATAGCTCCATCAAAGTCAATGGGGCTATACTGATTTACACCATCTGAGGATCTGACCCAATAGTGTGAGTTCTCAAGAGCACGGAATATCATATATCATTGCATTTAAGCCTTGGGGAGTGAATTTCCAAAGGTGGAGGCTCCAGTCTGTGTACTCATGAATGCATGTACAATTATGGTATTTGGAAATGGGAGCATTTGCTTAACAGCTTGAAAGTGGAAATATATTTGAATGAAATTGGTTCCATTTTCTTCTAAAGATGGTGCGATTTTCTTAAATTTTGAAATTTCAGATATCTTTGGGAGCAAATGAATTTGCATAGAGTGTTGCAGGAACCATTCAGCAGCATACACAGCTTCTTAGCCTGGGAAGCAGAAAAATAAGAAACAGTGAGACACAATTAGCTTCCTGAGGCTGCCCCTCTTCATTGGGTCCAAACATAGCCCAGAATCAGGACCATGGTATTCTGTCACCTGCTGGCTTAGCTCCATATGCTGTTCTCAATTACACCTGTGCAGTGGGGTGATTTCAATGATCTAGGTAAGGGCAGAATTTGGCTCCCAGAACTTGCAAGCTGTGTACTTGTCCTCAGTTTTAATTCATTCAATCATTCTCTTTTCCATTCCACTTTGGCATCAATGCAGGTAAGTTACCAGAGTCATCTTAATTGTGCATCTGTCAATCCCAGAGTAAAGCAAACGTCAGTGTCCTCTAGGTATGCTGCTTCTACCTGAAAGAAATAATTGAGACACCATATGCTCAGGACTTCAAAAACCATACATCCATGTTTTGTTCCCAAACTATAGCATGTAACTGCAAGACTTAGGCAATGGTCTATCATGTAATTCATTCTGAAAGATACTTCTTGTTACTATTTTTTCTTTTCCTGTTGACAGCTCTGTTATTCAGTATGTTCTCATTAGAAAAATCAAATCAACAGCTATTTCTAACAATATCATGGAAAGTGAACAATCCCGTTTGCTTCATAAGATTCTGACTACTCATACCTGCTCTAGGCTGACATAAAGTTTCACATTAAGATGCTCCTTAAAATAACCATTCTGTTGATCTGTTTATGCCTGTGTTGGGGGTGTTCACCACATACCAACCTGGACAGGGTTAGTGTGGCTAAGAAAATGTTCTGTAACCTGATAGGCCACACCTGAAGAAGAGTTAGGCTTGATAGGGAAGCATGACTGAGGATGAAGCCCAGCTGGGTAGCAGCAGGTAGGGCTTCTCTAAGGCCAGGAAATGAGGCCAGAAGGGGTTGCAGTATGGATGCCTGCAGTCACTCATTGGGATTAGAGAAGGAAAAAAGAGGAAAGTCAGGGAGGAAGGGAGTAGAAGTCCTGGGTTCTTGGGCCCAAAGGATGGGTTTACCCCCAGGGGGCAGACAGGAGTGGAGAAAAAAGGCTGATAGAATAAGAAGCAGCCCAGGGAAATGGCAGCAGGGTTTTGGGATAGAGCAGACTTGGGCTGCTGAAAGTAGGGTCCCTGGACTGGAAGCTGGAATATTGGACAGGCCCATATTCCCCTACCCACATACTGGGGATGTGGCATAGCCTTGAGTTGGAGGAGTGCCGGGAACAATACCTGTCAGCCAGTCCAGTGAAACTTTGAGTACTCTGGAAGGGGAAACCACATAGTGACCTGGCCGGAAGGCTGAATTCCAAAAAGAGAGAACTGCAACTCCTGACATGTGAGAAGAGCCACAGCGTGAACGAGAGACAGAAGGGCATGTCATACCGAGTGAAGATAGTCCCCAGATGCAGCCACGAGGAGGCACCTGAACGGTGAGCAAACCCCATGATGATGCCACTCATGCCACATTCTGTCTTGGATATCTACTGGAACTTATTTTCTCTTTGAGCGTTATTCATATTGAGGACAATTATGATGCAGGGCAAAATCGAAAGCAAATGAAAGTGTTTGTAGGATTTAAAGTTGATGTTTTCTTAAAAACAAAACAAAACAAAAAAAACTCCACAGCAACAGCCCAGATTGTTATTTGCTGTCACTTTTCAAGAGCCCCCTTGCTGGTGTGTGATGTGAACAGGTCTTGCTGCTGCTCATTCAAGCTCAGGCTGGATTAGAAATTTTGTGAAGCAAAATTTCTAGTCTGGGTCTGAAATGTCAGCAGGACTGCAACAATGCTTGTAGGAGTCACCCTGCTCTGAAATGACAGTGGGAGGGCAGCAGAAAGGAAACCACATTTCTCTTCATTCCAAACCAATGAGGTGGTGTGTGTGTGGGTTTTCTTTTTTCTTTTTTTTAAACAAAATGCATGTCACAGCTTGGCAAACGCTGACTATGTCCCTGTGTGGAGACAGTCACGGCTGGAAGCTGGCTGCCACCGTCAGAGGATGTGACCAAAACAATACGCTTTTCTTTTTATTATTTTTTCCCCTCTCAGAACAACTCCTAGATGAGTTCTGTATAGTGTCAGGCAGAGGGAAGGGAGGCAGATGGTCTGACAATGGGAAAACTGTCTATTTTAGCACTAATTAAAATGGGACTTGAGATCCATGTATTCCAGTGAAACAATAAACTGGAAATGCCTGGACCAAAGCAGGTCAACTGGTGACCTTTTGAGCATTACAAATCTACACAATAATGGCTTTGCTCTCTCATTTAAATATACATCTTTAGCCCCTCCATGCTCCCCATTCAGGTCAAATCAATGATGGTTCTGGGTGGAAAAAACACTTTAAATAACACTCATATTCAGAATAAAATATCTTTCTGATAATTTTATTGCAGGACACAAAACTTTAGTAGTCCAAAAGGAAGAGCAGGTTTATCATGTTGCTACATCTTTCCCATAATATCCTGCTTGTACACGTCCCATCATTAGACAGTGGTTGAGTTCTTGTGTTGCCATAAGTTTGAAGGAGTTACTGGCTTTGTGCTGTGTTCCATGTGGGCTCTTTCTGTTCTGTTGGAGGACTGTCCCATGGATCTGTGACTACACAGATCCACCTCTTTGGGGGGCTTAACAGCCCCGGGCCTCATGCAACTCTGAAGATGCCATACTGGCTAGGAAAGAAATAATCAATTTCTCTTGGGAATCTTCTCACCACATAGCTCTGAGTGAGGTCTGACATACGGCCCTTAGACATAGGTGCCTGTTTTATTGTGAGGGAAGGAATTTTGACTGAGAAGATGCTAGGCTTCCCTTTTACTCTTGTTAGAAAGAACTTGAGTTTCTAGACAGGAGCATAAGCAGGCTTAGTTTAAAGTGTCTCATTTGAAGGACACAGCTTCTAGCTTGAAGCAAGGCCGGTGCAACCATTTAGGCGACCTAGGTGGTCGCCTAGGGCACTAGGATATTGGGGGGAGGCATTTTCTTCAGCAGAGACAGCGGCGGCCGGATCTTCGGCCACTTCGGTCACCGCCAGCATTTAGGCAGAGGGAGCTGGGTCAGGGGAGCGTGGGGAGGGGACTGCACGCAGGGGAACTCCCCGCCCAGCTCACCCCCGCCTCGCCTCCTCCCCGAGCATGCCATGGCTGTTTCACTTCTCCTACCTCCCAGGCTTGAGGCGCCTAAGCTGACTGGCGCCGCAAGCCTGGGAGGCAGAAGTGAAGCAGCCACGGCATGCTTGGGGTGGAGGCGGAAGCCTGGGAGGTAGGAGAAGTGAAGCAGCCATGGCATGCTCGGGGAGGAGGCGGAGCAGGGGTGAGCTGGGGCTGGGGGGGTGCCTCAGGGCGGAGGGTGGGGAGCTGCCCCGGGGGGGGGCGCACCTCAGGGCGGGGGCTCAGGGACAGGGGAGTGTGCAAGGTGGAAGTTTCACCTAGGGCACGAAACATCCTTGCACCAGTCCTGGCTTGAAGCATGTTTGTTAAAGTCGATCTACCCAGCAGGAAAGAGCTGTGACTCTTGGTGCAGACAGGAGAGGCTACATAAAAGGAAGAGAAGACAGTTGAAACAGGCTGATGCCCATAGGCTGCCCTTTCTGGTGAAAAGGAGAGGAGTGTTTCTCTGCATCTTCAGAAATGGAAACATAGCTGATCCCCCACAAATATTAACTGAAGCCCTGGGCACTGTAAATGACTTCAATTAGTTAGAAGCCAGTAAGTTTGAATGTGCCACAGTTTGGTTCTAACAAGTTAAAAAGTTCAGAGAGCAGATTATTTGGGTTAGAAACAAGGCACAAGCAATTGTCATGTGATCTATTCCCAATATATCCTAATGGGTGGCAGCATTTGTTAATGTATTACATTGACAACATGTCTTCTGCACACAGGAGATGGGCTTTCCTGGAAAATAGAATACTTTCCCAGTAGCAATTTAAAAGAAATAAATAAATCAGTATTTTAAAAAATGTTTTTTTAATCCACCCCTACTTCTAAAAATATTGTTATTCCAACACTCCTCTCTGCAGTGGAAGGGGAGAGTGAATTTATATTCATTCCATCTAAATCCATTACAATTTTCTTTGATGACCTGTCTCTTTCTTCCTGTGCCGTAGGACTTCCCTCTGTACTTTCATTGTCAGTGCTGTCCAACTCTTTCTCTCGGTATCTATTCATGAATATTTTTTAATACTTCTCTATGGTATTCATCTTAGTATCTGAGCACTTTAACATTTATCAAATTGATCTTCACATCCCCTCTGTGGGAATAATTATAATAGCAGGAAAGTATTATTCCCATTTTACAGGTGGGGAACTAAGGCACAGAGCGATTACAGACCAGATCCACAAAGGGATATAGGTGCCTAAAGCCCAGGTTTTGGGAGTACTGAGATCCATAAAATCCCTGCTCATCTGCTTCCTAACTCTGTAGGTGCCTAAAATCACAAACACCCAGATTTTTAAAGGTATTTAGGTGCTGCTATGCACAGTATTGAAACTCCCATATCTCATTTTTATAAGAGATAGAGGCACATAGGCACTTAGTATTGACTGTCAATGGTATTTAGGCACCTATGTGCCTAAATCTCTTTTGTAAATGAGACATAGGTACCTAAATCAGCTAAGCATTGCAATGTTGAGTGGTGCAATGCTTAAATACCTTAAAAATCTGGGTTTAAGTACATACATTTCCACTGTAAAAGTTTCCATGGCACCTATGTTTCTGCCTCTGGGCATGCACGTTGCTGCCTCAAGCTGATACTTAGATGCCTATTTCCCCCCTGTGATCTTCAAAGCAGGTGAAGATAGGGGTTGGCCCACTTATCTTGCCTATGTGGCCCAACCTGGTAGGCGTGCTGTGAGCTCTGTTCCTTTGTGGATCCAGGCCAAAGTGGCTTGCTGAATATCACGCAAGAAGTCTGTGGCAGAGCAAGGAATAGGACTTAGATCTATGTATGCGCAGTCCAGAGTCTTACCTAAACAGCTATCCTGCTCTATACTGATGTACAATGAAGAGGAGTTTCTTCATGCTTGCAGTGGCTGAAATATCTGGTGCAGTACTTCAGTGCTGGCAGGAGACATATTCTTGTGTATAGCTGATGATTGGATGTCACCATTGTGGTTGAAAGACTGACTGAGGAAGCTACAAAGATGACTAAGGCCAGCTTAGCAGAATCTTTTCTCTCTCTGTACATACAGAGCTTTTGGTTCCAAGGTTCCCTAGCTCAAATGGCAGCAAAATGTGGTTATTGATAATATTTATAGCAACCGCCCAATAAAAGGTTTATCACACCCTCCATCTTGTCCTTTCCCAAGAACCAATATAGCTAAGATCTTCTTCTGCACAACAGTGAATAACAAGACATAACACATGCCCTTCCTAAGTTCAAATATCCTTTCATCGCATATGTTGAACTAGGTTCATGGGCAGTTTAAAACCCATCGTCTGTTTTCCTCATTGACTTTCATGGTTGCAATTTATTGAACTCCAAAGAATGGATATGGACCCTGTTTACTTATGCCAATATCAGTGAGTACAGAAGTGATTGTTCATATAAACAAAATGGACACCTGGCTCCTTTAGTTGGTGCGATGAGTTGTTTGCAAAGCAGGAATGCAAAATTGCAGGCTAGAATATAACATCTGCAGTTATGTAACAAATGCACCAGTGCAAGTGAGTGACAGACACACATGGATATTTCTCCACTACTCACAGAAAGAAGTTGATACCAGGCCACCTAAATTATCCACTCCTCTTGGCTGATTCTGACCCAGCCTCAGAATACCCTTCTATTAGCTTCTCTACCACTGGTGACATTGAAGAAAAGGGCACTGCCTTATCGCCACAGTTTGTAGAAGGTAGCTCCTCTTGGAGTGATATTTCAGCACTGGCTGATCTGGCTCTAGGATATCTGCCATCTGGGGACAATACTTGCAGACCTGACACAACTCAAAGTATCAGGAGAAGCAGGAGGAGTAGCCAACATGCCCAACTTATGTGACAGCCTTGTGCCAGAACCTCACCTGGCGTAAAAATGAGGTGGCTCCATTTAAATCGTTGCAATTCTATCAGTTCACAACTGCTGATGGGCTGGCTGTTTGCAAGTCCCATGCTCTTCTGTGTCAACTCAGCTCCCAGCAATAGTTTGTCATATGCTAATACTCCAAAGCCCTGTTACTAAGTCAAAATTATTTTTCAAGGAAGGAAAAGAATGAGTGAAAGCAAGGAAGGAAGTTGGGACCCAATCCAACTCCCATTGAAGTCTACAGATTTTTCCATTGATTTCACAGGGAGTTGTATCAAATGCTTAATGAAAAGCACGTCAGGAAACCCCCAAGCCTCCTTTTGTATTATGCATCTGCACGGAGCCTACTGAATTTATTGAGAGAGAGAGAGTCTAGCACACAGCATGTGGAAAATGGAGGGGGTGAAGATTGTGTGGTGTAAAAAACCCAACACATCAATGTACAACTGGAAAAGTCCCTTAATATGAAACATTTTACATATACCAAAAACATTAAAGAAAACCCCACAAACCCTTCTCACATTTACAGTTATTGACTTCATCACTTCACAACATTACTTTTCAATCAACAAACATAAAAACAGGAAAGCAGATTTATGGCTGTTTATTAGCCAGTGCCATTATTGTATTTATTGTAGCGTGAAAAAGGAAATGGGGAAAAGCACTATAAATCTCAATGTCTGTAACCAGATACATTTATTTACTTTCTGAGATCTTTGCACACCAGTAGCTTAGCAGACTTCTGCCGTTTACAGTATATTTTGAACACTTCAGTAGGCTGCTATAGAGGGACTGATGTTAACCTATCTTGTGGTAGTTTCTGCAAAGGGGACTGTAGAAAGAAGCCAGCAAAATGTGTTCTTCCCATGGAGTGCAACGGACAACAGCACCCTGCCACTAATCAGGTTTCAACGGAGATGAAAATAATTATATATAAAAGCCTCATTCAATACCAATGGGGAGACAAAGGGCTGGATTTTATTTAAAAAACCATTGATCTCCCTTCCCCCCGCGAAGAAAGGAAGTTCCTTAATGTTGAGTGGGACCAAAATCCTCCTAGGTCTTATCTATGGTCCTGGAGCTGTAACATTTCAGCATCAAGGCAGGATGAATTCTATTAAATAATGAGCTCAACCTTCCTGCAGGTCAGGCCCAAGGATTGTACATTTGCCCTCCTATAAAATACACTTCTGCCCCTACTGTATTAAACCGTCCATTGTAAAGACCCCATGAAGTGTTAATACTGGGAGAGATGCGGAAGACCTTCTGCTCAGGCCAAATACCCATTGGTTTCTGTGTGAGTGCAGACAGAGCAAAATTTGATTAAGGATGTTGGTATCTGGTCCTTTTTATTTTGGGGTTATTTCTTAGTTGCTAGATGCCGATAATGTGCTTGGCATTGTACAATTTATAGAGGAAGAGACCTTTGCAGCCTCCTGAGCCTTCCTGGCTAGGTTAGCTGAACCATCTGAAACTTCCTTCTGGCAGAAGAAATGGTTGCTTAGAAATATCCCTGTAGTCGGGCTGACACCGATTTAAAGTCAAATTTGCTGGAGTGGATAAATAATGGTCTGCCTAAAATATAGTATTGGAACGGAGTCAGAATATTAGGAAACTAAACTCAACCAAAATCAAAACTTAGACAAAGGTTTCTAGCCACCAGAGGACCGAAGTTCTAGAATGGTCTTCCAAGGGGAGAGGTAGGGGCAAAAAACCCTCCATAACTGGCTTCAAGACTGAGCTTATGGGAAGGATGCTATGATGAGACTGGCTACAATGGCATGTAGCCAGTCTGCAACTGCCAGCAGCAAATATCGCCAGCCGTTGGGGATGGTGCACTAGATGGGGAGGGCTCTGAGTTACTACAGAGAATTCTTTCCCAGGTGTCTGGCTGGTGCATCTTGTGCACATGCTCAGGGTCCAACTGATCACCATATTTGAGGTCAGGAAGGAATTTCCCCCCAGGTTAGATTGGCAGAGACCTTGTCTTTTATTTTTTTGTTTTGTTTTTTTTGCCTTCCTCTGCAGCATGGGGCATGGGTCACTTGCAGGTTTAAGCTAGTGAAAATGGTGGATTCTCTGTAACTTGAGGTCTTAAAATCATGATGTGAAGACTTCCATAACTCAGCCAGAGGTTATGGGTCTATTACAGGAGTAGGTGGGTAAAGTTCTGTGCCTGTGATGTGCAGGAGGCCAGAATGGGTGATCATGATGGTCCCTCTGACTTTCGAGTCTGAGTCCACTTTGTAAAGCATTAGGGTTTCCCTGGTCCTGTATGTTATGCTCTACTAGATCTGTGACATCTTTGCATTTTAAAAGAAATCATATTTTCAATACTGCCTTCCATACATTGGGCCTGTTTTTTGGAGGTGCTCACTGTTTGTTATTTGTATTGCGGTAGTGCCTAGGAGTCTTAGTCAGGGACCAGTACCCCAGTGTGCCAGGTGCTGTACAAACACAGAACAAAAAGATGGATTCTGCCCCCCAAAGTTACAATCTTTGTACAAGACAAAATACAACAGGTGGGGGAGACCGAAACAATGAGACAATATTGGTCAGCATGACAGGCAGTGGTCTCGGGTTTACCGGCAGCTCAGAACTTCCATTCCAGAAAAGTTTGATCTTCAGAGCACTTCCCAGGAGACACTCAGCACTTTGCAGGATCAGGCCTTTAGATGCCCCTTCACCTCTGAAGAATTTTTGAATTGATCTGAGCCCTACTATATCTACCACATATCTGATCCGAGTTTTAATCAGTCTGTGTCACCTGTCCCTGATACATGGTTTATTTCTAATCAGAAGCTCAGATAGGCAGGTGTGCACATGCATTCGTGAAGGCTTCCTTCACAGAATGCTTCTATCCTGATTAAAATGCATACTATTTTTATATAAAGATCTCCCTTATGAAAGCAAACTGAAGTGCAAACTTATCTGCTCTTTAAATATTCATTACCTTTAAATATCTATTTCATAGGTGGATGTCAGACTGAATTTTTGTGCTAAAAGCACACCAAGGTAGATGAATTTCATCTTTCAACTTTCTCACACAAATAAAACATTGGGTTATTTATATATATTTTTTTATCCTCAGGTTTGTGATTTGAATCCAGATTCAGGTTCAGTTTCCATATGCACCTCCTCACAAGTGAAATCCTAACTCTACTGCAGTCAATGGAAGTTTTGCTATTGACTCAGTGAAGTCAGGATTATACCCCTAAACTTGAGGTGTGTGGAACTGTTTATTTTCTACAGGCCCAATATCTCTCTGAATCACGTAGGGTGACTTGTTCATCTTATTTATTTTTTTTGTCTAGTTCATTTTGTTTTTTGTCTAGATAGTTTTTTGCCCCTATTTTCACAAATGAACTGTAAGAGGCAAATTATAAATTATAAATGAACAGTTTCAATGAGGGTGTTCATTGCAATGACTGAAATCTAATTAAGCAGCTTAATAGCTGAGTGATATTATTATTAAAGAGCTACATTAACAGAACATTTGATCAGCCTCTTAATTTGTTCTTTCTGGATTGTACTTATGAGATAGTATGCTTCTGAATGACACACAGATCAATTCCTTTATACAGAGAGAAACATGACATCATGAGTTTAAATTGAAATACATTAATATAGAAGGCCCATAGAAACAAATACACTGTTCTCCCAGCCTAATTGACTTAGTTTAATTGACTTTAAGTAACTGTTAGTATTGATTGGTTTTAGGTTGTGATTTGACAGTCACATAAAGGGCCTAATTTTTAAAACAGACCAGGGATCCAAATGCAAAAATGCATATGAAGTTCCACATTTACCGTTGTGCCAAACTCAAGGCACTACTCACTAGTTAGGCCAGTGGCTGGTTGGTCAGCTCCAATTTGTGCACACAATCACATTAAACAGCTGACTTGCATGCATACATTTTGTCCTTTAAAGATCTGGTCCAATGTGACTTTTGGAAAATCTGGCTCCCATTGTTTCATAAAGTTTGGGTCTGCATTTAAAATCCTAATTTACAAGCGCAATTAGTGCACTTGTATGAGCAACTTGGCTACCTGCATGTGCAAATGTGGCTAACTAGGCATTCAAGCATGAAATCATGGCAACTGCATGCTTAATTATGTGCCATACGCACGCTGCTACTTTTTGAAAATATTTGTCTGCTTTGGAGGATCCTCTGCAAAGTTATCCTGTAGGTTGTCTCATCCCATCAATATATCTTCCCCTCGAATGAATTCCTTCAATTTTACCTGTCCCACTTCTTCTCTGACTAAAGCTAGGCAGAGCTTTGGCTAATGGATCAATGTCCAGCAACAATCTATACTCAGAAAGCAGCAGATCCACCCACAGTCCCACATTAAATGTTACACTTGCCTTGCAAACAAGAGTTCCTTATAAATTGATTTGAGTTGACTTTGTTCCAAAAGGTGGTTCTATCTTTGCTGTGACATAGAGAAACAAGTTGGTGAGGTAGTATCTTCTATTGGTCCAACTTCTGTTGGTGAAAGAGACAAGCTTCTGAGCTTACGGAGCTCTTCTTCAGGTCCTCTTTCTACATGGCATCCAAGTGGTGGTCAAGAATGGTCCACAGTGGACCACTTTGGTATTTTACTTTGTAGCTGTTCCAAGCTCGTTCCTTGGCTATTTCACAATGAAACCAGGCAGGATTCCAGTCTATTAAGTCTTCAGTATAGCACAGCCTTTATTTAGTTATTGGAATCAAATGCTGTACTTCAGTGCACAGCCTGAGTAGCAGAGCTGTACACTGGGGAAACTGGCAAGGGTCCAGGGAGACAGAATCCTTCTCCAAAGTCGTCATTCCTTTACCACTACTGCATGTTCTCCATTGTTGTTAGGATGACCAGAAGAACAATATAGCAACAGATCCATCATCACATCCTCGCTCCTTCTCTGATCTGCCTGCATATCGCATACAGGCAGTAACTCTTGACTTAACTCCAGAATTCTCCTCTACCTAAAGAGCAGAGCTGTCCTGATTCAGCTGCCATCCAGGCCCTCTGCACTCCTGGAGGGCTAGAGGCATCATTGTCATCAAGGTCTTCATCTGCCTCAGCTACTTGTGGGAAAAGCACCACTGGCAGGTGCAACCATCTTTTCTAATTCACATTTATTTTTAAATTGCTGAAACTGTAGGGGAAAAGATAGGTGAGAGGGGGAATATAAAAAGACCTAATGTGCTTGAATGTGTGGCAGGATCTGCAGCCTCTGAACATTTCAGAGAGAAGAAAGAGAATGATACAGAACAGAAAGAAAATGACACAAAAAGGAGACAAGCATAACTGGTTGATTCCCCCTGCACTGTGTTTTTACTGTATATTTTATGGATTCCATATGCAGTAATGAAACTCCTATGCCTAACTTTTCCCCTCCTAATCTTGCTGTGCCTAATTTTATATCACTCTTTCCCTATTTCATCTTGAACACAATCTCTCATGACCCAAATTTTGCAGTGGCATTTTTGAATACTTGTTTTCCCTTTTATGTTTAAAAGGATAGAACATTATTTTTACTCTTGACTTGATTTAAAATCTTTCTCCCATATTGTGGATCTTGGAAGTGGGCTAGGAAGATAATGTTTGCTGTCTGCAGGCATTAAAGCAGGATCCACAGGGCAATCATCTTTAAATATTTAACTAGTAGTAATCTGATTCAGAATGCTGACTGGGTGTTTATGGAAGACAATGTTGATGTGACAGATGCAGTTAATTTTACATTTCTAAAATTCAACAAATCTGAAAGTCAGTCTCAAAACATAAAAAACTGTTTCATTCTGCTGCATAGGGTGTCTTAAATGTTAACTGCTCGCCGTTCTCAATGTCTAGAGATTCTAATTAGCATTTATCTTTGTATTTTTAATTTAATGCAATCATTTTTTGAGGTTCCAATCACCACATAGCACAAAATTCTGTTTGACCATGAATACTTTTTGTTTTCTGTTTCACACCCAGCAGATAAATCGGTCAGAGAGAATTGGTAGTCATTAGCATCTGTCAATGTACCATGGCCAAGATTTTCAAAAACAACTAGCCATTTTGGGGAAGCCTTAGTACTTGTATTCCCAACTCAAGAGACTTTTTAAATGGAGCCTGATTTTCTCAGACGCTGAGAGCTCAGTGCTTTTTGGAAATACTTGAGCAAGTAAAACCCGAGGAACCCAAAATCAAATTGGGCACCCAAAATAATTAGTTGCTTTTGAATATCTTGGCCTATGTAACTAGGGCCAGGTTTTTAAGAAAGTTAAGAGGATAAATGGATATAACAAAGGCATATACTTTTGTTTGTCTAATTTCAACTTGCAGCTCCCTTGATGACATAGTCAAATCTAGCAACTTTGCACACAAATAGCTGGACATACTATGGCGTGTCCATGCAGTCACATTAATTCCATGTGCATTTTGCCATATTATGGTGCAATTAAACCCTTTGAAAATACAGTCCCTATTATGTGAAGATTTTTGATCTTGAAAGCTCTGCAGGGGTGCTGGAACAATTTGTATAGTGGACAAAACTGTAAACCCTGGATATGAGGGAAATCACTTCATGACGTGTGGTACAGCAGCACCGGTAGTTCCAACTCCTATAAACTTTTGGTTCATTACACAGTCCCTTCCCTCAAGATGAGGTGAGGGGATGACTAGAACATGGCAAGGTTGAACCATGAGAAGGGTGCTGTAACTAGCATGTAAACCCAAAGGCTGAATGTATGTTTGGTTTGGCGGCAAAAATTCTGAATATAGATGTGATGGGTTGGATCACAGAAACTCCCTTGGGAACTGACACCTGATGTGCCAAGACTACTTCTGCTCCTGCTTTCCTGCCCTGGCAGCTTAGGACTCCAGCACCCTGCCATGTTGAGCCAGACACACCAGTCTACTAGATTACAGACCCAGAGTCTGAACCATGTTCCCCAAAGCTGCAGACTAGTGGGTCTGGCTCAAACCAGGCAGGGGACTGGAGTCTTACGCGGCCAGGGCAGGAAAGCAGGGGCAGAAGTAGTCCAGGCACATCAGCTGGCAGTTCCCAAGGGGGTTTCTGTGATCCAGCCTGTCACAATGGATTCAAACCTTCTGTGAATTATTTGAATCTCCCGTGTCTATTAAATGCAAGTGGAAACCTGGAGATAAGACTTTTTGATGATGATACTTGTTCCTTCCATTTCCTCAGGAGAATATTTACGTTATTATGAAAAAATTATTCAGACTGTTCACTGTACCTATGTTGTGACTTTTTTACATCTTGTCCTTAATTGGTACATAATGATCCTGTGCCCTGTTAAACGGCTGCCTCAGTCTGTCTCAGAGCTGGCTCCCTGTCAGTTTGGGTAAAGAGATGCCTCTACGTTTCAAATGTACCTCCTGTGGGTGTTGTGAGGCTTAATTAATGTTCATGAGGGCCTTTGAGATCCTTAAGTGAAAGGTTCTGTAGAACAGTGCTTCTCAAAGCCGGTCCGTCGCTTGTGCGTGGAAAGTCCCTGGCTGTCCAGGCTGGTTTGTTTACCTGCTGCGTCTGCAGGTTCGGCCGATTGTGGCTCCCACTGGCCAAGGTTCACCGCTCTAGGTCAATGGGGGCTGTGGGAAGCCGTGGCCAGCAAGTCCCTCGGCCCGCACTGCTTCCCGCAGTCCCCATTGGCCTGGAGTGGTGAACTATGGCCAGTGGGAGCTGCGATCAGACGAACCTGTGAATGTGGCAGATAAACAAACCAGCACGGACCGCCAGGGGCTTTCCCCAAACAAGCGGCGGACCAGCTTTGAGAACCACTGCTGTAGAAGAGCGTTGTTTTATTGGTATGTAAACTGGCATGTTGACAGATGAGTGCTGTTGAATGGTGGTTTCTTGTGTTAGATAATAATGCCCCATGAAATCTAGATTCCCTAGGGATACACTCCCTAGAATGAGCTTGAGTGCTGAGTGGAGGGGCTGACAGGGAACTCATTGTGGCTTATTGATTCTCAGTTGCCCAGCCTCCACATAAACTGCAGTCTTGAACTTATACCACTGGTCGAAGATCCTGAGAAAGTGGAAAACTGGGTGGAGTGGAACTTCACTTCACCACATCCCCTCCCTTTCCTCCTCTTCCAGGCCCCTGACATACAAACTGCCTTTCCCAAATACCAGGCAGCAGATTTCTGACTCAGGAAACAGCAGAGAAGAGTGGCAAGAGGCCCCTATGTTTATCTGTAGCCCCTGAGTGATGCAGGTTTCAAATAGCTTTGGAAAAAAGAGAAATCGAAGCCATATTAAGAGAGGAGAAGGTTAGGGTTAGCCTTGCTAGAAAGAATTAAGCTTATTGCAAAGTTAAACTATCCATTGTACTTCTATAAACAGTACTAGAATAGAAATAATAGGCCCTAATCCAGCACCATGGAAATTGGTGGGAGTTTTGCTTTCACTACTTTGTGAGCAGGATCACGGCCCCATTTTTCTAGGCACTGTACATGTATGCTGTAAGAGGCAGTCCCTGCCCTGAAAAGATGATGGAGGGAGGAAGTAGGGTTACTCCCATTTTACAGATAGTAAAAGTAAAGCATGCTGAGATGAACTAACTCAGCTCCAGTTCACATGAGAAGTCAGTGGCAGAGCCAGCGATTGAATCCAGATTTCCTGAGACCTGGGCCAGGCCCTTAATTGCAAGGAAAACCTTCTACTTTTTCCCTCTTCATTGTATGTATTTTTTTTCACAAAGGGCACAGATGCAGTAGAAACCATACAAGAAAAAGCATGAGCCCATTACCAGCACAATAGAGTTTAAATTTTTTAATTTTTGTTGTTACAAAACTGTCAGTCAGCTGCACAACCCCACTTCATCTCACTCCCTTCTAAAGGGCAGTTGCTTATTTCTTTTGATTATGTTCTTTGGCTTTTATGCAAGCAGCTGCTGCTTAAAGACTTTCATGTGTCACTCATGCATCAGTAGGGAGAAATATCACCCATATCTATCACTGGCTTGCAGCTGACACACAGACAGAAAGGTGACCTATTTCATAATTACAATCAATTTCCTTTCACTGTCACCACCAGCATGTGCTCTGCTATTCTGTTTTTCTTGTGATAAGCATGGACTATGGGGTCAGTTTGGAGATCCCATGGAGTTAAAGAAATGATAGTTTGATTCCGTCCCTCGTTGTGAGACTGGGAATTATATTTTAATATTGAAGATAAAAACCCCTAGAGACTAGTGAGGCTCAGTCATGCTTTCGTATCAGAGTTTCCTACATGATCTTGATATTATTTCCATAATGCAAAGAGTCGTATATGAATCTTGTAAGTTTCCAGGGATAATCATATGTGTTTGGAGTGCCTTGTATTGTCTCAGTACTTTGGTTTACATTTTGTGGGTTTTTTTTAACACATTATGTGAATTACCATATTGAACCTTGGAAAATTAATAAAATGTTAAATTTTAAAAGAGACCTATTCCTGCATGTTATATGAAGTCTGTGGTGCACAAAAGAAATAACTGGAATAAGCCTATCATGTTCCTGACAGCTGTTTGAATTGTTGAACAAAACTAGCTGTGTTCGCATTTTTGCAGACACAATAATTCACAAAAAGGTGCAATCTATTTTTGCAGAACCCTCAGGTTTGTCACTGAATTTCATCACTAGGAGCAGACAGGTCCTGTGAAGGAAGAATGCCCAGGAAAGGACTGTTTGCCAGTAAAGAAGATAATCTTTAGAATAAAGACTCCTCTCGGTTTTATAGAACAGCTTTGCAGGAGCCCAGGTTTTCCTCCCGTGCACATTGGACTTGAGATTCCCTGTGGTTTGGTGTTTTAACTATCTTACTTTTTCCCCCCAAGTGCTCAGCCTGCTTGAACATCCTGTGCTTCTGGGTCTAGATTTAATTCAGATCCAAGAGATGTAGAAAATAAGTTGCACACTTGACACTGTGGACTGATTTCCTTTCTGTTTAATTCTGCTCGGATATTGCATACAATTTAGCTGTTTGATTTCTCCTCCCCTTTCCGACCCCCAAAATGTAACTACTTCCAGTTTTAAATAGAATCACTTGTTAACGCCACAGCAGTGTAAATAAAACAAAACAATCCTCCCTTCCTCTCCTTCCCAAAGCTGGAATTTTCTGAAACCCTGGTTATCAGTGTGATGATTCCAGAGGAGACAGATTCCGGAACAAGACACAGAACTCAGCAGTTCTGTTCATGCTATTACCACTAAAGAACAGTTCCTTATGTAAGATGGCCAGACACTGATATTCCTCATATTGAGTAGCCCCTTACTTCTACTGAGCTCACTTGGGGCTATTCAAAGACTAAGGAGCTATACAGAGCGAGTTAGCATATAAGAATCTGCTCCTAAAGAGACATTTTATGCCTATGCTGGATAGTCTCTTCAGTGGAAACCATTTGAAGTGGAAATTGTTAAGACATTCCTCCCAAGTATAAAGGTTGGATTGCCCCATGTTACCACTAATCAAGCTTCTGAGACATAGTTATTAACACGTGGCTCCTCAAGCATCACTCATTCTCTTCTTGCATTAGCATATTGTTACTTTTAGCTGCGACCTTGTGAAGATCTCATGAATCACTTTTGTTTTCAGTTCCATGAATTCATTTTAAAACTATGAAACAATAAACAGTGCAACAAAGGACAGGGTATCAGAGACAAAACAACAGAAGAAAAGCAATAGGGGTGGAATCAGCATGTCAGCTGCTGAAGTTTTTCATCTGTAGGGAGGTAAGTAAATGCCGAATAGCTTTCAACTCTGACATCCAAATCGGGAGGATAACCATTACAAACCTCCAGGATGTAACCAGATAGATTCTAGCAAACTATTCTGAATGCCCAGACCTACTGTGGGAAGAGGTCACCGTCTGTTATTGAAAGTAACAGTACTTCGCATTCTCATACATGATGTTCTGTACACCATCTATTCAGTGCCTAAATGCTACAGAGATGGTCAGTGGAGATATGTTGATACCTTAGGGGCCCGATTCTCATATAATTTGCACAGTAACTCTGTTGGTTTTGATTCTTCTTTCATTAAACCTATGGAGTCTTTCACCTGACGATAGCAACTTTGCAAACATTGCTACACAATACCGTTATGAAGCAGGCAGTGATATTCTCACTGGCTAGATGGAAATAAAGAGAGATTTTTTGGGTAAGATTTTCAAGTAATGTAATTCTGGTAATTTTGCATGTGGCTTCGATGCACAAATACACACACAATTTTTGCACCAGCATTTGTGCCCATAACTTTCTGCAAATTTAAACCTAAATATCTTCCCCAGCTGACACATTGGCAGTATCAGAGTCAGGAAAGGACCCACGAGACCCTGTTATAACTTCACACCCTTCTCATACTAGCAATAAGCTGTCACCCACCCAAATGCTTCTGGTATATTACAAAGGTAACAGAAATTTGTGGGCTAAACATATTTGGATAGAACCTCAGCTGGCGTAAATCAGCTAAGAACCATTAACTTCAATGGGGTTATGCCTCAATGTACTGTGAAATAAAAGGAAATGATAGTGAATGATACTGTTTCTTGAGTAATTTTTTTTTTTTTAAATACGGGGATTGTACTTGGTACCCACTCTACAGTGCCATGCATCTCAAATGTTTAGAGTACGGTTTGTTTTTCGGAGGGATCACTGGCTGTCATTTGGATTAGCTGTTCTACATCTCAATGTATTTGGCAGATTCCCAAAAGGCAGGTGCTCTGCAGAAGTGGTTGCTGCTACTGCTTATAATCTTCTTCCCCCAGATCCTGGGTGTCTTGAGTTCAGAGCAGATAACTTGGAATTCATTTGTTCAGTGCTACATTTTACTGGCCCCAAATCCTCTAGGTTCTGCTACAGTTTTCAGTGGGCTGTTTCTCAGCTCTCAAGCACCCAGGAGGGTGGCATTTGAAATCATGTTCTCAGATGGTTAGAGATCCTCAGATTATAATGGTGGAATGGAAAATGGGGAAACTACAGAAACAATGGCTTGGAATTGCAAGACTCACCTTACCCACAATGTAGGTCTCTAGTTATTTTATATTAGAAACCTGATGATATATGTAAGAGGCTGAGATCATGCATTCTGTCTCTGGGACTTGGGAGAAAAGGTTCCTGCAAAATGATTGCAAATATCTACAGAGCTTTTGGTACAGCAACACTGCCATTTGCCTGCACAGCTGGGCCAGGCACAGCTAGACCAGGGCATAAGAGAATAAGCTTAAGTACAACTGTGCATGCTAGTGAATTATAGCAGTTGAGAATGAATCTGTCTGAAATCAAAGCAATCCCTTGGCAAAAAGATTGGGACCCAAAATTCTCAAAACTTTCCTCATTCCAGTTCAAACAGAGTTCCTGGTCTCATTGGACTATACAGTGGTGTGGAGATGTTTGGTTTTGTGGAAGGACATCCACCTAGGTAGTGGTACAAGAATTTTGTCTCTGCAGAGAATGTGAAAGCAGATTAAGATAGTCTGGGGATGTGAAAAGATATTAATTCAAACAGTGTGAACATATATGTCCACACCTTAGCCGCTGACTATTCTTTGTGTTAGGTTACATCTGAAACCAATGGAACAATTTGATCCTTGCCAAAATGAAAGCATTCGTAATGACTACACGTTGTTTTCCACTTTAAGGTCTTGCCAGCTCTGAGAGTGACATAATCGTTATGGCTGGCTGATGTTGTCTTTTTTTCCTTTTCAAAGACAGAATAATTTATGGTCACTCTTATAACGCATTCATTGAAGCAATAGCACAATTCTAACAAAAAGTTGTGACCGGTCATATATATTTTCCACTGTTTTAAATATGTAAAATTGGAATTTTTCACCATGATTTACAGTCAAATGAAGTGGACAGTTAATAGGTAATCACAACTGTCCTTCATTCCATAGTCCTTGAAAAGGGTAAAGCCAATAAATAGGAAACTTTCCAAGTACAACAATAAATCCCAGACATGAAACACAAAGGCTGAGGAATAAAACACTTCTTATCTCGTGAGAGTATTATGTATTGATCCTTACTCTCCATATACTAGTGCGTATTTCCATTTGCTGCACTGATATTTTTGTAGGCTGAATAAAATGCAGATAGTGTTAATGTGTATTGAGCATGGAATTATGAGCCAAAAATCTATTACTTTAAAGTGCATTCAGAGTTTACTATCATGTTGATTCTTAGAACTTCAAATATTCAACTCCAGGTATGGTGAAGATCTTGCAGTGTGGTTTGGAATAAGAGTACGTTTGGGAGATTCATTTGGGTTTAAACAAAACAATTTACTTCTAGTTAGATTGATATGACCCTTACTCAGCCATGCAGTGGAGAAAGGAGAAGTAAGGCACTTGGTGTTCAGTGGTCACTCAGTGATTAAAGAGCATGTAAGAGATCTCAGATCTGCTTTATCCTGTGTCCAGTTCCAACTGGCTATGCATAACAAGAGTTTCACAGCACCCCATGCTGTCAGGGAAGTTCAGCCCTTAAAGCAGTGGTCCTCAAATTTTTACTTTGTATCCCTGTAAGCATGTGGGACTCACCCCTGCAGCGCCTCCTGCTGGTCTCAGGGAATTAGCTCTCCAACCATTGGAGCGCCCTCTGCAGGCCGGTGTCCTGCTACTGCTTGGCCCTTGTGTCCCTCCCAGACTCCAGTGCCCTGTTATCTAGGGTGCTGCCCCTGGCAGTAACCCCTCACTCTCAGGGTCTCCCCTCCCCAGGGACCCCAACCCCCTAATCCCACCTTGCCTCAGCCAGTGGCTACTGCCAGTCAGCAATGAGTCCCCACTCCCTGGGGCAGACTGCAGTATAAGAGCCAGTCATCACAGGCAAGGGGGTAGGACCTGCTGTCTTCCTCTACCACCTAGTACCTCAGGGGTGGGCCTAGGACCAGGCCCTGCAGCCTGGGGAGTTGTCAGCCTGGAGCTCCCCTGGCCTTTCCCCAGCCCTGCTTCACTCCCCTATACTGGGGTACCTTTGCTACAGACAGTCAGGCCCTACTCCCTCCAAGACCTAAGAGAGCTACTCTAGCGCCAAGCTAGCAGCCTTTTATAAGGACCTGCTGTGCTCTGTTTGGGGCCTGGCCCCAGCTGTGCCTGCTTTCCTAAGCAGCCTGGGCTTTTCCTTACAGCCCCAGCCTTCTCCCAGGGCTGGCCTTAACCCTGTCAGGGCCGGAGCAGGTAACCACCCCTCTACAATCCCCCATTACCCCTGTCTGTGCACCCCCACAAAGCTGGGAGCCGAGCCACAGCTCTGGGGGGACATGGACAGGGGTAAGGGAGCCGAGGTTGAGGCCACAGCGCAAATACTCCTTTCACCTCTTATGTCACTGCATCCAGATTATTAAAGAAGTCAGAGTTAGAAACAGATTTTTGGCTGCAGGTCTTGTGGATAAGTCATGAATCTATCATGGTATTAAATGAGACAGCAGAGTAGGCAGGGCCTGAGTAAAATGGATTTCCTGTGCTTTGTGTCACACTACAATGAAGGCATTTTGTCTGATTTATAGAATCTGTAGGAAAATGGAATGGGCAGTAACACACAGAGGACGGATAGGGGAGAACATGAATTCTAGCTGTGTTTTTAAGAATGGATTTGACCTGATTTGGGTGCTTGTTTATGTTTGAGCACATCTCTGTCTATGCCTGCAAATGGCATGAATTGCCTAGGTTCTGATTGATTAGCATCTGCACCTATTGCTTGTGCCTGCGGATAGGATAACATCCCATTGTGGGTAATAATGGCTTTCTAATGAATAAATGAATGAATAAATGAAACAGCCCCGCTATGGCTCAGATACTGCAACCTTGCTAGAGTTGCCTGGCAGCCAGTGAGAGATGTAAGAGATGTAGAGGGACCTGAACGAATGAATGGAATTCTTGGCATCCATTCAGAGTGGGAGATCATAAGTGTCCAGAGTTTTGTGGCTTCTCAATGCAGACCCCACAGAGGAGACTGAAGACTGTTGCCTTTATCAACCAACCTTGTAATCTCATTCAAAAAAGATATCCAGTTAGTCTGACAGTATCTATTTTCTATAAACCCTTGTTGATTGGCATTAATTATATTACCCTCCTTTAATTCCTTATTCATCAGTCCCATATCAGCTGCTCCATTATCTTGCCTGGGTCAATGTCATATTGGCAGGACTATAATTATCGAGGTCATCCCATTTAGCCTTTTAAAATATTGTCACAGCATTAACTTTCTTCCAGTCTCCTCGAGCTTTTCTGGGGTTCCAAGACTTTCTTCCTAACTTCAGCCATGTAGTGGTTGGCTTATGCCATGAAGCAGGAAATTTTGTATCCTCAGGAAGTTTACAGAGTTGAAGATTTTCAACCCTTCCATATATCAGTCACTTAATTGTTCCGAGGTATGGAAGAGGCATGAGCACAGCATGTGATGTGAAGAGGATGTCCGTGGGAAATCAGTAACAGTGAATAGCCTGAGGAAAAGAATAGTGGCTTTTTCTGATGGGTTTTAACTTTTGATATATTGCTGAGCGCATTGCACCCAACCTCCGATATATACACTTGGAATGGATTATACCGGTCAGGCAAGATAAGATGTTCTCCTCCCCTTCTCCCACTCCCCCCGCATGAAATGTTGCCAATTTGCACCTGAACGTTTCTGAAGATTTTTGAAACATCCATTTAACTTCTCCCCACCTCACACTATTATTTTTCATTAGTGCTGTTAACTCTCCACTTCTGAATTCTAGTCGTGTCTGGACCCAGAAATGCTAAAATACCCCAAGGAAGGCTAATCTCATGGTAGTTCAGGGTAGTTTAGAAACAGGAAGTCCTAGAAGTCTCATGAAGTAAGCCAGCTAATGTGAAACTTTTTCAGCCAAATTATGAAAAATCAAGCTATATTAGAGAGGCCATATACAGTTTGTGTCAATCCCCAATTTGTGGCTGCTTATTCATTCTGAACCTAAGCTTCAGACCTTTGGAGAGTCACCCACACTTGAGCTGGGGGGAGGGACGACAACATACCTTCTGCTGAAAAGTACCACCAACATTACAACTGTTGGCCATACTGGTGATTTTCTCTTTTTGTGGGTGTTGCATCAGTGTCAAGTTGTGTAGACAGGTGAATAATCAGCCCTAAAAGATGATGTGTGTGGGTGGCGAGGAATGACCATTTTAAAATCACCTTTCATTTTGACTTTCGGCCCTAACCTAGCAGGTAAGACAAATAGAGTTTTCCTAGTTGTAGTTTCTGATAACAGAATCATAGGGTCAGGTCCTCAGATGGTGTAATTTACATGAGGATCTAACCCATGATATAAATAGCAAAGACCTACAGCCCAATCTTATGACCATGTCTCCTTGTTTTAGAATTGGATGTGCAGAAGTAACATTGCTGCAATATTATTATGTACAGCATTGTGAGTAAAAGAAAGAGCCATACATTATATTGCTTTTGCATGAGAAACCCTCAGAACCATTTTTTCAGTCATGTACCATCATTAATATTACTTAGCTCTGTGAGTCTTGTTTAAAAAAAATCTGATTTTATTTTTCTTTCCTCCCACCAAAAATGTACATTCAACAAAGAATCAGACAAAAGAAAAACCTACCCTCTTGCTTACTGCCATCAGAAGTTTTCTGGAGGAATCAGATGTATAGGAGGCTTTTACAACATGCATCAAATGGCTCATGGCAGAATAGCAAGCTGCTCTGTACCATTCCAGCAGCTGGCAGAATGAATCACTGCTTCTGGCCCTGTAGTCCGGACCTTGCGTGTCTGGGAAATAATGCCCAGTCAAGTGTGATTGCAAGCTATTATTAAGGCTTTATTTGTGAAACTGGCATAGATGAGGTCAAATGTCTTTCACTGTATTTTCATGCAGTATGTTCAGAGAATTTTCAATAGGATCCCATTATGCCCTTACTGTAAAGACACCTTACCTCCTCTACAAATTGCCAGTTAATTATTGAACAATTTTTTAGATTTGACTCTGCCTTTGAGTAAGACAGTGTGGAGATTATCTGCTATTTCCAAGAAGCCAAGTACTGGCTGCTCATGGAGAGGATGAAATGCATAGAAAATGGGGGATCCAGGAAGGAGTCCAATTCAAAATCTATGGTATGAATTTGTTTGCTAATGTAACTCCATTAAAGTCCCTTGGAGTTCTATCAACAGGAAATTTGGCCCTATATCAGGAGTAAGCCTTTAATTAATAAGTTGATTAAAGGCTAAACTATACAAACAGGATGAAGAACTGGTTTTAAAAAAAAACAACAGATTTGTCTCTTCCTTCAAATTGGAACAAAAGGGGCTGAGTACAGCACTCTTGGCAGTGTCTGCAGTTGAGAGCCACAATACAGAACTTCCTAAGTCCTTCTCTGAGAACATCACCAGACTGCTGCCTTTCAGACCGGTAACAAGAAATAAGATGCAAGAGGTATCGACCTTCCACTTTGCAGAGATGTTTGATTCAAGATCTTAGAAAAATAAACAGGTGTTCAGCGTTCTCAGTGTGAGGAGGCCATTAGTGAGCACTGGAATATACCATTCTAAAGTCCAGCACCAGCAAGATGCTCTATACCTTTTGCAAAATTTGAGTGCCCTCAATTCCCATTAGCATTATTTTCACAGAGCTTAAATTGGCCATAATTTAAGATGTCGGAACAGAAGTTCTGCACCTCCTTATAGTGATGCCATGGACTTGAGAAATTCCATCACCCGCTGGAATTGCAAAAATCATACTAGATTATTATTTATATTGTGCCATACATTTATAGGATGCTTTACACACCTAGAATAAGTCAAGCACTCTGGAAGGGTACTGTCATTCATGAATTTTGGATAGAAATTGTAAAATAAAAAAAAAGTTACCATAAAAAGCCCTCTGTCCTTTTAAGTATCAGATAACAGATCTATCCTGCCCTCTGTATATTAAATGATACTTCTGAAATACAAAGTGCCTCCAGCCTAAATAGAATGTAGAGAAAAATTGCCCTAATATGCTCTAAAAAGGAATTAAATTAACAAACTGGAAGAGTAAAACTCGACCATCTGGTGCCGAATGGCTGATTCAATGTCAAACTCAGAAGCATATGAAAGAGTGAGGTACAGTACAGACTACAGAACAGGGCAGCTATTTTTGGTGACATCTGGATACTTCTATCAACTATACAAACAAAAATTTTGGGAACAACAAACTGTTAGTAATAAGCACTTAGAATATCTACAAAAACAGAAAAATTAAAGCATAGAATTTGGCTAATAAGGATCTGTATTTCTTTCTGGAAAGTGGGCCCCTTTAGCTAGATATAATAGACATTTTTATATGCTGCACTGTGACTTACAACTTTTTTCCAGGTGTAGCTTCTGAATCAGCTCATCACTGAGGTGACCTGACCCTCACCAGTTCTCTTCTGGACTGGTTGCATTCACTATATGCTTGATTACAATGGGCTTTGGATCAGGCCCTGTCTGAGCTCCAACCACTTGCCACCTTTAAGACCCCCAGCAGAATGAGGTTTTCAGGTGGCTTATTTCTGCTGTGACTACTTCTAATGGATTTCCTGCTATGGCAGAAATATGCAACATATTGGCTAGGTGTATCATATCTTCCTAGAAGGGCTGGTCCACCCAGATGATAAGAGACTACCATTACCAAATAATGGATTATTTAGTGGTAGAGACCTGTGCTTGGTGGTGAAGGTCCCAAATTGTAGGTGCGCTGATGACCTTAGAAAGTGTTGATTCTTACAGGGACTTGAACTCCTGTGGATCCTCTTATATACCCTCTTCCTGCTCTCCCCTCCATTTTTTATTCTGGAATTTCACTGGAAAATTTGTCTGCTCCTATTTACATAGCCTCTCTTAAATGAATGTGAACCTAGTAAAGATTGAATTGAAGCCAAACTTTCAAACCCATGATTCCTGTGGGTTTGAAACAAGAACACAAGTTCACTCACCCCTACTGAGAATCTCAAGTTTCCTAGTTTCCACAATACATCCTGGTGTGTCTCAGGCCGGAGACTGCAGAAATTAGTGAAGGAAAGGCAGCACTGGATCCAATAGTTGCCAAGGGATGCCAACATGAGCAGGCAAGCTTTCCACTACAATAAAAATACACCAGGCATATATTTATAGGAATATAGATTCAGCATGACACTTAAGCACATGCCAACTGTAAATACCAGAGTAGAAAGAGATTACGTGTGCTTGAAGTTAGGCACATGCTGAATTGGGAATATTTTGTATCATACATGTCAATATTATACATACACACTGTGAAAATGACCTAGCTATATAAGAGCAGATTGTTTATATAATTGAGGCATAGAGCCATGCCTAAATTACACAAGCAATTGCCACAATAGAGTACGCAAATCAGGTAACCATGTGAGAACAAATGCATCTAACTGTCTATTTGCAAGTCCAATCGCCTGATTTGCACATAGCAGCAAAATAATTGTGTTAATAGAGTCTATGAAAATCTGGCCCATGATGGATAAACTTAATTCTGCAGGGCACTCCGATCGCATGCTAAGAGGTGGTGCAGTATAAATATTTATATACTACTAAGATACCTCATGTTATTGTGTACACTTGTAACTCAAAGGAAAATGTAAAAGTGAAACATTAGTGCATCAGGTTTGAAAAACTCAGTACTGAATTGTACAAGGTCATATTTAAACTCTTCACAATTGCCATCTGTAGATATTGAATGTTACTGTGATATGAGTGGTAATACAGTGGTAAAGTTAATAGCATTGTCATGACAAAATTGCAAAGATGTTATTGGCCACTGCTCTAATAAGTTTCTCCTTTTTTCCCCAGCATTAAAACGCTAGTTTTGTTTTCACTTTAAGCTTTTTTTCTTTTCCTCAATGGTACAATGATTGAAGGCCATATTCCATGGGAGAATAATCTCAATACCTACTGACAAAGAATGTGGTTTCTATACTAATGTGCTACACGGGAGCTCTCAGAGCAGGTTCCGTTATCTTTATTCAGATGTTGGCTCAGTTAGGTTCCTTTCTGAGTTTATAGAAAGGATACTAGACATCTAATTCTCACTTTGACTTCACTCTGGGAAACACAATAGTGGTAGTTTTCTTAAGTAATGCTATTTACCAAGTTTGCTGTGGTGGGAGGATTTGAGGCTTATTGAACTCTAGAGTCGATGTTTTTCTTTTTGAGGTGATAGCACGTCAGACTCCAGTGCATTCTTCTCACCTTGTCCAGGCCCAAATGTAGAACACCAGGTGAGACAGAGAGCCAAAATGAAGAACACAAAAATTATTCATGCAAGAAACTTAAAATACTGTGGGATTCATTCCTTTACAGTAAATCATTCTTTCTATGGCCTCAGTTCAGGTAAGTGTGAGAGTAGAACCAGGGACACAAGAGAGGTATACTTGGAGTGGCTTCCTCTTAATTACTTCGGGCCTGATTCTGGTCTTATCCCAGTTTTACACCAGTATCATTCCAATGACTTCAGTGAAGTTGCTCCTGATTTACACTGGTTTGTGGTAAGATCAGAGTCAGGGTCTTGAGCCAATTAAATCACCTCATCCTCCTTATAGCTATCCCTGGGGATGCTGAGGTAATGCTAAGGAGGCTCAAGAAGAAGGTGCTTATCCCTGAGGGCTGAGGACTTTATGATGCCTCAGTCCCATCCACAGATGTGTGGTAGCCTCAGGGCATTTTTGATGTGCTAACAGCAGAGCCTTTGAGCTGGAGATATCTGCCTCATTCTACATCCCAGATGGGATCTCTGCTAATGTAGGACTTGATCCAGCAAAGTGCAGAGCAACCCATCCAGGGACTGAGAATCGTCAATTCTCATCAAAGCCACTGGAAGCTGAGCATGCATTACACTTCCAGGAACTGATCAGCCCTTTGCAGGGTCAAAGATGAACTGGGGTAAAAGATGAATTGCATAAGTTAAACACTGTGTTAAAACCCTGTGTCAGTTCCAATATCCCATGTGAATGACTTCCCCATTCATATTTTCTTTATTATTTTTATTATGGTGTCCCAGGCCTCATGTGCTAGATGCTGTACAAATGCATAACTAGTCATTCCCTCCCCCCAAGAGCTTAAACTAAATAGATGAAACAGACCAAGGGTGGGATGCCCATTTGGCACAGGGGGAACTGAGGCACAAAGAGGTCATGGTCCGGATGCACAAAAGGAATTGGGCATCGTGACGCTGAGCATCACCGTACTCAACTTTTAGGCCCCTAGAAAATCACTGTGATTCACAAAGCCTGATTACCCTACACAGTGAGTGGGGAGAGATGCCTTAGTGTGATTTAGAAAAGTCAGCATGCTAGGCCAGTGGGCCGCCTAAGCTAGCCAATGGGAGAAGCCAGCCAGAAGGCTGTGTGCTCAGGCCCACCCTTCTCACAGAGGTAGGTGCTTAAATCCAGGCTGCAGGGAGGTGCCTAGCTCTACTAGTGATTCTCAGGGATGTCGGAGATTTCCAGTTCAAGTCCCTCCTCTGCCTGGAGGGGAGAAGGGATTTGAATTGCGAATCTTCCACCTCTCAGGTGACAGCCCTAACCTCTGGGCTATGGGATATTCTGATATGGGGCTCTCTCAGTCCCTCCTGTGGAAGCTGTTGTGCTCTGAATAAAAAGAGTCACTGGAACAGGGAGATGTGATCCTGGGTCTCCCATATCCTGGCTGAGGACAATAACCAGCTGGCTAGACAGTCATTCTCATGCTTGGGCATACCCTCTACAGCCTAGTAGTTAGGGCACTCACCTAAGAGGTGGCAGATTCTAATTCAAATCCCCTTTCTCCTCTGGTAGAGAGAAGACTTGAACTGGGGGTCTCCAATGTCCCATGTGAATACCTGTATCCTGGGATTAGCAGTTATGAGGGAGGGCCTGCTGCTGGGCTGTTTTGTTTGAACTGGCTCTTAGCTTGCATACCAGATTGGGACTGGCGTGTGACCTAGGTGGCCAAACATCTCATTTCCCTGTCTGTGAATTGCTCTGAGGCTTAGGCAGGAAGTAGGCATTTGGATGCCTAAAAGGAGGCAAAAGTGGTCATGGCCAGAGGCAGAAATATAGACATCTAGGGAACTTTTTCCTGTAAAAAATTAGGAGCTGAGTGAGTTTAGGTGCCTACAGGGTTCAGGGGCAGTTTGTGCATCACAGTGGTCCTGAAGCTGGGACTTAGGTGCCTAAAACAGTGACTTAAGCACCAACAATTTCTGTGCAGTTTGGCCAAAGCAACTTGCCCAAGTTCACCCAGGAATTCTGTGACAGCCAGTTAGCCCAGTGCTTTAACAACCAACAGTATCCTTTGCCTCTAAGGGGGCTTCGTGGGAATTTTTCCTGAATAAAAACTGAGTCAGGACCTTAGGATTTTGCCCTAAGAAATTAATGTGACGGACATTTCCTCACTGAATCAGGCTATCTGTAAAACATTCATGTTACTAACACAAGATGGACACTCACAAGGCTCTGTGCACAGGCCAGCCTGAAAACAATCTCTGCTCTGAATAGCCCTTTATTCACTTCTTGAAATGTTCCTTCATTGCTTCATTGTTGGTTTCTGATGTTTTGTGCTTATATAAAACTACTACTAATAATAAATGGTGTGATTCAAGGACCAAAAGTTGTGTTGGTCAGGACCTAAGTGGTTAGTAATGAGGACTAATACTTCTTTGTCCTTGATGATTATATGCCAAGAGAATGATGGACTTTGGATGACTTATTAGTGGGTTTTTTTTCCCCAGCATTGTTCTAGCCAACAGGAATCCGAGGGATGAAATTGCAATGGCTCCACTCAACTTTCAAAACTTGTTTTGAATAAACAGGCTTTGAAATCAATCCTGAATGCTGTGGGTTGCGGCCCTGTGCTATATTTCACACTGAGCTAGTTTAGCAATGGGAGGATTAAACTAAAACAGCTTTAAGGAAAGCTCAGTAGTTGTTCTAACTTCCTAATCTCTCAATTATCTTGAAACTCATTTTAAGATTATATAATATTCCTACCTATCCAATAAGGATCCCTGTCTCTGCATCCTGGGAGCATATTACTGCATTACAGATGAGACTGCAAACTGGCTTTTTATAATTGTTTCAGTTTTCTTTGGCTGCAGCATAGACACCAATCCTGCAAACACATATGCATCTGTTTAACTTTGCACAGTAGTTGAACTGAGTTCAGTGAGATGATGTGCATGCTTAAAGTTAAGCATGTGCATAACTGTTTTAAGGCTCGAGACCTATGACTGTAAAATAAAGGAAATTGCTTCTTACACGTTTGCTAGGAAAAGACTAGAGCAGGGGTAGGCAACCTATGGCACGTGTGCCACCTTCGGCAGGCGAAAATCAGTGGCACTCACACTGGTCCTGGCCACCAGTCCAGGGAGCTCTCCATTTTAATTTAATTTTAAATGAAGCTTCTTAAACATTTAAAAAACCTTATTTACTTACATACAACAATAGTTTAGTTCTATATTATAGACTTATAGAAAGAGACCTTCTAAAAACATTCAAATGTACTACTGGCATGCGAAACCTTAAATTAGAGTGACTAAATGAAGACCTGGCATAGCACTTCTGAAAGGTTGCCGACCTCTGGACTAGAGGAAACAAAGCAGCTCTCTCAAACTGCTTCATTTCCTTTTCTCAGGAGAGAGCTGAAGACGAGAGGAGACTGTTCAAGGGTTAGGAAAAGCCAGGAAATTGCCTTTAAATACTTTGGATCATAACATTCAGAAATCTTGCTGCCCAAAAATAAAGGTGGTGGTCTGGATTCTGATCTCAGTTACATGAATGTAAATCTATTTGAACTGCACTCTGACTTCACCAGATTTCCCATGGTGTAAATAGATCAGGATCAAGCACAGAATGTTTCTGGTTGAGAAAGTGTAACTAATCTTGACTTATCCAGCTTTGTCCTATGTGTACTTTGCTTTCAGTCTTCTTAGCTTTGCTGGATCTTGAGCTTACTTTGTTTTTTCTCGGCACTTCCTTGATGTTACAATCTCTGTGATGTGCTGCAATTCATCCACAGTGCTTCCTTTTTACTTCTCGAATTTAGCTCCACAGTTCACTCATTGACAGTCTCTTTACATCCCTACTTTCTGAGCTCCAGAGATCCTAATATGCTGTAGCTAGATTGTTCTCCCACTGCAGGAAGTGTGGCTAGATCACTCGCATCTTCCTTTATTTGCCATCTAGCCATTTACATCATGCTCAGCTCAAAATTACATTATTCACTTTCAAAACTTTCCACTGAAGCTCTCCCCCCTGCCCACCAGGTCTCTGATCTTATGCCCTCTATCCCCCTGCTCACTCATTCTCCTCCGGACTTCGGCATCCACTCTTTGCCATACACAGTGGTGGGTCAGGAGAAGGCGCTGTCCCTTGTGTTAATCGCCGTCATTGTAATTCTGCCTTTTTTCTTACTCCCCATTCTCTGGGAAACACTTCCTCTCTGCAAATGTCACTTTAAACTCTTTTTCTTGTAGCTCACAGTGAAACATTGTGTGATACTGTGTACGAGGAAGGATGCTCTATACAAATAAACTGTATTGTCTCTCTGGTTTCTGGTATGCATGTTAAACTGTGGCTTTTCCTGCTGCTCCATACTCTATCATTAGGGGCTGTTTGATTCCTGCAGGGTCTCCAATTTTGTGCCAGCCTCACCCTGGACTAAGGAAGTTTCATCTCAAGTTCCCTTACAGATGTTGTTTGGTAATAACTAGAACTGGGAAGAAATCCAGATGTGATCAAATTATCTGTCATTGTTTCCATTCCTGCCTACATGACCTTAAAGTAAATGTTAAAAAAATAGGCAAAGAGGAAGGAAGGAAGAAAGGATATAAAAATTAGAAATTCTTGGTTAAAAAGGTACTTAAACATACTGTTTTAATTTTTGTTCAGGATTCATACAAATGTTACTCTTGTTATCTTAGTTTCCGATTTTCCCCCCAAAAGTTCCCTTGAGTGTATTGCTTGAGTGTTGTTCTGTTCTCACAGTCAGTTTTTTCTGCTCAGACTAGTGAAAGATGGAAAGGGCCCTTGTTTGTGTATGTGGTTCCTGTTTGTGCATCAGCAACTTTGCATTTGCAGGGACTTTTGAGGATATTTGTGCACTATCACTTGTAACCACCAGAAATAATATACAACTCTTAAGTCCATTTCCATGAATAAATTAAGGCCAACACAATGTTGCTTCGGTCGGTAACAAATTTTCAGCTGTGGCTTCTGATTTTGTGAGCCAGCTTACGTGGCAGATTTTATTCTCCCAAGAACATGCACAGACATTTTGCATCAAGGAAAGGGGAAGCTCAGCATGTACATAAAGTGGACTTTAAATATCAGAGTCTGGCTGAAAACTTGACTCAAAATCTCTCAGAAGAAAAAAGTATTTTAAAATGGGGCACCAAAACCGGTAAAAAGGGATGAAAATATAAAGTGTTTATTGTGTGCAGTGACCTCGGTGCTCACATCTCTGAGGGCAGTTGTGTGTGTATATTAGAAGGCTAAATTTGTAGACTGAATTGACTAGTTTGTAGCGCTGGTCAGAAAATGCCCATTAGTTTTCATGGGAAATTTTGAATTTAAAAAAAAATTTCCTGCAAACATTTTTCAGTTTTTTGGCTAAAATGGGTTAAAGAAATGAATCAAATACCTGAATATTTTCCAGATTTTGAAAAATATTTTCAGTTTTCAAATATGAAAAATAATGAAAACAAAACAAAACTGAAAACTGATTTTTTACTGAAAAATATCAGTTTCAGTTTTTTGATGAAAATACAAAATTTTGACTAAAATGACAATTTTGGTTTGGTCAAAATGTCATTTTTCATTGAGAAAACTTCCATCAGTTCTACCAGTTAGTCGTCCAAACCTAGGGACAACAGAATTAAAGACAAATGGGTAAAGTGTAAAGTCCAGATTTTGAAGTCCTTATACAGTTTTACATTTAACTGGAACAACAGTGGCATGATCCCCTCATTTGGTTTTGGTTGATGTTATGTTGTGGAACATGGGAAGCTATTGTCAGTAGGACACCAAACAGTGACTGCTGCCAAATTGTGTTTTCTCATTTAACATTATGTTTGCTGTAGTTCAAAATGGAACCTGTTCCCTAACTAGAGATGAACAGGAATGGAGACTCCAGACCGCTTTCATTTTTGGGAGAGTTTACATTCAGACCCCAGAACTGAACTTGCCACTAAAGTTTTGGTTAAAGCTCAGGTCTCAGACCAGAAGGGTCCCATCTTCTATTTGTGCTTGGGATGCTGCCAAAATCATGTGAGAACAGGGCCTATCTCATGAGATTTTGACCCATGTTGGCCAAAATCTTGTGAAAACAGCTTGTGCGATTGTTACTCTTTGTGTGGTTGAAATCTCACAAGGTCAGTTGATCTTCTGAGTTTTCCAACATTGGGGCCAAAATCTCACAACCAAGTCCAGCCTGGCCTTCAGTTTCTGTGTGAATCTTTTTGAGGCTAGGAACTCTTTAAAACAGAGAGGCGAAGAAGAAGAAATACTCTCTCAAAACACCTTGTAGGGTCCAATCTAATGAGACACAGAGCACCTTCCAGCACAATGGCAGAGCTTATCAATTCAGAGGATTGTCCCAAGTCCAAGACTACTATTTTATGTAAAAGCAGCAAAGAATCCTGTGGCACCTTATAGACTAACAGACGTTTTGGAGCATGAGCATGCATCTGACGAAGTGGGTATTCACCCACGAAAGCTCATGCTCCAAAACGTCTGTTAGTCTATAAGGTGCCACAGGATTCTTTGCTGCTTTTACAGATCCAGACTAACACGGCTAGCCCTCTGATACTTGATACTATTTTATGTTCTGTCTGTCACTCTCTCTTGCTCAGATGGACAGGTCAGCCTTAGGCTTGCTTATACAGGTAGTAAATAATAATAAATAATCCCCCCAAAATGTTCAGAGTGATCATTGTCGAAAGGTTATTTTACACTGTAGCTTCTGCGTTGTGAGTCTAATGGGGATATTCAGGTTTGTGCTGAAGACTGAGCCTAACAGGAATATAGAAGAGTAAACTGGCCAGCTTGGGCTTGTTAGTTTGAAGCAGCTGTTTGTTAACAGAGGGAAGAAGCGTTTGCCACAGTTCTGTTTAACATGCCCATAATCTAATGTGTGTTTTTTATATTTCGGTTTTTGTGTGGGGCAATTGACGTTTGTTTTTAGAGAGACCAAGTTACATGAAGTAATTTATTTATGAAGCCCACAAGACTTCCTAGGGACTGAAACAGCGAGATGATAATGATTAATGAAGGCAGACAGCATGTCGCAACTCATCCCAGCCTAGCTCCGCACAGGCTCTGCTCACTTATGAGGAGTATTCATCAGCTGCATGGTGGGGAGGGCAACAAGAAGGATATGCTAAAACATTACATTTCAGTTCTAAATATCCTGCCATAGTGAGGCACATGCTGCATTTGTAAATCATGTCATGGAAGGGAGGTGTGTGCAGCGATTTTCTCAGGGAGCAAGGGAGAGCCAAGAAGAAAGCACAGCCTTATAAGAGCTGTTCAGTGAGTCAGCCATCACCCAGCATCCACATGTCTCTGTAGAATGGGAATAATGATACTTACCTGCGGTCGTAAATCACACTGAGGTCTGTGACTCAGTGAAAAGGGGGTTTATGACAGCTATGTTAATTACTGTTTCTAGGGAGGCCCTAACAGATATTGTGGCCTCATTGCGCTGGGCACTGGACAAACACATTGTAAGAGACAGTCTTTGCCCCAAAGAGCTTACATTAGAAATGGCCCAGAGAGGTGAAGTGACTTAGCGAAGCTCATGAAGCAATGCCAGGACTAGAACCCAGGTCTCCTGACTTTCACTAGCCATTGGACCATGCTGCCATTCAATATTAACTATCCTCTTCTTTGAGCCAATGCCCTGGCTTCTTTGACAGTGTGAAGATATCTGTTTTGGAGACAGAGGACAATGCTATTTTCTTTAAGCAGCATGTAATTCACCTGACTGTGTCGGGGCAGTTCTAGGCGCCCCCCCTGCCCCAGCCCCATAAGGAACCACAGCTGTTCTGCACAAGGAGATGGGCAGCTGTTGAGCAGGAGAGTGCCAGCTCCATATAACCAAGTGAGGAGGGGTTTGTGTTAGGAAGTGGCCCAAGATCCTCTGGGTTCATGACTATGTGACTCCAGTGGACACAAACCTTGTCATAGGAGATGCTCCCCCTGGCTGGAGTACTGGCTGCAGGAAGAGGAGGTTTCCCATGCCCTGCCCCTGGGTTGAACTAATGGTCTGCTCCAAACCCCATGGTGGTTTCTGAGTAGTTCTCACTATAAGATTAAGGCAGGAAGATGTCTGTCCTCAAGCTATCTGCTTGAAATAGTGAAGACTTATTTGCTGCTAGCAGCTAACACAGCAACAACAATGAAAAAGCTACTCCCCAAGCCTAAAAGAAAGAGAACTAACCCCACTCCCGAGCTGGTGAAATGTTCAGCTCAGAGAAAGCTCTCTGTGATATGATGCAGTGGGAGTGGCATTTATGTAATACGTAGGCAGTACTTTCTCCCTTATACTTTTCAGCCAGAAAAGGGGTTGTGATTCTTCTGCTAGTTACTGCATTGATCCCTATCAAAGGCAAAGAAAAATGAGGGGGAAAAGGCAATAAGAAGGATTTACACATTTCAGACCAGATCCTCAGCTGGTGTAAATCAGTGCAACTCCACTGATGTCAATACAGCTATGCCAGTTGACACCAGCTGGGGATCTGACTCTTCATTCTTTATTGCCACATGGTTTGTGATAGTCTTGAGCAGTGATTACAAAGTATAAGTAATTGTTTAGCCACCTATATGATATGTGTATGGTGCAGAGCACAAATGCACCTCGACTCTTCATTCAGGAGCAGATCTCAGATTCAAATAGCTGGTGAGTTTTTTAACTGTCCTGGGGAACTTACTCTAGAGATGGTCAGAAAATGGGAAAGGGGTGGGGTTTCCATGGGAAGTTTCAACATTTAGCTGAAAATCTGAAAATGGATTTGTTCGGGTTTTGGCACCTGAAAATGAAAAATTGCAAATTTTAGGCTGACAATGGAAAAATTAGCCAAGATACCATCATAGAAACATACTGATCTGGAACTGTCCTCAGAAGAGGCCAGGTCAGTTGTTAGACCTTCAGTAACAAGCACCACAGGTCAGCTTCTCCAAAGTAATGCAGAGACTGAACAAAGAAGGGCTGGCTAGGATACTAGTGTGCCCAGTGGCAGATACTGTAAAGAAAACAGTACTAGTTCTCATAACACTAGGAATTTCCAAAGCAACTCATTGACTCCTTACAAGCATTTCACCCAGCAGATGTGAAATGTCTTTAGATCCATGGTCGCACCTATACCCTGTCTACGCACTGGGACTGGCTGGCTGGCTCCTGTATTTTCATTTGCAAATATCATTTCATAACAGTGAGAACAGACTCAAGGCCACCACTTTTAAGTAGATTATAGTGCTTCTTGCATGGTGACATGGTTGTTCAGAAACATAGCAGCCTCTTGTTTCTTATTGTACGTAACACGAGTAATGCCATAGACAATGGAGGAGTTGACGTCTGAAAGTAGGTAGGTGCAGAATAAACCCTCTCTGACTCTGAAGAGTCTCCACTGGCCATAACATACTTGGAGTGTGAAAGAACTCTCTTTTACCGATGACTTATCTTAAATCATTGGAGGTTTATGCCCCCAGGTAAAGGGGCAGGGGTGGTAGAAAGGGCTTGTAAGAGCCCCGGGTTCACTCGGTGGAGCATGTACCTGGTGCAGGAACTCAGGAAGACAAGGGCCCCTTCGCAAGTCCCAGTGTAGGGGATGTGACTGGGGAAAGGCTGGCAGTGAGAGGGCCATGTCAGCTGCAGGGATTCTGGGCAGTGCTGCTGTCAATGGATGGCAGAGACAGCTTGCCATAACTTAGACAGCACCACAAGGCTAGGGGTTGCTTTGGCTCTAGAAGCAAGGTCCAATACAGCACAGAATGTCAGCCTCAACTGCAGTATCTTCTTCCCACCGGGAGTCTATATTTTTGATAAATGATTAAATATTATCCAGGCTTTTGAGATAGAAAGGTAGCCAAAAACTCCTCTCGCCTCTCACTGAAACTTTCAGGGACTCAGATAATTTTCAGGAACTCAGATAAAAAAGGCTCAGATCCAAATTGCATTGCAGTAATGCCTAGAGGTCCCGGCCCCGTTGTGCTAGATGCTATACAAACAAGTCACAAAAAGATGGCCCCTGCTCCAAAGAGCTCACAATCTAAGTATAAGATGAGAGATAACAGGTGACTATACGAAAGTTTCCCAAGGTAACAATGAGATGGTTGTGATAAGAGTGATGAGCAGTGGGCACAGCACACCATGGCCAAGTTTTTGGAGGCATCTCGGCAGAGGTGAGCTTTAAGGAGGGATTTAAGGAGGACAATGTAATGGATTTGCAGATTTTTCTGAGTGTCTAAAACCCAAAATCTTTCTGATCTGATTTTGCAAAACCAATACCCACCCCTAGGTTTTTAACACTCTCACATTTCTGCTCTCAAAATCCTATTTCTTATTTTGTCAGGAAGGTAGAAGTTAAGTGTTAGACCATTGTGCTCTTTTATGAGTCAATTCTACTGTATTCAACAGAGTACAGATTGAGTTTAGCATCTGACTAAGATGGAGCACAATTTAAAGGGGGGAGGCGGACGGAATGGCACAGTGCTTAGTACTGTGCCTGTTAATTGCTCCAGTACTTTCATTTATTGTGACAGCTTTCCATGATGCATTATCACTCGGGTGGTTTTTATCCCCCCTTAACTGCTTTGGCTTAGTTTAATTTCTATATGTTGCTGCAGATAGGTGCATTGAGCACTCAGCACAATATGGGAGTAATAGGACTGGTCCCATTTGACCCAAGTGCAGAAGTGAATATTTGATCTTTGTTTTATTGCTTCAGCTCCTTGAATTTATACGAACTGACAAAGCTAGTGCCTGTGAAAACATCCAGGGGCATGGCCATTGCTGCTCTCCTGCTCCCCATCCCCACCCCCTCTTCTCCCTCTGCTAATGCCCTACAAACAGTTCATTACTGAGTGATTGCATTGTAACATCACAGCAGGCATGAGGGCTGAGCTGGATGTCATGGGGGAAACAGATGAGAGACAAATGGGAAAGCATGGCTGTTATAATAGACATGCTGCCTATAGAAATAAAAAGGTTTAGTACTCCTTAGCCAACAGGGTTTACTGAACCTCTGTTATCTACCATGGCCTTGAGCCTGCAGGTGACCGGGAGGTGGACTTCAGTGGTTACCTATCTGTGCTCTAGAAAAGTCTAAGATAGGTAGGGAGTGCAAGGCTGTTTTGTTTTATTGCGAGTGAGCAGAGGCTATGTGAAGATGAGTAATATGTGTATTTTTCAGCCCTGAAGAGTTACAAAACTCAAGTTTCTTATCCCTTACACTCAAGAGGGAAGGCCTGGGTCCTGGGTATGGAATGGCAATTGTCAGCATGCAAATAAGGTTCTTGAGTAAAACACAGTTTAGTCTCCATTGTGTCCCTTTCTGTGCCTGGTCAACAAAGGAAATCAGTCTGCTTAATATCCCTGATAGGTGGCTTAGGGCTAGACCAGGGGTCGGCAACCTTTCAGAAGTGCTGTGCCGAGTCTTCATTTAGTCACTCTAATTTAAAGTTTCACGTGTCAGGAATACATTTAATGTTTTTAGAAGGTCTCTCTCTATAAGTCCTATAATATATAACTAAACTATTGTATGTATGTAAGGAAAATCAGGTTTTTAAAATGTTTAAGAAGCTTAATTTAAAATTAAATTAAAATGCAAAGCCCCCCGGACTGGGGGCCAGGACTTGGGCAGTGTGAGTGCCATGAAAATCAGCTTGCGTGCTGCCTTCAGCACCTGTGCCATAGGTTGCCTACCTCTGGGCTACTTATTTAAAGTTTTTTGGGGCACCTAAAGATGCAGAGAAGTGCTTGGTGGGATTTTCAAAATTGCCTTGGAATCAATAGGAGTTAGGTGCTTAGATGCTTTCGAAAAACATCACTATGCGCCTATATGTGTTTTAGGCACCAAAATACCTTTAAAAATCTGGCCCGTAGTCATTTAGCTCAAGCCATAGAGGTTGTGGGTTCCTTCTCTACTGACAACCAAGATGAGAGATGTTCTATATTTAGCTGTGTGTGGCCTTCTAAAACTCCTCTCTTGTGGCTGAGATCTGCCAAAAGTGAAAACATTTTGACCAATCCTTCTTCCCTCTGCCCCAGTTTTTGGTTTTCAGTTTACCAGGAACAGCTGAGGAAAGCAGATAGTTTCTATGACAAATGTTGTTTAGTTTAAAATCCAATTTTCAACCAAAACCCCAATTTTCCACCAATGTTTGTCACTTCTGTCTCTTTTTCTGTTTCCCATTTTTGGTTTCCATTTTTCCTTGTCTTCCTTCCTTCCATCCTTCCTACCCTTCCTCCTTCCCTCTGTTCTCCCTTCTCCCACTGCATTCTGTAACCTCTCATGTCTTTCGCCATCCTGTGCTTTCCCTTTATCCCCTGCCCTTTGTTTCCATCACTCTGCCCCTCAAATATTATAATCCCCAAACATTCTATATTTTAGGCAACAATTGGGTAGAGATGCAAAATGTAGTTCCAGATTTGGAAGACCCCAAAATTCAGAGGTGTTCAGATTAGATCCTGTGAGAGAGCTGAGTAGTTGAATAATACAGTTATTCTTTAGTTTATAGAAGGGCCCAGCAGTCCTTCAGGGTCCCACCATGTTGGGTGCTCTGCACACACATAGTAAAAGACAGTACCTGCTGTGAAGAGCTTTCAGTTTACATAGATAAAACAGACAGAGTGTTAGAAAGGGAAGCGTTATTACTCCTGTTTTACAGATGAGAAACTGAGGGAAAAGAGAGAGAGTGATTGCCCTCGGTCACACAGCTAGTTAGATCCTAGATTTCCTGAACTCGTTTAGTACCTTATCCAAATCTTTTCTTTCCTTAATGTGGATTCTGCTTAGATTTGGGGCTTTGATGCATACCCATCTCTCCACTCAGGGCACTCTGTCTCTATTAATTGGCCAAACATGCTGCAGGGATGCTGGGAGAGTTCTTCATGATGCTTCCAAACAGCTAGCTCCACTCCTCGAGCACTCTTTCATACTGCTCTTCCACTCTGGATGCTGCAGGGAAATCCTGGCCTCACTGAAATCAATGGCAAAACTCCCACTGCCTTCATTAGGTCCAGGATTTCACTCTGCATATCCCATCAGAACAGCCCACTGCCAATGAGAGCAGGGTCTTCTAGGGAGACCCTCCCACAAGAGAGAGAGCCAGACCATTGCTCTGACTTGTCTCTACTAACTTTTGTGCCTAAAATGCGCGCCACATTAATGATTCACTGGGCAAAGCCTTCTGCCCACGTTAATGTCTGAATCAGACAATTATTCCTCCACAGATTACAAATTTAAAATCAGAGAAGCAGCCATTCTGTCAATGGTTTAAATGACTTGACTTGACAGTAGGCTATTCTTTCAAGATTAAAATGCACCGAGAGAAATCAGTGGGTTCAAAGGGAGACAAAGGCTACACTCTATGCCAAGAACTAGACGCGTCTCTCACATAAATAAGTTACTCTATTAACTATGTTAATAGTTACTCTTAATACTTGGTTGATAGGTCATGAACTTCCGACAGTAGAAGAGCAGAGAAAATGAAACAAAGGAGGGTTTTAGAAATGGAAAGCCAGGGCATTTTTCCAATTTTTTTTTTAAATTTACAGACCTATATTTCTCTTTGTAGTTCAAGTTCTCAAGCTTGCCAGATTTCTGAATGAGAACCTTTTGTCCATATCCAGTAAATATCTTGATAGTTCAGTAATATGTAAAAGGGGCAGAAGTGGAAAACATCAACACAGTTAGATATTCACTGTGCCCTCCACTGGAAATGGATTAAGCTATGGAATAACTTTGGTTGTGGTTTGAAAACTGTGACAGACCCTGGGGGATCTGAAGGGGCTTCACTTGACCGGCTCAAAAAGAGAGATGTTGGATAGGAAACCTGGGCCACTCAGGTTACTGATCTACCATCTCTTCTTCTTGCATGGGCCTAGAAGTGGAAGACATGGAGGAAGCAGTGTGAAGACATGGTGCTCCCACCTCTTTATTTAACCTTACTTTTCTCTATTTTTGCTTTTTTTTCTATCTTCCCATCCCCCCAATATTAACCCCAGTATTTACTCAGAAAACTGTTAAGTTAATTTTTTGCATCTACTTTAATCTGTTTTTAAATGTTTGTAATAAACACTCATACATTCCTGGTAGATTTTAAATAACATAAAACAATAATGATAGCAGGCTGGCAAGTTCTGGCATTGATCTACCTGAAGTATTGCCAGCCCCCCAAATCTTGACTCAGATTCCCCAAAGATAGAGATTTAAAAATAAATAAATATTGGATTCTTTTTATTTGCATACTGGTTTCTATGCCTTTAGGAGACCCAAGTGGGTCATGTTGTCAAGCTTTTCTCCACAGCTGTGTGGGCTAGAAATGTTGAATGAAAGCTGAGATTCTAAAGTAATCATTGAGCTCCAGGAGTTGAGGTTTAAGAAAAACACTCAGGGTGAAATCCTGGCCCTATTGAAGTTGATGGCAAAACGTCCACTGATTTCAACAGGGTCAGGATTTCACCCTCAATATACTGAGAGTCACCACAAGATTTGGTAAAAAAATTATTAGCATTTTTCTATGATGTATATGTGTTAACAAAGAAATAAAACAACAGTCTATGCTGTCTCTAAGGAGAGTGAATGCATTTAAAGAATCAGAGCTGCTGCTATGTCAGAAAGCATTTGCAACTGGCATGGTGCTGTCCCTCAGCCTAATATAGTTCCAGGAGCTCATAAGAACAGGGATGAATTATTTCCAGAACTCTTGCTAGTCTAATCACTTTAAAACACATGAGTTACTGCTTCGTGCATTTTTTGAATGAGCTATAATGCAGGCTATTCCTTGCTAGGATACATTTCTCTTAACAGCAGAGGAAAGATTAGGAATGGGCTTTTCTAGAGAAAATAATTGAGTTAGATGTCCAAGTCCCACTGAAAGTCCATGAGAGTTGGGAACTCGCAGGAACACCTTCTAAAAAAATCTCTTTGTTTATTTTTTTAAATTGGTGATTTGAGACACTTCTAAGTAGCCTGGCACTTTGATTTCTTGGTAAGCATATGGAGCCAGTAATTTCTTAGCTGGGAGGGAGCATTCTCTAGTGGTAAGAGGGTCTACGAGGGACTCAAGAAGCTTGGGTTCTAGTCCCAGCTCCAACACTGACTCTCTCTGAGTTTGGGCAATTCACGCATAGCCTGAGTGCTCAGTAATTTTGAACATTAGGCTCTTAATATTAGGCGCCGTACTTCCCTGTCTATATAATGGGGCCAATAATACTTATCTTCCTGTAGAATACTATGAGATTTTTGCACAGAAAATGCTTTATGTATAAGTGTAAAGCATTGTTCATATTTTCAAAAGTGACTGTGATTTTGGATTTCTTACTTTTTGGGTGCCCAGTCTGAGAAACCTTAAATGAGTCCCATTATCAGAATGTGGTGGTTCAATAGCTGCAGAAAAACAGGTCCTAGGAGTCTAAATCCCATTGACTTTCAATGAGGTTTAGGCTTCTAAATTCCTAACTAACTTTTGAAAATGGGATGTAGGCTCCTAAGAGACGTAGGCACTTTTGCAAATGTTATCCTTGGACTGTCTTTGAAAGCCAGTCCCAAAAGGTTTTCAGGCTTGACAGAGAATCTGTTCTAAGGCTACAAAGAGTTTTGGTAATGACTGTAGGACTTTGCAAAATTACAGATAATCCCACATCGAATTTAACCAACTTTTCCACCACATTTTAAAACCAGAACTGCACAGAATTCTAACAGGTGCAGTTGAAGTTTAAGCACTTCACAGATGGCTATTAAACCACTCAGCCAAAGCCACAAACTCCCCAAAACAGCTATAAATACAGAAATGCATTCCAGTACTTTGTCTTTTGGCACTAAGGAAAGATTTCCAAATTCTTCTGATTGTGCTGCAGTATGTTGTTTTTTAATTTCTTTGCAGAGTCCTTCTGAGCAGGTCTGAATGTTTCCAGCATGAGGACACTGGTCTTGGATCTCAGTTCAGTTTATCTTTGTAAGCCCACACTCTGAGCACAAATTTGAGTTGAAGATCACTCCCCTGTTTCATCCTGCCAAAAGTTAACATTAAAGAGATTTGAGATGTAGATGTACTTTTGTCCTGCTCAACAGACCCCTGCCTGTGATAATATCCTTGGGGTTATGAAGTATTATTCAAAGGCCGCACAGGAAGGAACACTATGCTCTAGTTCTCCTGCATGTGGCTTTAGTTACAGACTCTCATGAATCCTTTCTTCTCATACCTGTTTAAGTTTATATACTGCAAGTTCTTCTCAATAAAATGAGTTGATAAGATCCTGTAGAATCAAAATGAACAGAAACAATTGGTCCAATGCTTTATCTGCTTGTTTCTAATGTGACCTGCCAAATTTTTCTGCCTGTGCAAAACATCTTGTAGGATCAGGGCCTCTTTCAGCTTCTGTCTGTTGATGCTGTTCCCTGTAAAGCCATTATATCAGCAGCACTGGGGTTTCCTGTCCTAAGCAAACCATGGATGCCCAATCGCTGAATTTTCATGTTGTACATCGTGTGCACTCATATTCCTTAGCACGATCATGCTTTGGGAACTTGTATCCTTGTGGTTTATTTAAAGGAAGTAAGTAACAGCCTCCTTTCCATTTTAAAATAAACAGTTATATCAATGCACGCTGCATAACAAACTAGCCTATTGTTTGGCAGCTCTCGAACGGAAGGATCTCTAGTTTTTCATGATGAATTCTTTACCACGCAGTTTGGTAAAAAAAACTACCAAGGTAGTTAATGTTCAGGAACTTTAAAAGTCTGTGGGTTAATTTTCCTCCTCAAAAGGTCTGCAGATGTGATTTTATTCAATGAGAACTACATACAAGCATCTGAGGGCAGAATTTATGCCTCCTGTAGAAGGCAGAGGTAAATTAAGCACTAAGACAGAACAGAGTGTCCATTACCAGGCATGCTGGATGCCAAATTAAACTATGGAGTAATTTACACTAAGGATTACTTTGATCCCAGTAAGCTAGTCCCGCGTGAGCAGGCAACATCTTGGGCACCTAAAGACAAGGGAGGGAGGGCAAAATATGTTTCAAATACCACACAAGACAATTTGAGATGCTAACTATACATTAGCTTGATCCTGTGGTCAGCAATTTCTGAAAATCAGGCCCCCTTTACAGTGTCTTATTTCGGGCACTGAAAAATGGAGGCAGCTAGAATCACTAGTTGCTTTTGAAAATATTAGCCTCATTAAGAAGCAGGTGACTTGTTAGTTCTTCTTGGGGCAAAGCAGCTTTGCCAAAGGTGTCTCTGAAGATCAGCTGGGAACTCCGTCCTGCTGGAAGCTCCCTGGACACACAATTATATCTGGATTGTTTTAATCTCTTTTCAGTGATGAGGTTCCATTAATGAACCATGGCTTTTGCTATACCAACATAGCTGGACAGTCAGAACAAAGGCTATCACCACATTATAACCCACATTCTTCATGTAAATTATGGTGCATTCAGCTCCTGTTCTCGTCATTATTCCTTTGGCTTTTGAATCATAGGGCAAATTCTTCAGAGTTAACGATGGGATTTTCTAAGGAAGATAAGTGCTCACCTCCCATGGAATTGGGCATCTGTCTCCCAGAATCACTTTTAAAAACCCGTCTAAATTGTTTTCTGAGAACAAATCCAAGCAGTTGATCACCCAAATAGTACATGCAGGCCCTCTTAGGAGTGGATGACTGTTCCAGTAATTAGGGCATTAGCCTGTGACTTGGGAGACCTGGGCTCAATTCCTTGCTCAACTACTGACTTCCTGTATTACCTTACACAAGTTAGTTGGCCTCTCTGTGCCTCAGTTCACCATCTGTAAAATGGGGATTAAAGCACTGCCCAGCCTCACACGGGCATTGTGAGGATAAATATATTAAAGGTCCTGAGGTAATGGGGGCCCTAGAAGTACCTAACAGAGTCATTGTGATAATAATAATACTCCCGATCCCCATGAAACTTTCCTTTGCTCTCAGCTGGGTTGTAGACCAGTTGTAGCAAGATGGCAGCCCAGGCCCTCCTCAGGGAATTAATTGTTTTGGTTCATTGGAGTATTCCATCCTCATTCATGTCTGGATACCCCTACTGTTGAAGGCTGAATCCCATTTGGCTGATCTCCTACAATGAACACTTCTTTCATTTCAAACACCTATATTTCAAAAAGTGAAAAAATCCCACGAGACTTTTGGCTGTTTTTTAAATCAGTTCTGTTCTTAAAGATTGTACTGCGGTAAGTAGTAACCCAGGTGGGCAGCTTCTTTACCTGCTGTCATAAACAGATAAGTAAGAGTTAATAGAACAGAAGTACTTCATATCTCTTTTGCCTGGAAAGGGTTAACAAGAGCAATAAGCCAGGCTGTCACTTGACCTGAAGACCAATCAGGGGACAGGATACTTTCAAATATTGAAGGAGGGAAGTTTGTGTGTGTGCTGTTAGATTTTGGTTGTTGTTCACTCTGGGGGCTCAGAGGGACCAGACGTGCAACCAGGTTTCTCTCTAATCTCTCTGATACAGGCTCTTATATGTCCAGAATAGTGAGTACTAGGTAGATAAAGCAAGTTAGGCTTATGTTTGTTTTCTTTATTTGCAAATGTGTATTTGGCTGGAAGGAGTTCAAATTGGTATTTTGCTGAAAGGATTTTAATTTGTACTTGTATACTTAGGCTGGGAGGGTGTTCCCAGTGTCTACAGCTGAAAGACCCTGTACCTATTACATTTTTTAAATTTACAAAGATAATTTTTACTGTTTTTTTCTTTCTTTAATTAAAAGCTTTTCTTGTTTAAGAACCTGATTGTTTTTTTATTCTGGTGAGACCCCAGGGGACTGGGTTTAGATCCACCAGGGAATTGGTGGGGAGAAAGGAGGGAAGGGAGGGAAAGAGGTTAATTTCTCTCTGTGTTAGGATTATTTTCTCTCTCAGGGAGAATCTGGGAGGGGGAGAGAGAAGGAGGGAGGAAGGTAAATTTTTCTCTCTGTGTAAAGATTCATGGAGTTTGAATCACAGTGATCTTCCAGGGTAACCCAGGGAGGGGAAGCCTGGAAGAGGCAACGGTGAGGGAAAGGGTTTACTTTCCTTGTGTTAAGATCCAGAGGGTCTGGGTCTTGGGGGTCCCTGGGCAAGGTTTTGGGGGGACCAGAGTGTACCAGGCACTGGAATTCCTGGTTGGTGGCAGCGCTACAAGTACTAAGCTGGTAATTGAGCTTAGAGGAATTCATGCTGGTACCCCATCTTTTGTACGCTAAGGTTCAGAGTGGGGGATTATACCATGACACCTGCATACTTTGAAAGTAAAGTAAATCCTTGTTGAGAGGATTTTTTTTCTTGGTTCATTGCAATTGCTCTTTTTATTTATTACAATAACACCTAAATGCCCCAGCTGAGATTAGAGCCCTGTTGTGCCTGGCATTGTATGGACCATCCTCTTAAAAGCTTATCCTATCTAAATAAACAAGACAGACATAGGATGGGAGAAATGAAGAATTATTATGTCATATTTGCAGATGGGGAACTGAGGCATGAATACTCTTGAAATCGATGGAGTTACGGGCCTAATATCTCTGGCCAGGCCCTAGAGAAACTTAAGTGACTTGTTCAAGATCACACAGGAAGTGTGTGGCATAGCTGAGCACTGATCACAAACCTCCTGGACAGTGGTTTAACACAAGGCTATCCTTCTGAGTGTTGTTGTGCTAGTTACCTGAACTCTTTAAGAACACTACAGACAACAATTGCTCTCTTACAGTGTGATTACCAAAGAAGAGATGGGTGTTGGGGCAAAAGCTTATGGTTGTATTCTATAGTGGTTTGGGAACGGAATTCCCATTGGATCCGGTCTGAGATCTTGTACAATAATTAAGGGCCATGCACAGCTCTATGTTTATAACGATGTATCTGCTGCTGTTAGACATTTAAGGGAATTAAATTGTCAACTTTGGAAAAGTATTAATTAGCCTCAGATTAGAATGTGTTTCTGAAGTACAGCATAACTGAGCACGCGGGCTTGTCAGATTGCAATAGACTCTTTATCCAGGTTGCCTACTGATGGTTAGGAAATAACGCTGTGAAGTAAAATATAAGTGGCGAGGTGTGTAGCAATATGAAGGCATAACTTGCTTGCTTGCTGCTTTTTTGCATTTAAATGAGTAAATCATGTTAGTATTGATGCTTTGGGTACTGGGAGAATAGTATTTCTAATTTGTTTGCTTATACTAAAAGGCACCCACTTTTTGACCTATTCCATTCTAGTCTATTCTCTTCTACCCTCCTCCTCGCTGTAGTATCTGAACACCCTCCAGTAGTGCATTATAAGTGCTATATAAAAGCTAGATGATGTTGTTAGGATGATAACTATCGTGCACCATGACTAAAATCTGTCATGTGAAATTTGTGCACTCTCATTCTCTTGACCAAATTGACTACATTTAGTTTTACAAGATCTTAACTCAATTTAGGGTTTAGTCCCCACTTTTACAGCTATAAATCTCTGAAGTTGTATGTCTCTTGCTAAACTGCAACCAGTATATTTTGGATTACCTGCAATTCCAACTTCCCTACAGGTGGATTGGCCTATATGCAGATGTAGCATAGCCTGTTGGTTGGTCCATAGGATACAAAATGTACATGCAGTAATATCACTGACTATAACCAGGTCATAATTCTACAGGAAAAAAATACAGACAAACATGGTGAATCCTAAAAAATATATAGTTTTTGTACTCATTTAAGAAATTCTTCATCTGCAGTGAACTGCAATATGCACAATGCTACATCTATAGCTCCTTGGTGAGGAATAAGGACTAAATTAATGCATTCAGAATGGAGTAGTATATCCACTATGAACAGTCAAAACATCAAACCAGCAGAGCTGTGTAGAATCTGGCACCTTTTAGTTGGCACGATTTACATGTACATTCTCTTCAGTTCTGATCTGGGTTGTGGTTTTGACTCAATTTAGCTCTGGGCTTGAACCACAAGCCGGGACCCAAACACTCAAGAAACCTGGTCCAAATCTAATTTTTTCATCTTGAGCTCATCTCTAATTCAAACCATCCCCAAAACTCAAGGCAAAATTTTATCAACACCACCCAGTTTCACTGTTTCAATGCCAAACCACAACTCAACTCAGGTTTGTTTGAAACTGGCCCTAAATTCATTCAAAACAGGTCCCAGATTGACTTGAACTTGGGCCAAAGTTGGCTCATAACATTTACAAACTTTAGAAAATCTGGGCTGAGCTTGATGTTTTCAAGAAAACCTGAAATTGAGAGCGAGCTTTAGGAGATTCAGGATTTATTGTGGCCATTTCACACAGTTCTGCAAACCAGTCATGAGAGCTGTGCTGGTTCAGAGCAATTGTTCAGAGAATTGTTCTGTTTCAGAGCAATTCTGAAAAAGCTGAAAGATCTCCTGCAAACTTGTAAGTTTTCCTCTCTTAGACTTGTTCCATTTTTAGTGGAGCTGCTAGAGCTCTGTTCTGCATTTTGCACAATTAAAATAAAAGCCTTTGAAGTGTCTGAATTCGCATATTTTATTTTTTTCTGGAGATTTTGTCATAATCTCTTATGTAAGTGATAGCATCAAACTGGGGCAGCAGAATGGATTCTAGGGACACTGTAATCTTCATTAAGCTTGTTTATTTGCAGGAGCACCATTAAATTAAAAATTCCTTATCAGGATACCTCTCCACTGATGAAACCAGCCTGGTTGTTTGAAGGAGAGGAGGCAGGAGTGGTGCTATATCCTTGCACCCTAGGTACTTGGATCTTAATCATGCCTTTGGGGAGCACTCAATGCAGCACTAGTCTCCAAGATCACATTAAATCTATCCGTTGTGTGGCAGCTATTTCTGTAGTAACTGAGGCCCAGATTCCAGACTCTGCTCACCGTTGTGATAACTAATTGCTCGGTGCCCTGCTGCCTAGCAAATCCTCAGCCCCAAGCTGGGTGACTAAGCTCCCCATGCAATGTCCGGGGAGAGTTAGGTGCCCAAGAAAGATCCTTAGAAGACAGTAAGCAGAGCAGGGAGCTGCCTAAGATAGCCAGGAGTGAAATGGTGAGGGAAGGTGTGGGGGAGAGGAGAGGGGCATAGATGCCTAAGCAGATGACCTGGTGCACCTGGCTAATGGGCTAGAGGTAGGCACCTTCCTCCATTCAGGATCCTCAGCTGTGTATCCTCTCTCAGAGTCAGGCACCTAGGCTTAGTCATTTTGACCCCTCACTTTTAGGTACCTTGAAAATTCCAGAATCCACAAACAGGAAGAGAGAGGTTACTGAGACTTCATCCACAAAAGCCAGCATGCTAGGCAGGGAGCCACCTAAGCTAGTCTGTGGGAGATGCCAACAAGAGGTGTGCATCTTCTGTCCTACCTCCCCCTCCAGTTTGCGTGGAGTTAGGCATTGTCCTGTGGCGGAGTGTGTGTGGGGGAACTGGAGTGGAGGAGAAGGAAGAGGAAGAGGAGGCCATGGGGGCTCCTGTCCAGTTTTGGCTTAGGATGCTCTGGGGCTGGAGGCTTTCTGGAGCCACTGAGGTCCAGAGACTGTGAAAAGGGAGGAGGGACTGGGGAAGGAGAACTGAATCCCCTTGCTGTGGGAGACTGAAGAGGGATAGCCCAGTCAGCTACATTGGCAATGCTGGGGAGAAAGTAGGAGTTCAGGGTGTGTGTGTGGTGCCTCGGAGGATGCAGGGGCTGGGTGGTGGGTGTCTGTGGGTGGCAGGGGAGGATTATATGGGAGGCAGGTGCTGATGGGTGGTGGGTGTCTCTGGGAAACAGGCAGTGGATGGTGGTTGCCTTCAGGAGGCAGGGGTGGTGGGTTCTGGGAGAGGCAAAGGGGTGGGTTCTGGGTGCCTATGGGAAGTGGAGAGGAAGGGGCATCTCTGATTCACTGTCACCCCCTCCCTCAGCCATACCCCTGGCGGGAGGAGGTACCAGCTGCTGCCGCCTCTTACTTGGAAAGCCCAGTGACTCAGCGAGACTACTTGCAGCCAGAAGGCTCCTTTGAGCTGCTGTAGCCTGCTTCCTGACAGCAACTGTGACACTCTCCCTCGCTGTGCCAAACCTGGCACCGCTACCCGCCCTAAGCCACCTCATCCTGCGCTATATGGATTGCCGCATGTGTGTGCAGTTCCCAGGTTCCCAGAATGTGTGCATAGGGATGGAAACATAAATGACCCCCCCCACAATATTTCCACTGAGGCAGCACTAGTCCCCGCTGCTCTCCTAGTTCTGCCACCCCTGAGATAGGTCCCCACACCTAATTGAGAATCCTACTTTGGGGCTGCCGGGGCCCTGAGCTGCTCATTAGCTGGGGTGGCATCGGGGCTTAGATGGCTTTGGGAATACAAACTGGCAGCTAGGGGGTGCAGGTGATTATGGAGTTAGGTGGCAGATGAGCGGTGGTTTTGATAATGGCAGTGACATCTAAATAGTGGCCATAGGTGCCTAAAGAGGCAGATAGGTGCCTAAATACCTTTGAGGATCTGGGTCTGGGTGCCTCTGTATTATTGTCCCCGTGTTCCAGATGGAGGCACAGACAGACTTGGTGCAGTGTCACTCAGAACTTGTGTCAGAGCTGGGAAGTGAATGCAGATCTCCTGAGTCCCAGTCCACTGACTTCACCCATGCCCTGATGTAATTAAAACAGCAAGCGTCATTGCTGCTTGGGAATGCGGTCACTGGCAGAGCAGTATGGGTGGGGAAGCCTGCGTAGCGCCTGGCTGCCACATGCTTTGTTCTGTTAGGTGCGTTAACTTTTTTACTTTCTGTTAAAGCAGCAAAGAGTCCTGTGCCACCTTATAGACTAACAGAAGTTTTGGAGCATGAGCTTTCGTGGGTGAATACCCACTTCGTTGGATGCATTCGACGAAGTGGGTATTCACCCACGAAAGCTCGTGCTCCAAAACTTCTGTTAGTCTATAAGGTGGCACAAGACTCTTTGCTGCTTTTACAGATCCAGACTAACACGGCTACCCCTCTGATACTTTACTTTCTGTTGGTACCCAGTGCACAAATTGTACCTGTGTGACCTGCAGTAGGTGGATATTAAAAAAAACACCACAGAAGTTTTTCTGAACTCAGAAAGGTTCCTGGGCTCATTTGTGGGCAAAGGCTTATCAATTACTTATTTTATCTAAATTTGTTTTCTAGTCACAACCAAGTGGGCACAATGAACAAAATACTGTTTCACTGAGGTCAGCAGCAAAACTCCCACTTATTTCAATGAAGCTGGGGTTCAGTCATATATATCAATCATCCAATAAGTGATATTAAATAAATCTGTTGCATTATTTAATTTATGCTCTAGCCAAGGAGGGGGACCCAGTAAAAGTGGCCTGGGGTTCTGTGGCAGGCCAGACTGGTACTTCTGTTTCCCATTGTGCTGATGTGGCTAAAAAGAAGACTTCTTAATCCAGGACTTTCAGCCAACAGCTGAAACTCCTGTTGTACTCAAACAGGAGCAGTGCACCTCATTCATTTACCAGATTCTGCCCCTAGTATTTCTTTACTGGCAGTCTGACACCTGGCACTAAAATTGGAAGGTGTGGGAGAAAGAGAGAGAGACCCTTGCATGCCCGGCTATTTTTAGTTCTACACTGTTGGTTCCAAAATGGTAACATTACAGCTTGGTTAACAGGTGCTGTATTTACATATTTGATAGAGATCCAAAGTGTCCTAAACTATAATAGAGATGTCTGCCTTCAGCAATCAATAGCAAAATAAAATTACATCTCATTTACACAATCCTTTTAGATACATTGTAGATCAGTTATATTAAGAGGTCCCTTTCCCCAGTAAGTTTCCAAACAGAAGACTTATTTTGCTGATTAAATTTTTATGTTAAGCATTAGCTAAAACATCCATGAGTTGTGAAAAGCTCTAAGCACTGAGCCACTTAGGTAAATCAATGTGTTCTAATGTCAAGTTTTTCAAATGTTATGAAGGTTTCTAGTTATGAAAAGTTAGCTAATGGTGGTGGATCAGTGAATCTTTCTTGCCTGCTGTTTTATCTTGACCTGATTTGCTGTGTCCTACCACTTTAAGAGCTATTACAGTTATGAAACAGAAGAAAAATATGATGTCAGTCTCTGTGAACAGGTGGGCATGGAGAAACCCTTAAAATCACACTCAACTATGAAAGATGAATAAATTCTTGATGAAGCAAATCAAAACCACTCGATGTCAGAGTTCCAGTGTTAATACCTAGCAAAGGAACTAATAAAACAAGTAGCCAAACTTCATTTCCCATTAACAGTTTTAAATGATGCCAATAGGTCATTGGCTGAACCTTCATTTTCCTTCAGTTGATTATGGCAGAATCAGACATTTGCCCTTCTCCAAAATACCCAAGGAATTGTTTTGATATAGTTAAACTATGCTGCATGACCATATAAATAACCAGAAATAGTCACCCCCAAATGGTAATTGTTGCGGTGAGAAGGATGCTTTAGCAGCCAGATACAGGAAGCCTTCAAACCCAGAAACCCACTTAAAAGGCATTTCTGCTCTCACTTAATTAACCAAGTGACATCTGGTGCCAGTGTAGCCATCCCGCTGAATAACAACAAGAAAAATGAGGTATTAGTAAGGCAGAGATGACCGCACATCTGCTTACATTTGCCTTCCTGGCATGACCCATCATGTCGGCGTTAGGACTCAAGATAAAAATGCAGGGAGCTTAAAAAAGCACAACATTCTCCTAACGGAAAATGTATAAGGTTTAACAGAGAGAGGTTGAACTTTCAGATACCTGGGTGTTTGCATTCTGATCACAGAAGCTGTGTATGTATATGCCTTTTACAATTTAGGGGTATTTTAAGGCAGACTCGAGCAATTTTTGGTACCAAACTGCTTGAGCATAAATGCATAGAAAACAGTGACAGAAAAGTCAAACAATCAGATTTGATTCACATTTTAGGTTGCTATTCCTGCTGTATACAATATAGAGTGACTGCAAATGAAGGCTTAGCCAAGTTCAGAATGAAAACTGCAGGCTTTAGAAGGGAAGGGTTATCTGCTGCTGCACAAGTTAAAAATGGTACTGAAACAACTTCCAAAGGGGCTTATTATATCTGAATTTTTGAAGGATTTGTAAGGCTTGATTTTTAGCAAGAATTGCCTAAGGCAATATTAATTTGATATGCATCTTCTTTCTGATAAACACACTGTACTTCTAAAATTGTTGTCATCAGCGTGGTAACAAATAAGCATGGAAGAATAAATTTCTAAGCAGGAAGCATGCTAGCTGAAAACATACTGAGAAGGGTAGAATTTAGCCACTGTGTTTTGCAAACAACTAACCTCGTGTGACCACATCAAATGGGCATTGCTTGTGTGTAATATTTGTGGGATCTGTATTTGTGTCATAATAAAAGATGTAAGAAGATTAAAAATGAAGGGAACAAATGAAGGTACAAGAAAGAAGGAATTTGAATCCACGGGAGGGCAGTAAGTTGATGTGTTTTGTGGGATGTGCTTCTGCCTTTTCAGAGGTACTTGGGTAGCTATGCTGCTAAATCACCTGATGTGAGCACTCAACAATATGGACATATCTTACTTACTGGGAAATCTAATACCTCAGTACAAAATCAAAGTTCCTTGTGAATCTGGTTTTGCAAACTTCCTGTGGAGAAACTCAACAGCAGGCAGTGTTCATAGAATATCAAGGTTGGAAGGGGTCTCAGGAGGTTATATAGTCCAAACTTTGACAGATTTTTGCCTTGGATCCCTAAGTGGCCTCCTCAAGGATTGAGCTCACAACCCTGGGTTATAGCAGGCCAATGCTCAAACCACTGAGCTATCCTTCCCCCCATATATATTCTAGAATATGGCCCCATTTCATAAATTATAATGAATATAATAAAGAAGCAGCTAACCCATCCAAAGCTTTAATCTCTCATTCTTCCTCTGTCTCCAATTTTTTTACTGTGCCTACCACCATAATATTAAGTCTCCAGAATTTTTCTATCCTATCAACAGATGGTTTGCAGTACCAGGAGATGTTTTGACACCTTGATTGTCCAGAATTATTTACCCCTCTCAATGGCTGTTGGATTCTGTGTTCAAATACTAAAGCAACCAATACTCGGGGCGGGGGGAAACTATTCCTAACACTCAACCCCCTTGTTAATTATTTGCATGCAGTACTGTTGGGCAAATTTTGAGCATGTCTCAAAGACAGCCTCCAAAATTGTATCAGCAAGTTTTGCACACATCAACCCTGGATTTCTGGTTATTTCACTGCATATGCAAGTGTGAGGTTTGAGCAAGCAACTGCCTTATTGTCCCAGGCTTACGTGTTCCATTGAGGAAGACAACCAAAGAAAATACTGCTCCTGTGTGCCTGTGAATGCCATGCAGTAAAGCACGAAAGATATTTTCTTTCTTTGTTTCTTTTTTAGCTTAATGGATCCTTTTCATTTTTAGCCCAGGCCTTCAATGGCACGTGTGTGCATCTGTTACTAGAACTGAGCTAACTTTTGGAGAACAAGTTTCCATTTGGATGAAAGCTGGTAATGCTGGATTCTGGTAGTTATTCATAAAGTCACTGACAACAACAACCTAATCCAAATGAGGAAAAAAGCCTCATCCTTCAAGCTCTGTAAAATGTATTAGTGTGGCCTTTACAGACCTGAGGCCTTTTTTTATTTAGAGTAGGCACTGCTCTGGCAATTTGAAAGTTTAAAGGGGTCTGTGGGTTAATGAGAAGCCAGTCCCTACAGTTTAGGTGTATCTGAAACTGGGGCAAGTGAAATTTGCATAGTAAAAAACCAGGCATTTTTAAAAAAAAAGTTGAAATTCTGCTTGAAACAGAATATTGCATCCTTATAACCTCTTAGGAGAAACTGTCACACCCATAAAAGGAGAGACAATGTTTGACTTGTCTCTGAATTGATTTAGTGGGAGAAATATAGTTCTTTCAGTGGTGGTTTTCATTGGCTGAGACAGAGCCTGAAAGTTTAGTCCAGGTAGAGTTAAACTCCCTGGAGTTGAGCTGCCTTTTCACCTACTGTTTGCTGGGGTATGGTGGGTCAGGCCCTGCTAATTGGATAGGGTGACATTTAAGGGCTTTACAAATGGAACAGGTGATAATACAGCTGGTTATTAATGAAGACCATGATCTTCAGCTGGTGATTGGTCACCTGGGATAGGAACCACATAAGAAGGAGAGACTGGGAAAACAAATGGGTGGAGGGATAGGTTTTGTCTATGTTTTAAGCTTAGTAGAATTATTTCTAGAGTCTGTTCTATTTTATTTGTTTAGTTCAGGAAAAAGCAGATAATGGGCTATTTGAGGGGTGGAGAATGTTCTTCTTTGCATTTTAAGCCCAGGAGAATTCTTTTTAGAGTCTGTTCTATTTTATTTTCACTTAGCTCAGAACATGAGGAGTTTTTCTGAAGTGACTATACTCAGGAGAACAGCACCATTTGCAACCTCTTCTGTTGTCCCTATTGTCTTCACACAGCATAACTGATGTCATCTGTTAGACAGTCCCTTTCCTCTTATCTCCCGGTGAAGATGTTCCTCTGTTAGTGCTTTACCATCACTGATACTTTTCCCTTCCAGTATGGATCTCAAATCTTCTTTCATCAAGGCTATAAAGAGCCACATGAAATACTGTAGCTGAGCAAACCACTCTTACAAAGGTTTAGATTTCAAGCTCCACTGATACTTTTCAAGGATTTGGTTGAGCTGAGGGTCCACGTCCTTGTGATTGTCTGGAAAACGTATGATCTATTAGAAGGAAGATGGAGAAATACAAGACTCAACATTTTAGTTGAATGATGGCTATATCGAGTAACCTCATGATAACCGGAATGAATTAAAATGATGTATTTCTCCCTTTTCCATCTCCATGCAGATGGGTGTGCTGTAAATGTCATTTATAGGATTCATTTAAATTCCACAATTTTCCTTAACACATTTTCCACCTTCTTTTTACAGTACATACATGTAGAATCAATGCTCTCAAACAGCTTCCTCTCTCCCTGCCTCTGAAAGCTGCCTCATGAGGGTTAATGTGCTTCTATGAAGCCGCTTTTTAAATGCTTCTAAACAAACGAGCACAGAACTGCATTTAAAAAGAGCTTAGTGCCATTACATACCACAGTGGGTGCCTAATCATAGTGAGGTGTCTCCTAAATCTTTAAAGTTTTAAATAAAAAAATGAGTAATCAAAATGTTCTTAGCATTATTTCACCCTCAAAAAATCATTATGCGGCTGCAATGATTTATTTATTTATTTACAATACAAGTAAAATCGTGTGGAAAAAGTGCTTTAAATTACACTGCAGAATTTTTTCATATTCCCCTAGTTTCTTAACATATCTGTACTCTCCAGAGTCTCAACAACTATTCATAATTATTATTAATAATGAAGTAGTGAGACACATTTTAATCCTGCAGTTCCAAATTTTTGAAAATTCATGCTTAAAAATAGGTTCATAGGTCCCATAGGTTCATAGATTACCAAATGTAAGCACCTAAATACATGTTCAGATTTTTCAAAAGTGCTGAGCATCCGGCAGCAAACAGTGCATGTATAGTTGATTGCTTTATTGTTGATGTATTAGGGTGATTGGGGCTTTGCACAGGTGTCTTTTTAATTTTCAGTCTAAGCATAATTATACACAGAGAGAGAGATCGAGATCCTGCAGACCTTACTAATGCAACCCCCCTAGTTACTTAACTGCAGGATGAGCCCTACAGATTAAAAGGTTAACACTGTGTAACTGTGTATAACATACAATACCATGCAGTGATGCAAAACGTTACAGTGGGTCACTTGAAGTGTCTGTGGGAAGTATAATTTGCCTTGATTGACCTTTTGTGTATTTGAAATCTCAATCATCCCATTCCATTTGTGTTGAATAGACTAGCAAGCAAGCATTACACTGAATTCTAACAATGTTTCTTTCTGACTTCACCTAACTGAGCTTCATTATGCCCCTGCTTATAACTCTCATGCTTTTGTGGGCTTCCTGAATTTTAATTGTGTCCCCCTTTGGTTCTAGGACTCTTCCTGTTATTATCTAAACAGGTTGGGAACCACCAATAAGACCTGACATTATCATTTCACAGTGCCAGGAGAATGCCGGATGCCATTGTGCTGAGCCTGCTGAGTTAGGTTTTGTTATGAAATTTTCAGCCCGGCTCTTAAAAAGGAAACAATTAACATGATTCAGTTTTGTGTTTTCATTTAGCAATACAGTCACTGTCTTTCACTGTTTTTGTGTTTTGCAGTTGTATAGCATCTTTTATGTAGGATCTCAGAGTGCTTTGCAAACATCAGTGAATTAAACCTTACAGCAACTCTGCGATGTAGGTAAAAATTAGATCCGTGTTAGTTTTGACCAAACAGGTATGCCTTAGAGATTGCACAAAACAACCTCCCCAGATCCAAATACCTTAGATCAGATGCTACAGATGGGTAAACTGAGGCACAGAGTTTGAGGTTTATTCCAATGTCATACAACAGATCAGAGGCTGATCCAGAAATAAATTATGAGCCCCCTTATAAAGAACATAGTATTTGCTTTATCACATCAGACTATTGGTTCAGCAAGCCTGGTATCCTGTTTTCAAAAGCAACCAGTGCCTAATGCTTTAGAGAAAGGAAAAAATATTTCATAAGGTACCTAGTTAATAATAAAGCCTGGTCTCTACCAGCAAACACTCTAACAAATAATCTTCCTTTTACATAACAATTCCAATCCATTACACAAAGGCAGCATTGTACCTTGACTCTCAAGCCATTAGTTTTCATGAGGAAGCTTGAAATTCGATTACTTTTATATTAATGCCATGAGGAGCTATTGATGATAAAGCCAGTATGCAATAAGAGAACCTTGAATATTTTTAACCTCTCTCTTTAATTCATGGGGCCTGGATGTTGTAGCTTTGTTTTATTCTAATGATTATTTGACCACAGCACAGATGCTTTCAACATGCAGTACCTTGTGTTATCAGGTGCAACTGACTTAAGCAAAATATGTTTTGCAATTGAGAATTTTTTAGAGTAACCCCATTTTGTTCTGCAAATAATACCATTTTTTAAAAATCAGCTAAGGTTGAGAAACGAAATTTTAAAACACTTCCCCCACTGAGATCACAGGGATTTTCTATAAACATTGTGCAGCTAACATTCTGAGAAACAAAAAAGTGCTCTCATGACAAAATGTTCAGAAATCCCCTTTTCCCATTAGCTTGACAATCAAATCCACTCTCTAGCAGCAAACACTCTAACAAATAAACTTGCTTTTCTACAACAATTCCAATCCATTACAAAAAGCAGCCAATATTACAAGGAGCCTGGAGTGTTGCTAGGAGTGGGTTAATTCTGTCAATTTCGTGAATGTGTGACATAAACAAAAGCAATTTATTCAGCAGCTCATTCACTGTCTGGCAGTCTGGATTTTTCTTACACCTTTTCAGGCCACTGGTGGGGAAAACAAGCATGTGGAGCCAGATTTCCAGAAGAGTTCAGCTTTCACTTAAGTACCAGAATAAGTCACCATTAACGTCACAATGGCATGTTCTGAGTGCAGAACAGTTTTGAAAATCTGGTCATTATATAAGAGCCTAAACAGGAGCTTAACTCATTTAAAAATCCCCACGCATCCAAAAGGATCTGAGCACAAAAGCCATGAGGTAGACAAAGCATTCATTAAAACAACATGAAGAATAAATATGAAGACTAAATGACATTTAGGAGTCTGTTTGTGGGGAGAGCTGGTCCAAACCCAGTGGGCCAGATCCTCAGCTGGTGTAAATCAGTGAGAAGATAGTGGAGCTGAGCTGATTTATACCCACTTGGGATCTATCCCATTTTATTCAGAGATGCACATTATCTATATTATTTTCTATGAGGGAGATGAGATTGTAAAGTTGAGGTGGTCTCAAGCCAGAAAACTGAGATCCAGGTGTAGTTTTCATGCTAGCCAAAGTTTGGGTTTGGACATTTGGTTCAGTCCACTATAAATATATGGGCCATGTTCAAAGTTTATCTCCGGACATGGACTGGGATTTTGAACAATCCTGAGGATTGGAGCTGCTCAGGTGTGATCTCCAAATTTAGGCCTGTTCTCTGTAATGAACTGAAACAGAGCAAGGAACAAGAATCCCTCTGCAACTGTCTCTGTCCTCTCCTTTTACAGGAGGAATCTTGTAAGGTTTTATCCTACATGCCTGATTTGCTCCAAAAGCTTTGAAATTTGTCAGGTTCGAGACTCGTGGCTTTAAACTCCACGCAGTGCCCTCACCCAACAGCTCTTCAACGAGCCCAGTGGTGGGTTTTAAAAAAACCAAACTGTATATAACACACAGCACTGGGAAAACCCAACGCACAGAGAAATTATCAATCTTGGTTGCTGGGATTTTGAGGGTTTTTTTTTGCCAATCATCTTTATTATTTGCTTCTGAGTCTCATGTTAATTCCCTCTTCATGCTGCCAAGGTTTTTCCATTGGGGTGGCTGGGGCTGGAGATTAAATAGCAACATGCAGACGGACATCACAGAGCTACATTTTCAACATTGACTCAAACTTGGGGCTTGTCTACGTGGTCCCGCAGTGCAGGCTATGGGGTGTGTGACTTGCAGTGCACACTAAAGTGCTGCATTGTAACTGTCCTGTACAGACCCTGCTAGTGTGCACTTAAAAGTACCTACAGCTCACACACCCATAGTCCACACTGCGGGGCCATGTAAACAAGCCCTTGTCTCTAATTTTGGGGGCAATATTTTGCATGCATAATTATTTGTGTTCACAGTTCTGTATTTGTTATTACTTGCACAGTGTAGCCTCTGATTGTAGAGCATGGATGTATGTGGATTTTAGACCACGCTCTTGCATATGGTGCAGAAGGGAAAAGGGGATGTGGGCAGACAAAAGGGGGTGACGCTAGAACACCCCTGTATCATGCTGATCCTGGGCTGTATTTTCAGTCCCTTTGGCTTGCTTCAGCCTGGCGTAAGTCAGAGCACAGCAGAGCAGAGTGTAGGCAGAGATGATAGCCCTCAACCAAACAGAACCAGGATCATAGGGGCACCAAGAAGAGCTTTGAGTCCTGTGAGCTATGCTCTGTACAGATCAGCCCAAAACATTCTGAGATTTGGGGATTTTCATGCACATGGAATCTATGTGAGACAGTCATCACTGAACTGCTTTCACGGATTAAAGGACCAACTGAACAGAATAATAAAAAGGAGGTGTAAAGAGGAAAAAAATGGGGGGAGGGAAAGATGGGGTTTCTTTGGGTTGAAACATGCTTGTCATGTTCTTGGCATCCAAGCAAAAAGACACAGCTGCTTTACATCTGCTGCAGCACACTGGAACCAAATAAGCATTAATGTAACTATTCTGAACCCACTCTGATTGTTTTGGTGGCTCTGCTATGGATGCAATATTTGTTGTAATTATTAGCACAGAAAGCTATTTTCTAATGCCATCGAAATAAATAATTTGACTTATAAACGTTTTCTTTCAAAGGTGAGGCCTATAGGGACATCCAGAGAAGAATTTTGTCACTGGTAAAGATTGTGTATGTCAGAACTAATGTCTGCCCTAGGAGACTGGGTGACCATTGAATTACTCAACTGAAATGTTGCCACTTATAGCATGCACAGCACTGATCAACAAATTGCTCTTTGAAGTAAAATCCCATACTGACTATATTTCATCTGATAAAACTTTCTGAGCATTTTGGGGCATGGTGTGTTTACACAGAGCTTAGAAAAGGGCTGACCCACAGGCATCACTGCAATGCAAAGATAACAATAATAATAATTCATAATATATAATGTATTTACTTCCCTAGATATTTTAACATATATTCCAAATAGGACAATGAAATACTATCCCCCCAAGTGTCTTCATTTAAACTAACACTGTTAAAGCTCAAATCCAAGTTCAAAATCTCTGTTGGTTCTTCCGCGCCCCCAGGAAGATGCACAAGAAAGACTTTTAGATGAATCCTGCATTCAAATATTGCCAGCAGGTGGTAATAATTAATATCAAATATTTTGCACTTGTTGAGTGTTTTGTAACTAGGGAACTCACAGTGGAGGAGTCCATCTCCCATATCATAAAATATCAGGGTTGGAAGGGAGCTCATCTAGTCCCACCTGCTGCTCAAAGCAGGACCAATCCTCAAACAGATTTTTGTCCCAGATGCCTAAATGGTCCCTTCAAGGATTGAGCTCACAACACTGGGTTTAGCAGGCTAATGCACAAACCACTGAGCTATAGTGCTGTATTCACTTCTGGTCATCCTGTCTCCAGAAGAAAATAGAGTAAAAAGGTGGAATTTAGTGATCGGAAACAAAAGTGAAGAGAGCCTGAAAAAGTTGGGACATTTGATTTGTGGAGGAGAAGACAGAGCTGTAAAGAATGATTGGTCCAGAGAAGGAATAGTGGGTGCTCCTCTTTCTCCTAATACATAAACCAGGGGACAGTCAAGGAAATGGAAAGGCAATACATTTTAAAATGGGAAAAACCAACAACCTTATTTTACAAAAAGCATAGTTAACTTGTGGAACTCACTGTCAGAAGATCAGGCTACAATTTGTTCCTTAAATCAAAGCACTGAGACTCAACAGTGAATTTCGTAAACTATGAGCTTCATTGATTGTGTGTGTCTATGGTTTATAAGTATTCACACAGCAACAACTGACCTCAAGGGTATCCTTCCCACACTGTTGTTGAAATATTTGGCAAAGATTCTCTGGGAACAATCGCTTGTTTACTCCACAGTTTTGGTCAGGAATCTGGAGGGGATGTTCCAGAATATCATGAGCTGTTTCGTTCTTTAATTCCATGCAGTTTGAGGCTCTTCTAGTGCCTCATTTCAAATCTTCTCCAGCTTGTTTAATTAATTCCTTTCTGTCTTTCTGGAAAATTTTATTTATGACTCTGCTACTGAATGTCTTAATTCCAGAAATTGGGGTGTTTGCTGTGGTCAGGCACTATAACTTACTGAGCCAATTAGTGGACTTCTCCGCTTTGCTGGTTTGATTACTACTTTGTGCCCTGGCCGTTCTTGTGGCCAGATCCACATTGGAAGCTCTGTCCAGGGAGCCACATGGCAGCCTGTCTTCTGGATGGATGACATATGGACCTGTGCTAAGCTGAGCTCAGCTGGATGTTGTTCTTTTCCCCCAGTTTTTCCAAGGCTGGATGTAGTTCTGTGCTCCTAGGGAGGAAAGAATGCTGCTCTCCAGCAACTAGCTGGTGTTGTGCTTTCTTTACTCTGTCCCATTCTCCCTGTGAGCTTTGTTTTTCTTTCTGGCTGCACATCTGGAAGGGGTTCCATTCCCTGAGCCCTTTCTTTCATCCTGAGCACTTTCATATCATTGTAGATTATCTTTGGTCTTCTCAATTCCATGTTCCAGCCTGTGGCAGAAGTGGAGGTTATTTTGTTCAGTAGATTTCCCCCCCACACCTCCTTCTGCCAAGGACATAGGGTCTTTTCTTTTTATCTCCCTAATTTCTGATTTCCCGAGTTACAGATTTGGAGCTTCTAGCTAGGTGCGATTGGCTTCCCTGGCAACAGCAATTAACCCAAGAGAGGCAGCAAATTCACAACCGATTAAGATATAAAGACAGAAGAGAGACACGCTACCACAATCAGCCACAAAATCAACCCACAGGTTGGCACTCTACATGGGTAGGGTATTGATAATTTGATCTCAGTCTCGTACTCCTTATGAAACTTTCACTGAAGTCTAAACTCAATTCTAAAGCGCAGAGAGGCCCGAGTTATACAATTCGTTGCCAGAGACAGCGAGTTTGGGAGGAAAGGGGAGCACACAAGTGTTTTTGGATCTGGCGTTTTGCTTCAATGTTCCTTCCTTCCTGTTAGATTAAAGACATCTGCTTTTATCATTTGGTAAGAGTCCTGCTTCATTTAGCTTCATGTCACATTAGCATACACCTATGGAGGCAACTGGAGCTGCCAGTTTATCTTTGATAAATAGGACAGCGTGCAGCAGCATCGTGTTTCTCAATGAAGCTCTGTATTAGGTGTGTGTGTCATATGGCTGTCTACATTGCTTAGGCACAAGCACTGGTGAATGCCTGAGTCTTTCAGACAAGCATATGAAAAACATTTGACATTTCCCAGTGGTCTTAAGGAATAATAAACTGTGGCAGACCATAATGTTAATCGGAAAATATAGCCTGGGTGCAGCTTGTTTATATTTTTAGGCCTCATGTCTCCTAATGGGGCCATTTTTTTGGTCCACTTATTGCAAACAGGTAGAGCTGTAAAGAGTGATTTTAATTTGGGATGTGACTATGTAATTGGTATGTCTCTAAGCACACATCAGCCATGTGCCTCATGCGGTGTCTCGTACAAATGTATTTTTTTGCAATTCCGGTGTCTCTGGGGAAATAGTGAAGAGGCCATGGCAAATCCCTTATTCAAGGAGATGCTGGCGGAAACTGGGTTGCTGCAGATCAGACTTTTGGAAAACATTCAACGCTGCTGTCTAGACAGAGTCAAGATGCAAGGCTCCCCTCCCCTCTCCCCCAGGCCCCTGGAGCCTCATCACAGAGTTGTATATGTCTGCTAATTAAACTGGAGTTTTGCATTTCACCCTTAGGAGTTTCTTTCTCTGGAAATGTAGGTCATTTGATTGACGTGTATTCTTCAACATCTTAACTTCTGGTGAGAAATTTATGAAAAACAAGCTGTGCTAGACCCAGGCAAGACTGGAAGCTGAATGCAAATTGGATGTTTTATTATATAAAGGATGTAGGAAGCCATAAATGTCTTGCCACCCCTCCCCCACATCAGCAGTAGGATTGTAACTGCCTGGCCAGTGAGCGTAGTGAGGCGTATTTGTTCTGTGGCTAGCAGGCACTGCTGCATGTCTAACTACTGAAATTTATAGATTTCTATTATTGAGATTTCATGACATCAGACAGGCAGGAAAAGGAGGAGAAAAATGCAAGAATATGATGATTGAGAATACAAATTCAGAGTTCAATATGTTTCCTAAGGGCTAGATTGCAACCTAAGGTGTGCAGGAAAGTAAGAGGGAATAAGAACTTGGGGGTAGGGCGGAGTGTTTTCAGATGCTGACCCCTAAGTAATTCTATCTAAAAGTTGATAAAAATGTACAGACTAGAGAAACAAGAGCTGGCAGGCTGAATCTTAATAATTATCTCTTAATTTTTCAGGGATGTGACTCCCACTATTTAATCCCATGGGTACTTTGGCTATAGTTTCTTCTGTATGTGTCTCAATGGACAGCTTTCAATTGAAATTATAACTTCACAGTGGGTCCACCTTTGGTATGGACACTGATCTTTAGATGAGCTAGGATCAAAATAAATTTTCTCTCTCATCAGTAGTGAGTCCCATCTTAGAGTATCATAAATCAGTAAAACAATTTATAGATGTGCCATTCAAGAAACAGTCTTGATTTTTAAGACTCTTAAATTCATATTAAATCACATGATTTCCTCTCTGTTTAATGAAGTTTGCTTATGTCTTTAAACTTAAATGGTTATATCATTTATTGTACATTTACAATTTGTAATTAAGGGCTCCAGCAAATATTCTATAAAAGGTACAAATCACACTAACACTTACTTACCTCTTTCAGACATAGCATGAAAGAAAACAATATTGAAAGGAGACGTTATAAAGCTGCATCCCAGAATCTGTGTAAACATACGTGGAGGTAATAAATATAGCTAAGGAGGTGCCCTCTTTGACACTCTTGGTGCCTGTCACTAGGTGACAGAAAGCAAAGATTTCCTAGGAATTCCCGTATTTCATTTAATTTAGGAGATACGATGATTTTCATCTACATTCTCCAAGCATCATGTACATGAAAATCATCGTATCTCCTAAATTCAGTAAAGGCAAAGTAAAAATTGGAATAACCTAAAAATCTTAGAATAAATAATAATTTTACTAATAACCATTTTGGGATCAATATTAAGATCTATTCCCTGTGGAAGCCACACTCCTAAACTCTAGGCTGGATTATCTGCACTTCTGGTGTAGGTACACAGGGGTAAGTGAGGCTACCATATCTGTTTACACCCTCCCTGGAATAGGTGGGCAGGGAATGAGTAGAGAGAAATGGGAGACTAGGAAGAGGCTCATGCCCACCTCTTGCTTGCCAGAGTAGCTCAGTGTGTGTGGAGAGGATGGGAGTGCATAGGAAAGCAAGAAATTACGTCACCCTTTCCAGGAGGATGAGGAATAATTGTGACTCAGGTGTGTCTGTGAGGACAGCACCTGCTGCTACTCCTTGCCCAGGGACTCCGGTTTTGCACCCACAACAATTTTTTCATGTGCATCTGAGCATGCCTGTAAAAGCTGATGTGCAGCCTTTTCATGCAAAGGTCAGAAAGCTGGCTGCTGATGATCAATTGTATAGTCAATTGCTTGACCACATTTTGGCTCATTATGAGATATATTCAAGAAACCAAATAAGCAATATCAGTCAGGTTTATTGCTATAAACCAATAATAATATAGTACAGGAGAAAGGTTCAATATGATACTAGTCTTCAGGAAGCCATTTCGTGCAGCATTGTTACATTCCTTAACTTGTTGTTCTGTTCCTTTCTTTATCTTTTGTCTTGGACACTAGCATTCCAAGTACTGGCACATGAAGGTATCTCCCTAGCTTGTTCTATAACACAAAACAAATGTATCTTGATTTTGACAAGTTTCCTATCTGCTTATGCCAAATGCAGAGTTGTACTATTGCAGGGTATTGTGGGATGTAGCTTAGCATGAGTGAACAGAACTCTTGGAAAAACATAGGCCAGTTCATCTCTCAGAACTGCCAGGCATTTGCATAATGTGCTATATAGTTATCTAATATATATATGTTCACTGACACTGCCCAGCCATTTTTTGCACATGCAAATGCTAGCTTAATTTGTTTGAAATGGGGGCATGACATTCTCTTTTGCTGATTAAAAAAATCAACTGTTCATGCAAAAAGTGTGTGCATAAAATCAGAGAGCTTGAGTAGTTTGAATTTAGCCAGGAGACCAATTTCCACCTCCTCTTGGATTAAGCCATACAGCAAACTGGGGACATGAAGGTTCCTGACAGAACCCTAACCATGAAGCATATTCATCCATAAGTGCTGAAGGCAGAACACACTTGTCTTCTCCCTCATTCCTTCCCCAGCAGCTAATTATAAACACACACAATCTCTCTTATGCACACACAGTAAATCTGTGCATCCCAGGGGGCGGAGGAAAGTGGAGACTGTAATGTACACTGTAGTTGAGCTGTGACACATCTCTCTCAGAGAGGGAAATACAATCAGTAGTAAACCAATATTATTGACTTTTTTGTCACAGGAGTATTAATTGCCTGGATGCTAAATAAGCAGTAATATATTAAATAAAAGACCCAAAAGACTCATTGAGCTACTTCAGTCTTTTCAAGGATGTTTGAGGAAAGTATCTAGGACAATGCTCCGGGAGTAAGAAATGCAGATCCCATTAGTGCCAGGAAAATTTTGCTGATATAGTTCAACATATATCACAGTGTGGGCCCAGATTTTGAAAAGTAGGTGGGCAAAAATGCTTGTGCATCTCCATGATAATTTGCATGTGCAGGAATTGCTTGTGCAATTTCAGAACTTGTAATCACACATGCTCTACTTAAGCTCCTTGGGACAGGGATCATCATTTTGTTCTGTGTTTGTGCAGTGCATAGCACAGTGAGGTGCAGGGTTATGACTTGAACTCTTAGGTGCTAAAGCAATACAAATTAATAATAATAAGTGACACAGAAATGCCTTTGATGTTAGTCTATAAACTAATGAACGTCCGTGTTTTTCATGGCGGTGGGAAAGCAGCAACAGAAAACCCCATAAAAGCAAGACAATTCACAGTTAAGAATTAAATGTCCTATTGTCAGGGTTTCCTTGACTACTTCCTACCCTGTATCTGGGTATCAGATGTTTAATACCTAACAGTGAATTCCCTTCATTTGTTGAGTTCATTGCAAGACACAAAATTTGCTTTGCGGTAGATTTTATTCAGTGAATGTATTTTTAAGACTGGTTTTTAAGGTAATAACAATAACATTTTACAATTGCTTACAATGGCTGCTAGATTCTGCGTGGGAATCAGCACTGATGCTGCATGAACTCTGGTTATGTAGTAAGTGCTGGTTTGGAATTCTTAGGGAATGAGCAAGTGCTTTGAGATACTTGATTGAAAGGTCATCAGTGCAAAGGGCTGAGCTTCCCTGAATTAATTACAGCAACAATATCAGAAAATAACAAATGGTAGCTAATATGACACAGCTAGAAATAGAAAAGAACATTTCGCTCCACCCAAAAGCAGTATAAAGGTCTATATAAGTAATATAAGTCTGAGTCTACATTAACTTGTGTGAAGAGAAATGGATATTTGACTACAAATAAAGATGTTTACTTAACATGGGAAGCATTGTGTTAATTTTGTTCTTTTCCAGAACTGAAGCTACATTTGAAAGCTGCTGGAAGCATTTTCTTCTTGGAATAATCCACCCAATACACATGCACATGGACAGATCCAAACTCATGTGCACTCTCAGCTATATCCACTTCATTTTTCCAACTCAGCCCCAAGACAGAAAGGTCTAACAAAGAATACCACACAAGTTCTTTCCACCAGAAATCCCAGACAGAGTTCCAGTAGTGAAAGGATTAATCCTCCTGTTCTAATATTTTAACAGGGCTTTCCTTGGTGGCCTGCAAGTCCTCTTTGTCAGGAACTTTCATTGACATCGATGGTCATTCCATGCATGGAGGAATTCCAGGAAATTGGTGCTGTTGTGGTTCAGAAAACTCCTGCCTTTTGTGGGTAAATGAGCATCTCCCTGATTCAGGACTCATTTGCTCATACACACCCACATGCATGCCCCCACACAAATATGTAGGCTGTTCTCTGCTCTAAAGCTCGCAGCTATGGGAAAAGACATATGCAATACCTTGATCCTCCTAGTGTATCTGTGAGAAAGGAAATACATTTGTGCTACAGTAATGACATGTGTTAGCTTCTTAGCTGTCAGAATGGTGAGTGATTTTTTGCTTGGCAAGTCATGAGGGACTGAGGTCTAGTAAGTCAGACCATCTAAAAATGCTCCATTCACTGATTCATTACCAGCTGGTACATCCAGCTCATTGTTCTAGAAAGTGTTTCTGGAGGCCTGGAGTAGGAAATGTGCCCTGAAGTATTCTAATTTCTTCCTGCACCATCAGATGTCACTAAGGGAGTGACCAAGGCTCCACCATCCCTGCCTACCATGCTGTTTGCACCTTTTTGTCTTTCTGTAATGAGTCAATCTCTCAAACCCCAAACTGGAGGAGCAGTGAACTTCTTTTTATCTGGTCCCTACTCTTTGACCTGGCCAGGTTGGGTGGACCCACCAGCATAGCTTTCAGGGTCATTGGAAAACATAAACCTTCCTACGACTTCAAGGTGCAGTCTCCAGGAAAGGAGTTAAGGTATTGGGGAAGACAAATTTCTTGGAGTAGAACCTCACATTAATCAGCCAAGGTCAGTCCACAGCTGACTTTTGCTAACCGTATGGAGTCTGGTTTATGTAATCCTTATAAACTGGTTTTTACAGGCTTTGTTCAGCACCAGTCTGTATATAATTTGTGTCTTGAATTCAGTCCAAACTACAGTCAGACAAAATCTTTTTTCACTACCCAGTTTATTCCCCCTGCGAAACTGCATCAGATTCCTGATTCTGCCTATCCCATCCCCCTCCATTCATGATGGGATTTTTTTTATGGTTTAGGACTAGATCTATAAAAAGATGATAATCTACTCAGTGTCCATGAATAGTTTTCATGTGTCATTCACTTTTCCTGTCCATCTTTTGTGACATCCCCTTTCATTGCTGCATTAGATTGGCCACAATACAGAGCAATTTATGCTTGTCATATGTTATGTATCAGGCTTAATTGTTTGTCCTGCCTTTCATCATCTCATCATATTTCACAGACCATGATTAACTATAATTCTTGTGAGGCGCACAGTTTGCCTTCACTTGCTACTTAGCCTTGCAAAACGATATGGTTCAGTTGGGTTTTCAAAGTTCTCTGTCATTTTGCTACTTTATTTAACATGACAAATTCAAAATTATTTTGTAGGGTTTCTTTACTGTAATAGTGAGATTTTTGAGAATTAATATAAAAGAACAAAATATATCCGGTAAATGTGGAGGTTTGTGAAAAGCAAGGCTGGAAAAAACTGTCCTGAAATCCCTGAATTTGGAGTTATTAATGACATTATTAATTAATGATGTTATTCCTGTTTGATGTCTTATCTCTCCTTTTCTCAAACCTCTGCAGTGATGATTCCCCCCTTGGGGGAATTCTGCTACCCAATCTCTCTCCGCTAAGAATATTTTCTTAATATGAAATTTTCTGCCTTAATTTTGGGCCATCACTCTTTGTGCTATCTATTGTCTTCTGGGACTATGAATGATTCTCAGAGCTGCATTTTTCTCTCATTTTCAGCTTCATCAAAGCCAGTAGAGTCATACCAGTGAGACTGAGAGGAGAATGTTGCCTCTTACCTTTATCTTATATTGTTACTCTGAAGGTATTTATAGAATGTGATCACAACACCTCCATTGTCTGTCTAGATTTTCTCTTTTCTAAACTGCATATGCTAAGCTGCCTCCATCGCTCTGTACACCTTACATCCTCCAAGCTTTGTACCACTTTCATTGCACGCCTTTGTATTTTCCTCTATCCTTCCAAAACTATGGGGACTAAAACTGCATACAGGACTCTAGATGCAATACATTAGGTTTCTGTAGAGAGGCAATGTTACCAACTGAGTTTTACACATGATCCCCCAGGATACACATTCAGGAAAAGAGCCTTTACATTATTTCTCACTGCGAGTTCATATTTGACCCCAGAGTGATAAATATTGAAGATGGGAAAGACCTACCATCACAGTTCCATCTAATCCTTCTGCCACAGGGTGACTGGCTCCTTTAAGATGAAGGGCTTCCAGTATACTTGTGACTTGTAAGCTGCCTCCTGACTGAGCTTAAAAGAAAGCACCTGGGCCATATCAAGGAGAAGCTGAGTCAGGCGCAGGTGTGAGCTGCCGGAAAGAGACAGAGATGGGCAAGTGAGAGCAGAGACAGAAGGAGCAGCAAAGAGTTGCTCACGGGAAAAAGCTGCAGGCGTGTAGTAATTGTGTGAGTTGCCAATGATAAGTTCTATGGAAAACTGGTGATCAGAGCTGGAGAATCCCTGCTCAGTTACAGAAGAGCTTGTGCAGAGGCCACTAGAAACATCAGGAAGAACTGGCCTGCGTTAGAGGACAAAACAAGGGGATTGATGTTGGAGGGTGGATCTCAGAAGCTGGGGTAGGACTCACAGGTGAGGATGCCTGAGGGAGTGAAACACTGCAGAGAGCCCTCTCATGGGACACCTGATTTTAGGCTACAGGAGAAGGCTTATAGGAAAAAGCAGATGTTGGAACTCTCAAGTGGGTGCCCTGAACAGTGGGGCTCTAGAACACGGAGAACAGGGGATGGAGACCGAGTGGTTAATGGCTCTCGGATGGATGACATGGGGATGGTGACCTTTGATTGAGACTGAAGAGCTGCTGCGTAGTAACCTTGTTTTGCTTTGGGGGCAACTGTTTTTACCACGAGGGATCTGTGGACTGTGCCACTTTTATGAATAAAAGGGTTTGAAATATGCTGCTGAGAGACAGTTTTCCTTTGCATGGGCGGGGATGAAATGGAGGCAGGTGCATCCATCATCCCACAGGCTGACACTGTCCTCCTTGCTGGGTAGATGTAGGGAAGCATGCAGGAGTGAAAGTGATGTAAAGGACTTGCCCATACTCCAGAGTCCTTAGGAGGGGCGGAGCCTCAACCGGAAGAGGTGTGGCCTCTATCAGAAGAGGCGGGGCCTTTAAAGCCCCAGGCCCTTTAAGTCAGGATTTAAAGGACCTGGGCCTGAGGCTGTGGTAGCAGCAGCCAGGAGCCCCTGGCCCTTTAAATCACCACCAGAGCCCCATTGCCGCTACCCCAGAGCTCCAGCAGTGGGGCTTGGGTGTCGATTTAAAGGGCCCTGGAAGGTAGTGGCAGTAGGAGCCCTGGGCCCTCTAAATTGCCACCTGAGCCCTGCTGCCAGAGCCCCAGGGTAGCAGTGGCAGCCTGGGACTTGGGCGGTGATTTAAAGGCCCCAGAGCTCTGGCTGCCGCTACCACCCAGGGCCCTTTTAATCATTCCTGGAGCCGCTACCCCAGGACTCTGGGTACAATTTAAAGGGCCCAGGGTGGTAGCTGCAGCAAGAGCCCTGGGCCCTTTAAATCCCTGCCCGAGCCCGACCTCCGCTTCCCCAGGGCCCTGCTGCTGGGAGCCCCAGGCCCTTTAAATTGCTGCCAGGGGAAGCCTATCCACCCAATATGGTGCACTGGCTCATGCCGGTATGCCGTACCAGGGCATACTGGCTTACTTTCACCTCTGGAAGCATGTGATCAGAATCAGTCTGCAGAAAACCAGCCTAGAGTGAGGTAGGTGAATTATGCCTCTTTGTTTTAGGGAGCAGCCTGCTTTTTCTCCCTCTGTTTTTGGTTCTTGTGTGTTATCATTCTGAATTCGAGAAAATAAGGTAGTGTTATATTGCAACCAGTCAGCAAGAATATTTTGTCCCTATGTAACTTCTATGTTTATGTCTTTTTAAAATTTGTTCCATAGATTTGTAAGGCCAGAAGGGACCCTTACAACTAATCCAATTTGACCTCCTGCATGATACAGATCTTCGAATCCCTTGAGCATCTCTTTTCAAAGTGAATTGTCAGCAAAACCAAGTGTGCTGGGATGCAGGGTGTGTAAAAGTAATGCTAGAGGAAGTGCATGATGTTAAATACAAGCCAAGCTTTCTCAGGTGTGTGAAGCCTAGAGAAATACGAGGGGTTAGAGGGAGCTGGAGATTCCAAGTGTTGGTTTTATGCTGTATGTGTTGCCAGCAGCACTGAGTGCAGCATTTGCTGTACTGCACAGGTTTAAAGACGTGGGAGCCCTACTCACTGTTTGTTTAATTAAATCACCTGATTTCTTCACAGAGCTGTTCCTCAGGTCTGGCGCAGGTAACCAGAGTGTCCAAGCTAAATACAAGGTGGGACCGATGAAGTATAAGGGGTTCACACATGCTGTAGAAGTCTGCTTAAAATGAAGTGGACAATTAAGGGTTAGCAGGCAGTAGTGTTACAAATCGTTGTAATAAGCCATAAAGCCAGTGTCTCTACTAAGTTCATGTTTTTAAGGTTCAGCAGAGTTATTAGATTAAGTTTCCAGATTCGTCTCTTGAAGATGGTGTGCAGGTTTCCTTTGAGGACAAGGACTGCAAGGTCATATATGGAATCAGACCTTTGTGGTAGCAGTTTAGTATTTATTGACTGTAGCACCTATCTGGCTATTCCCAAACTCTTGGAAAACCTGCTGTTGGTGAAACATTTGTTTTATTTGGATGTGATATAACCAGGAGGTAAAAAATTCCCAATGACATGGAGAAGAGGAGAATACGGGGGGGTTATAATTTCATTAATTTCCCAGGGAAATCTGGAAACAGCTGCCTCCCTTGCTTTGTTCTTTGTTGCTTTGCTTTTAATTACTCCCACTTCTTGTTAATGGGACCAAGCTACCCTTTCACAACTACATATGATGGACCAATCCTGTAGCAATTCTACCCAGAAACAACAGTCGTGACATTTGCAGGATTCTGAACTTGGCCTTTCTTTCTGCCAGATGTCTTCTGTGCAAACAAACTGAATATTGGTTAAAAGCAGCTTAAGGAACAAACACAAACAGTTTCAATGAGCAAGGCCCGTGAAATACATTTGTGGAGGTCAAAGTAGGGCTTGTTTAATTTCTGAATGCATGTGCACTCTCACGAAAGGTGGTGGAATTAAGACCTGATTCTTGTCCAGTGCCATTGGGTAGAGGAGCATATACATCTGGTGATCACCCCAGCCACATTTTTTAATAGGCAGAAATCAGTGTTGAGGGGTCTTTTCTCTTTGTAACATGGAGGTATGCAACATTTGGGACAAATCTTCCCAAGAATGGGCAGGATCCAGGAGGTCCAAAATACAGCTGGACAAAAGTCGTACTGCTGAGCCAAGGGTGCTGTTCTCTGGGACTGAACAAGTCTGCCAAGCCAAACTATAGGTCACAATATATTGGAGGCCTCTGAATCAGGCCAGAGGAAGAGCGACTGAGTGGCATGGAGAGTAGGTCTGTGACTGTGAGGATCCACTGATCAAAACCCTGCATGTAGGGTCCTTAGACACTACTGCAGCTCATCCAAGATGGTTCTGTGCCATTGATCCACACCCTGTCCTGGTTGTAGAGGAAAATTGTCCAACTCGACTACACCTAAATCAAGCCATTTACTTTGAGTCTGTGCAGAGACCAGGAGTTGGGAGCAGTATTACGTAGGAAATATTAGTGTTCCTAACCAATTCCTGCCCAGAACTACATGTATGTAAATGACTGTATGTGCAGAAAAATCAGCTCAGACACTTCTATTATGCTTATGCATGGAGACCTTTGGGTGCAAATTACCTCTTGCATTGTTACCAGAGGCAGCCTATTGCTCATCCAGCATAAGAATGAATGGCACTGCATTGCAGCAATGGTGAGACCAGCAGCATAAAGCCGTATACGTCAGATATATAGTTACCACAACAGAGTGGAGACCATGAATGAGGATAGATGAGTGATCAAAGTAATGTTAACCTGGGTGGAAGATATAATATTTAAGATATTGTGGGCCAAATCCTTCCCTCATTTATGTGCCATAGATTGCAGTGGGTTAGCATGGATGTAACTATGAAATATAAGGCACAATTCAGCCCTATATTTTTACAATTATTTTTCACTAGGATAGTATACGTTGTGGCAAACCCAGGATAAACAGCTACCAAGGGAGGGGTAGTAATTAGTCCCAGAGGGGTTAAAAGGCCTCTCCCTATCCATTGAGGGAAGATAGCCATGAAGAAATAAGGTTCAGCTGGAACAGGGGTTACCAGGGAACTAATTAGGTTCAGCTGACCCCAATTGCTGGAGACCTTTTTAAACCTTCCCTAGCAGGGGAGAGAGAGAGAGAGAGAGAGAGAGAGAGGAAAAAAAAAAAAGAGCTGCTAGTGAGAGGGTGCAGCAAGACTCTGAACTCTTCCAGCAAGGAAGACTGCACTCTGTCCCCAGAAGGGGAGAGAAACAGAGCAAGGGACTGACTGAGAAAAGGATCAGCCAGACCCTGTGTGACTGGGAAGGACTTTGCTTTGCCCAAGCCTGTGTCTCCAAGGCAAAAAGGGACTGAGCCAGTTGAGGAGAAGCAGGTACTTTGCCACAATGTTCTCATGCAAGCGACTTAAAACATTCACACAGACACCAAAGATTGCTCAGACTTCTCTCTTACTTAGTCAGATACCCAGTTTTTTGACCTTATAACCTGCATCTTGAGAGGTAAAATGTTGATCTGATTCAGGGAACATTTTTAACAATAGCAGTAGAGGGGAAGCACCGAGGTCTGTCTGGACCCTTCTGGTTTAAATTGGGTGTGGTGAAAGGAAGTGGGGGAGTCATATCTCTTGAGCTGCGGAGGTCCCAATATGTGCAAACACAGTGCATAATGAGGACCTAGAATGGGGAACACCAGAATATTACTCGTTCAGGAAAAAGACAATACTGTGGGATTCCTTCCTTCAGTGTAAATAATTCTATCCATAGTCTCACTCTCATTATTCTGTATTTGTGACTGTAAATAATTTTCAGTAATAAAAATGAGGGAGGCATCAAATTTCTGTGGAACCTAGATACAACTGGGATTAAAATGAGAATCATGAGTTGAGGGGAACATACGGGCACAGAAACACACTGATGAAGCTGAACAGAACTTCTAAGGCCCTCTAGGTACATGCATTTGTGCATGTCTGCCTCAGGGGTGCAAATACTGTAATATGCATGAATAAATCCAGTAGCAGACTCAATCTTGACAGGATATCCTTAGCTGAACAAAAGATACGAAGGTAGTGTGTGGGGAGAAACACACTTCCTTGTGCAGAAGGGCCAAAGGGGAGAGGAAATATTTTCACAGCTGGACAAAAAGAACGGGAAAACAGATTTTTTTTTAAAAGGCCAAATAAAATTAAACTACGTAAATCAGGTTAAAAGAGGAAAATGGAAGAATATGAAGGAAACCAGTCAGACTCCTATGGAAAAGAGATGCACAAGAAGACACAAAGTGATCAGGACTTGAAGTCCATCAACTGCTGCATGGTTTCTCAAGTGCTACACTGCTCCTGTAGCTCATCTCCTCTGTATGACACGTAGAGTTGACTGTAAGTGAACTAAAATAAAGCACATGTATTCCATTGCAAATTATTTCTTGCCAAATTTCTCTTAAAACCTGAGTGTTTCCAGAAGAGGGGATCTGAATTCTAATAGAATATGGGGCTAAGACAATGTCCTCTTGTTGATAAGTCCCAATAAATGTTCCATTTCCAGATGAGCAGAGAGTTTAGTATCTGAAATGGGGATATTCCCAAAATCCAGAATGTACATTTACATCTACCTCACCCTGGAGTATCACTTTTATTGAATCAGCTCTTCCTATGTGTCTGGGATTGATTTAATGGTGTTTTTGGCACTGCTTAAAAACTTAAAGTGTTTTTAATGGATAAAATATGTTATGTCTGTTGTTTATGTCAGCATTCCATGGGGAATCTTATTATTCTGAATGTGTTCTTAGATACTTGTACATATACAACACCCTGAAGATATCAGTTCAAGCACTGTACCTGGGGAACAATGACTAACAGGCTTACTAAAATGAAGGGCCCAATTTAAGGTCCAGAACTGGATTATAAAAACTATTCTTTGTAGATTTCCTTTAACAAATGCACTCTGCTTGCAATTTCTAAACTTCTAATTATTTCATATTTACGTGGGTCAGTCCAAACATCCCCAAGACCACAAGCAGAGGAGAGTGGAAAGGAAGATGGAAAGCATAGAGCTCAAATCCGATCTAAATTTTTAAATTCTGACATTTGCATAGCATGAAGAAACATGTTTTAAAAAAACTAGTTTGAGTAGCTTAGATCTTTTCCATGTGTTTTACATGAGAGCATTTTTGGAGTTGCTAGAGATTTTGCTTTTAAGGCTAAACATTGCAATGGGCAGTAGCATTTGAGAAATATTTAAATATTATGATTTAGGCTATTGTTTCTGGTACTAACCGTGATTGATTCATGGAAATCTATGGCTTTTTAAAATTTGTTTAAGAAAACATTTTGGAGACAAAAATAAAGTGCCATTTGTTTTCCTTGTTTATCCGCATCTCCCTTAATTTTATTTTCCTCATTTATCCCCATCCTCCTTAATCATCTTTCACTAAAAATTAATAAACTTTTTATACACTTTGCTTTAATATCCCATCCCTGTTTTATGCCAGATATCTTGTCATAGGAAAGGCCTGGCCGACGTTTCTCCATATGTCACTGGAAAATTATTACTATACCTTTGCCATAGTTGTACCCTTTCCATATCAGTAACATTATCATTGTGGTATCATTCCTTTTTAACATGACTAGAACATGTCTGTAGGACAAACATACTTCCTGTCAAGCCTCCAGTAGCCTTTGCTTTTAGCCAGTCTGTGCAAACTCACAAGTGGCCACATCAGAATGGCATTGAAGAAGAGATCCAAAAGGACCAGTGCCAGCATGCAGCCGTGTTTCATCCCATTAGATATGGGGGTGGTTTAGAAAGGACATAGGTCAAAGTGCTCTCCGATAATCATATCTTCGTGGAATTGCCATGTAAAGTTAACAAATTTGGTGGGGTGGTCAGACTTTTCTAGAATTTTCCACAGGCCATTTCTGGTCACAGAGTTGAATGCTTTTTTTAGATTAGAAAAGGCAGCATGCAGTTCCATGTTTTGCAGTGCATTTTTCCTGAGTCTGTCTCACAATGAAAATCATGTTGTGTTGCTCTGACTTGATCTAAAGCCACATTGGGTCTCTGGTAGAAGGTTCTCTGACTATCTGGGCAAGTTGATTGAGGAAAATATCAGCTAGCAGGGAGATACCCCAGTAGTTGCCACAGTCAGACTTGTTGCATTTATTTTTGTATAGTGTAACTGTGGTGGCATCTTTGAAATCCTGAAGAAGTTTCTCAGTTTTCCAGATAGCCTTAATACTTTTGTTTACATATTCAACAGTTTTGAGGACTGAAAATTTACAGGTTTCTGCAGGTTTTCTGTCTTTGCCTGGTGATTTACCTGACTTATTTGATAGCTTTCTGCATTTCATCAATGGTAGATAACTGGGAGGTTTCTCCATGCATGGGGTGCTGTGCTAGCTCCTCTAATACCTGAGGGTTGCCAGTAGAGGGATAGTTTAATAGCTCGGTAAAGTGCTGCACCCATCTTTCAGAGACTCCTCACTTCTTCTGGATTAGGGTAGATCCATCAAGGGTGACCAGATGTCCCGATATTTAATCCTTTGTCCCGCATCCTGACCGATGTGCAACTGGGATGCCATTTCTCCCGATAGTCAGGTGAGGAGGTGAGCAGTGGGCAGGGGAAGGAGGAGGGGATGCAGTAAGCCAGTGGTGGGTGGGGGAAGTTGGTCTGGCCAAGGAGTGAAGAGGCAAGCAACAGGTTGGCTTGGGGGTAAGGAGACTGGCGGAAGGGGTGTTTCCTCCCCCACCCCCCAAGCCAGGACACTTCCAGACTCCCGACTGTTGGTGATCGCTGAGCAGATCAGAAGGGACAGGAAAGGGGTGCCCTTTCCTTGAGGCTGGGAGTAAAAGCCACTCTTCAGTTCAGCTCTTTATGACCAGGCTTAGCGCTATGCTGGACCCAAACCTGGTCTTGGGAACTGAGCTTTGGGATCCGATCCAAAATGAACTAAAGTCACCCATTTATTATTTTAAGGGGCAGGGGCAGCATTCCCAGAAAGCTCTGCTGTCCAGGAGACTCACTCTGCAACGACAACAGAGGAAAAATCCACCCCACCCCAGCCACCCCAGGGGCCAAGAGGGGAGGAGGGGGCCTGAGGCCAAGTGAGACCAGGAGCTGGGGTGGATTGTGGGTAGGGCCAACAGTGCCCCAATGTGCCCTGACATTTTACTGTTATGATCTGGTCACCCTAAATCCATCTCTACTCTTCATTGGAGCTAATCTCAATTCCAGTGGTCCATAAGTGGCTTCCAGGGAGTCATAAAACAGTTTTGTGTTGTTAGTATTAGCACAGTGCTGTATTTCTTCTGCTTTCTTTCCCCTCAGTTATCCTGTACAATGCAAAGCCATCTTTGAGCCTTGGCTTGCAGGATCTTGAATTTGTTGTTGTTGCTTTGTCATTTTGCCAAGACATAAGCTCATCATTCTTTTCCTTAAGGATCTTTTTGATTTCATTACCATTTTCATCAAATCAATCCTGGTGTGGTCTTTGATTTTTTGCCTAGACTTTTTTTATGCGTCTTGAAGAACAGCCAATTTGAATATATGCCACTTTTCAAGTGTGATGATATAATGCTCTCAAATTTTCCCCTAAGATTTTCCTCAGTTCCTCAGTTTTTCTTGATAAAACTCCTATCCTTTGGAGGATAGGATTAAAATTCAAACTGATCTGGACAAACTGGAGAAATGGTTTGAAGTAAATAGGATGAAATTCAGTAAGGACAAATGTAAAGTACTCCACTTAGGAAGGAACAATCAGTTGCACACATACAGAATGGGAAATGACTGCCTAGGAAGGAGTACTGCGGAAAGGGATCTGGGGGTCATAGTGAATCACAAGCTAAATATGAATCAACAGTGTAACGCTGTTGCAAAAAAAGTGAACATAATTCTGGGATGTATTAGCAGGAGTATAGTAAGCAAGACCCGAGAAGTCATTCTTCTGCTCTACTCTGCTCTGATTAGGCCTCAACTGGAGTATTGTGTTGAGTTCTGGGCACGTTTCAGGAAAGATGTGAACAAATTGGAGAGTTTTTTCCAATTGAAAAAATTGGGTTTGCTTAGTCTGGAGAAGAGATGACTGAGAGGGGACATGATAACAGTTTTCAAGTACATAAAAGGTTGTTACAAGGAGGGAGAAAAATTGTTCTTCTTAACCTCTGAGGATAGGACAAGAAGATATGAGCTTAAATTGCAGCATGAGCGGTGTAGGTTGGACATGAGGAAAAACTTCCTAACTGTCAGAGTGGTTAAGCACTGGGAATAAATTAATTTGTGCACTGAATGAGGCAGGGGTCCTGTGGAAAAATCATATGTGATCATGTAATTGAAGACAATATTGTAAGGCATATGCACAAGGAACCTGAATTAAGGTTGCACAGACAGCTATAGTAATGGCATTTCCCAACTTTTGAGTGCTTTACTTTGCAAGCTTAATGCTCTTTGAATGCAGGTTTTTTTGTGTCTAATATATTTAGAAGCCAATCTACAGGGGTGTGTGTGTGTTTGACCATGTGATATCCGTGATGGATAAGAGCTGGATTACTCAGAACAGTATGATACTGCGGTCACAATGACCCTTACACAGTGAAAGGCTTAAATTACCCAAAGCGAGGTCTCTAGACATGAGCTTGTTAGATCAGGAATCTTGACAACCGCTCCTTTGTGCTTAGGGGTCATTTTATTTGGTGCCACATGAAGCAGGTGCTTGCAGGAAAAGGCAGCCATAAACAGGTATAATATACTAAAGAACATAAAAGCTGGGATGGAGACAAGAAGAAAGCAGTTAGCTCTGGTCAATCTGAATTATTCCACCTCGAGTCAGTGCTCCCATGCTGCCCATTCCCCACAGCACTTTTCTATAATACATGATTTCGCTTTTTCTTGGCATATTTTTTTTTTAACAAGGCCTTGCACCTTTTTAAGAAACTGACCACTTCGACATGGTTGCTGTTTGTCTGTTAATGTAGTGCTAATGAAAAGTGCTAGACGGACAGCCCAAGAAACTGATGTCATTTGCTTTTTCACTGACTGGGCACGGCAGAGGCAGCAGCAACACCTACATTCTCTCATATGTTGCCCCAGAAGTGTACCTCAGTTCTGACCTGGGAGTACAGATTCTGATCTCCGTTACACCAGCTTAAATCTCGAGTGACTCCATTAGCTTTTAGATCAGGCCCTAACAGACGATCACTCAGCTCAAACCTTTACATGGGCTGCTAAACGCTCAGGCTATTTAAGATGAGCCTGTGTTTTGGGGAACGTTGGATCCGCATCCACACTGAGCAGTTGGCTGGCCCAGTCTCTGCAGTATACAATGATGGGTCCCGATGGGTGGACCAAAATCTGAGATGCGAAAACTTCCTAAACTTCAGGCAAGTTGAGAACTGGATAAACAGCAGGATTTGAACTGTACCGCTCCAGGCTCTCTCTCCCATACTATATAGGGGTATTTAGGGTTGCAAAGATTAACCCATGTTAATGCACCCCCACAATGGGAGCCATGTTCTGTCACCCTGAGTAATGCCTTGCTGTCCAAGTAATCCCACTGATTCCACTGGGCTAAGTTCTAGGACCCTTACTCAGAGCAAGAAAACTCTTCTTCTTGAATACTCCCATTGATCCTTCTGTGATGCTCTCTTTACTAGGGAAGAATCTAGCCTACCGGGGCTACTTGTAAATGTGGGTGAATTGGGCCCTAAGTATCAGGTGGTGTCAGACTTGTGCTTTTTGATATTTTTTTTCCCTGGACGTATTACGTTTTGGCCTTTGTCTTTTAAATCATTTTGATTTTTGTTTAAATCATGGACATTTTTCTAATGCGATTCCCTGTTTATTTACCATATGTATTCACTTTAAAGGTTTTTATTGTGTCACAGCCTGAGAATAAAGTTTGAAACTAAATCAAAATATCAAAAAGTTATAGTTTTGTCATAAAACCCTGGCTGAACTATAGTTATTATGGCAAAGATATGCAAACTATACAGATGCTAACATAAAAATATATCTCAGCATGATTACCACAATTGCTGTAGAATGCTGTGGCCTGACAGATTTAACTTAATAAACTATGGCTCCATTAATGTTATAGGATCTGCAAGCTTCCCCCCCAACCAAGTTTTAATACATTATCTACCATTCATTTATGGCTTTATTATACAGAGAGTATTTATTTATTTCTGCAGCCCCTGATGCTTATTATAGATGTGACAAAATATCCAGGTTACACACACCTTTCACAGCCTAACTTGGAAACTGGTTGCTGAACTGAGACATGTAAAATTCACCAACTTCTGTTCACATGGAGTTCATATGAACATCTTTTTGCTCCATTGGAACTGCTTTGCTTGACCAGGATTGCCAGAGCAAACCAAACCATCTAACACATTCACTATGGTGGAGCATCTCATAAAGCTTGAAGGGGTTTTCTCAGGTCACCTGGACCTGCTCTGGCAGTGACCAGACATTAACAATAGCCAAGGATCTGCCTATAGAGGTTCATGATGCACTGAAGTGACCAGCATTTATGAGAGAGGAGAATGTTGCCCTTGGACTTCAGCTGACTGGACAACTTGGCAAACACATAATAAAACAAGTAAGGGAAAATGCAGGGAATTCTCAGAAAAGCATCAGCAGAACAACAAGCAGCGATTCATTCTAGGCCAGATCCTCAGCTGGCACAAAGTTGCCATAACTCAATTGACTTCAATGGAGCTACTTCACTTTACAGTGGCTGTGGAGCAGGCTCCTTTGAATGCATTTGGGGATACTTCCTGCATACTCTGCTGACAAAGTCAATGGATGTTTTGCCTCAGCGTAGGCTGGTTTCTTTTTCTATTGCAACTGGGCTTTTGGTATGGCAAAAGGAGGCCATTGCTCTTTTCCCACTGATCTTCTCATACCCACTTAATTTTGTTTCTGTGTTTGAGTTTTCTCATGTCACTTCATTCCCCTGGTTCATTTTCAATCTTATTCTTCCAGCTATTTGTAATCTGTATGTTCTGACCTCTCTTCTCTCTTTGTGTCCCCTCTTTCTGTTTGGGTTTGTTAAGCAAAGCTCTTCCTTTAGTTGCTTTTGCTTCTCTGCCGCCTCCTCCTCTCTGCAATGACTTAATTGTCCTGTTTTCCTGTGACACCAAAGGTGCTCAGCATACAATAGGAAAGAACCCTTCCCGCAACATCCCACCCCTGAAGTTGACAATGAGCAAAGCTGTTTTTATCATGCAGGTGCAGAAAACCAGAGTCTAGTTAAAAGAACAGGAGTACGTGTGGCACCGTAGAGACTGACAAATATATTTGAGCATAAGCTTTCATGGCTACAGCCCACTTCATCAGATGCATAGATTGGAACATATAATAATAAGAGAGAGAAAGAGAGCTAGATAAATATACATACAGAGAACATGAAAAGGTGGAAGTTGCCATACCAACTCTAAGAGGCTAATTAATTAAGATGAGCTATTAGCAGCAGGAGAAAAAAGACTTTTGTAGCGATAATCAAGATGGCCCATTTCAGACAGTTGACAAAAAGTTGTGAGGATACTTAACATGGGGAAATAGATTCAATTTGTGTAATAATTTTTTTCTCTCGCTGATAATAGCTTATCTTAATTAATTAGCCTCTTAGAGTTGGTATGGCAACTTCCACCTTTTCATGTTCTCTGTATGTATATATATCTTCTTACAATATGTTCAATTCTATGCATCTGATGAAGTGGGCTGAAGCCCACGAAAGCTTATGCTCAAATAAATGTGTTAGTCTCCAAGGTGCCACAAATACTCCTCGTTCTTTTTGCTGATACAGATTAACATGGGTGCTACTCTGAAAAGAGTGTAGTTAGAAACTTAGTAAGACAAGGAATTTGAGTCTCACTTATACTATGGGCTCCATTACTCTATTCTGGGAGGGTACGGTGTAAAGGAGCCTTAAAGATAGGTTCAGTTCTCTGTACACTGCCTGAGTGGCAAAAAAGGGCTTCCTTGTGAATGAGAATAAGGTCTAAGTACTTCTGTCTTTTCCTAGAAATAATTCATTTGTAGAGGAGGCCAGGGAAATCCCTCTTTTGCCCTGCTTTGTCTATTCTCTGGCAGTGAGAGTGAGATTTTCAGCCAGTATTTGAGTTTGCATGCTCCCTGTTAGCGCACACAGCTGACTGACCGTGTCTATGGACTATATACACAGTTGAACAAAGTTATGTTCTTTCAGGATCTAGAGAACAAGCATTCTTCGTTATGAGTCCAACAGGAGTAAGGATGGTAGAGTTATCACAGAAATTAATGGATCTATTGCTCTCACAACATTACTTTTGGTGGCTGCAAAATCCACAGCTGCTGCTTATTTACTTTTAGTAAGCATTATGGCATCTGCTATTACTGTGAGTTTAATGTGGCCTATATGGAAAATAAATTAGTGCTGACAATGCCTCATTTGGCAGGTGATCATGCATGTTGGGCTAGGATATCTTTTTCTGATGAGATACTCATTAACCTGATTTGATAGAAGATATTGCCGTCTACCATCTTGTTTCAGTGGGATTTGTAAGAGGAATGGGATGGTCTGCTCCTTATTCATTACAAACTCCTTACTTCCAAGAGGGCTAATTTTACCCAAGAAAGCCAGAAAGAAAAATATTGCATTTTAAAACCCACTTCCTTTGTTCATAGTGCATTTCTGGTGCATTTTGATTCTGTGCATTTTATTTCTCAGTCATGCTGGAACTGACCAAATAAAGATGAATCTGGATTGGAAAGACTTGTAAGATGGAAAACTGAGGCACAAGTTCATCCAATTTAGGCTTAAACAATTTTTCATCTTTATATTTTTCAGACAGAATCATTGTCACTTATAGTTTCTGATCATATACATATATCAGACAATAAGACAGATAAAATGGAACAGATCAGGGCCCAAGTTACTGAATTACAGAGTACCAGAACTTTCTCCACTTCATGATACTCGTCTCAGTCTCTGGTTTGATGTTCTCCATTTTGGGTCCTTGGTCACTTGATTTTTATACACTAAATTGTTTTCTGCATCATCTATCATTCCACATCCCAGTTATACATTTACCCAAGTTGTTTTTTATTCTCCATTCTATGTTATAAATCATCAACATAACATCAGCCCAACTCAAGAATTCTTTTACCTTTCAACACACATTGTCATAAACTATTAACATTAAACTAACATGACATAGCCTGTATTTTTACCATTCAGCTATTTTCCATCTTTTAGCATCATAGTTCAATACATGTGAAGCATCCCAAATTATTCATTAGCATAATCTTATTTTTTCTCTTATTTGAGTAGGAAAGTTATGGGGAACACTAAGCCCTAATACTGGCACATTCTTACATTTTCCAAACATGGGTTTTCAAGCGACTTTTGCTCAAAGCTTAGCCTCTGTTTGTAGAGCAGTAGAAAGCTGTGTCAACAATTTTGCCTATTGTATTTTAAGGTGCTTATTCATTTAGGGACTAGGTGTTTTAGCTGTTCCCCAACAGAATGTTACCTGTGGAACCCAATTCTTCCTCTTCACACTCATGCCTGAGCTTTGGGGAAGTTCAGATCTGAATCCTAATTCAATGTCTATAGCAGGCCTAATTGAAACATTAGATCTGAGCTCAAACTTTGGGGAAATTCAGTCCCAAATCTTCCAAAAAACAATTTGGTGAATGTGCCCGACTTGCATCCATGCATCCCGCAATGCAAAAGGCACATATGAAGATTACATCTGGAGAGCCAGACCAAAGTCCTAATTTCATGACTCAGGCCCATCTCTGTGAAAATGTTCCTTGTTAGAATGATAGTAATATGCAAACATACCAAGAAAGGAGTCCTTAAGGCCTTTAAAAAGTAGCGGCTAGGATATAATGCAGTAGGTGCAGTGCATGGCTTACTATGGTCCACCCTGGCTGTAATGTGATGAAGATTTGGTTGAGGGGAGCAGCAAAGCCTGGACTATTACCCTGAGCTCAAGAAAAACCCACAAGATTCACTGAAATCCAGAATATTGGACTTCATATATAACAATCCTCAATTGTGCTATGTCCATAGCACAAGCTGGAGACAGTACAAAACAATCAGAGAGTTCTTCACAGCAGGGCGACGGCTCACTTTCAGCAAGGAGAGAACTCAAAGCATCTCTATGACTATGGCCGTGCCTTTTCCATATTGTTTCTTCTGCTGATTTGTTTTGGTTATGGGAAGGGTACAGGAAAGGACTAGTGAGAAAGACGCAGCATTGTTGTTTCAGCTGTAGGGGAAAATACCTAATAAAATGATTTGAAAAGAAAAGTCCTGAGAACTCACATGGCAATCATTTTAAGTATGTGAAATATTTTTACTAGCATGAGTTTGTTTTTATGTCCTGCTTCAGATGTTTAGATTTGGAGGAGCATTGTTGAACCTACTACAATCCATAGTGTCTGAGAATTTAAATATTGCCAGATTGTAGTGCTGTACTTTTTTTGCCCTTAAAAGATTGAGGGGGAGGGAAGTTTGGGTGATAGTATTAGAACCTTTCACCTCTGTTTCAAATCTGCCCAGGTTGGAAGTGATCTGAAGTTGCCATCAATTATCGTTAATATTATTGTGGTAGTGCCTAGAAGCTCCAGGCATGGATCCAGGACTTCATTGTGCTTGGCACTGTAGAAACACAGAACAAAAAGATGGACCCTGCCCTAACGACATAATCATCTGGTGTATGTTTGATGGCTTGTAACTCTGTTCAGTTTCTGTCGTTTGCTGGTCAATAGAGCTGGTTGGAAAATCAGGGTGGGGTTTCCTGCTGAGAATTTTGAGAGAATCTGATTTTTTATCCTGTCTGCATTAAAATTTGATATGGATAAATGCCAGTTTATGGTGAAATATCATAGCTGAAATATTTCAGCCAAAACCAGAACATTTCTCATTTTGGTATGTAAAGTTTTTTGACAAAATTTTGACATTTTCTATGGAAAGCAGGCATTTCTTGTGGGGCAAATGTGTTGGATCAAACCCCCAATTTCCCATAAAAAAATCTGTTTTCATGGGAATTTTTTGACCAGTCCCACTGGTCTCCTTCATTGTCAGCCTTTGGGAGAACAATAAATGAATAAGTTCCGAGTCTGAATTTTAAATGCACTCTGTATATCCCTACAGGTAAAGTATCAGTCCCCAGAGGGTTACATGAAGGTCTGTGGCTTGGTGTGGTATAAATCTGAGTTTGTGATGACTGCAATACTCACACGAGGTAAAGTAAGTATTTTCCAGACAGAAACAAACTGTATTTAGGAATGTTGTAGAGAGTGAAAAAAACTGTTCCTAAATGTCATGATTTGTACACTTGCTATGAACTGATACAATGTATTATGTTTAGGGCCTGAGTCTGCATTTGTTACCCATGCAAAACTCCCATTGAGTTCACTATCCCTGCACAAGATCTGGCTCAGAGTGTTCCATTCTTTGGCCCAATTTCATTGCTCGCTTTGGGCTAACTTACACGTGCCACTCATTCTTTGTCTGTCTACAGCCTCCCCGCTGTTTGTTTTGTGGATATGTTTTCTAGCCACCCTCTCCAACTTCAGCAGGTGGAATGGGCTTTCAATTTAATTTAATTATCCAAGGTGTTTCCAAAATTAATTTGATGTTAGGGCTAAATTGTACTATGAATTATAAATCAAAATGTGCTGTAGTTTACAGAGAACCTGCAAATTAATATTCAGCTCATGTTCTGGATAGAGATAGAAGGTTTCACAAATGCAGGGTATTTTCATATTGATTGAGTCATTTTGTGATCATTTGAAAGAGTTTTTGTACAGTCAAGTGACATGTTATCAATAATTATTCCACTCACTTTTGGAATAAGCTATGAAGTCAGGTGACAGTTCTGATTTTTTCTGGATGGTTATTGGAGATACTAAAAATGTTTCCTTGAAATTTAAACATTTCAGGGATGCAAAACAGCATGGTGAAAAGCAGGGAGCCTTTTTAAAATGTACAGTAGAGATAATACTTAGGAATGAACATGTCCAAACATAAAAATTACTTCACTATTAAATAGCTTCTCACACATCTCAAACACTCCTCTTAAGAAATATCAAGAATATTAACGGGACAAATAACAGTATGCAGATAAATGACTCATATACTATTCAAACACCTGTGCATGCTGGGTCATAGCATGGTCATTAAGATGACACTGAGTTGTCTTGCTGTATTGGGAGATATGAGAACTGTTGCTGTCTTTGGGAAATACCAAATATCTAATAATACTAATACCTAGCACTTATAAGGTCAGATGTTCAAAGCTGCATATAGACTTTTGCCCATGTTTAACTTGCACATGCTCATTGGAATTTGCACGGGTACTAGCCTTGCTTCGTGAGAGCACATTCATACAGAAATCAGGGTTTGCATGAGCTTTGAAGCCAATGGAGTTCCAGTACTGTACCAGTAGGAGAGGAAAATCATGCCCTGTGTGTGATCAGGGGGAACCGAATGTGGGTCAGACTAACAAATCTTTGCCACGCTCCTGAAATTGGTAAGAATTATCAACACCAAATTCTGGATGTGGAAAGATGTCTCTGACTCCCAGGCCCTATTCTTAACAAACAATGCTTGCCAATATCATTCTCTTGAAAGACAAACCTTGTTTCCCAGTACCACTGATGTGTATGTAGGCATGATGGAATTACATAACCAGTGTAGATTTTACACATTCAACAGATACTGTTAAATAGGGAGTTTCTTCAAAGCTATCATGTATCTGAAAGGTGGAGTAAAACGCATCCCGGTCCCAACTCCATGCAAGGTGCTATCATTGAGACTCATCGGTGTGAAACACATGGGTAGAATACTCACCTCAGTGACTAACTGGATCGTACACTATGGGCTGGATTCTTCTCTTATGTCTACCAGTATGACTCCACTGGATTTAATGGAGAGGCACTGGTATAAATAAGAGCAGAATTTTTCCTGTCAACTTGCAGCATATGTGGGAAATGGATACAGCTGATTAGGAACAGCTCTGCTTTACATACATACTTTTTGGCTGCTTGTTTGTTTTACGGAAGAATCCTTCTCTTTGTTTTTCCTCAAAGTCTTCCCCTTTGGGGTAGAGCACAGCCCCCTTGCATAAAGTATCATTGTTTGAAATGTGTGTGATAATTCAGAGAGGAAAGTACCAAGTTAAACCACTTTTCATCAGCTTTTCCACCTCCAGTCAACCAATTGTATTCCTTTAACAAGAGCCTTGGCCCTAATAGAGTTAAATAAAGGGAGCCATTCATTTGTAATCAAAATTAGAAGTAAGGTTATGGGTGAGAGTAGCTACTGGAGAAGACATTGCAGGGACACTCTATAAGCCAAAGCCTGTGTATCTAGTATAGTCAGCCTGGAAATAAGGTATAGAATTTTTAATAGTGAGAGTAATTAACCATTGAAACAACTTACCAAGGGCTGTGTTGAATACTCCACTGCTGGAAGTCAGACAGGAATTAATTCAGGGAAGTCCAATGGTCTGTGTCATGCAGGAGGTCAGACTAACTGATCATAATGGTCCTTTCTGGATTCATAATCTATGACTTTATCTAGCCTTGGGTTTACTAAAGTCTGGATGAGGGGCAGGTTGAGCGGATATGATGGGAAGGTGTAAAGCAGAATCAAAGCAGAATGAGATGGTTTTCTTTGCCTATGTGTTCCATGATTGACAGCAGTTTGTAGCTGGACATCTGAAAAATCTAAGCACGGGGAGGGAAAAATACTTTTGCTCCCGATTATTACCAACAAAAATGATTTCCAACAAAAGTCCAGATGTGTTTACAGTACTGGAAAGATGGGAATTTGTCAGCAGAACATTTTAAAACACTTGGCAGGATTAATATTCTATATTGAATAGATCAAGGTGTTTGACAAAATGCATTTGGTCCTAAGCATTTTTTGACAGAATATATTTTATCCATATAAGGGGTTTAGTGGAGCTGTCTGTGATGTCTCCTGACGGATGGCAATATGAAGCGCTCTGAGAGCCCAAATGTAGAAAGCACCAGAGGAATGAGTGTGTGGCAGTCTGTCTGACTCATAGTGGAGGGGAAAAAAAATCTTCTAATGGCAATTTTAGCATTCGCCGTCTAAAAATAATGGGAATCCGGAGACGATTAAGAAAAGGACTGGGCAGTAAAACATTATGGAGGAATTTCTTTACAGAGAGGGTGATTTATTTGTGAAGGGGCTATCAAAGGGTGCTCTAGACACTGCAGCTATGGATGTATTAAATAAAGAGTCAAGCGGGTACTTAAGTGGAGAGAAAATTATGGATCCACTGGCCCAGCTTTGATCTCAGTTAGGCTGGAGTACATTAGTTACTTTGTATTTGCATTGGCATAACACAGGAGTTCTCAGTTTGGGCATCATGACTGCCATGGAGTATCATGAGCTGATGTCAGAGGGGCTACAATCATCCATTCTGTCCTCCTAAATGAAAGGAGGGGTCCCAGCTAGGTCCTGGCTAGATGGGAGGGAGGTCTTGACAGGGCCGGTCAAGGGCTGTTTCAGAATGGAAAGGTAGAGAATCACTGGTACAACAGAAAGCAAACTTTGGCCCACATCTATATCCTACCACATTACTATGTATTCTGGTGGTAAGAATCTCCTGTATACTGCAGTACATCAAAAGGGCAGCTACATGGTGTCACCTTTTGGAGATCTTGGGATGAACTTCGATGATCTTGGGCAATGGGGAGGCAAGGCATTTGAGGAGATTAATGTGTTGAATAACAGACAGGGATATGAGGAAAGCGTCATTTAGGGTGGGTGAAGCTTATGGGAAGGCCCATAGCATTTAGGAAGGACAGGAGGAGTAGCTGAGAGGGAACAGATAATAAAAAGGGTTGGCCCCTTGGCCCTGTACAGACCTCTTTTGTTACTCCAGTTTCAGCTGAGTGCTTGAATTTGTTGAAACCCAAGTCCAGAGTCACACTCGAAGGGTGTCATTCTCACATTGACTGAGACTGAAGGCGAAGTTTCGAAGAGCCTCAGTCCTGAGTTTCACATAGTTTGAATGCTGATAATGTTCCTTTTCCTTTCTCTCATGATTGGTCTTCGTTTCAGTGGAGTCACTCCTCCTTATACCAGGTTGGAATATGGTGCAAAATGTAGAGTGAAGGAAAATGTTACTAATCATCAGGAGAGACAGAACAAGAATTGAAACTGCTGGGAATATTTTCATTGCTTCCCTCATGCACCTCAGAGGTGACTCATTTGATTACAGGACTCAAGGAGCATGTCTGACTGTCTCTCTCTGTCATATTTCTAAGGCACCTTGTAGCTTCTCCACCTCCAGGTTACTCTCTGGTATCCTGTCAATACACCAAGCCAGCACCAGGAGGTCATTTACTAAATACAGCTGTAATGATAAAACAGTTTATTTTCTAATTCTGTGAGCCAGATCCTGAAATGTTGCGAATTAATGTAGGTCTGTCAACGTCAATGGCAGGACACCAATTTACACTAGCTGAGGATCTGGCCTTGAGATTCTTTATGCACAGAGGACAAGAAGGCTTTCTGGAGAGGGTGAGGAGGGAAACTTTTTTGTTTTGAAAATTCCTGTTTTCTTAGGGAGATTGTTAAACTTTTCTAGTTAAAATGTCAAGCAACAACATGGTATCACTTCAGTTCTGGGAATATGATGGCTCAGTTAAAAACCCCCACATCTGCTCTTCAGTTCACATGCACCTCTTTCAAAACATGTCCAAGCTACCTACCTAAAAGCTTCCATAAAAGTAGGTTTAAATTACTTATGTTTCATTGTGTACAGCATGTTTCCATGGCACATAGGGTTGCCAAATAAAGCAATCTGCAGCCCATTTAGTTTATCTTGAAGTCTTTTAAATCTGTCTCCTTTAAGCTTGAAATTTTCTCATTCAGGCATCCAGTGTTGTTGAAATCCCTATGCCAATAATTCTTAATGACGTGTGTGTCTAGCCAGAGTAATTCTCCTCATTCAATTTGCAGTTTTCCAGGTCAATCTTTTCAGCATTCTGACTGTAGCAGTTTATTTTTCATTCTGAGACATGCAGGTTCTCTCATTCAAAATGATCCCAAGTCTAGAGTCGAAGCAATGCATTTTAATTTAGGTCTGGCTGCCCTTTAATGTCTGGTTGGGAAACCTGGGGGAGCCATATCCTGTGCTTGCCTGCTTTTCTGGGTTCCAAGTTCATTATCTCTCTTTCTCTCTCTGACACATACACACACGCACGTGCGCGCGCACGCACACACACACACACACACACACACACACACACTCAAAGAGAAGATTTTATATAAAGGACAAAAGGCAGAGCCTTGCGCCATTCCTCCAAATGGAGGAATAATGTAGTCTTTGCTCACCCACAAATGACCACACATGGTTGAGGGATACATCTTGCTCAGGAATTAATACCCGTAGTAACTAAATGGAACTCTACAGCTAAAGCAAAGAACCCTTTTGGGGAACGGGGAGTTTTATGGAGGTAGGAAGCTCAGGCCCATACAGAGGACAGCATAGGACCACTTTGCAACTTTCAATGAGTGATCTCTGAGCTTTATATTAGGGTAGGTTGACAGACTCAAGAAGAAAACCTCCCGTCAATATAACACAAAATCCAAGAAAAAATACACACACTTCTTTTCAGTGGCCATTGTGACTTGTTTTATCCTGCACACTAAAAGCTTTGTTGAGCACTGAATGAGCAGGATTTGTGTGACCCTTGGAGGTTTTTCCTTGGCCACTGTGCAAGAAGGATTTAGTGTCAATGGCTCCCATGATTATTTCATGCATTTAATTTTGACTGTTCTTTAACATCCATTCAAGGAACAGCTTCATTTTAAAGATATTTGTTTAAGTCACTCCTGGAGACTGGAAAGGTTTTGTCATCCGTTTCTGCCCCACACTGGATATAACACTTTGCACATGGCAGCACTTAACAGAATCCCACATCAGACCACTGGCTTTCTGCCTTAGGAAAGAAAAATAAATGGGCCAGATTCATCCCAGTGCAATTCCATTGAAATCAGTGGAACTACACCCAGAATATATCTGACCTAAGATCACAAGTGAAGAGAAACAGTAAAGAGCTTCCTGCAAGTTACTAGTATAATACAAGGATGAGGCACCATGACTGTAACTGTGTTGGCAGTGTCAATGTAAATATATTGAATTGTGCTTATTTTTCATGATTATTGAAAATTATTGGTTTGCTTTAACCACTTAGCTGAGCGTCTCCTGGTCTATGGGTGATTTAGGCCCAACTTTCACAAGTGCCTTCTTAAATTCCAGCCACAGAAACTTAGATTTGGGAATATGAGCTGCATCTCCACCGAGAAATTGGGAAAGCGACTGGTCTTTTTTGGTTGAAGCAAGGAAGCAGATGGCTCAGCTGGCTTAAACTGGATTTTTTTTATTTAAGCCATCTCACAAAACATAACTTGTTCACCATCTTAATACTCAGTGCTCTCTCTTTACCTAAAAACTTTCAAGTGTTCCCACATATGGACTGCATTTAGTCACTCCATGCACTAGTCCAAGATTCTGCCCATGAGCTCGTTGAGAAGCACCTTACCCCACAGGCTAGCACTGCTGACATCAGTGAAACTAGTCATGGAAGAAGGTGCTACCCACCTGAACTATGGGCTGACAGAATCTGGCCCTTTATTAGTTTTCATACAATAAGGTCCTACTACCATAGTTCCATGCTTACGTTGTAAGAAGCAATTCCATTCTCCAGCCCTATTTTTCACTCCCCTCTAAGTTTATTTTTCCTCTGTTTTATTCTCCTGCAGTTTGATTTGTATGCTTCAGTTATCGAACAGTACAGAGTAGAAAGCTGGAAGTAACACAGGCCATCAGGCCAAAATGATCAAGATTGGTTATGGAAGGAACGTTTTCATGTTTTTAGTGTTTGGGGGAAGGAAGGGGAAGAAACTATTTGGGATGAAGCTTCTCAAACTGATTCTCAGCCCAAATGTCATTTGTTTTGGAAAATGTGATGAAACTTGGTTCAAACCTCGCTTGAGTTAAGGGAGGATGTGGGGGTGGAGAAGCAGCACTGTGACATTTTATAATTTTCCCTTCCCGTCCTTTTACATAGAAGGAGAGGTCAGGAATAAAACAGAATTTCCCTTTTGAAGTGTTTACCTCTGAAGGCCTGCAGAGCATGCTGTGTTTGTGCAGCACTATTAAGAAGAATCTAATCTCAGTCAGTCTGCAGACTTAAGGGAAATCAGAAAGATAGCTAGCCTTTGCATGCTTTTGTTTCCTCTCCTACCATTTGCCTATCTTGTTTATTTAGACTGTAAACTCTTTGGGGTAGGGACTGTTTCTCACCACGTCTGTACCATGCATAGCACAATGGGGCCCAGATACCTGATTGGGACCCAGCGGTGCAACAGTAGGCAAATAATAAGAATTTAATTGGATTGGCTAGCAGAGATCCCATTTGGTACAACTATTGACACCGTAACCCCTAGTGAATTATTGTGGTGGAACAAAGCAGAAATGTTCTAAACCTTGATCAACCGGGAACTAACCTTGATGATAGTGGCAGAGTTATTCTCAGAAATGGCTGCAGGACGGGAAAGGCAGGAAGCCTAAAGATGCCCATGTCATGACAAAGACTGACATGACCTTCTCAGTGGTTACATATCTGAGGCATCAGGCTGAAAAAATGCTTTGGAGATTTGTAGGCTACTGGAAAAGTTCCAACTATTTAGCAAGGTTAATGCTGCACATCCTGAGCTTTTCTGGCTCACCATATTATCAAGTTCCCCCAGTCAATCCCACCACTGAGATTAATCAATTAGCTCAGCACAACACCCATCCAGCCAGAATAACTTCCCTTCTTGTTCATTTTTAAATCCAGCAAACAGGTAGTGAAATGCTAATAGAAACGAGATAACAATTACAGTACTGCAGGATTCAAAGCAGTGGTCAAAATATTTAGCACTAAGCTTTCAAGAGGACCTCAGCCTCACCAGGGGCTGCTCACATGCTTAAAGTTATATATCTGCTTAAGTGCCATTCTGAGTTGGGGCTTTAGATGCTTTCAGAACTCTCAGCTCTTAAATCTACTCCATGGCCATTTGGCAGGGCTGCCCAGAGGATTCAGGGAACCTGGGGTCTTCGGCGGTGGGGGCCTCCACTTTGGCGGTAATTTGGCGGTGGGGGTTCTTCCGCTCTGGGACCTGCGGCCAAAGTGCCACGAAGACCCGCAGCAGGACCTCCCACTGCCGAAGACCTGGCACTTTGGCGGCGGGTCCTGGAGCGCAAGGACTCCCCTCCACCGAATTGCAGCCTAAGACCCAGAGTGGAAGAAGCTCCGCGGGCCTGGGCCCTGCGAGAGTTTTCCGGGGCCACCAGAATGAGTGAAGGACTCTGCTCCAGGGACCCCGAAAAACTCTTGTGGGGGCCCCTGCAGGGCCCAGGGCCTGAGGCAAATTGCCCCACTTGCCCCCCCAGGGCGGCCCTGCCATTTGGGGCATTGCAATGGGAAAGTTATCTCTGAATATTTTTGAGGTGACAGTTCATCGGCCCAGAAATTGCAGCTGTGAGGGCTGCCATCATGGATGGCACACAGAATTGAACTAGGGACCCTCCAGAGCCAAAAACATAATCTGCTACCATGTGAGCTAAAGAGGCAAGTCTCTGTAGCTGGGCTGTAGGAGACCTGTCCAGATCAGGCACAGAGCGACACCTGTACTATACACTCATCAGTGGATTTCACCTTAGTTTAGAGTTGTCTTATAAGAAACTCTTGGATTCACATTGCCTGTTGAACTGCATCCTCCACCTCCTGGTTCATTCCTATTCTGGCAGACAACCTCTGGGAAGTCTCTTGGGTCTTCCCTTGATTCCTGCAGGGTTTTCTCCATGCAAATAGCTCTTGCAGGCATTCTCTGGCTTGGTAATCACTGCCACTATTTTTTATTGCTTTTTTTAAAGATTAATTAGTCAATGCTACCAAATTACCTTTTGCAATTAAAAGCATAATTTACTAAGAGTGATTAAGTAGATGGCTTTAATTTATCATTAAACCGCTTGTAACTGAGGCTATTGTGTGCTGGTAAAAACAACATCAATTAAAATAAAAAGCCTACTGGAGTGCTTAGAATGACTCAGATTTGTCCTTCAGTATTTAGGACAAAAAAGAGTTAGGCTTGCAACTGACATTGCTAATAAAGATTATTTGGCCTTTGGGAGTTCTGAGCAGAGCTGTTATCCCGTGAAGTTGAAAGGGCAATAGATGAAAATAAGCATTATTTAAACTGTCACATAAAAAGGAATGGCAAATATGGTACCTCAAAAGTTGTGTCCTTTGTGGAAAAGGAAGGATGAATCAGTTCTGGCTAGTGTAATTGTTTAGTTATCCATCAAATTACTACAGACTGCATTTGTGTACCCTTTCAAAGTGCTGTGGTGTAGGCCGGCAGACCTTTGCTGCTGAGGAATCCGGTGATTTGCCCCTTGGGAGTGACTGGGCTTGCCGGAGTTCACTTAATGACACTGATGGGTCAATTCTCTGCCAGAACCAACAACTCATCTTCATCATCTTCTCAACTTCACATCCACTAACGATCAGTCCTCATAATGAAGGCATTTTTCACCCTGCTTGGAGTTGCAAGGAGAAAAATTGATTGACAGAGTTATCTGGATTGTAGTAATTAAATCAGGGTAGACAAATCCCTGCTCTCATTATATTTCAGGCATGTCTGAACCATGAAAAACAGAGGTGAAGTGTGATGATTTGCTTCCTCCAGTTCAAAATATAGCATTATGTGTCTGTATATACTGAGAAATTATATAGAAACATGAATGAATTATAAAAGGAAGATTATAAGTGATAAAAATGCTTAGTGTCCAATATAACCACCTTCATGGAAACTTGGGTCTCAAATCCTATATAAACAGTTTATATATATATAATATAAAGCATTAACACAGTCTAGAAAATTAAAACCTGAAAGATTCAAATGCATCTGAGAACAGAGTACAGGTGTTCTGCATGCATACAGTTTGTATATACCTCCAATAATACATGACACAACGATTATAGAGGTAGATGGATAAGGGCATATACATATTGCATATACAGTATTAGATGTATTATAGTGATAGTACAGGGGTCCGCAACCTTTCAGAAGTGCTGTGCCGAGTTTTCATTTATTCACTCTAATTGAAGGTTTTGAGTGCCAGTAATACATTTTAACATTTTTAGAAGGTCTCTTTCTATAAGTTTATAATAAATAACTAAACTATTGTTGTATGTAAAGTAAATAAGGTTTTAAAAATGTTTAAGAAGCTTCATTTAAAATTAAAGTAAAATTCAGAGCCCCCTGGACCAGTGGCCAGGACCCAGGCAGTGTGAGTGCCACTGAAAATCAGCTCACGTGCTGCCTTCGGCACCTGTGCCACAGGTTACCTACCCCTGTGGCAGTAGTTTGAGCATCAACAGAAAATGGAACATATACATATTTTGCAAACTGGATTACAATTTGCAAATGACCATACAAATATACTGTATATAATCCAAAAGAGAATTTCAGATGCTATTTTCCTTCCTTTGTTGCTGAATCACTTGCAGTATGGTACCTGCCTTGAGGAAGAGTAGAAAATGATGAGTAGGTTAGTGAAGCCTTTCTTTGAGTAATGCTGCTATCTAAATTCAAGATTTTTCATTTAATACTCCCCCCTATTTTCTTCCATTGTACTATGAAGTTGAGCCATCTTTTAGGTACTGAAACTTTGCATCTGCTTTTATACATGAATATACTAAAGTAGCTTGAACTGCCATTAACCTCCTGATTAAGTTACTTAGGTAAACAGGTGAACTTCATTTATTTTGATTCTGAAATATTTCAGGGGGCTAAAATGGAAGGACTTGTGAAACCCATCAAGCAAGGGGAATGCGCATTAGCTACCCAAAGCCTTCATTTTCTTTTGAAATTATTTCTTACAGACTGATGCAGGTGTTCTCTAAATTTTACTTCCAGTCTTCACCTCCCTGTCTGAAAGGTGTTTCCAAATCTAGTACATGGATCTAGATCCTCAGCGTAGCTTCATTGAAGTCAGTATACACCACTGACTTACACCAGCTGAGGATCTGACCCGGGTACTAGATTTGGAAACACCTTTCAGACAGGGAGGTGAAGACTGGAAGTAAAATTTAGAGAACAGCTGCATCAATCTGTAAGAAATAATTTCAAAAGAAAATGAAGGCTTTGGGTAGCTAATGCGCATTCCCCTTGCTTGATGGGTTTCACAAGTCCTTCCATTTTAGCCCCCTGAAATATTACAAGTCCTCACTTTAAATCAAGATATGAGAGTATGTAAATAAATACTTTGCCTCTGGTGCTGCTGCAGGCCGAGGGTAGAATCTGTATGAATACTTATGGTTTTCTGCATCTCCCCAGTGCCAGTCAGCATTTGAGCAGAGTCAGAGCTCCTTAAATAAGGATCAAAGAACATGCTGATAAAGATGGGTAATTAGAGAGAGGCTTTAAATGTAGTTCTTTTAAGTATTGTTTTCTCGGGCCTCTGTTTCTTAATCATTTTTGATCTTCTGATTTTACAGAATGAGGCTGCATTTTATAAGGTTATGATGTGGGATACCGATTTTTGAATTAGCTTCCTGGAGCACCTTTCACACACAGTTTTGCCAATGCACCTTGCTCCTGACTGCCAAAATCTCTCTTTTTCCTGGGAGAGAAAATGTGGTCTAGTGCAGTGGTTCTCAAACTTGGGCCGCCGCTTGTGTAGGGAAAGCCCCTGTCGGGCCGGGCTGGTTTGTTTACCTGCCGCATTGATCGCAGCTCCCACTGGCTGTGGTTCGCCGCTCCAAGCCAATGGGGGCTGCAGGAAGCAGAGGCCAGCACATCCCTCAGCTCGCGCCACTTCCTGCAGCCCCCATGGGCCTGGAACCGTGAACCGCAGCCAGTGGGAGCCGCGATCGGCTGAACCTGTGGACGACGGCAGGTAAACAAACTGGCCTGGCCTGCCAGGGGCTATCTCTGAACAAGTGGCAGCCCACGTTTGAGAACCACTGCTCTAGTGGAAGAGACACTCAACTGGGATTCAGGATACCTGGGGTTCTTCTGCTGGTCTCACTGACGTTAATGACAGCACTTCCATTGACTTTGATAGGGCCAGTAATTTCTCTTTGAAGCTTGTCCCCTGCCCTCCACTGACCTGCTGCATGGCTGGGCAAGTCACTTCAAAAAGTCTTTGTGATTTAAAAGAAGGTTTTAGTCTTCTCCCTCCACTTCTAAGCTATCAACCTTTTGAAACGAAGAATCCCATTTTGGATCTACTTAAAAACCTGAGCAGTTCCTCTTTCTGATGCGTCTCTTGCCTCACAAAGACAAATGTGGTCTAAATGTGGTGGAGTGAGAGTGTGGGATTGGGAGTTGGTATCCAAAACCAGATGGCAATCCTGGTCTGACGCTGACCCCCTTTTTGGCGTTGGACAATTCAAACAAATTCTCTGCATAAAATTCTCTCTCTTTGTGTGAGAGAGTAGGCGCTTCAGTGGGGACTGGTGGGGAGGTGAGATGGGGTGTACAAACCCGACACTTGGCAACAAGGAGTTAAGGTGTCTGCCACACCTGCAGCAAACGCGCCATGTGCTGAAGGAATTAAAAAGCAGGGACTTACCTTATTTTGGGATGGCAGAGCTGGAGGTGAGCAGACCTGCAGCCCACAAGTCCAGCAGTGTAGAGCAAAAGGAAGCCTAAAGGCTCTGACACAGCTGCCCAAAGGGGCCCTCCCTGAGGGAAGGGAGGACTCATCTCAAAGACAACCAGAGAGGGAAGTATCCTGTGGAACTTGGACATTAGTAACACCCTCTTACTTTTTTTGGTTTGGATTTTCCCACCAGGGGAAAGTCTTGGACTTAGCTGATCCTGGGGGCAGGGGATATGAGATGAAGAGGCCTTGGTTGCCAGACTACTGGTAGCCCAAAGGGGCCTGGCTTGGAGCCTTGTGGAGTGAGAGGGCTGGGGCTCCCCTTCCCACAACCCCCTTGGCCACACTCTCCAACCAGACCCCAAGTGAGGACCATTATAGGAGGTCAAGGCTAAGATTCCAAGCACTGAGGTATAAAGCCCCCCTTTTTACTATGCTCATACTCCAAATATTCTAAACACAACTCAAGTGGAATCCAAGGTGAATGTTTGGGAAACAAAATGGAACTATGGAAAGTTCCTATTTCCATTTTAGACAGATTGGGCAGCTTCTTGGGAAATGACAGCTAACATATCATGACAGCTTCTGTCCAGGAATCCCTAGAGTCTCATTAGTGTCTTCACTCGTTTCCAGGGGAGACCTGGGAAATCCATGAATCCCTCTGACATAGATATAAGATATGTGTACGCTGAAATTCCACAGTTGACTTCTACTGTCAATATGTGTATAAAGCAAATTATCTGCATTTGGTGAATTATCCAACCTCCTTTTTAGACGGGGTTTGGGGGGTTGCTATTTTGCAACGTTATCTGTGGCCGGTACACAGAGTCTTAGGAGTGGAGACTGATGCAGGCTTATACTGATGGTTGCAATTAAAAAATGCAGTGTAGTGTAAATTAGCAAACTGTCCAAGTCTGATGAAAAACATAAGTTTGGACAATCTTCCACAATGAAGATAGAAAAATCCATTGAACTATACAGACATCTGGCTCATAAAATAGGAAATCAAGTCAGAAATAAAAGGACGGAAAACAAATAGTAGAAGAGTAGCTAGATTATATAATGAAGAAATATATCATCATTTTTTTTGATACATAAAGGTTGGTGTGTAAGGGGCCAATAAGTAGAAGATAAAGAGAATGGGTCAGATTCTCCCCTGCACTAGGGTGGCTTTGTGCTGCAAAGCTGCACTCAGGGAGGTGTATTTGGCTAAGGGAGGATCAGCTTTGTGTAAAGGGATACTCTGGCAGTGTAAAGACGGTTAATGACTCCTCCTTTGGCGGCCTCCCAGTGGCCAGGGTGTCCTGGGGAGCTGTCCTCCTGCATGCCCCTTTGTGGTCTGGCAGATGTATTGCACTCAGAGCCCCCTCAGGTTCTTACAATCAACTACCCCAAGTGAACTGGTTCAAGTGTGGGGTCCAATTTACTAAGTCTTTCGACCAAGGATAACTCACTTTATTAGCTGCCCCAGGTCAGCCCACTCATAGACTCATAGACTCATAGGTCAGAAGGGACCAATCTGATCATCTAGTCTGACCTCCTGCACAAGGCAGGCCACAGAACCCCACCCATCCAATTTTATAACAACCCCTATCCCAGGACCGAGTTACTGAAATCCTCAAAAATGGTTTGAAGACCTCAAGCTGCAGGGAAACCACCAGCAAGCGACCCGTGCCCCACGCTGCAGGGGAAGGCGAAAAACCTCCAGGGCACCTGCCAATCCGCCCTGGAGGAAAATTCCTTCCCGACCCCAAATATGGCGATCAGCTAAACCCTGAGCATGTGGGCAAGAGTCACCAGCCAGCACCCAAGAAGGAATTCTCCGCAGCAACTCAGTACCCATCGCATCCAACATCTCCCCGCAGACCATTGAGCAGACCTGTCTGGTGGTAATTCAAGATCAATTGCCCAAATTAACGATCCTATCATAACATCCCCTCCATATACTTATCAAGCAAGCTTTGTCTTAAAGCCAGGAAAGTCTCCCGCCCCCACTACTTCCCCCGGAAGGCTATTCCAGAACCCCACTCACCCAATGGTCAGAAACCCTCGTCTAATTTCAAGTCCAAACTTCCTAATATCCATCTGGCTCCATATAAGAGTCTGGTCAGCTCTCTTAGAAAAGGAGCCGAGCTGCAAGTTAGGCAGCTATAGGGCCTTAGCCAGATTCTCCCTCAGCTGGTCCCTTTTCCCTAGTTAGGCATAAGGCTCGAGATAGTTCAACCAACCAGCCTTTGCTTTCTGGTGCATGCCCTGCTATGCAGGAGGAGGCAGCATTTATGCCAGTTCCCCTCTCCCCTAGCTCATCCCCAATTGCCTTGCCCCACCCCATCTGTAAGATTCCAGACGTGGGACTTTGAAGACACAGTGAAGGGATTTCCTCATACACACTACTAATTTCTGGAACCACTTCCTCCTCTATCGTGTCTCCTAAGTACCTGTACACGTACACACACACACACATATGCTGTACCTTTCAAAATCTCAAAGGGCCATGCCATATGATAGAGATGGAATGACCACTAGACCCTACTACCCTTCTTTTGTATGGAAATGGCAACATCCACATGTTAATAGAAAGATCTGAAATCCATTCAAGAGCTTCAGGAGATGCAGGGTGCCCCTTTGCTATACCTTCTGGAAGTGAAAAGATGGGTCACTTTTTCACAATGTGTTTGATGGTTTGGAGGTCTCCGCAGTTGCACTGTGGCACATCCTTCATTCTCCATTTGTGCATCAGGTGTGTGCCTCTTCCATGTAACATCCTAATACAGTTGACTGTTGTCCACTGTCTTAGGCAGAGTAAGAACTCAGGCGGTTTGACAAGTGGGATCATCTATGAGGTGCAAACTGCTTCCCTCAACAGGTATGTAGTAACAGGCTGGGGAATAAACTAAAGCCAATGTTGCCATTTGTAGCTTTTGAGCATCAGAACCCCAGCTAGAATCTGCTCTCTTTTGGAAAATATTGGCATGTCTCTTTGTGTTATGGCTCACTTGCTTCAGATGTTGACAGGTAAGACTGTGATTGAGGTTGACTTCTAGGTAGTGGGGTAAGGATCTTGGGCAATTGCCTTGCCTCAGAAGTTTACATTCAGCCTCCTCTTAGCTTCAGAATTGCTGAGATGGCATGCTGATGATGCCAGGTTTGATGGTTTCAGTTTGAGCTGCAAGTACTGAATGTGGTTTTCCATCCTCTTCAGATCAGCATTAAGGGTGTCTTCCGCTTCCTTGAGTGTTGCAGCCTGTGTCATTTGCGCCTGGTTGCTGGCATACATGACCTCGTGGCATGTTTTGGGTACATCAAGAAGTTAAAAAGGGATAGTGTTATTACTGATCCCTGCCTGACAGGGATGGCTCAGACTTTTTTGCTGCCCCAAGCAGCGAAGAAGGGGGAAAAAAAATAAAAAGCTCTCTGCGGCAATTTGGCGGCGCGTCCTTCAGTCCAAGAGGGACTGAGGGACTTTCCGCCGAATTGCCGCCGAAGACGTGCCGCCCCTTCCCATTGGCCACCCCAAGCACCTGCTTAGTTAGCTGGTGCCTGGAGCCAGCCCTGCATCTGAGTTGTTCTGAGGTTTGGGCCATTGAGAGTAGCTCCATCATTGGATGTACATAGTGTTGACTTTTCAGAAAATAAAGGCTATTGTATCAGACAAGGCTGTGCACATTAAATATGGATGAGTGAGTGTAAAGTTATTGCATGACAAGTCTGTGTGTTCCATTAAATAGAAGGGAGAAGTGCTAGCAGCAAAGTTTGCTGCTGCAGAAAAAAGATGACTGGTTGAGCAGCTCAAAGCACAAGGAATAGGGAAGTGGAGGATCAGTATAAACGAAAATCTGTCCTTAAAGAAATGGAGACTCATTCTTGTAACATCTGGGCCAGATCCTCGTCTGGTGTAAATCAATGGAGCTCCGCTGACATCAATAGAGCTATACTGATTTATGCCAGCTGCGAATCTGGCTCCGTGATTCTGACTGCCTAGGAGATTGTAAATAACTCTGGTACTTGATAGATGGCTGCGAAAATTATAGCTGAAGAGACAGCATAGAGGAGGATGAGTCAGAAGCTCATTAATGAAGGATCGGTGAATAATGAAACCAAAAGAAAGGCAGCAATAGGCAGGGAAAGATTCAGAGCATTTAAAAGCATAAAGATGATGATGACTTCTCAATGCAGAATAATGAGGACATTATCTTACAAGTCTTTATGTGTTAAAATAATGAAATGGGGTTCTCAGGGTGGATGGGAATCAAGCTTGTTCAGATCTGTGTGTGTGTCAGTAATAAATGAGGAGAAACACAGGCAATGGTATCTGGTAGATGTGAGGGTTTTGTTTTGTTTTTCCCCACATGGCTGCAGGCAATATGAAGTAGAGCTGTGAGAACGCTGCAAAAATGAAAATACATTTTCTTTCACATTTTTAAACCATTGCAACCAAGTTCATGACCTTTTAGTTTTCATCAGAAATCTGATCATTGATCTAATTCTGCAACATGCTAGATGCCTCCTAAGAAGCACTGAGTACTCTTAGTTCCTAATTTAAGCACCCTCAACTTTACTTTAATGGTGGTTGAGAGCACTCAGCATCTTCCCTACCTTGATGGATTAGCTTCCATGGCCCCCAGTCAGCAACGCACTTAAGCACCTGCTTAACTTTCACCACATGCTTAAGGACATGCCTCTTCAGCAAAGCATGTGATCTATGCTTAACTTTTGACTTCAGTGGAATGTAAGCACACGCCTAAGTACTTTGCTGAGTGGGACGTGACTTAAGCATGTACTTTGCTCAGTGTTACTCTCATCCGTCAGGGAAAAGTAGTACAAACATATGACTTTTCTGACCAATTGCAACAGAGAAACATGCACTGAATTGAAAGCAATGGAGTAAACAACTTAGAAAAAGTTCTCATCACATAGTTCGGAATGATGGATGTAGGGCAGAAGTTCACAGTCCCGCAGGGTTCAACTAATAACTGGACTAGCTGTTGCCTCAGCTCTGGCGCAAATCCTTCCAAACCTTAGATGTTAAATGAAAATGATGAGCCAGAATGATACCTTATTTCATTCCAAATATGAATAGCACTTACTACACTCAAAGATAAGACATATTGGTTATTCAAGAGAAAAGAACATGAAATCGAATGTGTTGCAGCTATTGACTTAAAGCTCCTTGTGGAAAAGCAAAAGTAGAATTATATCACACAAAAACACCCCTCCCCTTCCTAAATCCACCGTTTCTCAGTTCTTGGGGACCGTCTGTAGGAAGAACAAGTTTCTGGGTCTTTCAAATAACCATCCATAATGGAAGAAATGGGAACTGTCTTGAGGATTGATAGGGGAAACACAGCCTTGTGCTATCGCTCGGTGCCAGCAGCAGGTCTGCAGGTCACAAAGTGGCAAGCCAAACACAAAAACTGCTTTCTCAAAGACAGTTCTCGACTGACACCTTACCTTACCTCACCCACAGAGGTCCTCATCCACCAAGACTCAGTCTATTATTGACCTTCTAGCTGCCATGGAGGGTTGGCTTTCATTCAACTGAGGATGCTCATTCTCCTAATCATGTTCATTCATTTGAATGAATTTGCTCTAGTGGGAGTTGTCCTAGTGTCTGCCAAACAACTTCCGCTCCAGCTCAACAGCGGGGAAGAGGTTGCATGGCAATCTATTGGTGTGCTTTTAGCCAAAAGGGAAAGAAGTGAATGTTTGCAAATAAATGATTCATTACAAATTTTTTGCTTAAAGAAAATATGTGCCTGAGTGTGTGATTTGTCTTTAGAATACAGGAGCTAGAATAAATTAAAAAAAAAAAAAGATTTTTTTTGTAAAAATCAAATGTCTGCTAAAAATAAAAAAAATGCAAACAAATCACTTTTTCACATAAAACTTGAGAATTTTTTTCCAAGTAGATATTTTGCACAAAAATAATCAAAAATTTTTGCAAAAAAATGAAAAAAATATTCAATATTTCCCTTTGCAAAATACATATCAGGAAATGAGAATGTTGTAAGTAGTTCTTTGTTGTTTACAAGGAATACCTTTTGGTGCTGTTTCAGTTGTCTTCCAGTTTGGTTTTCATTTCAGCTGAACTGCCTATGAAGGTTTTGGATCCCTTCCTAATAGTATGTGTTCCATTCTTCTCATTAACGAGATTCCTCTGCTTCTCCCATTCTTGATATATTGGCTCAGCTAAATTCGCTGCCTCAGGTAGTCTGGAAAAATCAGCAAATTTGTAGGTTCAGCTCTGCTTTTTTCAATGGTGCAATAAATTACTAAGGGTTTATTTGTTTGTAAAGTTGGCACTCAATTCTGAAATGAAGCGGGGTTGGCAGGAATATCATATATGGGTAGTTTCAGTTGGATTTTTGATGTTATGTAGGGTCAGGATATGAAACAGTTACCGTAAACTCATATATAGTTATCCCAAAAGCATGGACATACTATGATGAATGCTGAACTAGAATGGAGTAGGTTACTCATTGTATACAGTGTAGTTGTAGCTGCTCCACCAGAGAAGTACATTGCATCATGGAATGGGGCACCTAAATACCCTGAGAGAACCTGCCTCAACACAGAAATAAAATCCTCTCCAACCGTACACCTCTATTTGTCACCTACCATCCCGCACTGGAACCCATATGTGGTATCATCAAACAAGTACAATCTATATTCAGTGAGGACCCCAGCCTGAAAAAAAATCTTTCCAGAACTCTCATTTCTGGCCTTCATACAACCCCCAACTTTCCAAGCTCATCATCAGAAGCAAGCTCCCCACAGACAGACCAACTCAAATCTGCACCAGAACAAGATGAAAAACCTGCAGACATATCTCCACTTCTGCACAAATCAGCACCCCCAACAACACACCTTTCAAGATCCCTGCATCCTACACATGACTGTCAAGACATATGGGATACCTCATCCTGTACAATAAATGCTCCAATAACAATTATGAGGGTGAAACAAGACAATCACTATGCTCTCGAATTAACTCTCAGAGGAAAATGATAAAAGACAAAACCACCCTGTCACCTGTGGGTGAACACTTCTCACAGATAACTGCTGTCTGACCTCTCATTTCTCATCCTCAAAAGAAACTTGCACAATACTTTCAAAAGACAAGCCTGGACGCTTAAATTCAGAGCTGTTAGGGCTAGTCTACATTGGCAGCGCTTTAACATGGCTTGTGTGGTCACGGCAGAGAGCTCTCCCAGCACTCTAAAAAATCCACCTCTGTGAGGGGTGTAGCTACCAGCGCTGGGGCACTGCCTACACTGGCACTTTACAGCACTGAAACTTGCTGCGCTCAGGGGGGTGTTTTTTCACACCAAGGCAAGAAAGTTGCAGTGCAGTAAATTGCCAGTGTAGACACGCCCTCAGACACCAAAAATCATGAACTGAACAGAGACACTGGATTTATGGCTTATTACAACAATCTGTAACCCACCAACTCCATCTTTTTGTCCTATGACTGCAGAGATGCTAAAGGGCCACTCTACTTTGAATGGTCCTTTAGAATATGTGCTAACTACTTATGCTCAACAGGCATTTAGCTGTGACAGAGTACCTTTACCAGACCTGAAGAAGAGCTCTGTGTGGCTTGAAAGCTTGTCTCCTTCACCAACCAAAGGTGGTCCAATAAAAGATACTATCTTACTCACCTTGTCTCTCTAAGTTACTCATTAGCAGAGATGGGCTTGAAACAAAATTCCAGATGAGAGCCACTTCACCCCCGAACTTTGGAGTGGGAAGAAGGCAAATGAAATCCAGATGCAACACTGGAAGTGGCTACACAACCTTCTTCCCCCATCCAAGATATACACAACCACTAGATTTATTATTGCAATACAAAAAGGAAGAGTAAGTGTACAGTACAGTGAGATGAAAAATAACATGTGGCTTACTCACAACCTTCTACATTTCAAAGAGCTTTCAGAGAGGGACCTCTCATTTGATGAAGATCCTTTTTTCTGTTTAGTCATAAACAGATGAATCCTATAATAGCCTCTGTTTCCTCTGCTACAGGAGGTCTGTATGATTAATAAGATCTCCCTGTAGTGAATGCCAAGCCAAACAGATGAATGCAAGACGCATCTGCTGTAGATTAAACATTTGGAAAAAACATTTTATAAATATTTTTTCCACAACATCATATCCATATGGCAGTTAACTAGGGTATATATTGAAAACCTTGCATGTACATTATATAGCCGTGCGTATGTATTTAATATACACAGTCTAATAAGTACTTATGTTGTCACTCAACAAATAGCTCTCTGATATGACTTCTAATTTATTTTAGATGTCACATCAGACTATCTGAAAGGACCACATGTGCCTTCTCAGGGAAAACATGTGAATGTTTCTGAGTAGGTGGGATGATAGGAAGCAAACCTTTTATTAGTTCTCAGAAACCAAAATATGTAAGATGATCTCCCTGTTAGGAAGAGGTAAATGTAAAAGACGATACAATACAAGCTGTCCTATGCTAAAGATGGTTAGAAATATAAGGCTGTTGTTGAGAAGTATGTAAACAGACTTCTCTGGGAGTTTTTAGAACCCCTGGGAGAAGACAAAAAGAAAGAAGGAAGGAGTTTTAACCAATTTTAGCTTCCAGAATAATTCAAACCTGTGGGCCTGATTCTCATAATAATTAAATAAAGTGGCCCCTTTTAAGGCCACTTTACACTGGTAGAGTGGTGTAAAGGGCTTTCATGTAAATGAAAACGAGGCACATTTTACTACAACTGTATTACATTACATGATAAAGGAAAGGTCTGCTGCTTTCTATTTTTCTCTTTGGTGTCTGAGCATTCCACATGCTTCTGAACTCCCCATCAAGTTCAATGGCACTTTGTGGTGCATAAGGAGGACTGGACCATAATTTTGAAACTAGTAGAAAATGCAGGGGTTTGGACTAGATGATCTCCTGAGGTCCCTTCCAACCCTAATAATCTATGATTCTATGAAACTTGTGACAGCAAAGAAAAATCTTGTTCAACCCAGGTCTCTCTCAGACATTCCCCTCTCTCATCCACATGCATGTTGCCCTTGTAAGACATAGAAGTATTAGCCAGTGCCTCATAATGTTATAGGCTTTTGTTGCTTGATAATCATGAGAACCTAAGAACCTGGGGCATGAGTCAAATAACTTGATTCATGAAACGTTCTGTTGATCTCTTTCTACCTTTGGTAATTCCTCCAGTCTGCCTCAAAACACAAATATTCACCCCCACCCCTTCATCCCAGAGGCGCTTGCTTGGATGGCTTGTAAAGATTAAAGTCTGACTTGAATGATGTTCATCCAAAGAGAAGGGCTCACTGAACTGACGTTCACACTAGCAGGGACAAAACCCCTCAAGGGAAAGTCTAACGCTTGTCAATTCATGTCTGTCTGGACTCTGAGAATATGGATTTCCAGACTTTACACCATGATAGTCACAATCCAACATGACATTTCCATATATGACTTTACACGGGTTGCAGTGCAGAGGCAAATAATTGCTTATGCCTAATTTTGCCTGTGCCATACACCATTAGATATTTAGCGGACTCACAAAAGTGGCCTAGGCTTCTCACATTCAGGTTGGTTTTAATATTTATGTTATGTCTTTAGACTCTGCTAATGAAGAGATTTGTTTCGCTACATGTTTCCCATATTCTTGCTCAGAACCTCCCTGCTCCTGAGGGCTATGTCACTGAAGGGGCAAACTGAATTCTGGATTTGGTAAATTCTCTGGGTTATGACTTGGTAATATTCCTCTGGTGAGTCACCCCATCTGTTTTAGGTCTTTCTTTTTCCCCAGTCTACTTGTCATTGTGTTGCTCCTTTACTGCAAGGCGCTCCTTCAATTTTTTAAATGAAATTCATTTTTTTCTGAATTTGTATTGGATCACCAACAAAGTTTTGGTTTCAATGGCTGCACAAAAACAGCAGAACTGTCATGGTGGTAACTGTGGGGGAAGAAGGCAGGTTTAGTGAGGGAGTTTCCAAACGTAGCACCTTAAAGTGGCTCATTTTGGATCAGATTTGGATACAGAAGTCAGACGCCTGGCTAGTCTGAACATGGCTCATTGCGACTCTTCAGCTCAGCAGTCTCAACCTTGGGTTCTGCTTCAACACAATTCGTGTTGATTTCAATAGGCAATGCATCCACAGAAATTTGTGACACAGTCTTGAGTTAGAGGCATATTCTTGTACAATGGACATCATTTCTGTGTTCTGAAGAACCTCCATCTAAAACCATTTATGTTGGCTCTTGTACCCAACCCAAATCTTTGTATTTACTCCACTGCTGAAATGCAGCCATCTCTGGGGTTGAATGTGGCAGCCATTCTATACTATTAACATGTCTCTCTCTCTCTAGGGTGGGAACTGAAAAATAGATTCTCTAACTACAACTACTAGAGAGAGTTTAGTTAGCTCTAGATTTTAGGATTAGATAGACAGAAAGGGCCAAATTAATCTTTGGTTTAATTCCATTGTCTTCAATTGGTTCACATCAGGGATGAAACTGAGCCAGAGTACCATAATTATCTGAGTTTAGCTAAAACACCAAAGCTAATCTCTTTATTATTAACACATTTACTTGTGCAAAAAATATCTTGAGACCTTTAATGACCGTAGGGGATTGGGCTTTATTTCTCTTACAACTAGTCTAAAAGAAAGCTAAAACTAGAGTTAATCAACAATTTTCCATTGAAACTTTTTCTGTGAAACAGAAATATTTATGTAAGTGTAACTTTTGTTGAAAATTTTTAGTTTTTCATAACCCCCTCAAACTCTTTTTTTCAGCTTTCGGTTGCTGAAAACCAATATTTTTCAGCATTCAGGGGGGTTTTAAACAAAAATCCAAACCTTTTAGAGGAAAAGTTTTGAGGAAAACAGAGGACAAATGTATTTGTCACAACCTTTTCATATAACAAATATTTCCTGACTAGCTGAAGTTAAAACAACAATGAATGCAAAGCTTCATGGCCTATGGCTACAGGCTTGCCACATCTCTTCTCTAACTCCATCCTCTTTTACTTTCTATAGAAGGCACCCACAGGTCTTTGCCAATGTGTTTCTGTCACTTGGCTCAATTTCCTGCCAGAGAACTCGGCTAGATACAGATCCCTGGCTTCTGTGGTGCGGAAAGCTGAATAATAATTTCTGCTGCAGACAAGCCTGGTGAATCACTGTCCTACTTTGGATTCCCAGGGGGAGACTGCATTTCTATAATTTGGGAGCAACTGCTTCAGTAGATGTTTCCATTTATTCAATGAGCAGGTCAAGACAGAAAAAGATATCAAAATTTAACCCAAGAGCAGCCAGTGAAGGGAGAACTCCTTGTTACTGTACCACAAGTCATTGTAATCTAAGCCCTCAAGGGGTATAATTATGTTTTAAAAGAAATTCACTCTGTGTTGGATTCTAATTAAATGAAAACAATACTCAGAAATCTATGATTAAAGAAAACTAATGATCATGTCATTATCTGTATGTTCTTGGTATGAGTCTATACGTTTTATGTGTTTTCTTTACATTCTTTATATTATGTTGCCAAGTAAAAACTAGTGACAAGCAGCACTAATACCCCAGATCATAACAGCCCTGAGCTTTTGCAGAGTTTAGAGTGTGAAGTCAGATCTGTATCTGAAGTTAGCAGCTCAGGCCTTTCACTAGAAATATCTTGAGAGGGGCATGAATTACAACATTCATATACCCAATAGGGTCTTCTGAATGCAAACTTCACTAAAGTTTGTGAGGCTGGGAGGGGTTTGGATCTGGTGGTCTGATCTGGACCCATCCCTGGGAGGAATGTATTTACTATTTTCGCTGCCTTGTCACTAGGAATGAAGGATCTTATTCATATGTAAAGTGACAATGTCCCTTCCTGGTCTGCGCCCACACAGCCTTTGAACAAAACCAACATTTTTTGAGCTTCTGAGATTCTGGCAAATTATTTTTCCCATTATTGTGTGCTTTTGTGCCCCTCGGGCCTTCCAGGTTCTGGTTGGGACCTGAAACAACATGCAGTCTTTCTCACGCTATTTCTGGCCTGACTGTGATCCGGCACTACTGAGAATCACACAATAAAGCCTGTTCTTAGGAGGTTTCCAGCCCAGTGTTTCAGATGTGAGAAATTCACGTGATGCAGAAAAGATGATGAAGTCTGGGTGGTTTTTCGCACTGAACCCCAAACCTTTTGCAGCTCATTCACTCTTAACATGCTGATTCATTTGCTGCAATCAAATCCTTACTTAATTAAGAAGGGGAAATTGCTCTGCCATTTCCTGCAGCAGTCAGGGCCAGACTGTCCCCATGTCTTTGTACAATGAGGAATACAGGGCGGGGTGTAGTGGAAGGCACAGGGAAACAGGAATACCCCATCCAGTTTGACTCCCTGAACTTGAGGGAGTGTAGGGTCTTTCCTCCAGGCCCCTTCTAGGCACACATTGCTGCACAGAGTCTGGGTGGTTGATATGGTACCTGGTGCAGCCTACACAGTTCCCCAGTGCACCAGGAAGGAATGTGGGGCAGTGGGGGTGTACCATTTTAATTATTGCAGTATAACTATACTAATATAGTTAAAGTGCTACATCTGTACATAGGCAAACTCTTAGGAAAAAGGATTCAAAAAGCCACCAACCAAATATTTGGGTTCCAAAACACAGGACTTTAGTATACTTTAGAAATCTGATTAAATTTCATATCTGTGTTTACTGTAGTTCAAACATGCTTGGATCCAAAAATAAAAAACATTAGGGGTTTTTTGTTTTTAAGGATGATCAAGAAAAATATCATTTGCTGCAATTTTCCTAGAACTGAAGGAACAGTGAGAGACAGCAATGCAGTTTCAAGTTCTAGTTGATTATTGGATTCATTAGGAATGGAGCATCTGAAACAGACACTGTGGTCAGGCTCGGAAGGATTAGATTTCTATCGGTAAATGTCAATTTCATTGTACACATAAACCAACAGAAAAATATTTCCATCGAAAGTAATCAAAATTCACAGATAGGCAAAGTAAGAAAAATGTTGCTTGTGAACTTATTAGACTTTGTTTTAAGGATATTTACGTGGTATATTTTGACATGTGATGTTGACAGTTTTAATGGTTATAAAGCTTTAACTTTTTTAATCTCAAAGTCTACTGTCATTAATATTTATTCTCTGATCTCCCCCATTGTCTGACACCCCCATAATTCCCTGCAACTGTGAAAACTGAAATAGATAAAAATTGAAAAAAGTGCTAAAAATAAACATTCCTATTGTCTGTTAAAATCATCAAAAATAAAAAGTGAAGTCTGCCAAGTTTACATCTAGGCAAACTGCAGAAAGCAGGTCATGGGAGGTTTTCTCTTCATAATTTTTTAATTTTTAATTAATTTTTTTCCAATGACTAGATGTTTTGAATTATTTCCAGCCATTATTCATTTTGTTGGTAAACAAGCACACACTTGATCCTGGATCTTAGTGCCTGATAATAGGTTTTAACCAAGGAAGAGAGGGAAAAAACACAAATGAAGCTCAAATAAGGAAGTCTCTGCAAGGGGTTGTGGCCAGTTATTATTACACTATTTCAGGCTGAGAAAGGTCATTGATGTTTTCCAAGTTGGATTTATATTTTACACTTATTTGTAATGTTACCTCAGTGTGTCTCATAACGTCAGGGAAAATGTTTGGTTTGGGTTCGAAAATGTCAGGGCAGGATTTTCTAAAGCAATTCTTCTCCCCTTGGAGTCAATGGTAAAATGCCCATTGTCTTTAGTGGGAGCAGAGTTAGGCCAACACTGAGCACTTCTGAAAATCCCACCCTTAAATGTGTTGTCAGATTTTCAAAGGTTTTTAGGTGTCTAACTCCCATTGAAATCATTCAGGAAGGATATATATCCATCAAAAACTATTTTGTTTGACAGGAGTCAGTATTTCTAATAAGTTGTGTGAGTGAGAGTTAGGATTTATGGATTCTCTTCCGGTGTTTTGCCACTGACTTGCAGTGGGAATCATGTAATCATTCTGTACCTCAGTTTGTTTATCCATAAGTAAAATATAAAATACCTGCCTATCTCAGAGATTTGTTGTGACACTTAACTGACCAATACCTGGGAAGGGCTGTAGAATCTTGGTTCAAAGGTGCTTATCTACAGCAATATATAAATAGGTTCACCTACTGAAGGAGTCTAATAAGATCAAAAGGGAGATGTGATGAAGAAATCCAGAGAAGGATACAGATTGTTAAAAAAGCATTCAACAACTTCCAAAGCCTTCTGTGTTGTCAAAAGCTAAAAGTGCACATCTGCACTAGGTTGCTGAAGTGCTACATCGGGTCAACTCTTCTGTGCAGATGGTGAAGATAAGGAGGTATTAGTACCACTATACAAGGCACTGGTGAGACCTCATCTGGAATATTGTGTGCAGTTCTGGTCTCCCATGTTTAAGAAGGATGAATTCAAACTGGAACAGGTACAGAGAAGGGCTGCTAGGATGATCCGAGGAATGGAAAACCTGTCTTATGAAAGGAGACTCAAAGAGCTTGGCTTTTTTAGCCTAACCAAAAGAAGGTTGAGGGTGGATATATGATTGCTCTTTATAAATATATCAGAGGGATAAATATTAGGGAGGGAGAGGAATTATGTAAGCTTAATACCAATGTGGACACAAGAACAAATGGATATAAACTGGACACTAGGAAGTTTAGACTTGAAATTAGACGAAGGTTTCTAACCATTAGAGGAGTGAAGTTCTGGAACAGCCTTCCAAGGGGAGTAGTGGGGGCAAAAGACATATCTGGTTTCAAGACTAAGCTTGATAAGTTTATGGAGGGGATGGTATGATGGGATAGCCTAATTTTGGAAATTAATTTGGCAATTGATCTTTGATTATCAGAAGGTAAGTATGCCCAGTGGTCTGTGATGGGATGTTAGAAGTGGTGGGATCTGAGTCACTGCAGAGAATTCTTTCCTGGGTACTGGCTGGTGAGTCTTGTCCACATGCTCAGGGTTTAGCTGATTGCCATATTTGGGGTTGGGAAGGAATTTTCCTCCAGGGAAGATTGGCAGAGGCCCTGGAGGTTTTTTGCCGTCCTCTGCAGCATGGGGCACGGGTCACTTGCTGGAGGATTCTCTGCAGCTTGAGGTCTTCAGACCACAATTTGAGGACTTCAATAACTCAGACATAGGTTAGGGGTTTGTTACAGGAGGGAGTGGGTGAGATTCTGTGGCCTGCATTGTGCAGGAGGTCAGACTAGATGATCATAATGGTCCCTTCTGACCTTAAAGTCTATGAGTGATGAGGCTGCATTCCACATCTTTGTGGTTCCTTCCCCCACTGGGTGTTTCATAGCATTTGTCCATTCTGAGTATTTTTCTTTTGTTTCTTTTGTGTGCCTGCATCCCATGGAGATGCATGAGCCAGCTCCTGGGCCCTCAAAGATATTTCAGACTCTCTTCTGAAGTGGTGCTGACACAGCCCACATCCGCTTCTATACTGTCAGAAAACATCACCATCTGATTGTGCTTTCCTGCCTATACATGAGCCCCCCTGACCCTGCAGAACACGTTTTCCTGCCTCAGACTGCTCCCAATCAGAAATAACCTCAGTCTTATCTGTCAGTGCTGTTTTCACTTCAGTGGGGCCAGGATTTCCCTTCATGTGTTTAGAACTGGTACATACATTTGCGGAGGAGCTTAGGAAACAGTGCATCCAGATTTACTGGCAAAGCAGTGGAGAGGAAAACCTGCAACGTCTTCTGGCCAAGGCTGCGATAAAAGGGAGAACACTCTGATTTCCTAGGGGACCTGAGTTGTTCTCATCCCCAGAGTTATCAATTACACACAGCAGCTCCTATTTGACGCCACGTACTTTTGGATATTATGCAATGTAGCCTTTAAACTTGTCTGTGGTGGGGTGGGTCCCCCGTGGCTACAAGTTTGGTAGTAGTGTGTGAACTGCCCCTGTGCCCTAAGTGTATCTCCTGTGATCCTAAAGACCTCCTCAGTACCTAGTTTCTTTATTTATGCACTGGCTTTTGAATATGGCCCTAAAGGGTTGTATTTGTAACTTACACTAGTAGGTTGGACATATTCAGATGCAGGGTGCATGATCAGCAGATTCCCTTTCTCAGGCAGTCTTTTACAGAAGAGCTATATGCATTGAATCACTTTTGTAATTCTCCAGAGATGTGATCTAGGAGTTAGAATGGTGGGACGGTAATCTTAAATTTGAATTCATTGCCTCTACAAATTAATAATAGCAGTTAATATTAATCCAGGTTTATTGACCCTGTTTTAAAAAAAAACACTTGTTGCTCTAGTTAAGGTTAAATCTTAGACCCTGATTTAATTAGAAAAAAGATTGGCAATCTCTACCCATTCTTCTGAACGCTTTATTATGAAGAATATTTTCTCACAACTGGAAAACCACCTTGTTCCTGATCCTACAGACACTTAGTTCTGATCCCATTATGCTTTTATGAGTAGCCCAATTTACATTCTCTTTCACTGATCCTAACTTCACACCCAGGTTTCACATATAACTCCATGTAGCTGCTAGTACATGGCAGCAGCCACACCCCAATACACCACTTTGACTGGCAGAGGATACCAGGTAGAGGGTAGCCTGGAGGGGAAATGCCTGTCCTCAGCATCCTAAGTTTGCTTTGGCAGACTGGGTGGAGAAGACCTCTTGGTCCAACAGCTGGAAAGGCACTGCAACAATGCATTGAGAACTACGTAAGTCTTGACGAGGCACAAAAAGGTGTCAGTGGCTAACCACTGCAGCTAATGATGTTCCCAGTCATTGCAACTTTTTGTGCCACTGGCTTTTGACTTCAGTAGCCAAGAGAATGAGATTACTCCCATGCAATGGTCTTATCACCACACAGAGGCATTCACTGTGGCAAACAGTGAAGTGACAGGTTTATGGGAGCACTAGAAATCATAAACCTACATGCAGGCAACTTGGGACTCTGGTTTCTCAGCCTTGAATTCTGCAGAGCAAAGATTCTTGGTAACACTCTAGGTGACTAAGCAGTCTTTTTAAGGACAGCACTGCTCATCCCAGTAAGGGAAGGAGCTGGAAAAGTTGCCATAAATTTTGCCTGTCCAACTTTAGTCCTGCCATTTCACCATGACTTCTGGCTCATCCAGGGCCAGCGCTACCATTTAGGTGACCTAGGCAATGGCCTAGGGCGCCAGAATTTTGGGCGGGTGCTATTTTGCCGGGGGGGGCAGCACGAGGGTCCGGTGGACCTATCGCAGTCATGCTGGCGGTCGGTCCGCTGCTGGAAAGGCTCCGGTGGAGCTGCCGCAGTCATTTAGGCGGACGGTGCACTGATCTAAAGGCTCCGGCGGACCTACCACAATCATGCCTGCGGCAGGTCCACCGGAGCCTTTAGACCAGTGGACCGCCCGCCGGCATCACTGCGGCAGCTCCACCAGAGCCTTTCTAGCAGCGGACCGACCGCCGGTATGACTGAGGTCCACCGGACCCGCGAGGGGCGGCGAAATGGCCGTCCGCCTAGGGCGTCAGAAACCCTGGCGCCGCTCCTGGGCTCATCCCCACACAAGTCATTCTATGAGGAAAAACAAAAGCTATCACTGTTGTGACATAGAACATACAGACCCTAATGGACACAAATAACACATCAAGACCTGATAGATGTACAGCATTATTGCAAGGTAACTTGCTACATACAGCATCAACATAGCTGCCCTCAGTGAAATGAGATGAAGGCAAAGGCTTCATAAAGGAACTTAGGAAGTAGCTACACCTTCTTTTGGGAAAAGAGGCCAGCAGAGGAAGACAGAATTTATGGCATTGAAAATATCCTCCTGAAGTCTCTGAAAGAATTACTTCTGAGCAAAAATGAAAGCCAAATGACTCTACAACTTCCCACTGGAAATTAATGCTTTGCAACTTTTATCAGTGCTTATGCTCCAACTCTGAACAGTATGGAAGAAATAAAAGAACAGTTTTGGGGTGATATAATCAAATCTATACCCAGTGAAGACAAACATCTACCTCTGGGAGACTTTAATGCCAGAGTGAAAAGACTGTAAGGCTTGGAGTGGTGTAATAAAGAACAATGGAGGTGGGAAAATGAACAGCACTCATTTACTCCTAGTCAGCAAGTATGCTGGGCATGAGGTCCATATTGCTAACGCAATCTTCAGGCAAGCCAACAAATATAAAATATGGTAGATATATCAGAGATCAGAGCATTGGCACCTGACTGTGTCATCATGTGGCAAAGAGACATCAGGGACACTGAGATCAGCAAAGCAATGTGAGGAGAAAACTGTTGGACTGACCACAAGATGATCAGAGCCATTTTCAATTACATGTTGTTGCCACTCAGTAAAACAATGTGAGCAGATTAAACTGAAATTGCAAATAGCAAAGTTGAGACATCCATTTCATCAGGAAAAACTAAGGGAAAATGTAGAGGAAAATTTGATAGCATTACATCATCACCCAATAACATACTTGAAAAATGGAATATATTCAAAACTACCATCCTTCAAACCACAGAAAAAACTCTAGGCAAAAATCAAAGATAGCACTAAGAGCAGTTTGATGAAAATGATGATGAACTCAAAAAGATCCTCAAGGAAAAGAATGATGAGCTTATGTCTTGGCAAAATGACAAAGGAACAACATTAAAAAAGACATATTCAAGTACCTGCAAGCCAAGGCTCAGATGGCTTAGTCTTACACAGTATAACTGTTCTTAAAAGAAAGCAGAAGAAATACATTATGCCAATGCGACAAACACAAAGTTGTTTTATGACACCCTGAAGGTCATTTATGGCCCATCAAATCGGGACCAGCTCTACTAAAGAGATCAGATGGGTCTACCTTAATTAAGGACAAGTGAGGCATTTCTGAAAGATGGGTATAGCACTTTACCAAGCTATTAAACCATCCCTCTACTGTCAACCCTCAGATGCTAGAGGAACTAATCCAGCACCCCATGGATGGAGAAATCACCCAGTTACTACAAATGAGGAAGTGCAAAAAGCTATCAAACAAATGAAGTCAGGCAAATCACCAGGCAAAGACAGAATACCAGCAGAAATCTATCAATGTATAATCCACAAAACTGTCAGTTGTCTAGACAAAATTATTAAGGCTATCTGGGAAACTGAGAAGATTCCTCAGGATTTCAGAGGTGCAATTATAGTTACACTATCCAAAACTAAAGGCCATAAAACTGAATGTGGCAACTACTGGTGTACAGCCCTGCTATCTGTAGGTGGTAAAATCATTGCTTGCGTTTTGCTCAATTGGGTTGTCAAAACAGTATCAGAGAAGCTTCTACCAGAGTCCGAATGTGGATTTGGATCAGGTCAGAGCACCACAGATGTGATTTTTATTTTGAGGTAGATGCAGGAAAAAAGCATTGAACTGTATGTTGTCTTCTTTGATCTTAAAAAAGCATTCAAGACTGTGAGCAGAAAAGGCCTTTATCAGTCATATTCAAGAAACAGTACTTTATGGATCAGATTCTCATGCCAAACCGATGTAAACCTGGAATAACTCCACTGAAGTCAGGTTTTAGAGTGGTAGCCTGGTTAGTCTGTATCAGCAAAAACAATGCTGAGTCCTTGTGGCTCCTTAGAGACTAACACATTTATTTGGGCATAAGCTTTTGTGGGCTAAAACCCACTTCATCAGATGCATCAGATGAAGTGGGTTTTAGCCCATGAAAGCTTATGCCCAAATAAATGTGTTAGTCTCTAAGGAGCCACAAGGACTCCTCGTTGTTTCCACTGAAGTCAGGATCACAACAAGTACAATCGAGCGGTCTAATGCAGGTTTTTCATTTCAATAAAATCAGCAAGAAGATATTGGTTTTGGTGCTGAAAATCATTAATTTTACATTCTGATGGAGAGACTCATTTGTAACTTCACTTGTTTTCGAAATCCAGAATCAAGATTTAACCAGACAGCTGTCAAAAACTCTCTGAAATAAGGAGTGGAGGGCCTGATCCTACCCACCTTATGCAGACTGAACTTCTACCAAAGTTAGTACATAAGCAAGGATATTAGAATTGGAGTCTAAACTTGACATTCATTTTGGGCCTTAATTCGTTAACACGGACTCACTGTGTTCCCTTTATTAATAAATTTTTCCTCTATAAATATGTTTTTACCCAATTTTTAATTATGTTATGAGGTCTATAGATCATACAGCAAAATTAAGTATACTTTTTTATACACTAACTGGAAAATTATTTCTTGAATAAATTCCCATCTATGACAGCAGGTAGAGATTAGTGTCTATGGGCCTGCAGCACTGGAATTGCAGCAATCTGGATGTAATCTAATCTGAAATGCAATAGCATAATCTATACCAAGACGGGTCTTCTGGGCTTTTGAAATGCTAATGTTTACAGAAACAAACTGCACATTTTTCAATATCTCTGATAGCAAGTTAAATTCAGATGTCAGGGGTTTTATAATTTTTCCGTGCATTTTGTTTTAACTATTTTCACTTTTAATTCCCTATCGTTAAGGACTTCATACACAGGCAACAAACGGGTTCAGGAAGGCCAGTTGACTGAACTGTCCCAGATTCTACCTAACCTACCATTGTGTCAGCAGCCAATGATGAAAAGGGGTCATGGGACCCAGCTCTGGGTGTCTATACTATGAAATGATACTTCCTACTATACAACGATGCAGTGTATATTAAAAATCTGCTATTTTATCTTTCTAAAACAGAGCTAATTTCATGCCCATCGTTCTCTCCAGAAGCCCCAATTAGCATCAGGTCCTTTTGGGATGGGAGCTGTACAAATCCTAAAGTAGACGTGGTTCCTACTCTTACCAGCTAGCAGTCTGGTGCTGTATAGACATATCGTGCTTAACTTTGAGCGTGGGAGAAGTCTCACTGACTTCTATGGTCCTATCCATGTGTTTACATTTAGGAATGTGCTTAAGTACCTTGCTTTATCAGGCCCTTAGTAATGTCAAATAAATCAAAGCTCCCAAAGGAGATGTATGTAACTAGGTCTTCACTTTAATCAAGGCAATTAGGAGAGAGTAAATCGGCAGTAGCACTTTGCAGTAATCCTTGTTTAATTCAAATGCAATTTTTAAAAGTTAGTGTAAAGAATATTTGTTTGAAATCCTTGAAAAGTACTCATGCAATTATGCATACACCAGACTTGTATACATCCCAACTTCCAATGTATGACCCCACTCCAGGAAAGCACTTAAGCATGTGCTTAATGCAAGGATGTGATCGTAATCGTACTGAATATTTGAAAATAAACGATACAGAGAGTTTAAAGCATCAGTTATTGTTTCATCGGGGATAGCATACAGACTACGGGGGGGGGGGTTCAGTATTTTGGTATTGGGCAGCATATACCATATACAGTCTGTCATGTCCCCAATGTGGGGTGAACGGTGGGTGAGATCAAGATACAGTCGAGAGGCAGTGAGGGTACATCGCTCATACAAACAGGTTACAGATAGTCGTGGGAATAAAGGAGCGAGCTGGGTGATGAGGATAGGGCGACCCTCACATAGTGGAGTTTGGTTTGGTGGGTTCAGGGCTCAGGGGATAGAGTCCAACGGGGGAGTGTGAAGATCTCCTCCCCCCTTCGGGTGCACGGAGTCACGCCCGCTTACTCCTGGTTACTAAATGTGACTACTCACCTGCTTAAAGCTAAACATGCGCGTCAGTGCTTAGCACACCCATACTTAGCTGGGGTTTGCCCACAGATAACTATTTTGGAATGAAATGTAAAAACAAAACTTATGCAATTTAAAGTTGATAAATAAAGTTTCTGATCTAACTCAAAGAGAAAATGCTAAACTTTAGGTGTTATGGATCATCCTCTAGAATAAAATTATATCCCTGCTATCAAATTCTAGTGTAAGCAGAGTCAGGATAAGCTCTACACTGACATCTGGTGGAAAAAATTTCAGAGAGTGTATTTGCATAGGCACGCCTACCCTATCCCAGACTCCCAAGCTGTGGGACTGCTTGGTGACAAATTGCTCACCCTCAGTTGGGTGGTACTGGCTAGACATGGGACATGGGTTCCAAAACCCAGAGAATTGAGAGAGGCTGGGGACAGGTATTTGTGCCTGGTGGAGCAGCCTCCTTGTGGAGCCAGAAGCACCAGTTGCACCCCCTCCTCTCTCCACTGTGGAATGTCAGAGTTGATTTTTTTATTCCCTTAAGAATTTAAATACAGGTTACTGAGCTGAAATCACTTTGGGCTAGTGGTGCACTTGCACTGGGGCTCCCCCCCACTAAGAGCTGAGATCACTAAGAGTTGAAATCGCTAAAGAGCTGAAATAACTGAGCTGAGAGCACTGAGTACTGTGCTAACTAGTGGGGGAGCCTGAAGATATGCTGTGGAACAGAGCGGCTGGCGGAGTGGAGCAGATCACGGGACACCTGGTGGCAGCAGAGCGGAGTGGCTGTGGGATGGGTGGAGCGGCCCACAGAGCGAGCGGAGCCGAGCAGTTTGCAGAGAGAACTGGAGCAGCTCATGGAGCAGGGCAGCTGGTGGAGCGGAGCAGTTTCTGAGGACGGCTGGAGGAGCAGCGTGGAGCGGCTGGTAAAGCGGAGCAGTTCGTGGAGAAGGCGGAAGCAGAACCCACGGAGAGGCAGGGCAGTTGGCCCCGGACCATGTAAGGTGCCCCTTTCTATCCAGGCTGTGGGGGAGGGACCTCTACAGATAAACTCTCGAACTCTGGGGTGGCACTGACCAGAGACTTTTGGGTTGTTGGACTTTGGGGTGATTGGACTTAAAACCCTAAGGGGAAAAAGGACAGTGCCAAACGTACTTGGAGGTGGGTTTTTGTTTATGGTTTGTGTTATAACCCTGTTTGTGGTGTTTCTCCAATGGGATGCCGCATTAATTCCTTCCTTTATTAAAAAGATTTTGCTACACTCAGACTCCATGCTTGCGAGAGGGGAAGTATTGCCTCCTAGAGGCGCCCAGGGGGGTGTGGTATGTGAGTGTCCCAGGTCACTGGGTGGGGGCTCGAGCCGGTTATGCATTGTGTTACTGAAACGGAACCCCTGGATACTGAACCCGGCCCTTGTTGCTGCCAACTCAGAGGGGCAGAAGGGTTACACTAGTGAAGGAGTCAAAAACACCTACAAAGGGATCCATTCTCTGTTAAGTGCTATAGATTTAAAGGGCCTGGGGCTGGGCTGTGGTAGCAGCAGCTGGGAGCCTAGGGCCCTTTAAATCACCCCTGGAGCTACTGCAGCAGAGCCCTGGGCACTTTAAATCACCATCGCAGTAGCAGAAGCCGGAAGCTCCATGCCCTTTAAATCACCACCAGAGCCCTGCCGCCACTACCCCAGGGCTCCAGCAGTGGGGCTTGGGTGGTGATTTAAAGGGCCCCGGAGGGTAGTGGCAGTGGGAACCTTAGGCCCTTTAAACCACCACCTGAGCCCTGCTGCCGGAGCCCAGGGATAGCAGCGGCAGTCAGGGGCTCTGGCGGTGATTTAAAGGGCCTGGGACACTGGCTGTCGCTACCGCCCTGGGCCCTTTAAATCGTCCCCAGAGCCCTGCTGCTGGAGCCCTGGGGAGGTGGCGGGGAGTCTCTGGTGGCTAGTTAAAGGGCCTGGGGAGGTACCAGCAGTTGGTGCCCCAGTCCCTTTAAATAGCCGCCAGAGCCCTGCCACTGCTACCCCAGGGCTCTGGGGACAATTTAAAGGGCTGGGGGCAGTAGCTGTGGCAGGAACCCCTGGCCCTTTAATTGGCCACCCGAGCCCCGTCGCTGCTTCCCCAAGGCTCCGGCAGCAGAGCTGCTGCTGGGAGCCCCGGGCCCTTTAAATTGCTGCAAGGGGAAGCCAATCCACCCCGGTACAGTGCACCGGCTCTTGTTGGTATGCTGTATGGGGGCGTACTGACTTACCTTCACTTCTGGTGATAGCTCACAAAGACAACACACCCAAAGTGTCCATGAGTTGACATTTTAGCCATCTGCCCTCTAGTGCTTTAACCTGTCCCCTGAAACACATGATAAAAACATGCTTTATTTAGCACAGTTGAGCAAATGTTTTTCTCGCCTTGTGTCAAGACATTATGTATGATTCAAATAATATTTATTAGATTACTACAAATATTCAAATTATGTTTTTTTTAAAATAACGTACACCAAGGAACATCCAAACCAAGTTAAGGTGAAAAATCCTCCTTAATTTCAGCCTATACAGTCAGATGCAATAGTCTGTGTGCAACTGGATTAACATGCCAAAAAGGTAACTTGAGGCTAGAAGTGTAACATCACTCAGTAAATTAACATCAATAATTATAAGCTGTAAACAGTAGCAGATATAATTAAGATCTGAGGCCGAAGGGTTCTGTATGCCTAGCTGCAACTGACATCATCAGTCACTGTGATCTTGATGTTTGAGTCCCTCAGGAGGCAGCAAAGTTACCAACGTTACACTACGTGGAATAACGTGCCAATGTTAAACGCATTTGCAAAGGTTTTTTTTTTTTCTAAGACAAAGAGGGCTCTTTTAAAAAGGTGAAAACAATAATATTCTGATGCACTGAGCATGATTCTATTGTTCCTCAGGATAACTCTACAGCCAAAGAGGTGTCAACACTTCCTCTCTCTCTCTCTCTCTAAATTAAAATGAGCTGTTACATTCCCCTGCAGCCTGAAAACTGGTCCAGAAAATCTGAGACGCATGTTGCTTTGTTCAATTTTATGGGGAGGTTGTGGTGGGAAGGGTTGGGGAGAGAGAAATATCGTTTATGGGTTTCTGAGCTGTAGGAAGGAAAAGTAAAACAAAATGGAGGGTTGGATTGGGAAGATTCTTTTTATGCTTTGAAGCAAAATAATAAATAAAAAAGGGTCACGCGCTTTCCAATTAATCTATTCAAGCACTTGAGTAGGTGGTGTCAGTGAGGGCACTCAGTACCCCAGATGAGGTGGTTAGCACTTTCCAGGATCAGATCCTAGGTTCTTAGTGAAAACCAGTTGTGGACCCTACTATGGAAAATAATAAAATAACAGTTGCTCAGGAGCTAGCACTTCAACAAAGCACTCATTAGGGACAGATCGGATTCCCATTTTAAAAAGGCCACGGAACAGTTATACTGGCAAAAGCCCTGATGTTGATCCAGTTATACAAGTATTTTAGGGCATTATACCGTTATAGCAATTCCCCTTCCTGTACAAGAATAACTATCCTGGTATAGAGCACCGATGCAATAGAGTCCACACTAGGGAGGCTGTACCACTTAACTGTGCCAGTATAGTTAAAGCAGTACAACTTTCTAGGGTAGAGAAGCCATAACCCACTTTGTGCTCTCTAGCAATATAAAAGGTCTATAAAGTAAGTGTAATTTACTCCCATTTAAAGGCCTCTTTACTGGGCCAGAGCAGTGGCAGAGTGGAAAGTGACTTAAGTGTAAATGAGAACCAGGCCTAGAAAGTTAATGCTATTTTTATTTTTAAGCTTGGGGATTCCTGGTCTATTCCTGCATCCCTGAGATCAATGGGAGTTTTGCCATGTACTTCAATGGGTGCAGGATGGAGTGCTCAGAGCCCAGCCCTGCAAATACACACGGATGTAACCTCATGGGAGGGCTCCTATTCATAGACTAGTGCTGGTGGTGCGTGGGGAGGTGGTTATTGCTGGGAACAAGCAAGTTTGTCAAGTCTTATGGCAGGTACAGAGAAGAGATGAGAAAAATTGTTGTGGTGAGTCTGTTTCACCTATTTTGATCCTCCTGCAATATTTGTGTTCCATGAAAAGACACAGAAATGGTCATTTCACAGCAAGTCACTGCTCAGTCAGAAAATTTTGCTCCTAATGGCAGATTTTCTTTTGCTTGAAAATAAGTCTCTATTTCCACTAAAAAAAAGCCAAAATAAGTTAGCAGAGGTGGGAGGAGAGGGTAGCATTGCCATTTATCAAAGAGAGCTAGTGGCTGAGGACATGGGGGACTTGGACAGCTAGAGGAGCCGATTCAAGTCTGTTAGCTGGAAGAGCAGCTATAGAAGACTTTATCCTTTCCTAGCATTACCCAGCACACCATCCTGTGTTCAGGCTCCAAGAGAGGGTTTAGGCCAAAACAAAGGGATTTTTTTCCTGTAGTATACATGTCTGTTTCACAGTCAGAACCCAAAATGGCTGCCTGCAGAGACCATGAGGCAAAGGAGCCCAAAGTAGGTGATCCATATAACGGATGTGGTGTGGACTAGGATGCAAGTAAGGATGGGAACTCCCAGCATCTCAAATCCCCATGGTTGGAGGTACCTATATTTTTATGATGCAACTCAGCTTATTTCCAATCATGATATTTAAAACGTGCAGGCTGAGTTTTGATGGCTGCCTTGAGGATTTGGATGCTGTTCTCATCCCAGAGGCAGCTCTGATAATATCAACCACAATATTTTCCCACACATTGTAAATTAACAGAGAGAGAAAACCCAATCTTTTCCATTTGCTTTCCATCAGATGCCCTCCTGAGGTCAGGAAGTACGTGGAATGCGAGCTGCCTGAATTCCATATAAGTAGAAAATAGGTTAAAAGTGCTACTTAGTGACTGTAGCACTTTACAAATGTGTGTTTTGTTTGACAGGACATAATAAAAAAATCTTTTAATCTCTGTCACAGTGGGTAGGTGGAAAGGCCAAAAGTCTAAATGTTTTAAAGGAAAAATCTAATTAGTATGCAAATTTGACTTTCTGCATTAAAATGTCATTTGCTAAGTAAATGTTGTTGCACTGTAAGTTCAGGTATTTGATCATGTTCTGTCAAGGTGCCTTTGCAAATTTCCTGAATGTAATAATAGCATTTCAAAAACAAAATGAAATTCTCCCTTTGTTACTATGCATTGGGGTATGCGCCTCCAAAGTCTATGTGACTAGAATATCGTAAGCTATCCACTGACTACTTCTGCTGGTCCCTCATCCATCCGCCACCCCAACAATTTGGCAAAATCTTTTTTCCACTTGGTGCCTGCAGAGTCTTTCTGAAGCAGGGGAACAGAGAAGTATACCCCTGCATACTATACATTCAAATTGTTCGAGCATACCAACGAAATGATTACAGAAGCTATTGTAGTCATTAAAGTCAAAGGAAGTACCAGCTGAGTTATTGTCAATTACCATTGAAGGTTACAACAGTGATAGCATTTACAGTGTTTGGAAAAGAATTATGTACATTTTGATAGTTAACTAATTTCATTGTCACAATAAAATACACATATTCCTGTCTGTCGAGGAAGGACACGAACAAGAGCAGTGGTTGATGGGCTTGCCTTGTTCTCAGTGTGAAGATAAATGATGTAATATAAAAATGATGGAAAAATAATGGTCAGGCAAAAATTGGAGAAAAAAAATAAAGACTAGGAATTCCAAGTGTAGTCATCCACTGACTACCTGGGTCAAAGGCCTTCCTCTAAACTCCATTTCTAATGCTCTGAAGTAAAAAAAAAAAAAAAAAGTCTTGCAATGGTTGGCAATGGAAGGGACACAACATAGCAGTGCTGTTGAGAAAGGACAGAGGTCCTGTGGAAAAGAAGGTCCTTGCTGTGCTCTATGGGCTGTCTGGCTAAACCTTTGACATTGTGATATATAATTAAATTGGTGAATACAACATAACCAGAGTTCATAGATTTGTATGTTCACAGTTAAGGGACTATGTAGGAGCATCCAACCTATTTGTTGAGTGCCAAGAGTAATTCTGAATGTTCAGACACCTGTCCACCTTGAGGGATAGGGGACTATGGCTAATTTTGCCTTATTTACATTTATGCACACCCACCACTGTCCCCATCCAACCCATTAATATGTGCTGTGCAAGGCCAACTAAAGGCAGAACTTGGCCCATAGATTTTTTCAGTATAGTTTATACGATTTCATTAATTGATTTCTCTATATGTTCAGAAATTTGTGCATCCATGATTTACATTACAGTCACTGCAAAAATACCAGGTTAGGCTTTCAAGGGCTTTAGGCCCATAACAAAATGCCTAATTTGCACATGCAATTACCTCAATGGTCACCCTGGGTGACAGGTTCAACATAGAGAGGCTAAATGGTCCATGGAGACTGGCTTACCCTCTTACACCTAGAAGTTGTCTTTTCGTGGCAGATTTGAGGCACATTAGTAGGAAAGCTGGCTCTACCATTGTCCACGCCGATTCTGCGGATAAGCACCAGCTGTTAATTCCTGGCACCCTTAACCTGGCCCTTTTGTTGAGCACTAAATTCATATAATAAGAGAAACTATAATAGATTTTTATTTATTTGCATAGTAGTAATTGTGCTGGTTTAAAAAAAATTACCAACTCCACTGCATAGAAATGCTTTCGCTGCATTAGCAATTTTTATATCTTATTGGCAACACTCTAAAGCAAGGAAAAGTCAGACTTCTTGGGTCCCCAGAGATTCTTGTAATTATAGCAGTGAGTGCTGGAGCATGAATAAAAAAGTCATTTGGCAAAATGGCCATCTTGGCTTGCTCTGTCTTCTCCTCCTCTCTCTATGACTTCTAAGTCCTGTTTGCTCAGTTTACTAGAGAAACACATTGTTTACTCTTCGCCAAGGCAGATGTTTGCTTAACTCAGCACCTTCTGCTTCCTTCCCTAAGCTCAGGAAAGTCATTCTGTTTGCTGTACTTTCATCTCTGCTTACATCACCTCCCCATTGCCAGCCAAGGTGCAGGAAAGAAAAGAACAATGGTTGCTTTTGAGAATTGCTTATTCAACGCATGAAAGTGGCTCCATTTGCAGCAGTTTATGAGACCTGAACCACACATCCTTGTATTTTATAAATGACACATAACAAAACACAGAGTGTGCTGCGTAAACTGTATCACTACGCAAACGTGCTCATCCAGCTATTGAAGATTTATCTGTTAAGTACAAAACTCTGTCTTTTAAAAGAACATTATTAAGATCCAAATGTGAACTGGCTTGTTGCCTATTCAGCCAAGCCCTGCTGAAAGAAGTGAGGAAGTGTGGAGAGCCAAAGTGCTAGTGCTCTGGACAGCGCTTGCCGTGTAGTGCAGATAAATGAACCCACTGGCCAGCAATGCAAACAAAACTTTTCTGACCTTTGGAGGGAAATCGACCCCTTGCAAAGGATCAGCACAAAGCCGTCAGTGCTAGCAACACTTACGTGCTGTTTTGAGGACTTAGATGAGAATGAAGTGGTGCAAAGGCAACGGGCTGGCCCTCTACATGGGGTGAATCTCATACCTAGTGAACAGAGATCTTGATGGGTTCATTAGGTACAGTCAAGGAATGACCAGGACATAAGTAACTTGACACTTAACATCCTATACCTTGTATTGCATTTAAGGTCTGCTCCAGAGTCCACTGGATTTTGAAGTCAATAAAAGTCTTTCCTTCGTCACTGAGCTTTGGATCAGCCCCGGAATAACCTTTTTTGTTTTGTTTGTTTAAGGCTAATAAATCCCAGTCCAGCTCTCTTCTTATTGCACCTATGCATGGCTTTGTGCATGTCTCTTCCCATTCCTGCTCTGGTAAGCTGTGAAAATGGCTCCAATTTATCCAAGGCAGTGCTCCCCAACCTCAGCTTAGAAGATGGATCTCTTAAATTTGAGGATTCATTTTTATTTATGCTTCAGTAACAAAATCAAACCAAACCACTGTAATCAAATGAATCTGGAAGCGTTGATGCATATTAAGGGCTGAATCTGGCTTTCAAAGAAGTCAGCAGCAAACTGCCCATTGATGTCAGTGGCAACAGGAGCAGACTCGAACAAAAGGCAAGAAATTCAAAATTGGGACTGATGCGCTGGCCTTCAGTGCCTGCTGTTTGGAAGGACAAAGTGGCACTGCAGAGTGAGCTGATGTTCTGTCCTCCTTAACCTCATACTTCCTGGCTTTTGTGCCAGAAATTCACAAGCAGAATATTAATTTCAAATTTCTTCTTCCATTTTCTGGCGTTGTGCTTTGTTTCCCTTTGTCTTAAAAAAAGAAAAACATTTATGGGATGTTACAGGGTAAAATATGTCTCTAGTGTTCTACTAGTCTGTTGGCTAGCAGCGCAGGAAGCCATTGGGGTTAACAACAAAGACCCTGATTCCGCATAGGGTGACCAGATGTCCCAATTTTATAGGGACAGTCCCGATTTTTGGGTCTTTTTCTTATATAGGTTCCTATTACCCTCTGTCCTGCTTTTTCACATTTGCTATCTGGTCATCCTAATTCTGCACCCAGTGAAATCACAATTTTTTAAAGTCGAAGCAGGATTAGGCCCAAATTAAAAATAGTTAGTGGAGAAACTGATTGGATAAAAAATATATAAGCCATATTCCAGAGCTTCAAAAGCAACAATTTAGAGCCAGGACCTAAGGAGATATCATCTTTCCCCTATGATCTTCCCTTAAGGATTACAATCATTACTTTGTCATTTAATTAATACAGTGATAGCACTCCTGGAAGTACCCTCTGAGGTACTTCCTGGGATGGCATCAGTGGGTATCCTGAGCTATGAAGAGATTTGACTTTTTTGTTCAGCTTAGCTCTACATTGAAATGAAAACAACTGTTTTAGGAACTGCCATAACTAAACAGTCTGGTTCATCTAAACTGAAATTCCGTCTACAACAGTGGCCAATGCATAATGCTTTAGCGGGGGATTTAAACTTCCCTTAATGCAGCTAATTTTGCTTCACCATCCCATGGGAAGCTATTTCTTTCTGTCCTCAGAGGTTAATTAGTTATCCTTTCAACAATAGCCCTCTGTTACCCTTTCAACAATAGCTTTATAATTTTTTATCTCTATATAGGATGGACATGGGGTATCTTGGACATGTCTGAAGCATGAAATGGTTAACAAAACTCCAGGCTTGCTCTCTCTATTGGTGAGTCAAGCATATTATTTTTTATGGTGTGAGAACAAAGGATTGAACTTGCTTTATTTTGGATAGGCAAATCAAGACAATAGAATTTTCTTCATTAACGTGTGTAAAAACGATAAACAGACCCAAAGGGTATAGGGGATGAAGGGCTAAGGAACTTGTACTATTCTACCCCATGTGATTATGTTGTCAGTGTTCTTATGCTCTGCAGATATTGCTTTCAGCACAGTGACCTTTGAATAAACAGGATTGTGCTGTGCTAAGAGAAACAAAATAAAAATCACAGAGATATTGGAAGACTCCATCAGCCTTGTCTGTGCTTTCTCTTCAGCTGCTTAAACAGATGGACCTCTCCTCCTCTCCCCCGCCCCAAATACTAACTAAATGCTTTAATATGCATTTTTTTTACTGAAAAAGAAGATCACCCTGAAAGAAGATCCCCTGAGGTCCTCTCATTCCCAACTACTAGTCTGCTTTTGTCTTGTTCAGTATGGAGAAGGATAATTTAATTGGTGGCCTTCTTGTGAGATTCTCATAGTTTACTCTATCCCCATTGCACATTTAGCAAATATTGTAGCCATGTCTGATGTTGGGGGAGGGGGAGAAGGAAGATGAACTTTTCAATGTCTGTAGGTCTGTTGGAAAGATTATATTGGACTTTTTCTTCCATAAACATAAATATTGCAAAAAAATCTACTGCTGAAACAAATAATTTAAACAGGCTCTCCGGAAAGCTGGTAGATTTGCCTTTCCCATTCACGGCACAGAGCGTGTGGTTCATATTCTTCAAATCAATCTGTTGAAAGAAGGGGAAAATATCTATGCATCTGCACATCCCATTATAACCTAACCTCTGAATGCAGAAATGGCATCTGAGAAGTGAAAAGCTGTAAAAGTCATTGATGAAACCCAGCCATGGCTTATTATAAATTCTACTCACTTCATAATGTTATATTCATTCCACATGAACGGCTTTCAGAAGGGCCATTGGGCAACTGGTATCCATAGAGCAACAAACTATATTATTTCCTGTTACATGAACACATTCACATTACCCAAGTACCCTCTGACTGCAAACCAAACTTTGATATAGTCATCTCTTTCCACAGAACTACTGCATATTGCATCTGTTCTCACGAATGTTCTACAGAATGTGTGTCACTGGCTCAATGGCTATTTCCATAGAACATGAGTTAAACAACATGCACAAAGTTAGCTCAGGTCATCCTTAAACCTGACCCTAGCTCCTGTTATCTTCAGATTTTAGAGCAGTCCAAATGGGATCTTTTTAATGGCTGTTCCAAAACCCAGCTTCTCTACCCATTTGAAATGTAGATCTGTAACTTGTAATATACCCACTGTATGTATACCTGAGCACCTGACAAGCATGCAGTCAGCATCTGCTTCTGTGCTGAATACGACAGCAAACCTCATGGTGTGTTTATGGTGCACTGAGAACTCAGGCTAGAAGGGCAAACATTTTTCACTTCATATATCATCACTTACAACTCGCTGCTGGGATTTTACTGGCTTTAAAGTGTTCTGGAAAATGGAATTTCTTTGGGTTGTTATTTGTGGCAGTTCTACAGTCTTCAGAGCTAACCACTTTGGATTAAGGGGGCACTGGGACTAATATGAAAGTCATGCTGTTTCAGCCAGTTAATAAGGAAAAGTTTCCTTTTTGTTACCTGGCCTGGTAGCAATGCGAACAAATGACTCGATCCTGCCAGTGCTGAGCACCTTCAACTAAGTCCTGAGCACTACCAGCAGTCATAGGATCAGGGTTAACATCACTGAGTTAACATCACTCCATCAAAAGCAATCCCAGCAAAACCATCACCCACAATGCCAATACAAGCGTTGAGCACATTTCCAGGCTCTCCTCTAGCTGCTGCTTCTCATGAGCTCATGGCTCAAAGGCCAATAGTCAGGATTTAGGCTCAGGTCTGGAAACATTAAGTAGAATGAAAAGGGGTAAAACTGTGCCAGGAAAAATTAGTTATTATCTCACCTTTGGGCAGGGCCGGTTCCAGGTTTTTTGCCACCACTAAGCAGCAACAACAACAAAAAGTCAGAGTGCTGCCGCTGAAGCAAAAAAAATCAAAACCAAAACAAAACTGAGTGCCGCTGCCGCACCTTGAAAAGAGCCACCCCCAATGGGCTGGAATGCCACCCCATGAGAAATGCCACCCCAAGCACATGCTTGGAACACTGGTGCCTAGAGCCAGCCCTGCCTTTGGATTTCAGCCTCACAGAAGCCCCAGACCCTCCTGTTTCATCAGGCAGACCTGAGCTAGAGAGATATAGCTGCTCCTTCTTCTCAGCCCTACAGCATTGCTGGGGTACTATGGCTCTGAGTACATGCTGTGCTTCTCCGGTGCCACAGGCCATAAAGTACAGCCCGGTCTGAGTGGTGTGGGAAGGGGGCATTGGTGGCATCAAGCCAATTTGTGCTTCCTGGATTTTGGGTTTGACAGGGGTTGTAAATTAAAGCAGCCCAGGGACCTGCACTACCTTATAGAAGCTTATTCCATTCCGTGTAAGTTCTTATACTGCCCTTGTCACCACAGTATCTGAGTCCCCATCAGCCCATGTATGGTTGCCATTGTTTACTCTGCCACTAGGTTAGTTGTAATGCAATGTGCTGTGACCATTCCTCCACCTACTGGGCCTGCCCTTAGCACATCATTATGGAAGAGGCTGCAAGTGGGGAATTGCATAGGACCATATACGTCCTACGTACATTGCTCCTGTGTAGAGGAAATTAGTGGTAAATTGGGGCTGGAGTGGGGCCGTATAGCAAAAGGAAATTGAGTTCATATATTGAAAGAAGCGTGTAGTGTCAATGGTAGTTAACAAAACCCAGGGCCAGTAATTGCACCGGAGTCTTGGCCTTCCTTTTCGACTAGGTAATCAGTTAAAGAGCTAGCAGCAATGGCTGTTGATGATTCTCATGCTTGTACATGGTTCTGAGAATGACACCTGAAATGCCTGCTGTGTTCCAGGGAAAGAATCTCATGATCACTATTAGTGTGGAGGAGAGATTGCCTTTCTGCAGGGGTAATGTCCACAGCTCTGTGCTACAGCTAATGGCCATGCTTGTGGCAGCATGTTCCCCAGGCCTCTGCTGGTGTGCTCTGTATGCATGTGACAGGGAGGTGTCCCTTGGATCTCTCTCATTTGTCTCTTTCTGTAGCATGGTGCATAATCCCCAAGAGACCGGCATCAATAATTAGTTCCATTTCTCTATCTGTATTGAAACAGCCAGGCATGCTTCACTTGTTGTCTCCTGTTTGATGCTGTGCAGTTCTTTAACGCCATGGGACTTCTTTCTGAGTGAGCTCTGTAGTGTCAGCTCAGTGGGGCTGATGGTAGAAGCAGGATCACTGTCTGTTTCTGCATTCTATGACAGGCTCAGCAAAGGGTTACTTGACAGCACCAACTGCATCTGAGTGCCCACAGCCTGAGTTTTAATATGACTGACATTCACTAGCTATGGTAGCTCCTCCTGAATGTGAATGTAGCTCTTGGAGTAACCGCTCAGAGATCATAGAATATTTCTTTGTAGTCTCTTTAAATGCGGTTGTAGAGCAACAATATGATTTCACTTGACATAGGCGCTGGATAGTTGGTCGTTCTCTTGCCATGCTAGCGGACATAGATACAATCTATTACAGTTCCTGCAGCGTTAGTTTGGGATTTTCTTTCTTTCTGTGTGATAGAGTGACTTGGTTTCTCATGTTTCTTTTTGAATAGCTGCAGCAACTCAACCCCTTGCACATGAAAAGTTTCAGCTTATATTTTCCATCCAGCCCAGCTAAAATATTGCACCCTAGGGGAGATAGAAATAACTATCACACCTATAAACTAACAGAGCCTGATTCTGCTCTCACCCTAAGGTAAGGCAGGGGTAACTATGCATATCAGTGGAAGTACAACGGAGTGAAAGTAGCATAAATAAGAACAGAATCATGCCTAGAATTCCTTTTTGCCAATATGGGAGACCGTCTCTAATAAATATTGAGATTCCTACATGATTATTACTATGCTTTAGAAAGATTATAGTATAGACATGATTGTTTAGGGGATTGGAAGCAGTTTCACTGAGCATCATCAGTCTGTTGATAGTGATAGTGCCAATTACCAGCCATTCTATGTTTGGATACAAATGTAATGATGGGATCCTGACTATACAGGATGTTAGCTGTGTTTTCTCTTTGATATCCCTGTTGCACGTTAACTGTATGGTTATCACATGTTCTTGTGCAGCAGTGACATGGTAACTGTAAAATGGTTCCACTGGAAAAACGATAATTAAATTAGGCAGCAACCCACATTATCTTAGAACTTAGAGATGGAACAGCCTTTTACATTATCTAATGCTTCTGTCTACAATGCAGGATTGTTCCTTGTGGCATGTTTTCTCATGCTTTGTTCACAATGTTTGGATTAGGGCTACCTCGTTACATCCTGGAAAGTGGGCAAATAACATGTGACACTAATGGAGTTTCTTTTCTATTGTGAGACGAAAACACAGCATCTTAATAAAGTTCTGATTAGTACCTCTCTATCCACCCCCTCCCTCACATGCTTGAGGGGTCCTGAGCTGTGATATTTCAAAATCCTTCCTTACAGGCACAGGAGATTTTAAGAAAAACTTTAAAATGAATCCTAAATAAGTGAGTGTGTCTCAGGACATATGTGTGAGACTTGGCAGCTTTCTTGACCTTTCAGTCCTTCTCAAGACTCCAACTGTGAAGAATTGGTTGGGAAACTATTTGGAATCTGTCACTGCCATTACTTAAGCTTCTGGTGTTGCTGCAGAGGGTATCATTGTGAGATTTTCCTTTCCACCAAGGTCAAGCACATGTCTTCATGGTGTACATAGACCTTAATGGCTCAAATGTGATATAAATTTGTGCTGTGCATGACTCTGTCATCAAGGTATTGGGCTGGTGCCCCATGTTTCCAAAATGTGTATTGTCATCGCTCAAGTGTGCCAGGCTCTGAGTCTCAACTGCTTGTTGGTAAAGTGGAGAAATGCGCAATGCCATAGAAAGAATAGGAATTAGAGGTTATTTATCTGTGTTGTAGAAGATGTTTAGGCCACACATTCAGTTTAAGCCCAGCCAGCAATTAGGTCTTGTCAAATCAGATTTTCGTTTATCCCGTCTAAACGGGAAGAAGTCTCTCTTTTGATCCCTCAGCCTAGAATTGAGAGTGGAAATTTCCTATAACCTAAATGAAGTGCTTCAGTTATAAACTAAGTCTTTACATTTGCCGTTCTACTGCTGTGTGTTGAACAAGAAATTTGCCCTCAACTGCTCTAAAGTGATTTGTTGTCAGAATTATAGAATCAGACATAAATACTGTATCACTAACTGACTCCAATTTCTGTAGGAATAATCTAGAACCCTAGGCACTGCAGGATTTAAAACCAAGAGTATTCATATAGAAAATGTATCCACCATGACTTACATTCAGACGTGCTCAGAACCAACAAACAATCTACCCCTGAGAACCACAATAGAATAAGCATACCAAATCAAGCCCACTATATTCTCATTCCATCAACTCATCCCCACACCTGAGTGCCTCAGAAAGAAGATGGTTTTGCATCATGCCTGAATGATCAACAAATTCATGCTCTGGTGGATTGCAGAGGTGAATAGGATGGGAGTAGAGTTACACTGTGAGATGCAACACTGGTAAAGAATCACAAAAAGAATGCACCGCGATCATATGACTCCCATGATGCTCTGTGGTGATTCACGCAGAATGGTGACATGAGTGTATTATAAGAGATGTAGTGCAGCCAAGGAGCCAGACTCAGAGGAGTACTGAGGCATGAGGCACCCAGATTACAGCTCCAGTGAGACACTGCAGCAGCTCAGATGGACACAGATTAATGCCAATTTAAGCAAAACTAAAATATTTCATTTTTATTTTCCCAGTGGAAAATTGAAAACTTTTTGCAAAATAAAAATTTTCCCATGAAAAATTTCAACAAAGCAGAAACTGCATTTTCCATTGAAAAACATTTTAATGGCAAATTCTCAACCATCTTTAAGCATGATGTGAAGTCTTTTAATGTTTCAGTTGTCTTCCCATTAATGACAACAGACAAACACATTAGTAAGAGACAGTCCCTATCCGAAAGAGCTTCCAGTGTAAGTAGACAAACAAAGGGAGGGCAGGGAGTATCATTACTTCCATTTGACTGATGGGGAAATAAGTCATGGAAAGATGAAATGATTACCCCAAGTACACACTGGAAGTGTGCTACAGAAATGGGAAATGAATCCACATTTTTTGAGTCCCACTCACGACAAAGCAACCTTCAATGAATACATTTGAATAAAAAAACACATATTATTGATTGAATATTAAATACTGAACAAGAGCTACCACTGGCTGGCTGAAAGTTTTGAAAAAAGTTCAAAATTTAAAAACAAACCACTCAGGACAGACATATTAAAAACTTTGCTTGAATAACAGCATTCGATGGTAGGCTGCATTGAATGTTACCTACTGTAATATTTCTAAAGTGTTTTCTATGATGCTCTTTGTCAAATAAGTGCAATAATAGCACTAAAGAAAAAACCTCTTCAAACAGGAAGCCATTTTTGTTAGTGGCGCTGAATTTTCTGAATGCCAACTACCTGCTGAGTAAATCTTTGGAAGCACACAAAAAAGTTTGTTCTTTTTTAAAATGTGGATTGGTTTGGGGTATTGTTTGATTCTGCCTTTGAAAAGGGTCATGTTTCTGAATTTAGTTGGATAGTTTATTTGTTCCAATTCATTTAAAAGAGACCCTGCAGCTATCTGAGAAGAGAGTGTGATATTACATTATTATTGCTCTGCAAAGTATGGGCAAGAATTTATTGTAAAAATTCAAAGATTTTCTGTGGGAGTCCTCTCCAAAATGAAGGCATTCAGTCCATTGTAGTGTAGTTAATATGCTAGCATTGCACTGAGCTAATTAGACTAATCCTGGGTTTCTCAAACAGGGGTGGCCGCTTGTGTAGGGAAAACCCCTGGCGGGACGGGACGGGACGGTGTGTTTAACTGCCCCGTCCTTAGGTTCGACCGATTGCAGCTCCCACTGACTGCGGTTCACTGCTCCAGGCCAATGGGAGCTGCTGGAAGTGGCACAGGCTGAGGGACTTACTCCTGCCACTTCCAGCAGCTCCCATTGGCCTGGAGCAGTGATCCACGGCCAGTGGGAGCCGCAATTGGCTGGACCTGTGGATAGGGCAGGTAAACACACTGGCCCGGCCTGCCAGGGGTTTTCTCTACACAAGCAATGACCCCTGTTTGAGAAACCCTGGACTAATCTGAGACATACAATATTAAAATGCCTGCTAAGATAATACTGGGTATCTGTATCTGCAGTAGTTCAGTGTAAGGGATGAGGAAGATGACTGAGGTCTATCAGTTTCCTATCTTCCTGTCACAGGAACCAAGAACTCCCATTAACTTCAGTGAGAGCTACTCATATCCTGGGGCAGGAGAACAGGGCCCTGAGAGAGGGATCAACCTTGCAAAAGGCTGAATGCTTCTTACAAAGTACTGATTGCCTTCAATTACCTTGGACTTCATTGGAAGGAGAGGGTGCAGCCCACATTGGAGGTTGGATGCCAGGATTTTTACTTCTTACATGAAAGGAAAACAACAGTATATAGTTATCCCATAGCCTTTCTCTCTTCCCCCTCAAGCTGTTTTCGGTCTTGTCCGTAAAGGGAAATTGACCTGCATAACTATTCTGGAATAACTATTCTGCAATAACTCCTCATGTGTATACTATTCCAGAATAAAAGTGCCTTTATTCAGGAATAATTACTCTGCTCACAAAGCAGAGTAATGATTCCAAAATAAAATCATTTTTATTGTGGGATAGAGTACCCACATGGATGAATTATTCTAGAACAGCTATGCCGGTCAATTTCCCCTGTGTAAACAAGGTCTTAGATCCTTAGGACTAAATCCAACAGTTTACTCCTGTGAGAAATCCCACTGTATTTAGCCCATGTTTGGGGATTAATCTTGCTTCCATCAAAGTCAGTGGAAGCTTTGCTATTGTTTTTATTGGCAGCAGGCATATGCCTATGGTTTGCTGTCATAGTCCAGTCCTTAACTAAAAAGAGAATGGCATTTATGACTTTGAAATCTCTATTTATGTGGCTGTGCATGCATTTACCCTATCTCGGACATTACTCATTCATAGGACTCATCTGCACATCGAAAGACTACTTCAAAATGCTTTCACTGCCACTGAGTAACTTTTCCAGGAAGAAAGTCACAGGAGATTTCAGTTGTACTGTAATGCAGAGTATAATGACAGTATAATAGTATCTAACCTCCTACAAAGTGCTCTGAAAATGGGGAGGTTGACTAAGATTATTCACTGCTGTGAACAAATCCCCGCATTCCTCTGCAGATAAAAAAACTCCTGCCTAGCAGCTCCAAATTGGTTGGAATATTCATGCCTCTAATTAGAGAAACCTTTATAACCCACTCCTTACGCCATTCCAGTTACTGTGAAGAGGATCATAAAGAGCCTGCAGAATGTACTCTCTGATTCACCTGTCTTATTATTTTTGCAATCAAGGATAGTAGGGAGTATCCACTGGATGCCCAGTGTAAGTATTTTGTATGCAGGAGCTTATGACGTGATATATTGGGCATGGCTGTGATAATATCTTCTTAGCATGACAGCAAACAGGAGCTAATAAAGTAAACAAAACCAAGAATGTTAATATTATTAGCAGATAAACCCTTTCTACTGAGTAATGTCTATGTTTCAGGAAAGTACAGCTTGGCTTTGAAATTATCCATGAGTTTTAATTAAAACATTTTTGCCTCTGAAGGCTCTTAAGAGTCAGTTAATGCAGCAGCATCTTCTGGACCTGTTGGGAATTTCCAGTAGAAATGTCCATGGAGGCGTATGGTAAATACAGTAATTTAGAACCAGTTGGTCAAATCCTTCAGCCCCTTTGAAATCAATGGGAGTTGGTCCGAATAGGGATGCAGCAGCGTAAGAGCTGGCCCATGAGAACTGATAGCATAACTCCCATCACTGGGCCCCATGTTTGTTTGCCCACTCTTCAGCTAAGATCTGTTTTTAACTGTAAGTAACCAAGAGGAGACTTCTGTATATTATTTACCTCAGTATGTCCTTCATCTCATTCCTACAGTGTACTGCTCTCTCTCTCCTTTCTCACTGGAGTCTGACATAATAAAAAGACATCACCAGTGATTAAAATTATTTCTCTCCATCCAGCACCTGCTGCTGCCTTCCAACACCTGGGTAGTATTTTAATACTGGCATATACAGTTGGCATATTAATAATTATCACCAGCCATCATCATAACTCATGTTTTATTAGCATGTAAAGTGGTGTAGGGGACTGGGTTGTGAACATTCCTGTTGAAAGTCATAGAATGTGCCACACTAATAACTTCCAAGTACTAGTCTTCCAACTCCAGGGCCTGATTTCCCCTTTGCTATATATGAGCAATTTCCACTGAAGCCACTGAGAGATGTGCTTGAGATTTCAAAGCAGCCTAGTGGATTTAGCCAGCTATATTCCATTAAAATTAATGAAAAACAAGTGTCTAAATGCCTTGGACTGCTTTAATCTTAATCTACGTGTAACATGAAGGTAATTAACCACTGACACAACCTACCTAAAGCTGTAATGGATTCTCCAGCTCTTGAAGACTTTATATCAAGAGTGGAGCTCTTTCTAAATAATTTGCTCTAGCTCAGCCAGAAGTTGTAGGCTTGATGCAAGAATTACTGGTTGAAATTCTATGGCCTGTGTGAAGCAGAAGCTCAGACTACTTGATCATAGTGATTCCTTCTAGCCTTTAAATCTATGAATATCCTATAGGAGCAAAAACTTGGCTGGAAATTTTCCATTTAAATTTCCCTGCTATATATTTGGTTTTGCACATAATTGTTTTTTTCTGGTGTTTCAAACCTTGTTCCAACAATCTATTAAAAATTATTATTGTGTCACTGGTGTTAAGTAATTATTTATCTATTATTTATTTATTTATTAATTATGATAGCTCGAAGGCATGGAGCATTGGCCTAGGGGCTGTGCAAACAGAACACAAAAAAGATGGTCCCTGGCCCAAAAAACTCAAAATCTAATTAATTGTTCTATCATATATTTAATCTGTCTAATCAAAATAACTGCCGATAGTCTAGGGATTTGATTCAGAGTTAGATGAAGATGAATATGCATAGCTTCTTTCATAGCTATAAAAAGGAGCTATCTCATTTCTTTCTTTAATTTTCCTTTGAGTTTTTTGGTGTTTTTCTGCAGCATATTTTCCTATGGTCTTAACAATGATCAAAGATCTGGAATCACTACAAGCCTGTAGCTTTCTATTTATCCATAGGCCAACTGCTGTGCACGCAGACATATTGCATGCTCTTATACAATATCCTGCCAAAGAAATGTCTTTAACTACAAAAGGCCTCTTATGGCTCGTGAGAGAGATGAGCTGGTGGGGATAATGAAAGGAAAATATTCACAAGTGTTCATTTATTTCCATTCCATGGATATTTATACAGTTTTATACTCATAGAAATGTTTGTGTGAAGAGGAAGCCTTCAGAATACGTGTGTCAATATGTTTGGGCACAAATATTTCTACTTGTAGTGGGCCAGCGAGCCTCATGTTGATAGAAGTTTTAGTCATGCATTGAGTGAGTAGTGAGGACACCATGTGACCAGAACACAGGATGAATAGTCCGTTATAACTGGTGGATACTCAAAATAATAGCAACAGAGGATAATTCACGTGCTTCACGTAGGCTGAAATGTGCTGGAACACATGTAATTCCAAGAAGTGAACAAACTGTGACAACTGAATCTGTGAACAGGACAATGGTTAAATTCATTGAATAAATTGTCTTCTGGTGCTAGAGGTAATTTTAGGTTGGATCCTGCTTGGTGTTGAGAACCATTAACTCCCACCGCCTTGGTTCCTGCAGAATTCTATTAACTACAATACTGTTACACTGGTTTGAATGAGATCAGACAAAATCCATATGTATTGAATGGGTTTCCATGTGTATTGACTTTGTCCAGGCCTTACCTTAAAGAGAAGCTGCAAAGGTTTGGTTACCTCTAAAATGTCTGCTTCTGTCCTGCCTTTCCTGTTGGACAGTTCTCTGCAGAATCATAGGCCTAAAGAATCTGTGAACATGGAGACACAGCCCATTCTACTTGGGGCAATCGTCGTCTGGGATAGAGGTGTTCCTCTGACTTCTACACTGTCCCCACTTTGTCTCTACAGGGCATACAGGAGGCTTCATTATTTTATGATTCTGCAGAGAGCTGGCTGGAGCATAGGGATTATGGGTGGCATAGGGGGCATTAGTAGCGGGCACTATGTAGATCAGCCTTGTGACTGATCTACTTTATGCTAGTGCAGGGGTAGGCAACCTATGGCACGGGTGCCCAAGTCGGCACGCGAGCTGATTTTCAGTGGCACTCACACTGCCTGGATCCTGGCCACCAGTCCAGGGGACTCTGCATTTTAATTTAATTTTAAATGAAGCTTCTTAAACATTTTAAAAACCTTATTTACTTACATACAACAATAGTTTAGTTATATATTATAGACTTATAGAAAGAGACCTTCTAAAAACGTTAAAATGTATGACTGGCACGCAAAACCTTAAATTAGAGTGAATAAATGAAAACTCGGCACACCACTTCTGAAAGGTTGCCGACCCCTGTGCTAGTGACTGTATCAGCGGCCAGACATCCCCCATTTGAGGGATACTTGAAAGTGGTTTAAAACTACTTTGACCCCCACATGTTCTTGAGTGTGCTGAGCTTGACTTAGACACTGGAAAGGATCTGGGTTGTTATTATTATGTACATCCATGCCATGTTTTAATTTGCCTCCCCAAACAATCAGAACCTATTCTAGCATTTCTTTGATTTAAAAACAGCCATGTACTCATTAGTTCCTACAAGAACAAACTAACAAGAGATGGAGGTGAAAGAAATTCTGGAGAGGGAACACATTTTAGCTTGAAGGGCTTATTATAAAAAGCGGGGAGTGAAAAAGCATGATATCAGTAATGGAAAATGCCTAAGTGTAGTCCATTCTAAATCTCAGTGTGCATCTAAAATTATTTCTGTTAGTTACCTGTCCAGATATGAGCTGTAATCATTGTTATAACTGTCTGATGAAAAGAATCAGAGCTACAGAAGGTGAGGGTTTCAAAGATTTGTAGAAAAGACAGATCAGTGCTCAGATCAATCTGACCTTGAAATCCAAGTGTTTTTGTTGCTTGTGCATCCTTGGCTGTTTTCAGAAACAGATTATTTCTGGCAAGAGAGACAGACAGAAACACATAGAGCTTGAGAGAGTCTGGCTTGTGCTTCAGAGGCGTAAATCATTTTCTCTTGATTCTCCTTTTGGATTTTTGCATAGAGCAGATTTAAACTAACTAATTATGGCAATAGCATGACCATTAGTGCCCAGCTATATGCTAGATGAGGGTCGGTGAGGGTTTTCCCTTTAAACACCACTTGTGTTTGGCTCTGTGTGTGTGGTGGATGTGGATGTTAAACATCGGGGCTATTACAAACGGGCTAAAAATAAGCACAAAGGTTTGCATCCAAGTTGTAAGAACTATTTAGTTTTTCTCTCGTGTCCTTTCTTTGTTTCTTCTGTCACTTTCCTTCCTTCCCTGGTCTTTTTCACAAGGGCTGTTCTCTGTGCTTCGGTTCCCGATGCTCTATCCCTGTCTCTGTTTCCTACTTTCAGTTTTTGTGTGTCTCTTTCACTGCTTCAACTTCTGGCTTGCCTCACTTTTCTCCTACCCTGTCCACTGTGCCAGCTACCATTCTTGCTGCACAGAACCCATTCTCACTGCTGTAAATGGAACCAGCTGGCCTATTTATTTCAATGGGATTTTAGTGTAGCAAAAATATTGTATTTTGTATCAATACTAGGGCCCTAAGTGCTCTCAGGGTGATGCTTGATCCAAGTCAGCTCAGAAGCAGCCCTTTATTCATACTCTGGGTGGATTATGTGCTGGGAGGTGATTTCCCTAGATAAAATGAAGTGAGTTAAGAACAGACCATAGCCTTCATTTTGATTTTTCTCATGTCTGTGGCTTTGTGTCAGGCATTTGGTCTGCTCTGTCAACCCCAGCTGACGGAATAAGGTTGGCCATATTTTGGGCTAACGTCCCAAGCATTAGTTTTTGCAATGTGTGGGACATTAGAGTCATATAGAGTTTAAGGCTAGAAGGGACTCCCAGACCATCTGGTCTGACCTCCTGTATATCAAAGGCCACCAACAAAACCCAGCACCCAAGGGACACTGCTCCTGCCCCCAGCAGATTATAATCTATGAAATAGGTTTAATCTTCTCTAAATTTCCTCTTTGTTTAGCAGTGACTGGGCCTTACACAAAGGCCATTGAAGTCAGTGCAAAGAATCCCCTTCACTTCAGTGAGCTTTGCATCAAGCCTATGCTGAGCATACAAAGCTCCTGGTCTGTGCCCAGAACTGGGTCGATGTCAATGGGAGCAGAAGGACTGTGGAATCAGACCCTGAAAATGTGCCCTCTTTTGGAATAAGTCACATGCTCAACTTTGAATAATTGTAGGGTTATAGTGGCAAAAAACCCTAAAACTTGCAAAGCTGCCACTGGAACACTGAGAGAATTTTTTTTTGGCCATTTCACAAAATTTTCAAAATGCCCAAATCCTCCCATTTCATTGCTCTGCAATGTGCTCCATCCAGCTCCTCTGCATGGGATGTGAAGTATTTGCTCCATGCTGCACTGCATCCCAGTGAAGCAAAAATCATTCCTTGCTGACTGGTACCCTGCTGACATCCAATTTCTGTTAATTAGGACCCTGAGTATTTAGCACAAAATATAAATGTGGCAGGATTCCAAGCTGCGGAAAGGAGGAGGGGGGGGAAATGGTTGGACAGCTAAGGGGATATGTAAATATATTTAAAATAGATGATTCTAGCTGCAGTGAACAGATGATTTTTTTTTTATTCTGACTGGATGGCTTTAATCAAAAATGATAGTTCATACATCTGCTCTTTGAAGATAAGCCTGCAGTTACACAAATCACTTAAAGAAAGAGGCTGTGGTGCGCTGATGAGACCTCAAAAAGTCTAACCCATGACTAGGATGATTATAGTCTGGTTACTTCAGCAAGTTGCTAATTCTCAAATATTAGGCTGAGTTATATGTCCTGCCTGAGACATGAAAGTGAAGCCTGTAGATTGTGCTAAAGCAAATAAGATTTTTACAAATCATTAGAGAACTTTCTTGATTTAATAGGGAATTTCCCCCTCCCCTTCCCAACTTTTCTCCAAATGTTTGACCTAGAAAGGCAGCTTTCCATCATCTTGACATTTATTTTATAACAGAAGGTGGAGATTATAAATTAAAGTGAGCTGTCTTTAGGGGGATTCAGGGCTCCTCTGGAAGCTGCAGACTTAAATTTAGGATGATACCGGAAAGTATTTACCTTTAGAAAGATTAACTGAAATAGATTGACAGAACTCAGATGCAATCTCAGGAGAAACAGGTTCAGAACATATAGAAGAAATCCATTCTTCGAAGCCAAAAGAAACAGGAAACACACATTCATCTTGTTTCATTTCCATTTTGATATGAACTCATTAGAAACAATATTTAAAAAAAAAGAGTGAATAACTCGCTTTATTTCATCAGGCCCATGTGTTCATTGTCCATGTAAAGTTGCACAGGGAGGAGCGAATTAGACAGAGACTTTGGTGGCTTTGAATGTGAAGCCCTTGGACTATAGAGTCACCAACAATGCTGTGGATTTGAGGCTTGATCCAAAGCCCATTGAAGTCAGTGGAAAATCTCCCATTAACTTCACTGGGCTTTGGATCAAGCCCTTGGTGAGAATGTGGTAATGGTGTGGCACGTAGCTGCTGAAGAGATCAAAAGCTGAGGATCAGAAGAAAAAGATAGGTCATTCCTCTGCTTATCCTTGGCCAGATGTGGTGTTTTTCTCCTTCCATGCTATGTTACGTCCCTTATTCCCTAGCATAGCAATGCAGCACAAGAACTTTGTTGGCTATACTGCCTTTGACTCCTTACTGCCCTCTCTGACCCTGGTGATGGGGTAAGGATGCATTAGTCCCAGAGGATATGTTAACACCATTTCCAGGAGCATTCAATAATCTTCCGTTTTCACATGGACTTTTATCTGCATAGACAGGGGGATGCGTTTGTGGAGCACCTCTTTCCTAGGACTCTGACCACACCTACTTTATTTCTTGCAGGCCTTTTGGTGAGGCGAAACAATCTAGTTTTTAACTTCCAAGTTTTCAAACTCTATGTGGTGAGAGCTTCTGAACATGTTGGGCATCTTTCCCTCTGAGTCAGAATGGTGGCTGAGCAGATGCTACTGGATTCAGTTTGCCTGGGATTGTAAGATTCTCTTTGGATTTTGGATGCACGTTAACCTGAAACCTGGCCCCCACTGACTCTCAAAGGAGGAACACTGTGAAACTTGTTAAGCCACTCCTTCATTACTTGAGGCCTCTCCTAGGAGAAATGGGAGGCGTTGTGGCCTGTAGTGCAATCTCCTTCTTTTGGATCTCCAGCATGTGGCAGATTGGGGCAGTTAACCACATCTGGCATCTTTGTGGAACCAGCTAAGCAGGCCTGTTTCTCTTCTACTTGTACCATCTCATCACTGGTATCTTCTGGAGAAAAGTCTGCCTGCCTCCCTCATCCCCTGTTCAGCAGCATCTTGGAGGATCACAAACACCTTTCTGCTGCTGACCGCCTATGCCTCACTCTGCAACCTAAGGTGTCTAAACAGTGTACTGTGAAGCTAGGAATTCCCAGAGGTTCCCTGTTCTCAAAAGCCTCCTAGCAGATAGTAACTGAAATTACTAATGGCCAGGGCAGAGAGGGTTCAGCTGAGGCTGGGGAAGATGGAGAAGGAAAAGAAAAGAATGAGGAAAATGTATTAAAAACCTTTAGAAAATGTTATTAAAATCCACTGTGGTTTAGGTTGTTTTTTTTTATGAATTGTTATTATTGTTCCCTGGATACAGCTCTGAATGTTGTGAGCTTTTTTGACTGTATTTCCCTGTGGTTCAACAACAGGTGTCTACAGCAACTAGCATTAGACTTGGGCTGAGATTTTTCATTTCCTTGCTGCAAGCTGCAGTAACTGCAAAAAGCTTTGAGGAGCTCCATAGAACCACTATAAAATGGCTAAAGCTCTTTAACTATTATATGGTCCTAGAGAGGATATTTTTGTAGCTATGGACCATTATAAATTCTCTAGCTGATGAGCCTTACATTGGATTTTTTGTCCACACTCTAAACTGTAATTGCTTAATAATTAATTCTCCTGCTATGGTGAAATAAGTAACTGGAATGTGTCGATATTGTTTACAACCTGGGATCGTTCTTCCTCTTTCAGGCCCAAGTCTGCATGGCAACGAGCGTCTTCAACTCTCTATGTCAAAAGGCTCTCAGCACCTTGCAGGACGGAGCCCCCTCTTCGAGTCAGTTCAGTTTGCAGAGATTTGGGAACTGGATCTCTTGGTGTCATGCTGTTTGGTTTTTACTTTCACGGGTCTCATCTCTTATCTCCTGAGAGGTTTGGATCCAGGATTGCTGTTTGGCCTACTATAACAATGGATTATATTCCAGTTCTTCCCACACACTTTGTCTCTAGGATCCCAAGTCTTTAACATCTCAGTTGTTTGGCTTTCTCTATCAGCTGCTTGGCCTTTGCTCCCCCCTCTTCTCTGTAGGTGCCCCTAAGATGTTTCACACTAGAGAGCACCATGATTTAGTCTAGTACAGTGGTTCTCAAAGCCGGTTCACTGCTTGTTCAGGGAAAGCCCCTGGCGGGCCAGGCCAGTTTGTTTACCTGCCGCATCTGCACGTTCTGCCAATCGCAGCTTCCACTGGCTGAGGTTCACTGCTCAGGCCAATGGGAGCTGTGGGAAGCGGCATGGGCCGAGGGATGTGCTGGCCACTGCTTCCTGCTGCCCCCATTGGCCTGAAGTGGCGAACCTCAGCCAGTGAGAGCCGCGATCAGCTGAAGCTGTGGATGCAGCAGGTAAACAAACCAGCCCAGCCCTCCAGGGGCTTTCCCCGAACAAGCGGCGGACCGGCTTTGAGAACCACTGGTCTAGTACGTATACTTTTCAGGAAATAATGTCCTTCTTTAAACTCCCACTGACCTTTTAAGTCTTGGATAATTAAAACACAGGTGCATTTTGAAAGAGTGGCTCCAGATGTCCAGCACATCCAGCTCAACATAGCACAATCCACATAACACACAACCCAGAGGTCATCCGATGAAATTAATAAACAAACTTAAGGAAGTACTTCTTTTCACAATGCAGTCAACCTGGAGAGCTTGTTTCCAGGGATGTTGTAAAGGCCAAAAATATAACTGAGTTCAGAAAATAAATAGATCAGTTGATGGAGGATGGGTCCATCAATGGCTATTAGCCAGGATGGTCAGGGATGCAACCCCATGCTCTGAGGTGCCCCTACACCTCTGACTGCTAGATCCTGGGACTGGATGACATGAGATGGATCATGCGATAATTACCCTATTCTGTTCACTCCCTCAGAAACATCTGGCATTGGCCACTGTTGGAAGACAGGATTTTGGGCTAGATGGACCATTGGTCTGACACAATATGACCATTCTTATGTTCTACCAGTTAACCTACTTTACTGGTATCTCAGACAACTACATGGGCTCAGGAAAAATATTGACAGCTTTTAATTCAAATTGATCCCATTCAGAAACATCAGAGAACCATCCTCCATCATCTAACAATTTGGCAGTTGCACAGGACTTTATATATGCTGATTATTCCACACACTGCCTGCAGAGATATCATGTTCATTGCCTGGAATAAAACTCCAGACCTTCTGCGCCACACAAAAACACAAATCTCACCTTCTTGAGCTAAAGCATGTTCTTACAACAGCCACTGGCCTGTTGGCTTTACTGTGATACAATAATAAATAAATAATTTTCCATTAACTGTAGCAACATTAGGGCCTGTAGAGTCTGTTACTCAGCCACTCGAGAGCAGCATATCTGACCAGGTCTGACATCCTATACGCAAGGGAGATTGGTATACTTGTAACCGCACATACAAATATATTGCACTCACGCCATTAGTCCTATAGTTTGGGCTATATTCCAGACCTAATTTATAGGTATATTTGTGGGACGTGTTTGAGCAAATATTACTAAGTCTAAAGGTTCCCCCAGGGGTTAACCGTATAGTCTGTATCTCCTATTATATTCTCAGTCCTGTTTTTTCTTTGTGAGGGCTCTACTTTCATCAGAACTTCTTCTCTTTTGTTGTCTTTGTGAGGGAAAGGGCTCACCTCTTATAAGCGATACCATCACTTCTTCAGAAGCAAATGTCTACCTATTCCTATGGTCTCCAAATGCTTGCTGACTCTAGTGCAGGAGACTTACCTAGTCTTGGAAGTTTGCTCTCTGTATGCCAAGGCCTTTTAAAGGATTGGAAACCAGTTTGGGTCTAGTAAGAACATGTCTGAACTTTCACCCAAGACAGCACACTCATTCTCTTTCCCCCAAAAGTGATTATACAGTGTGACCCCTCTCCTCCCCCACCTCCGCAGTCCCCAGCCCATTGATGCTAATGGGAGAGTGGTACAATATTTAATGGATCCAATCCTGTTCCCATTGAAATCAATGGTGGTTTTGCTATTACTTTCAGGTAGGATTCTGGGTGCAGGATTGAGCTCACCATTGTTATTCATGAGTTGTATCTGCAAGTATTCAGTGTAAGCTCGTTATAATGTAATTCAATAAGTTGTATGTTTCTACTGCTCATCAGTCATGAAACTGGTAATTAGTCCTACAATTCTACCACTATGACAATACCTAATAGTATTATCACAGAGAATGTATTGAGAATGTGTTTTGTATTTTCATTCTTGCAACTGAAAGGGAACAAATTAGTACTGTTTTTTTTTTAAATTAAATGTATCTGTTGAATCCCACACTAATTTAGGTTGGCAAATAATAAATATGCAGATGCTTGGACTGCCTCAGTTTTAGTGCCGTGATAAAGAGGTCATTTAGTGGAATGCTCTTGTGTTTATATGTACTGTATTTCTTCACCAACACAAAATAGATCAGTCATTTCATTCACTGTTCTGCGGACAAAGTCGCTGATGGTACAGTGCCCAACTGCAGTGAAATCTCTTTATAAAAATGATATTCATTCTCCTCCCACCCTGACCAACCTGATTTCATGTCCTCAGGAACATTATGTCAATTATAGACTAGAAGGAAAAAAAAAAGCTGCTGTCAAACGGCTTCCGAGGAGTGGAATTGCCATGCAGATCTAGTTACGCCATGTAAAATTAATCATTATATTTCTGCTGCTACCTTATTTTTCTATTTGTGTCACACAGGGATTCTTAAATGACCTAATATTGAATCTAGTGAATTGCAGGCTGAAGACCACAATGTTTGCTATGCCCTGACTGAGGATGGATTGATCTACAGGTTGCATTTTTTCCTCATCCGCTTTGGAGTCTGTTCTCCTCCTGAGCCACCTCATTAATCATTCCTGGATTTCACCTTTCCGTAAATGGGAAGAACTTGTTAGTAGACTATTGTTTCTTTTTAGACTATATTTTTTTAAACTAGTTTAATATGTGATAAGCACAAAATCAAAGGAACATTGTGAAATCTTTCAGTTTGTAAAGAAAAGTGACACTAGAGCTTCCAGTCTATACTCTGATTCTATCCCTATTAATCAATGCACTTTAAGCACATGCTTAACTTTACACATGTGCTTAGGTCAGTGGTCCCCAACCTTTTCGTCTGGCGGGTGCCAGACGAAGGACCGTGGCGGCAGTGGATCATCCGCCGAAATGCCGCCGAATTTCCGCGGCATTTCGGCAGCGACACCTCTCGATTATGTCACTTGTCGGTGGCAAGCAGCGCCATTGAGAGGTGTCGCCGCCGAAATGCCTCAGAAATTCGGCTGCGACGCCTCTTGATGACGCCGCTTGCCGCCAAGTGACATCATCAAGAGGCGTCGCCACTGAAATGCCGCCAACGTTCAGCGGCATTTTGGCGGATGCTCCACCACCGTCCAGGATGAGGGCGCATTTAGATGCCCCCTCAGGCGCCATGGCGCCCGTGGGCACCGCGTTGGGGATCCCTGGCTTAGGTCCTATTGACTTCAAAGTGACTTGAGTATGTTTTTGCAATAAAAGTGTGTGCTTAAGTGCTTTGCTGAATAAGGATGGACTTACACAAATATTTAAATGTTTTGCCAGACTGAGGCACTAGTGTTTTAAAAAGTGAAAAGTAATCCTAAGAATTTGAATCAAACTTTTAAACTTAATACATTGCATAAACTATTAAAGTTGATTTATTTGAGAACAAAGGGATTTCTAAGCACAGAGACAGAGGATTAGGAATTCCAAAGTTCTAACATTGGCTTTGACAGAGACGTTGTATCTATGCTTAGGCCCTTTTACTCAGTTTCCCCATCTGCAAAATGGCAGAAAGAGTCATCTGGTTTAACTTATCATGATTTGTAAAGTGCTTTGAAGAAGAGTGTGATTATTTACACTCGATTAGTAATGCAGTTAAATGGAGTATCATTTTAAAAGAAGAATGTCCCCTATAGGTGAAATATTGGTAACTAAATATTACACAATTATTTAAACCTTTTCAGTTGTATCTCTCTCCCAAGGGCATGGATTTAGACAATGTGTTACAAAAAAGCTCCCTATTAATGAATTTTCAGTTGCTTGTCTTAGTGTTGTATAAACATTGTATTGAGTTTCACCAGCTCGTATTTCTTGACTAGTATGTTGTCAGGTCATCACTTCATAAACAGGGCCCAAATAACCGTTTGTAATATTGTGCCAAGTCCTGCAGCTTTTGCTCATGCAAAAAGGCCTCCATGGAAGTTTTGCCTGAGTAAGGGCAGCAGAATTTAAACTTAATACATTGCACATCCTTTTAAAGTTGATTTATTTGAGCACAAAGGATTTTCTAAGCACAAAGAGGATTAGGAATTCCAGCATTCTAATATTGGCTTTGACAGAGACATTGATTCTGTCCTTGGGCACTTTTACTCAGTTTTCTCATCTGTAAAATGGCACTAATTATAACTCCTACCTCAAAAAGTGTCACCCAGTTTAGCTTATCACTGTTTGTAAAGTTATTTGAAGAAGAGTGTGTTTATTTACACTCAGTTAGTAATGAAGTTAAATGGAATATCATTTTAAAAGAAGAATGACATTTTTCCATGACAGTTTCCACAGTGTTGAAAAACCAGCTTCCACTGAAATAAATGTTTTGATGGAAGATTTTTCACTAGCTCTAACAAACATTGATTTATACAGCTTCACAACTTGTCCATTATGTAAAGGCACAAAGGAGATGAGATTGAATGTTTCAAATGGGAATACCTAAAGTTTGGGAAACAGATTTAGCACCTTAACTTTAGGCACCCTCATGTGCAAATTCTCACCAAAAGTCCAGAAAATCAAAGAAATGTAGGTGCCTAACTCCTATTGAAATTAATGGACTTTAGATGCCTAAATACCTTTGAGAATCTGTGCCCAAGAGACTTGCCTGTGCCCAAGTTTACATAGTTAGCCATTGGCAGAGTCCTAAATACAAGCCAGGTTTCCTGATTGCCAGACCTTTACCATTGCAAGTTTCATTTTAGCCTGCTAGGTCCTTTTGTCAAGCTATTCCCCAAGATCCGGGTAATGGCCTGGACAAAATCGCTGTGCTTTCTGTTCAGTGATGGTCAGGGCTTCTAATATGAGATTCTTAAATATGGTATCTATCTGGATGGTTGCTGATGAGTCAAGTGTTTTCATTTGGGAGCCTCAATCTTAGTATTCGTAAATCGTGAGCCAGGTCTGTTCCATAGAAGTATAGTTTTCAATGTTTATAGGTATCCTTTTGAGGATGAAATTGCTGATGTCATAGTCTAGAATTTGGTAAATTAACTCTCTTTGGGCTAAGGTGGAAGCTCAGTGAAGTATTGTTCTGATCCTGATCCTCCTGTGAGTGGGGAGGGAGCTTCAACTCTTGTCTAAATCAATGGGAATTGAGGGTGTTTGGAGCTATCAGGATGTATGGAGCATCTTGGAGGATCAGACCATAAGTAGAAAGAGGGCATTTTTGGCTCTGTAAGGTATACTAAGGGTTTATGTCCACCCTTTTATCTTTCAGCAAAGAAACAGATATTTCCTTCAAAGAGGCAGATCAGCTAACATCCCAGGTAATTATCATTAGTATAAATTGGAATATGCCCTTTTATGTTTACACTTTACCACCAGCTGTGATATTGGGCAGACTCTGAATGTAGGTGGAATTAAATAACCTGTATAGAAAATGAGATAGGGAATGGGAGACATGAAAAAAATCTTTTCAATCTTGACCTTTTGACAATGCTGGCTATGATTTCACTAACTTAGTGACGCACATTTTGAAATGATTTCCAAAGAGCCTAGTATACTGGATGGCTGGGAGATTAGTAATGGAAAAGGGAGCCTCACTGGTTCAAATATAGCCCAGGTCAGTAGTGTTAGAACATCATAACTATGTGAAATGTGTTTCTTGGTCCCTGTCTCATTCTTAAGAGCTAATCTAGTGAAGTCAATGTCAGCCTTTCCATTGACTCCAGTAGGCACCGGATCATGTTCTTAGGGCTCAAAATTCACTACACATCACAAAATTCACTACAGCTATTCCCTCCCGCCCCTCCTCCCCCCCCCCCCCCCCCCGTGGACAGTCTCAGCAGAAACTAGCTGCTCATGGAATCTGAACTATTCTTTTGTTCTTTGAGTCGGTTCCTCCAGGAAAGGACTGTGGGCCTAATCTGCAGATTTTACTCATGCAACACTGCCTCTAACTAAGTGGTATAGATGTTTTGTGTGGATAAAACAGGCAGACAAAACACTGATGAGGTGTGAAGAGAATTGCACTGCCACTGTCCATGTCAGACATCACCCTTGTATAGACAGACAACTTCATTCTCCATTCTCTCCTTTCCGACAGGGTGGCATTCATTTCAAAGAAACATTCCAGAGAGACTTCATAATCCATGTGTGCAGTTCAATATCCATTGTGATGGACTTTTTAATTATCTTATTATGAGTTTTGGCAGATAGGTCTATGTAATAATCAATTGTTGTCTCTCCTGACCACCCACCGCACACATATACACTTAATATTAGAACTGCCTAGAGAGAAAGTTAATGGCTCTCTGTTAGACAGCAAATTTAAAAAAATGTATTAGTCAACTCTCCACTGTAAAATGTTATCTCTCTGCAGGCATATTCCACTATTGATTCATCTCAAGAGAAGTATTTCTGCTGCATCTACTGTAAAACAAGTAAATTGCTTTGTAATTGCAAGGGTTGCAAATTAACATGAAGTGGCCATAGCAGGGTTCTGGTCCTTCAGCAGCACCCCTTTGGGTTCTGATGGTTTTGTACACTCACTCCAGGTCCAGTCTCTCAGGTGGGGTACTTAGCAATCTGAAGGGGAAGGAGTCTCAGCTGTCCAGATGAGTTTCTCTGGATGCTCATCCCTTCTGGGGTTTTGATGGAACTAACATCTTATAAGCAAGATAATAAATGAAGGAAAAGGAAATAATCAACCAATCCCTACTGGGCCACTGACCTGTCTTCCTTCAGAGGGGCCTGCAGTGGGCCACAGTCAGGTTTAAAGTCCACTGGTTCACTAGCAGAAGGAACAGGATACAGCCCTCTTCACCTTAAGGTGACATGTGCCTCTTTTAGGCAAGGGATTAGGCTCTGCCCTCTGCCAGCCTCTCCCAGGGAGCTAGGAAGCTCAGCATCCTGCTCACCTCCCAGAACAGCCTGCTACTAAACTGAGCTTTCCCACTCTTGAACCCCATCTCCATTCTTATCATAACTTACAGGTGTGATGGGGCGGGGCCACTCCAGCCCAGAACAACTCCTTAACCCATTCCTGATTGGTGCAGGGTTTATACATCATATCATAGGTAGTGATTAAAAACAGAATTCTATGGAACACATATGGGCATTTGGGTTCCAAAGCCCAACCACTGTTACACAAGGGAAAGGCATAGAGATGACTTCCACTGCAATTTTATGGACGTGCCAGCTTTGAGCTGATCACAGTATCTTTCTTTCATGAGCTTTTTTCCTGCGGTGAATATTTGTGTTTGCAAAGGCTCAAGAACTGGCAATAATGAGAAACCAAATTTTCTGTTGACTGATGGGCTTCACTTTTCAGTACTGTCAGTTCCTTTCTGATATACACAGCCTCAGTGAATACTCATCTGTACTGCCCTAGAGATGACCTTGAGGAACTCCTTGTAGAGGGTGTTTTGTTTGCAGAAAGAAGACAGTTCAGTCTCCATCATGTCTCTGAAAGATGAACATGAATCACACCAATTTTATAGAACTATTCAAGGTGACATATGAGGCAGTCTTCTGTCTAGTAAGGATTGAGACCACATGATCTATTTGACTAAGGACTCTGTCTAGACTGGAATTCTGTCCAAGAGATGGCTGTTTAGTTTCCTATGGATGCTTAGTAGCTCATCTCTAGTTTGTACAGAGCTTTGGAATATTTTAATTCTATTTTTATCTTGCGCACTGGTATTGTTAAAGCATAAGGAGTTGTAACTTCTGTTACTGCACATTCCAAGGGATTGGGGATGGCTTGACTTCTATATTTCTTGGAAACTGTAGGAATTTAGAAAGAAATGGAGCAGTTTCTTCCCTTTCTGTGGGATGGTAGGGTTTCTTTTGAAATGCTTTAGTCTCTAACTCTTTCCGTGTTTTTCTTTTTTAAGTAGGTTGCTTTACTGATCTCCAAGTCCTGCCCACCACCCCCGCTGATGGGTTGTGTCTGTGGCCTGTATATTGCAGCTGTAAGAATAATAGATAGGTACCCACTCTGACAAGTCAAACTTCCTGAATAAGATTGGAATAATTAACCTGCCTGCACAGATTTGATCTTTGAACATGCTAGTGTGGACAGGCTGCTCTTTTTTAGATCCCTCAGACTTGAAGTCATATGTTCTTTCTCTGGAGGAAGTTTGCTGAAGTAAATATGGCAGCATGTGTCTTTTTAATAAGTGAGTTTTGTCCCCTGGATTTTTCATATCAACAATTCTATTTTGTCATACTCTGAAGAAACCTTTATTATCTTTCATGTCCCACCAGGCTCTGAAGACTTTGCAAGTGCCTGAAGCACTGGTAATGTAAGCGTAAAGCTCACAATTAGAACACCTCTAATTTCTTTCTGCATCAGTATCTGTGCTCAAGGTGGCTAAGTTCAGGGTTGGTAACAGGGAAGTTATATATCAATTTAGCCTTTAGTATTCTGTGTCTAGCAAAAGCAATAACCTGATCAAACTTCCTCTTCAAATCTATGATTCTGAATTTACCCATAGACACAAAATCTTGCACTTTCTTAATTAATATAGCTTCATAAACCTAGGGAGATTTCTTTGGGCTTAATGAAGGGATGAAACAGGGAAGTTAAAATCCCTGCTTCAGCATGCTAGGGAAATTAAAGTTTGTTTATATAGATTCATAGATTCTAGGGTCAGAAGGGACCAATGTGATCATCTAGTCCAACCCCCTGCACAAAGCAGGCCACAGAACCCTACCCATCCACTTCTATAACAAACCCCTAACCTATGTCTGAGTTACTGAAGTCCTCAAATTGTGGTGTGAAGACCTCAAGCTGCAGAGAATCCACCAGCAAGTCACCCATGCCCCACTCTGCAGGGGAAGGTGAAAAACCTCCAGGGCCTCTGCCAATCTGCCCTGGAGGAAAATTCCCTCCCGACCCAAATATGGTGATCAGCTAAACCCTGAGCATGTGGGCAAGACTCACCAGCCAGCACTCAGAAAAGAATTCTCTGCAGTAACTCAGATCCCATCCCATCCAACATCCCATCACTGACCACTGGGCATACTTATCTGGTGATAATCAAAGATCAATTGCCAAAATTAGGCTCTCCCATCATACCATCCCTTCCATAAACTTATCAAGCTTAGTCATAAAGCCAGATATGTCTTTTGCCCCCACTACTCCCCTTGGAAGGCTGTTCCAGAACTTCACTCCTCTAATGGTTAGAAACCTTCGTCTAATTTCAGGTCTAAACTTCCTAGTGTCCAGTTTATACCCATTCGTTCTTGTATCTACATTGTTACTAAGCTTAAATAATTCCTCTCCCTCCCTAATATTAATCCCTCCGATATATTTATAAAGAGCAAGCATATCCCCCCTCAGCCTTCTTTTGGGTAGACTAAACAAGCCAAGCTCTTTGAGTCTCCTTTCATATCCTGGGCCAAACGTTGGCATTATCTTTTTATTTTGAGCTGTTTTTCATTCTCCACAAAGTTTAAAATATCCAGGCAGATTAGACTGGAGAGGCAGCTAGCTGGGAGATGCTAGGTCACCCTGTATTTCTCAAACAGCCAATGAAAATGTTGGTTTATTGGAAGCACAATGTTTCCAGAAATTCCCACTGATATGCATACAAAAATCAGGCTGGATGGAGATGCTTTGCAGGAATTGTGCAGCGTCCTATAAGTGATTGGTTTTGGTAGCATTTTGACCAAATACTGAAATGCACTATATACTATAAATTGATCGTACAGTATAGATTAAATAAATATGCCTTACCAGTGCCTTGGTGGCATGGATTGTGTGCTGAGGGTTTGGCGAGTCCAGGAATATGAATAATTTCTTGGATTTCACTTCCCAGGCTCATGGTTTAGGCATAGATTCAGTGTTGAATAAGAGCTAGGGTTTGCGTTCAGATTTGGGCTTTTTCTCATAAAATTTCATTCTCAGATGGATGAAATCTTGCAAACTCAGCCAATCTCTTGAGTTATAGCTGTAAAATCAGCTGCCATCTGAAAGATTTTGGACACATATGAAAATAAATCTCCTCTCAGATTTATAATTTATCCAGGACCAAAACTCTATGGCTGGCTGCAGTACTAGGATTTTACTCCAGAGCATGTCAGAATTTGAAAGGGTTCACATACATGTTGCTGGTTTGGCTATCTCGTTGCAAGGGTAACACCTGCAAGTTGGTTGGCTGGATCATACAATGACCTTGTGACAAGGCACTACCTGGAGAACCCTGATCAATGAGGTTGCTGCTGCCCTGGGAAGGTTGCAGGCTTAATTGAAGTTAATTTGCCAGTTTCTGTCGGTGTTTACTGACACTTGGGTGGCAGCTGCTGGGCTAATGAGGCAATTGGCTCAGTAATTGGGAGGATATATTTGGGAGGAAGGAGGAAGTAAGGGTGTGGGTTCAGAGCGTGGGCTGCGAAGAGGAGAGAAAATTGTGTGGAAATTGCCTTCTGCTGTGGTTCCCTCTGTAACAGCTTTGTAATGGAAGATTAAAGCATACGTGGTGAAAGGCAAACCACCTACACATGTCTGTGTCTAGGACACCATGAGAACATGCTAAGCAGTGCCATTCAGAGTAGGTGAAGGGATCAATGTTGATCTTGAAGAAGGCTGGCAACACTATGAGCATTTATGGAAAATGAAGCACTAAGTGGTTAAAATCCTCACCCTGTAATAGGCCAGGTGTCTTCAACTCTTGCTGAATCCCAGCATCTTGTAGAAGCAGCTGTAAGTCTTGCCCAAAGTCACACAGAAAGTCTGTGGCAGAATCGAGAATATAACTCAGGATTCCTGACTCCCTGGCCCATGCTTTTAGCTATAAAACCATCGTCCCTCATTACAGAAGAGAACAGTTTTGTATCCTCAACAACAGAACACCACATGGTAACTTCTTGTTGTCCTCCAATCTATCACCCCTGCTGAATGCCTCCCAGGGGCACTCACAAAGTCTTAATGGGCTTTACCAAAAGAATTAAGAGGCTTTATAGATTTTATGCTGTGCACAAAGGATTCTGAAAACTTCTGTCATTGGTGCAGTAAATCACTCACAAGTACTAGGATGGAGTGGAGAGAGTAGCATATAAGGTGAAGAATGCTGTTGCATTTACTCCCAATGAAAGGATGAGAAATCACGTTGGCTTTGAAATGCCTATCAATCTTAGCTGTAAATTCCAGTGAATATGAACAATTCTGGAATCTTTTAAAATTCTGTAATGCCCAAAGTAAGTCAAATATGAAAACTGCCCCAAGCTTTCTGAAGCAGTACTATTTGAATGAACATTAAAAGTGATCTTATCTCAAGAACATAATGGGTTCTGCAGGAACAATTTCCCATTGGTGTAAATGGGAACTGGACACTAATTCCAGCGCATGGAGCAATTCCTCCTTGAGTTATTAAAGTTGCTCAGTTTTTTTTAAAGAGACCCAATGGATGGCAATGCTGCCTGTTCTGTGGTGCATTCTGCTGAAATGCACCACTTTTGTGAACTTCTTTCACAGATTAGTTGAATCCTTATTTATGAGGACTCATTATAAAGGGTCTGTCAGCCTTTTCATTAAGAACACTATTTTCCAGGGCTTAAAGCTGCTCATAAGTACTAATTCCAGGCTGGAACCTCTGATCTTAGTTCAGGAGTAGATTTTTTTTTTTAGGCGAGACAAGTTCCCTTTTTAGAACTTTGTGAAGCTCAAAAGCTTGTCACTTCCACCAGGAAAGGTTGGTCCAATCTCACCCATCTTGTCTTGCCCATCTTCTGGGACCAACATGGCTACAACTACACTTCAAACAACAATAGAAGATTTTTTTAAAAAAGAAATTTGACAATAGCTGTATCAGGGTTAATGTTCTGGGAAGTGCAAAAAAGTAAGAGAAAGAAAAATGCTTTAGAGGCAGCTTGAGTCATTTCAAATATTTGGTTCAGGTCTTAGCAAAAGTTTTGGTTGGTTCTTATTTTATCCCAGCTGGTTCTCCATGTTTAAGACCTGATCCAAAGTCCAGCTGAGTCTTTTCAGTGACTTCAATGGGATTTAAAACTTGCTTAGTTCTAATTCTTATTTTCTCGTCTTAAAGACTGAGGTCCTATCTTGATCCAACTAGGATTTTTTATATTGATTTTAATGGGAGCAGGTAAAGTATAATAAAAACAGCATGACCAACTCCTACCCCAACCCTTACATGGAAGTAATAGATCTGATTACCTATAGACTGCTGTACATATCCAAAAGGTCACATTGTATTGCCCAGTTCTGATCTGTTCTTAGTGGACCTTGTGAACTACGGAGTACTGACTTGAGTAGGAACCATTTGCCTGCCCTACTGAGCAGTCCACTAGTTACATTTGAGATGAGAAGGCTTTTGGGAAAACCTGTGATAACTCAGTGTACACTCAGTGTAGATAAGCTAGGGCTTTAAATATGAATGCCTTTGCTGTTGAACGGGGGGTTAGCCTTATCCACAGAAGTAGATAGTGTAAGTCTTCTCTTGGCTCTTTTTTATAAGATACAGTGGGGCAAATACATCCCTACTATAGCTCCAGTGGTAACTGTGAGTTGACTTTTGTCTAGTACGTTTTAAGAACTTACACGATGTAACAGAATGTCTCCAGAAGTGGTTAGAATTTCAGTTGCATTGGCATCTTTCAAGTCTCTTTTACATGGTGGGGTGGGGGGGATTGAATCTATTGCAATCATTCTATCCATAGCTTCCTTTCCTTGATGGTTGAATTACTGGAACTTGTAGCTATATTTCCATCCCATACTCACTCATACATGATGGCATTTTGACTAGTAAGCGGATAGTACCCTTTTCCCCCCCAAGATGCCAAAAAAAAAAAAGTTGAAACTTCAAATATATTTGGAAGGCTTTGGAGATCTGCCAATCAGGTAGAGGACAGATATTCCTTGGACTAAAAGAAAAGCGTTGTTCTTACATGCTGCTGTTCTAATAAAGGGAGCACATCTGCTGAGTATCAGTGTTTGTAATTGCTGTGCCTTTTAATGTTGTGGGACATATTATAGTTTATTGATTGGGAGTTGGTCAAAACAAACTGGGAGGGAACATCGTATGGGTGTTTTTTGCTGAGAACCTCAAAAGTAATTTCATACACACTGTTCTCAGTTTACAACTAAAACAATGTTTTTTCTAACTGCCAGCAGCACAGACCTAAAGGCTACTGGAAGAAGCACTATGAGCAAAACCAAAAAACAATGGGATTGTGTCAGTAAATCTGAGAGTATTCTCTGATGCATTGTTATACGTTGTATCTTTGCACAGTCCCCTGGTATAATACAAATTTAAATAACGACTAACATAATTTGTCCTGCAGATCCTTTTTTTTATCGGTGATTTGGGATAGATGAAAAGAACCCAGCCAGACTGAATCCAGGCTGACTTTGTGGGGCTAGTGGTTAGAACAATCACTGTGAAACATAATGGATCTGATTTTCTATTACCCTGGATCTTGCCTAGTCATTTACACATGCGTAAAGTGGGTATAAAACACCATCAAATAAGAATCTTAGAGGGAAATCCTAGCCCCACTGAAGTCAGTGGCAAAACTCCCATTGACTTCAGCAGAGCCAGGATTTCAGCCTTAATTTTTTGCATTCACTTTGTGGTGGTGTAAATGACTAATCATATGGAGAATGAGACCCCATGAGTAGGGACCCTAGTGCTATTTTTGCAATCTGTTTTTAAAGGCAGAACCACACTGTAAGTAAATTATCCCTTCTGGTATCCTCCTCCCTTAGGATTACTCCAGTGGAGGTTGGGGGAAAATTGTCTTTTTATTTTTTTTATTTATTTATTTTGTGAGGCAGAAATGATGATTTCTGGTGGGGCTTCGCCCAGATATTATTAGCGAGAATCTCTCCCAACACAGTATAGTATTGCAGCTTTGTTAATTGTTTCTTTAAACAGAAGGCATTGAGGCATAGACGGAGTCAATCTCAAATGGCCACTCCAGTTCTGATCATTGTTCTCATTAAATCAAATGGATCATCGTTTTGGAAAGAGAGCTTGCTACCTGCCTGATATTGGTAAAGATTCTATTTACAGATATATTTGTTTAGTGTTCTCTCAATTTACCTGTTTATTGTGAAATCTTAGGGGCTTATTAGATTCATCACTACTCCTTGCCTGTCATATTGCATCATGGTCCAGAAAAACTTTTGTTTCATCTGCAGCTAGCCAAAAGATAGCACCCTTTTTTCTCAGATGCTAACTGACCACTGTTATCTACCTGTAGGCATGACTGTCACAGTGCTTTGTACCTAGCAAGAACCTTGATGGCAGAATTGCAATGTAGATGCCTACCTTCCAAGTGGAGGAGAACCTAATTACTTCTGTGCTGTTTACCTTGTACTGGCTGCAAGTTCACTTCTGTGTGATATTTAAGGTGACACTACCTCTAGACTCAGAGCCTGCTTCTGAGAGCTGCATGTGGGAAATTCTTAGAAACAGTTAGACTCTGTAATTTCCTTCTACTGGATATATACCTAAGACTCAGAATGGGTTACAAGTAGAGCTGAGTGAAATTTGTTGCCTCATCTTTCAGTGAAAAATGCAGATTCTGCAAGATTTTGTGAATTTGTGTCAGCTTTGCCACATTATTTATTTCAGGGGGGAAAAAACCCAACCAAAATTAAAAAAAAAATTAAAACATTTTGTTTTGAAAATGCCAAAACAAAATGCTTCTGTTTTTTCATGTGGAATGACTTTATGCGTCAAGGTTTCCTTTCATTTGATTTCAAGAATTCAAAAGCATTTAAAAGTGGTAAAATCAAAACATTTTGTTTGTCCTGAAACAATTTTTTCCCTGCCATTTCAAAACCTCTGTTATTTGTCCTGCTGTAGTTCCAGGATGAATCTGCTGAGCCCTGCTCTTTCCTCCCCATAGGAAGAAGGGCCCACAATCATTCAGAAGACACATGAGCTCATTTGGCTACCCCTCGATGGTAGCAATACAAGGATCTGTGATGCTTATGAGACTACAGGTCTGTAAAGTTTCTTTTTCCATTTCCAATTTCTCAATCCAATTGAGATTATTAGTTGGGTAAACTTTTAGCTTGTGCTTTGTAATCTCCTGAGATCTTTGGATCTGCCAGCTATATTAATCCAGATCTGTCTGCACCTTTGCTTATTGAATATTATCTTTTTTCCCTTTGCCTCTTCTTTCTAGTGAGGGGATGGAGTGAGAGCACTAATTAGACTCTGCTGCCAATTTACTGATGCACCACTGCCTGTGCACCCCGGGAGAGAGGGATTAACAGCATTTTGGAGCTCTTAGCGAGAGTTACTAGCATATGATATTTGTAGTAATTCTGTCACCAGTGATATCTGCATGGCATGCAGATATAACCTTTTCTCCAGATTGAATTCTACCATGTACTCTTTCATTTTCCTTTGAAACCGCCCCCCCCAAGAAAAAAAACCCTCTCAACACCTTGTCCAGCTATATCCATAGTTTTATTGCTGCAGTAAGTGTCTAGATATTTGTAGGCGTAGAAATCTTAGTGTTCCTATACAGTACTTATTTTCTTAAACAAAGTCATTGCCATTTCATGTGTGGATATGGAGAAATTTGTTATGTGAAGATAAGCTGCACATGCCATTCACTGTTGGCAAATGTAAAGTAACGAGGTAAGGTACCTTTATAGTTTAACAGCAGCACAGCGCAGAATACAGAGCAAGAGGGAAACCTGAGGTGACTGTGAATAACCCACTTTATCTCTCTGTAAAATATTTATTAGCAATGTGTAGAGAACGTGTTTTGGGGAAGCTATTTTGATATAAAATGAGGTAATAGTGAGACTTCATTTTAAATAGTGTGAAATTTAATGCATGGTCTTATATAACAATGAGAGAATGCTACCAAAATGTGGCACATCTTCATAATTATTATTTTGATTATGGCAGCCTTTGGATCTCAGACAGGGATTCTGGGCCTTATTGTATTAGCCATCACACAAACAAATAACACAAAGACCATCTCTGCCTCAGAGCTCACAATCTAGGGTTTAGACTATACACAACAGATGAATAAACACATAAACAAGGATGGAGAGGGAGACATGGTAACAGTAGAGGGAGGTGTGATGACATAAGGGAGTGCATAGGGCAGATAGTCCTCAGCCTGCCCGCTTTTCACGGAGTGCCCTAATGAGAGAACATTACATTGCCAAGTTAGATAGTGAATTCAGTGTCCATGGGATTCCCCATTTGTCAGCCAGGATGAAATGATTGTGGATCATTTACTTGTCTCTATGACAGGGCTCTGGTGAGGAGTTTTGGGATCTCTCTTCCCCTGCTGTCCAACCACTAATCCATCCCATATAACACAGACACTTGCCAGTGCAAACACATGACTGGGCAAATCTATCATTACTTTCCTGCTAACCTTCCCCCAAATAAGACTTGCTGGTTCAAATATATGCAGAACGTGGGCATAAAAGTACAAAGTTAATTCCTTTTTTGGTTCAAATGTCCCCTCCCCCGCCTGACTTGGGAAGATATTTGGTGATATTTGCCCAGCTCCAGTTCAAGTATGCAGTAAATTGCCAAGCACAGCAATAGAAGTGAATGGGAGTAAATCAGACCTAGAGGATGTTGGACAAAGTAATGGAAAAAGAAGGAAACTGGCGGTGCAGCCAATAGCTGGATGTTTGGTATTAAGATGTGGGACACATGGGTTGGTTTGATTTAATGCTGAGAAAAGTTAATTAATCCAAACATATGAAAAAAATAAGAATCCCAGGGCAGTAACAGCAGGAACTGACACATTCCCCTACAGTGAAAGAGAATAATAATAGAAGCAGAGGTTTTTTAGAGTCTTGCTATGGAATTTTTTGTCTTTGAGTTTGCAACATGGGAGGGTTGCGTTCCTCAGTGATAAATTCTCTTTTGCAAACTGGACTGAGAAGGAGAGGGGGATGGAATCAATTACAAACCATATCGGACATTTAAGTTTGAACACACGACCTTGCAAAGGCTTGCATGAAATCTTACCAGCAATATAAACAGGACTGGTGCCAAACTAAGCACCAGAAGTATTCAATAATAAAATACAGCTGTCTTCATTGGCATTTACCCATGAAAGTTTGTCATTTTTACTGTTAGAAATGCTGACAAAGAGAAATCTGTCAAATGAAAACATTTTTTCAGAAGAGGGAGGCTTTCATGAACTGCAGCCTAAATATTCATTTAACATTTGAACATTCCATAAAAATAATTTATAACATAATTTCTTCTTAGAAACTCATTTCAACTGAGTACTTTCCAAAGACCCTGGTTGAGCTTGGCAATGCTAACAGCTTTGCTTTCAAACCCATAATTCTTAATTATTAAAATACTCAATATACACTTTTCTTGGATTCTAGCACAGCACATCAAAGCAGGGGCCCCTCTTTGCTTCAGCTTAATGCACACCATGTCAGTTAAGGAGGAAATAGGAGTGACACTTGTCTGTAGAGCATACGGTTGGATTTTGCAACTCTCATTTATGTAAGCACTCCTAAAAAACTGCATAGAGCTGCTTGCATGAGTAAGGGTTATTTGTATAAGGGAGGCTTTGCAGGACTGGATCCTATGCAGGAACTTACTGTATCTTTTGGTCACAAAATAATATTGTGAAACTGAGAAAGTAGGAATAGAGCAGCACTGGTTATCACTCATAGGTCACCCTACCTACTGACATCGATGGGAATTACTTGAACCTTGTGGTAGGACAATAGGGCAACAGAGTCCCAAACATGGGGGTCAGCTTTTCAATACCCCTCCCACTCCCTCAGCATTAATAGGAAGGTAAAAGAGAGAAAGACATACATTGAATTGTTAACCTGCCTATGTACACTCTGTAGCTCTCACTCATTGTGCGTGTTTCCTCCATTAGGGTCGTCTTCTGAATCAGTTTAGCTTTTTGAATATTGCGTTATTTGATTGGCTACTTGTCTAGATTCTTTACTTCTGTACAGCCTGTGTCATGGTATAAACCCCCACTCTGAACCTTAGCGTCCAAAAGATGGGGTACCAGCATGAATTCCTCTAAGCTCAATTACCAGCTTAGTACTCGTAGCGCTGCCACCAACCAGGAATTCCAGTGCCTGGTACACTCTGGTCCCCCCAAAACCTTGCCTGGGGACCCCCAAGACCCAGACCCTCTGGATCTTAACACAAGGAAAGTAAACCCTTTCCCTCACCGTTGCCTCTCCCAGGCTTCCCCTCCCTGGGTTACCCTGGAAGATCACAGTGGTTCAAACTCCTTGAATCTTAAAACAGAGAGGAAAATTCACCTTCCCCCTCCTTCTCTCTCCCCCTCCCAGACTCTCCCTGAGAGAGAAAGTAATCCTAACACAGAGAGAAATTATCCTGTCTCTCCCCCTTCCCTCCTTTCTCTCCACCAATTCCCTGGGGAATCCAGACCCAGTCCCCTGGAGTTTCACCAGAATAAAAAAACAATCAGGTTCTTAAACAAGAAAAGCTTTTAATTAAAGAAAGAAAAACAGTAAAAATTATCTTTGTAAATTTAAGATGGAATATGTTACAGGGTCTTTCAGCTATAGACACTGGGAATACCCTCCCAGCCTAAGTATACAAGTACAAATTAAAATCCTTCCAGCCAAATACAAATTTGAACTCCTTCCAGCCAAATACACATTTGCAAATAAAGAAAACAAACATAAGCCTAACTCGCCTTATCTACCTAGTACTTACTATTCTGAGTACATAAGAGCCTGTATCAGAGAGATTGGAGAGAAACCTGGTTGCACGTCTGGTCACTCTCAGAACCCAGAGAGAACAACAACCAAAATCTAACAGCACACACAAAAACTTCCCTCCCTCAAGATTTGAAAGTATCCTGTCCCCTGATTAGTCCTCTGGTCAGGTGACAGCCAGGCTCATTGATCTTGTTAACCCTTTACAGGCAAAAGAGATATGAAGTACTTCTGTTCTATTAACTCTTACTTATCTGTTTATGACAGCCTGACATCTGAGTAGCCATCCATTCAAAATGCACAGTCCTGACCCCTTCAGCTAAGACTGACGTAGCCCATAGTAATACCACATCTCAGCACACCAGGCCACATACTGAGGTTTTGAACATAGCCTTTCTTAAGCAAATCCCCATCGATATCCATGGATCTTTTGCCTGATTAAAGGAGGAGTTGGGCCATAGATTTAGATTCAAGTATCTCCTTCTTATTGCAGAGAAGGTGGCAGTCGCCCCTTCCATGAATCCCTTCACTGGATGCCTGTCTCTTACCTCAGCAAATTCTAGCTTCTCTTCCTCACCTACACGACCCTACATAGCCTTATCCCCATTTTCACATGTGCTTCTTGCTCTCCCAGCCTTCTCGTCTTGTAGCTCTGGTCACGGATTCACTCATGCTTCTTCCTGCTTCACCTCTCCTTGCCCACAAAGAGCTTTCTTGCTTCCCCCTAAAACCAGTCAGTCCTTCCAAGAGTCCTCCTTTTTTTTCTTCCCTTCTGCTGCAGTCCTCACAGAGAGAAGGGGCTAGAAGGAGGTGTAAACTACACCAGCTCAGACTGTCTTAGGCTCAGCTCTGGGTACGGCCCTACATTTTTAAAGCATTGTAAAAATGTATGGTTGTTTATAATGATGATAGTCATCAGTTTTCCAAACTTACAATGGTCATGGGAGGATATAAACTCTTTCTCTTCAGATGTCCTACCTCATTTCTACCAAGTCAAAGGTCCTTAAACTGAGAGACTATTAAGTGCATTTAGTCCCAGACTTAGAGAGAGAATGTGTTGTAAAAGCCTCGTCTTGTTAAAATTATGGTCCCTGTAGTGTCCTCCTTGTTAAAATACTGCATAGTCATAAAATTCAGCTTGAAAATTATATGATCGGTCTCAAAGCAACTACCATCAACGGTTCTCCTTGTCAGACCTTTACAGTATAAGTACTGATTAAATTCTATAAAGATGGACAAAAATGACATTCCAGGTTTGCGAAGCTGAGATTGCTTTGAGCTTGTAGGTAATACATGGTCCAACAATTATTAATGTTTAACTGAATGACATTGCAAGTAATGAGAAGACACTGTAACTTTAAAAGAGAAATTTCTTTAAAGGCTAAGAGTGACTGTTATCTTTTTTTTAAAAAATTCTCTATTTATTCCAGCTTAGCCCTTAACTCTCGGCTGTGCTATGTAATAATAATGGAACTGCTCAGACAGCAATTTACCAATGTGCTTGAGGCCCTGCCAAACCACATGGAGTGATGCCATAATCAAATTCGCAATGTCTTATCTTCCTCAGATAAAGTTATCATCAAAGGAGTGCTGGCATGAACAGAGAAAAGATTCAGGGCACAGACCTACTCTAATGTATTGAGCTGGGACACAAATTGGGCTGTCCTTGTTTGCCTTTCTTCTCTGTTTCTTTTTCCAATTGGTCTGCCAAAGCAACACTGCTAATTTGGTTTCACACATCTATTTGAGACAACAGACCTTTAAAACAAATAAATCTAGAAAGGGTTAAAATTCAGACTGCAGTATATTTTTTCCTTTCCTTCTTTTTCCTTTAATACATTCATTGGCTGACATTATAAAGAGTAAATCCACAGACTAGAGATTTTCTGTTAAATCAATAAAATATTGTTTAAAAACTGAGTTAAGTGCATTATCTGTCCATTACTACATTGTGGTTTGCCCTCAGTCAGGGAACTGAGACAAAGGCTCCCACAAGGCAAATTGCATTTGTTGTTAACCTAAATTAGATTTTCCATATAAGGGAGCTATTTCAGGGCCTCTCTTCTACAGGGTACTTAAGCACATGACTAACTTTAAGCACATGAGCAATCTCACTGATGTCAACGGGACTACACACATAGTTAAAGATAAACTTAACAACCTCCAGTTGGGTCCTACATATTCATGATAAGCAAAGTAAAAAGAAAAGACAACTGTTGTTAATGCCTATTTAAAGAGAAATATTTTCAATTACTTAAGGACAGCTAAAAGGAGAGAAGAGGTAGAATCAGAGTTTCCATCAAATCGTAGAACTGTAAGACTGGAAGGGACCTCAAAGTCATCAAGACCCCACCCCTGCCTTGTGGCAGGACCAACTAAACTTAAACCATCCCTGACAGGGAGTTGTCCGACCTGTTTTTAGAAACCTCCAATAATGGGGATTCCACAACCTCTCACCCAGGGGTACCCAGGGAGAGAATCTCTGATCTAGACCACCTTTCTCTAGTTTGCTTATGAAAATGTCACATGGGGCTGTGTCAAAAGCCTTAAAAGTCAAGATATATCACATCTACTGCTTCCCCCCATCCACTAGGCCAGTAACCCTGTCGAAGAAGGACATCAGGTTGGTTTGGCATGACATGTTCTTAACAAATCCATGCTGGCTATTTCTTATAATCCTGTTATTCTTCAGGGGCTTACAAATAGATTATTTAATAATGTGTTCTAGTTTCTTTCAAGCTATTGAAGTTAGGCTGACTGGTCTATAATTTCCCAGGCTCTCTTTGTTCACCTTTTTAAAGATAGGTACTATGTTTGCCCTTCTCCAGTCTTCTGGAGAACCTCAACTGTCCACCAGGAGTTCTCTAAGATAATTGCCAATGGTTCTGAGATTGTTTCATTTAATTCCTTAAGCACCCTAAGTTGAAGTTCATCCGGCTATGCTGACTTGAATATATTTAATTTATCTAAATATTCTTGAATCTGTTCTTCCCTGATTTTTGTTTTCATTTCTTTTCCCTTGTTAATATTATGTTAAGTATCTGGTCACCATTACATTTTTAGTGAAGACTGAAGCAAAATTAAGCATTAAACACCTCAGCTTTCTTGATATCATCGATTATCAGCTCTCCTTCCCCAGTATGTAGTGAACCTATACTTTCGTTCATCTTTCTCTTGCTCCTAAAGTTTTAAAGAACTTTTATCACCTGCCCCCTTTGAACCTAATTTAAAGCCCTCCTCATGAGATTGGTAAATCAGTGTGTGAAGACTCTCTTCTCCTTCTTGTTCATGTTCTCCCCACCTCTTCTCAGCAGACTTTCTTCTCAGAACAGCATCCAATGGTTTAGAAAATGGAAGTCCTTCTATTGACGCCACTTGTGCAGCCAGCCATACATTCATCTTCAGGATATGCGTGTCCCTGCCTAGGCTCTGACCCTCAACTGGAAGGAACGACAAGAATATAACCTGTGCCTCTGACTCCTTCACCCTAGATCCCAGAGCCCTGTAGTAACTGCTGATCTGCTCAGGGTCAGACCTGACAATGTCATTAGTGCCCATGTGGCTGAGCAGCATGGGGTAGTGGTCAGAGGGACATATGAGCCTCGACAACCCTTCCATAATGTCTTGGACATGGGCTCCAGGCCGGCAACATATCTCATGTCAGTTCTTTTCTAGGGATCTGATTCAAAGGCCAGTGAAGTCACTAAGATTCTGTCCCTTGTTCTCAGTGGGCTTTAGCTCAGGGCCCAGTTGAACAAATCATAAACTGGCCGTGATCCAGTGATATAAAACGACATGCAAGACCTAGAATTAGGGTGCTAGCTTTGCAGAATCCTGCTCTATCTTTTTATTTTTTTAATTGTTGTAGATTTTATTAGCTTCAAGACAATTAAAGCTGAATCCAGCAGTCTACTGTGCACCCTCAGCTCCCACTGACAGCAATGTGTAGCAACTTGCAAGATTAGGCCCTTATAATTGCTACTTCTTTAGCATTAAGATATAGCTATTTTCCCTAAATGTGTTACACTCACAATTAAAGCAAAGAGTGTTTACATTCCCTGGGACTTCAGCACTTGTAAGAAAGGGAAGCATATTTGATCCAAACCCTTTTAAGCTTCCTCACAGACAGGACCGGCGCTAGGGGTTTTAGCGCCCTAGGCGCATGGCAGTTTCGCCGCCCCGTGCCCTGGTCCCGCGGCTTCGGTGGAGCTGCCGCAGTGATGCCTGCAGGAGGTCCACCGGAGCCGCGGGAGCAGCTGACCGTCCGCAGACATGACTGCGGTAGCTCCACTGGAGCCACGGACCAGCGGACCCTTCGCAGACATGACTGCGGCAGCTCCACCGGAGCCGCCTGCCGCCCCCTCCGGCAAAATGATGCCCACCAATAATCCTGGCGCCCTAGGCGATTGCCTAGGCCACCTAAATGGAAGAGCTGGCCCTGCTCACAGGCATAGTTCATTTGATTTTGACCCCAAATCTGTAACAACCCACACTGTTACTTCCCAATGTGAACTAACTCCAGCAAAAGTTGTAACAAATTTGTATAATTCAAACGTGGAATATAGATTTTTTTAATCTTACCTTAAATGTATTTTCAGATTTGTAAAGCCCACAAGTATACTATTCTGAAGGGGAGCAGGGAAAATGCAAAAAAGAATCTGTAAGAAAATGTAGTGCAACATTACAGAATTCTAACCGCTCCTACAGTGAGAGTGTCTTCGGTTTACCTTGTTCTGCAGAAGTTGTTTTATAAAGTCAGCTGTGCATTTGAACAAAAGGAATGTTTTCTGAAAAATAATGATGAATAGCTGGCTTGTCCTTTTATAACCATGCAAGTGCTAGGTAGATAGAACCACACACAATAAGAATACATACAGTGAGCCAAACGCTGTCCCCACTAATAACACCCTGCAGCTCCACCAGCTCCAGTGCGAATCCACATGATATAAATCCTGGCAAAATTTGGTCCCAGCTGTGTATATAGTGGGCCTGCTCCCATTCCCAGTGATGTCAGTTGCATAGGCACGAATGCCTCTTTTTATGTCTCCAAACAGAGAGGAACCTGTGCCTGTGGATTCTGGCTATAGGGGTGCAGAAAGAGGCAGTTCCCTTCTTTCTGCTTATCCTGTAGAGCTCCATGGGTCTCTTTGGGTTCTAGATCCACAGGTTGGGAGATGTCGTCCAAGCTCCACCAGATTCCTGCCCACACAAATACACAGATCATGGGGGCACCAGTTACCGCATACATTCCCTGTCCCTGTGCAATAGGTTCCCTAGAGTGGGGTAGCAGAAGACTGGCCATGCTGGGATGAGGGCACCTCCATATACACTGTATGCTGGGAAGATGGTTTCTTCACCAGCTCTGCAAGTGAAGCAGAAAGGAAGATTTGGGAGTAGAGTCACTGGATCCATACTATGAATATTGTGCATGGAGGGGCAGTGTGGCTATTCCAGGCCACAGTCTGGATTAATAGTTACAGAGAGGCACAGAGCACTGCATTCCCCACAGTCTTCCTCAGGACTGGGAAGGGATGTTTCAGTCCCTGTTTAGCTCCCCAGAGCAGAGGTTCATTGTCTCAAGCTTTTAATGGAGGTTAGATATCACCAGTGAGGATTAGAAATGGACTAGAGCAATCAAGGAAGGGTTTCTGAGTACTGGAGTATCCAGCTGGTCTGAGTTAGAGGAATTCACATCAAGTGAAGGATTCCTCCATTACTCAGGTCGAAAGCTCTTTGGAGCAGGGGTTGTCTTGTTTGTTCTGAGTCTGTATAATGCCTACTACAATAGGGTCCTGGTCTATGACTGGGGATCCTAGTAATATACTCGGCACTATCAGGGTCGGCTTTAGGCCAATTCCAACAATTCCCCCGAATTGGGCCCCGTGCCTAAGAGGGCCCCGCGCCCAGTGGCAGGGCTGCCAGGGGGTCAAGTGGCTGAGAGTCCCTTCCCTGGCTAGAGGCTCTTTAATTTTTACTCACCTGGTGGCGCTCCGGGTCTTTGGCAGCACTTCGGCGGCAGGTCCTTCAGTGCTGTCGAAGACCTGGAGCAAGTGAAGGAACCACCTCCGAAGACTAGGAGCGCCGCCCAGTGAGTACAAGCCCCACGTGTTTTTTTATGTGTGTGTGGTTTTTTTTTCAGTCATCCCTGCTGGGATGCATTGAAACTGTTCAAATCTGGCCCCACACTTGCTAAAGCTAGCCCTGGGCACTATGGTACTACAAATAATATGAAAGCAATTAATAATGTGACATCTTGCACTACAGGTGCCAATTTCAATGTGTCACCAACTGTGACATATACAAGAAGCATTGTGGTTGCAGTGCCTACGTGGAGGAAGCAGAAATTTCAACAATTCCAGTTCACAAAGTTCAACAATAATGGGAAGGGTTGGTGTGATTAAAACTTTCTTTTTCAAAAAAATCAAAAATTTCCCCATCACCTTAGGACAGCACTTAGAGGGGGAGGGGGAGAGGGTTTCTCAGTGCTTGGGACTCCTCCAGTGGATGTAGGAGGGAGAAATTAAAAAGTTTTACAAGGGGTTTTCCTAACTTTGATTATTATTATTGGTTTGGTTCTGGGTTGGTTTCTTTAAGTTATTGTCAAAGTTTAACATAGATTTCATGGGACCAGAAGCCCAATCAACTAACAGCAAAGTCATATAGCATGAACACAAAATAGAAAATACAATAAAGGGGAGACTCTTTTGTTTTGTTTCTGAAATGTTTGTCTAATGTTCAGGCATCCTGAGCATGCGTGTCATACTTGCAGACATGGTGTGTGGAATTCACTGCAAAGTATCCCATCTTTATCCCTCAACTCATATGTCTCTCTGTATATTTGCCCACATCATAGAGATGGGTGTTAACCAAGTGCTCAGAATCTTGGAGAGAAGAAATGAGAATCAGAACCTAGATCTGCATTGTACATCTGGCTTTTGTCTCTGTAATGGGCCAAACAAAACACTGGATCCAAACACTGCTTTTTGGAGGGAGGGAGTGCTTTTGTATTTTACTACTCAGGCCTAGATAATGAGTCTGTAATCCTATATCAATATGATTTATTATTTATTTATGTATTATTATTAATTATTTATGCAGTCCCAGAGATGTGCAAAGGGATTATATGTATAACTTCATCTTTTCCAGGGATGCTTACTGTAGCAGGATCTTGGGACAAAAGCACCTAATTAGCCCCTTCCCAGTCAGCTCCAATCAGGGGAAACAGATTGGGGCTGATGGAAAAGGCCTGATGCTGGCTTGAGGATTGGCAACACCTGCTGGCCTGACAAGCCAAGGGCTACAAAGACTGGGAGGGAACCAGACAGCTGGGGGCAGCCAGGGAGAAGTCAGTCAGGGAGGGAACCGGAGGCCTCTTAGCTGAACGCTGATTTTGCCTGTAAAAGAGGTTGAATAGTTTTGTAAAGCTTCTAAATAGATAGACACTGGTGGTGGAATAACTGTAAGTAAATAAAGACATGGGTGTTGCACAGCCCTGAAGCCTCTCTGAGCCTTACTGGGGCAGCAAGTGGGCCCCAAGAAGAAGGGTGGGTCATGGACCCTGTTACACTTACCATTGGAATACTCTGGGCACGTAGCAGTAGCAATAGCATGGGATTTACTGAGACCTGCAGTGGATGATGAGTGTTCATCACTCAGTAGATTCCCAAGTCCATTTTATTATAGCTGTTTTCTTTGTCCTTGCTTCTAGGCATATGTATAATACAAGCAACAACACATCTCAACCCCCCCAGACGAAAAAAAAACCAAACAACCTCCCCAGCTTCTACACAAATAAGTTATGAACTCATCTCACTTTTTCAAATCATCAGGATGAAGATATTCCTTCCCCTTTACCTCAGTTACCCCCTTGTTAGTTCACCCCACTGTTTGAAAGATTGGGAGGCAGTGTGCTTAGACTCTGTTAGAATAAGGGAGGAAACCCAGAGGCAGAGGGGTCTGAGTAGGAATACTCTGCCAGCAGCCCCCAGCGCGTTAAACCAAAGAACAAGCTCAAGTGCATTTACTGATCTCAGCTGGTGGTACTGCGTATACAGCTCAAGAAGTAGTGGTAAGAGAGCAACAGTAGGGCAACAAAACTAGGTGTATCAGGTATATCACCTAAGCCCTTTGGGGATGGATTTCAGTTCTTTTTCACATGATACTGGATGAAGCATCAGCGAGAGAAATTATTTTAGCCTTTTGAAAATTCTGTCTAGACGCCTTGGGAACATGATGCACTTCATCACATCATAGTTACCCATCGGACTTAAATCTATGTCAACAAGAGCAACAATAACTTAGGCCAATAACCTTGGCAATGGCATTGCAATTTTTTACTCGTTTTCTGTTTATTGGGTGTCTCGGTGAAATTTCATTGCCTCAGCCCTGCAGCCCACTGGTCTGAAAAAAACAAACAAACACTTAAAAACCTCCCTGTTGAGCAAAATGCAAAAATTAAAGACTCAGAAGAGAAAATGAATGGCCATGCACAGTACTCCTTAGATCCCATTCTTCTCCCTTTGATTGGAGCTGAGGTTGTGCATTCCACAATGAACTCTGCAGCTTGTAGAAATCGTCTTCCTCCCATGGATATTGTCTTAGGCTGAGAGACACCCATTGTTTTTTGTTCATTGGTCTCAGCTGTTCAGATACATAGAAACATAAACATAGTTATATAGACATTGCCTTCCTGCACCAGACTAGTCCAGTTGCTTGTCTCGAACAGTGGCCAGATTCTTCAGAGGAAGGTGCAAAAACCATCAGAGTGGACAGTTCTAGAATAACCTGTCCCATAGGGAAGTTTCCATCTAATCCCAGCCCTTTAAATAATTTAAATGCTCATCCAACTACTAAACTATCTAATGTAACAGTTGTGGTTATCATTATCCATATAAATAGCTAATCCTGCACTGCTGCTGGAAAAACACATGAAGGAACGTTGGTACACACTGGGGACTACGCAGATTTGCAAGGGTTTTGTTTCTCTGTAGCCCCAAACCATTAGCCATTTGATCCTGGACAATTCACATATTAAAGACAACAGGGCACCTCCACTGGGTTAACACTTTAGGGTTGGGTTTGTGCTGTGGGAGTGGTAACCTAGTTGCAATGCGGTCATTGTGCAATGCTTTTGTTTTCACTATTCACACTTGTTTACAAATGTGTGTTATCAGAAGCGTGGAATCCCAATTAGCAGTTGAGATGGAGCACGGATCCCTATTAAGGTTAAACTGATCAGCATCACCAGAAAATCCTGTCCAACAATGGCAAAATAGACAGGGGCACACCACCAGTTTACTTGGGTCCTCTACATTTCAGATCAGCACCACAAGCCCCTCACCTCTCGACTGCAAAGGAACACAGCATTGTGTATATCTCCCTGGGGGAGAGGCCAGACACAAGGGACAGAGAGGGTAAACATTTTGTAATCTTCCAGTGGAGAAAGGACTGCTGTGAGTAACTTCCTCAGATAACAAAGGTGTTCCCTTCCTCCCTCCATCCTCCGATTCCACACAGCTCCCATTGGTAAGGGGATGGTAAGACGGGGGAGAGAGGGGCAGAAGCACCGTAGCTGTAATTTTCCAAGGGACAAAAGACAGCTGTTACTAATTTTAGCCAAACAACTATAAGTGTATGTGCTATTCCCAGCTGGTACCTTTCCAACCTCCCCCCTCTCACTTCCGCTGGTCTGTGAGAAGCCGGAACCATCACTGCCTGTGTGTCGGCAGAGAAATGCACAGACACAGGGGCACAATGATTTTTTGTTTTTGTTAGTACATCTGTTTTTGAGCCATAGATTCAAACAAATGCATAACAGTGGTTCATCAGAAATCAATAAAGTCATTGATTTGTAGCCGTATCTTGTTTGGAGTCTTTTCAGGGTGGGCTTAAAATCAAGAATGTCACACCAAAGCAAGCGGAGATATTGGCAGGGAAGATGGGGGTCCATTATAACTTACTACCCCTGAGATCCGCTTCCTGCAGTGGCTTGACATCCTCGTCAACCAGTTCCTTCAAGTAGAGGGGCAAAAAATCACATGTTCTTCATCTTCTGGGGTTGCCTTCTTCCCCTGACCTTCCACAACATCCTGTCGAACAATGAGGCAGGCTAGCTTGAGGAGGGGGTCATGAGACACTTCAGGCTTTGTACTGGGAGCCCATGACAGCACCCAGTCCAGCCCATTGTAGAAGAGGCAAGTACGACAAGCCTTCCGAGAGCGACTTTCAAGTCTTTTGCCCTCCCACACAGGAGCCTTAAGTGCTTTATATGTTCCTGGCATAGAGCTAGAGTCCACTTAATGCACTTTGATCAGCAGCTGGGCGTAGTTGGCGGGCCAAGCAGCTGCTCTTGGAGCAGGAGCCATGGCCACCAGCTGTATTGCTCAAAAGAATGCAGTGGAAAGTTGTTCTGATGTAGTAAGTATGGCTCACTACCGCTAATGAAGACAGGGGACAGGGACCTTTATAGACTGGGCAAAGGTCCAAAAGAAAAGGATTCACTACATTATAGGGTTGCGGGCGGAGGATTATTGAAACTTGAGACCTGGTACATGCCCCTTACCTCCATCCAAGCTGCAAATTGACATGGGTACGGAGTCATGCCACAGCTTGAGGCATGTACTTACCCACATCCCTCAGGTGTGCCTGCTTACTCACCCACTATTCACTTTCAAACATCCGTTCCTGGGTTTAGACGTGGACAATAGGGGGGTTATGGTGCAACTGCGCACTTGGACACATGTACAGTTGCTAGCATAGATGTACCCAAAGAGAGAGACTTCCTGAGCAGTATCCTGTCAGCACTGGCTGCCAAGCCAAGAAAACAATTAAGCTCCTCAATACCAAGTACCAAATGGCATCATGGCTCTTCTCCTCCCCCTTCATTTTCCTACGCTGCTGAAAGACTAAAGCTAGTAGCTGCCTGCAGGATACAAACAGCTTGAAGCACATAACTACTGGTCCAATGCAGGGATGGTATGATGCCCACTTGCACATGTCTGGCCACATGGGGCATCATTTAAAGCAAAAGGAGTACAAAGCGATATCAGCCAGCTGATCCCCAGAATCCGTCCACAGGGGACGTTTACTAGTAGTAAGAAACCATCAGTATCTTAAGCCTTCCAGTGCTTGTTAGTAGAATGCTGGCAGACATGCTGTACAATACAAATCAATCAGTAATAACACTTTGTACCTATGTGACACTTTTTGTCTGAGGGTCTCAGACCCATTGCAGGGTAAACATGACTTGATTTTTACATTTTGCTTAAGGTCATAGACAAAGTCAATGGCAGAACAGAGAATAGCTCTGTTGAGTCAGGCTCCCTGCTTCAACCACTAGATAAATCGGTTCCCTTATACAATCACAGAAGTTAGCAATAGAAAACCTAATGTTCTTGTCCATCTACCTAATCCACCTAGTCCATCTACCTAATCTTTAACCTGCAATTTTGTGTCATCTGTGATAAATCAGGAAAAAGATTTGGGCTCCTCTCCTACATTAGAAATCAGCTTCACAGTTGTAAAATCATGGAAGCTCCACAGGCAACAGCCTTGACACAAGTCTTGTATGTGAATTTAACCCTCTGGTGGTGAATAATTTTTACTGAAGTTCATTCAGACTTCTGAGAACTAAGCAACGAAACTCTGTTGAATGTCAATATGATGCTGGCACTTCACCTTGGATAAGTACTGATATTCTGCTGCGATGACTTTAAAACACACAAAGATAAACAACCATACAAAGATATGTCTTAAAGCAGTGCCTACAGCTTCACCATAGTTCAGACAGGGTTTTTATTCTACCACCCTTACACTTACATAAATGAGTACCAAACTCTCTGTGAGTACTCTTGTTGAAAACAAGGTGAGTAAGGCTGGCAGAAGTGAGATCCATGTTTGCAGTTTGGTGTCTGACTTTTTCAAATTACATTAGGCTGAAATTTGAATTTGGAAGCTTGGCTAGCAATAAACCTACAGAGGAAAAAAAAGGTTGTTTATTCCATCATTCAGCAGCAAGTCCATAATTTTGAATCAGTTTCAGAGATTTTTTTTATTGCTAAATTCTTCAAACAAAAGAAAAACCTCAAACCAATCAATCAAACAAAAAACCCACAACTATGGTTTTATAGTGCTTATGATCTCAAAGCACTGAAGAAATACTAACTAATTCTAGCAATATCTTGGACCAGCAGGTAAGTGTTGGTATCCCTGTTTTACGGATGGATTAAATAGATCCATACACATCCAAAGTTATGCACTGAATCAGTGGCAGAACTAAGAACAGAGGAGAGTAGCTCCAGATCCCAATCCCTGCATTCTAATCACTTCAAAAACACTCCAAAATGCAACTGCAGGCAACAATTTAAAATGGATTAATGTACTGGTTTATGTTAATATCACATTTTGCAGATGCTATAGATGGACTAACCATACTAATTACAAATAGTTATATATTAAATAATATAATTTGGTAAAACCAATATTTTGCTCCAGGCTACAATTGATCAGTTTTAGCTACTTTTCACGCCCATGATTTCCCAATCCTTTCCATGGAAGCCTATGGAGATATTATTATAATGTCAACCAGAGATGTAAGGCAACACAGACAGTGAAAGTCTCACCTTGGTATTTTAGGGCAAAGTGATGGCCCATGTGACGGGGCACACTGAGCTGGTCCATAAATTGGCAGGGAAAGGGCAAATTATTTCTCCTTGGCATTAGTTGAAGGAGCACAGCTGCTTGCCCTGAGTGCAGAGTAGCAGAGCTGGGCCAGCTGTAGAGAATTCATTAATTCCCCACAGGAACATTAGAAAAGGGATGCGCTGGGGTGAGGGGAGGTCTGAGTGTGGTAGAGATAGTCTAGGCAGAAGAATCGCTAGGGAGATTACTAAAGGGGGGCTGGGAATCCGAATCCTTTTCTGCTGAACTTGGTGGAAATGAGCTATACTCAGCGTTGCTTTGCACTTTGGTCGAGGGAAATTTTATGTTCGTGGTCCTAAAAGGGCAGAGCACCCTTTACAGTGCCACTTCCATTTTCCAAGGAAACACAACCTAATAGGGATTAAGTTCCTCTGGACTCAGGCCGCTTTCCACCTCCAAATGGAACGGTTGAGACTCTAGGAAACTTCTAACTGTAGATGTTCGCTCCCACCCAGAAGGTTGGAATTTGACACCCACACTTTGCTAACTGGAGACAATGTGTTTTGTGGGGGCTTTTTTTGTTTTAAATAAATTAGCTAGAGTTTAGGAGGGTGGGGACAGTTCGGCTTAGTGGCTCAGATCCTCAGCTAAATAAATTGGCGCAGTTGCATTGACTTTCCCTAGCTGAGCTCCCGTGTTCTGTCAAACATGAATTACCTGCTTGGGAGCTGCCAGTGAAATACAAGGCAAAGCTACTGAGTTACTGGCTAATTAAGTGACAGAAAAAGTGCAACTTCTCCCCCATCATAAAAACCAGAGAAAACGGACACGGCTGCCCAGTGCCTGAAAAAGTTCTGAAACCACAGCGGCTATTAAACGAAGCCAAGATTTTTTTTTTCTTTCAGACACTAAGTCATCGCATTTAAAAATACAAACACCTAGATAATAAGAGGAACTTTCACTGGCTTTTCAGACAGGATGACCTTGTCAGCTATTCCACTGGGTATCGATTCCCACGCAGCCCCGCTCTTCCCAGCCTTCCGTTGCAGACACGGCACCTTGTTCCCCTGTATCTTGACGCAAAGAAATTAGATCAACCCTATCGATTAGCGTGTCTGTAACCTTCCTTTGTCTCGCGGCTCTGCAGCTGGGGGATTCTGCGCTAGCAGGACCGGGATGAGGTCACCCTGCGGAGCAGGGCAGGGAAACACCGCAGTCAGCCCGAGCGCGGGCTGCCTGGTCGCCGGGCGAGCGGCAGGTTGTGGCTCGGGGGGCGAACGCTGCGCTTTCTCCCCTGCCCTTGGCTGGGTTCCAACACGCATTCGGGTCAACAGCTCCCCCCGTTTTGGTTTTTCCCTTAAAGTGGCTGCCTTGGGGGAGGGGGAACGTATCTGGAAAAAATGGGTCCGTGTTCTAGTTATTTGTTAAGTGAATGCAGGTCACTCTGGTTTTCTCACGACTGAGACTTGTGCTAAAAATCCCCTCTCTCCCCCCAGTTCACAATAAGTTGAATGAGGCATTTCTAGGAATATGAGCTGCACTGGTTAAGTATGTAGTGCTGCAGGGGCCATTTCTCAGCTGAGAAAGGAAAGGGGAATTTTCTTATTTCACATAGAATTGCATTCCTCACATAGAATATCAGGTTGGAAGGGACCTCAGGAGGTCATCTAGTCCAACCCCCTGCTCAAAGCAGGACCAATCCCCAGATTTTTGCCCCAGTTCCCCAAATGGCCCCCTCAAGGATTGGGCTCACAACCCTGGGTTTAGCAGGCCAATGCTCAAACCACTGAGCATTTCAAGCAACAGGTATTAGGTACCATACACAGAGCAACTTCCAAACCTCACAGAAAAAAAACAACACTTTTCATTCTCCAAGTGCTCTACTAAGTAATCTTTACAATGCCCTGAGGCTGGTGAGTAATGGTTACAGGTGGGCAAACTGAGGCATGGAATTTCTGTGACTTGTCCAGTCAGATTAGAACCCAGGAACGTCTGGCCTCCAGGCCTTTGTTTTAGAATAGCTAAATGATTTGTATTCTTCAACCTCATAGGGTTTAGGCCTGGAGGAAATATGAAAACCAATGAACAGGACATCTCAGCATGAGGTGAAATCATTCCCTCTGATGAGAGTTAAGGCTTTAAGTTGTGTTCTGAAAGCCCTGTCTGCCTGTGAGTAAATAAGAGAGACGTGGTGGGTGAGGTGATATCTTTTATGGGACGAATTTCTGCCGATGGAAAGGACAAGCTTTTGAGCTTTGAGTAAACAAACAATGGAGAGGGATAGAGGGAGCTGGATAGCAAAACGCACCTAGTGCCCTCTGTAAGCACACTTTGCTCAGTAAATAACAACACCCTGCACAGGCTGCAGAAGCTGAGTGCTCAGTTGCCTGAGATTATTGTACAAAAATGAGTATCTGGGGTTGAGCTGAATGTTTTCAGATTGGTATCTTGCCCCCTTGACAGAATGACTGACTCTCCAAGGATTCCTTCAGAACTTCAAGTATCAGAGGGGTAGCCATGTTAGTCTGTAGCCACAAAAACAACAAGGAGTCTGGTGGCACCTTAAAGACTAACTGATTTATTTGAGCATGGTTTCTTCAGAACTTTAGTGTTCCCCTCTCCCCAGGGCCTGCTCCCATGGAGTTTCCTGTTAGAGGAACAAGCCCATTCCTTATCTTCCCTTCTCCTGCTTGCAAACTGTACTTGTAGCTCACCAAGAAAATGTGGACCAGATCACAGGTAGGTTGGGCAGCTGCATTCTGTGTTTGGCTCTTCCACAGACCCCCTATAAGATCTGGAGAAAGTCACTCTCTGCTCCTCAGTTTTCCCCTCTAGTTTCTCCCATTCCAGAGATATTACTTCCTCCAAGGCTGTTGTGAGACTTTGTTCTTCAATGTCAATAAAGCCACTGGAGATGGGCTGAGGGAAGGTGCTCTGTGACTGCAAAGCACATTTCTGTGATGTGTTTATTTTCTCTACTGGTTGGGGTAACTTCCTTGCTTTTGACATTCTTTCCCAGAGGATGTCTAGGAATAAGAGAGGGCTGTTGGAAATAGCAAACTCTTACTCATCATCAATATAGTGCAGCATATCTCATCACTCCTGTCACACAAGTGGGTGTTTTCAAAGTACCTGCGATGAGTAAATCTTATCCTTTAAATTAGAGCTGGGGCTGAAATATCCTTTCCATTGGGGCTGCTCATCAGATGAACCATCAATGGTTGGGGAACATGAATCACTTAGAGCCTGAAAAAGTACCAGCTGGTTGGCTGCTTTCAAGTTGATGAAATTATCCAACAGTGCCCTGGGGCTGCCGTAGGTATTATCTCCTTGGTAGTCAGCACCATGCCTAAAGGGGCATGAAGGATAGAGGCACACATACAATAGAGTGGTGAGAAGGGAACAGGCTCTTTTTTTTTTTTAAATCACATTATTCATAAGGAAACAGGTAATTGTACTTCACTAAATAAACCAGCCCAATGTATTGCGTCTCTCATGGAGTAAAGGCTCATTTGACAAATTTATTTCTTCCCTGCGGTCAATGCCGAGGGATAGGTTCCTTTAATTCCCTGTTTTAGCTTCCACATTCCCAGACAGCAACTTTTCAAACTCCATCCACAAAGCATCATTTTGGATGGCTCAGTCCCAAGCACAGGTGACTTTCCTATCAGAGCAACATCTAGTGTTACAAAGAAATTAAGCTTCTGTCCGGAGCAGTGAGCCAGGTTAGAGTGGTGCATAAGTAGGTAACCTTATGATGTCCAAAGGGAGAGCTCCAGAAAATCTGCACTATCCACAAAGATAGGCAATTTTCATAGTTAATCTACAAAATATTTTTGACTGCAATTGATCATCTGTCTCCTAGTAAGATCTAAAGACCTCAGCCACATGCAGAGATAATTGTTTTCCTACTATCAGTGTCTACTGAATCAAATGTGCAGCTCATACATAAATAGCTCTGGACTCAGGTAGGCACCTTCTCATCTCTGCTCCCATGGCATTCAGTTCTTCTGGAAAATCATGTGTGATCCACCCCTACAGAGCCACCAACACCCCCATCCCAAATAGCATGTAGGTCTGCTCAAAGAGAACAGGGAAGGTGAGCCACCAAAACTAAAGAACACAAATTTGGGAGAAAAAATGACAGAGAAAAGAAAAAGATAACATAGAGAGAACCTGGAGCGAAAGTAAGATAGCAGCTACATTGGGGCATGGGAACAGGGGACATAGCAGAGTCGCTTTAGCAGAAAAAGGCTATGCATCCATCCCTGAATTAATGCCTTATGCCTCTCATCACCTTGTGAGGTAGGGTAAGATTAATTCCCCCCTTTTACATATGGGAAGAGAAGGGTTAAGGCTATGCTCACATTTTCAAATGTCTGCTGCTTCGGTGCACCTTTATTTTGGTTGCTTCACTGCATAGTTTTCAGAGTTGCTGAACACCCATCACTCCAGCTGGAGTCAATGGGAGCTCACCTATTAAAATCAGGTCTTTTGGGCACCCAAAATTAGTGGACACTTTTGAAAATTTTGTCTTCATTGTCTTGTCCAAGGTCACAGAGGAACTTAATGGAGTTGCTGGGAACAGAATGCAAGTCTCCTGATTCCAGTTTTTTTTGCCTTAGTCCAAAATTAACTTTCCATCCTATATAGAAAACATATTCACTAAATATTATGTTACTCTGTTTTAACTTAAGGTTAGATATCCACATCCTGTATAAGACTTGATTACCAATTGTCTGTGGCTAGCACTACTGAATCAAGTTTACCACTGCTTTAATGGCTTCCTAGATCCCTAGCTCCACACATCTGGTGTTGATGGAAGTCACTCACCTTCCCTGACATTCTGTTCTTTGAACAGATGTTTTGTAGGAAACAGTTGTATGCATGTCTAGGAATGGTGTAATGGTTAGCATGTATGGGATGGATGAGTAAATTTTCTAGATTCCTCCAATCCGGCACGTTTCCTCACCAGAGCTGTAAATATTTTAAGTGGAGAAGATCTGCTTCTGATTGAAGTCAATGGGAGTTCTGTGTAGGGAGCAGCTTCAGGTCCTAGCCCAGTGTTTCTCAAACTGGGGTTGCCGGTTGTTCAGGGAAAGCCTCTGGCAGGCCGAGCTGGTTTGTTTACCTGCCCCATCTGCAGGTCCAGCCAAGCACGGCTCCCACTGGCCACGGTTCTCTGCTCCGGGCCAATGGGAGCTGCTGGAAGCAGTGTGGGCCAAGGGACATACTGGCTGCCACCTCCAGCAGCTCCCATTGGCCTGCAGTGGCGAACCACAGCCAGTGGGAGCCACGATTGGATGGACCTGCAGACAGGGCAGGTAAACAAAGCGGCCCGGCCCGCCAGGGGCTTTCCCTACACAAGCGGCAACCCCAGTTTGAGAAACGCTGTCCTAGCCCATATGTTGTAGGTTGTTGTAATTGTTGCAGTTTTGGACATCATGTGTTCCTCTTCTTCATTGCAGCTCAGACATTTCCATCAGTGTTTTCTTTCTTCCCTTTGTTACCCCAAACTGCCAAAATTAGAGGCATCTGACATAAGAAAGAAAGTCAGTTTTGTTTAATTAATCTCAGATTTATTTTGTGACATTTCTGGATGCATTTACCCATCACATTATTAAACAATTGTTTACCTTCTGGAGGCTAGAGCTTCAGCTTTGGCTATATTTCTGTAAGACAGGAATTCAAATAATGTCAACACACTGAAAAATTAGTCTCTTTCAGGTGCGTTTTGCAGGAGACAATTCAGAGCTCTCCTATTACACTTAATCACAGGCCTCAGGCCTTTTAAAAATATAATCTTATTTATACTCCCATTTGAAATGTAAACAGAGAATTTCACAGAAGAGAAGGAAATCCATCAGCAGATATTGAGGTATTTTTTTTGGCAATTTGTTCCTTTATTTATGATAAATCTCCATTTGGTAACAGCACAAAGGAATATGCTTTTGCATATTTTTTACATGTTTTTATGCTTTTTCCAATTTGTAAGACCTGGCTTGACAAAGCCTTGGCTGGGATGATTTAGTTGGATTGGTTCTGCTTTGAGCAGAGGATTGGACTAGATGACCTCCTGAGGTCTCTTCCAACCCTAATCTTCTATGAGTCTATGATATCTTTGTTCCATTAGAGGGACTAGTAGAAGCCAGGTTGATCTCCTTCAAAAAGAAGTTCAACTATATGTCCATATGAGTCTCATAATTTGCCCAGCAAAAAATGGGAAGGACTTTTTTTTTTCCATAGCAAGAATACTTGGTTGTGTTTCCCAGAGCATCTTTTTGCTCTCCACATGGGCGAAGTCTGGCTCAGGGGGCTGTATACAAAGTTCCAAGATCAAAGTGACCTCATCTCATAATAAAGCTGTGAGTAGCGATGAGTAAAACACTGTGAGACAAGTTTTCTGCTGAAGTAAATGGATTCATCTTGATGATTTCATTAACATTTCACTCATATATATCACTAGAGAACTTGGCCTTAAAGGCTCGGTGTGGTTCAGATTAGAGATGATCCCAAATCAATGCCACAGATTTCAAGCCCTTACCTCAAACTTGTGGCAATTGGAAACATGGATTCAGATCCAAATTTTGCAGCTGGAGTCCATGTCTATATGAAGAATCATTCAAAAAATGTGAGGAGTTATTTAGAAATTTTCTCTGGAAACAGGTTTAGAAACTTCATGAAAATAGCATTTCTTGTGACATTTCTCACAGGTATTGGAGAAACATGTAAAGTTTGTCTTTCTGCTTCCTATCCAGAGATAGACAAGTGGAGAAGTGCAAGTGTAGAAGAAAAAGATAAATAAAAACATTTTGTTCAAACCTTATAAAGGGTCCAGATTTGACCTGGTTCAAGAACCTAGACTAAAATTTTTTTCTCCCTCTCCCCCGCCTCCCCCCAAAAAAAACTAGTTCACCCTTCCCTAGCTGTGATGTGTTCTTATTTTTAATTTACATTTTACTGAAATTCCCTCACCCCCTCCATAAAAAAGACAAAAAGAACAAAAAAGTGATGTATTTAAGAACAAAAGAATTAAGGTAGTTTTATTGCATGTTTTTGGGACCATTAAATCATTACATATTTAACACTAAATACAAGTTATGGTCCACTTGAAACTTTGGGAGACTGTATGGTAAAATCCTTTTGATCTTCAGTTAATACTTTCCATTGGCACACAACTCCGCTCAGCCTCCAAAAGGTTTGAGATGGGCAGGACATTGATTTTATTAAATGATATGACTTTAAAATACAGTCAGAGGTCTGAACAGCAGAGAGGGTTTGGTAATTATGAGCTTTCTCCTCTAAATCACTCTTTCAAATCATCTAGACCAGAAGTCAGTTAATGGAGCTACCCTGATTTATGCCAGCTGATTAAGCTAGTGTCTGTTTTGGTGGTTTCAGTCCAGTTCCTGGCAGACAGGTATCTACAGCACAAAACACCACCCTCACAATGCGTAGCGTCAGTGGACAGGCCAAGGATGAAGTGATCCATCCGTGAGTCATATTTACAGAGGACAGTCTATGGTAAGTTTACACTACTGCTTCCCATTCTGTACCTACGCACTGGTTGAAGAGAGCACACCAGTCTATGGAACTGGCACCTTCCATGAGCACTAAGTTCGCAGAAAAATTTTGTTTAAATAAATTTGAGAAATAATAAAATCTCAGACTGTCCTGCATTAAAGAAGAACACACACATTCCTTCAGCCTGCAAATGTGGGCCAAAAACTATTGTGTGAGCCACAAATGACCTATGGGCTTCACTTGCCTCTTTAGTCTTCCATCCAGTTAAAATATATACTTGCTATGGCAACCCCTGCCTTCAACAGCACATACGCGAGCACTGAGACAAGATGCAAAATGCATCCATTTGGCAATGCAACATGTACAAATAATTTGTTGCACTAAAGAGTTCTATGATCAACCTTCTGCATTTAGTGCTAGTTTGATTATCAGCTTTTTTACTTTTAGAGTTGTTAAAATCTTTTGGTTCTTTTTCATCCCCTTGCTTTTTCCCCGTTTCCACTGCAAAATAAAAATATTTTTTATTTTTAAAAGGAGGGTGAAAAAAGAGTATACTCTGCATCCTTTACTGGGCTGATATTATGTTGTCTGGAGAAAGTAAAAAAGTATTTCTAAGGCTATTACAACAAAAGAAATAAGGACCCTCTGTGAATTCCATTCATTCATCGTAATGAGTTCACTAAGATTACTGGTCCTTTGATGGGTAGGCATGAAGTTCTTCATCTACCCAGACTTGATTTCTGCATGTCAATTGCACTGATTCACTTATACACTGTCTACATGCTGACACACGGTCATTTGAACCTTTTCTTGTTTGTTTTTGGGAAAAAACATAACAAATCCTGCAGCTCGATTCTATAAAAATAAAATGAGAAACACCCTGGGGATAGGAACATTTCATATTGCTCAAATGCTGCACAAGCTTGCATGAAATAACTGTGTGAAGAATGTTCAGTATTCAGAATAACTGAATGGGCCCCTATAGAGAGAGCAAAGCTGGATGGACCAGTTATAGTTAATGCTTTATTCAACAGATTTATCCCTTTTCTATTTTCAGATTGTCCATGAATGGATTATTTTAAACTACTTTGTATGGTACACTGTTTGATGCACGCTTTGTGTGAATGTAGTTCAACCTATGGATTGTGAAGGAGTTATTCATGTTAAACTGTTTATGGTGTTTGGATGATTACCTAAGTCAGATGGTATTTTTTTCTGCTTCTTGACTGGACGACTACAATTTTTATAAAATGTTGGAGGAAGCAGAATAGACATAGAAATCTCAAGATGACCATGTAAATACTACCAAAGCAAATAGTGGGAGGGAATATATTTGTATAAGTGTTAATGAGATTTGTGTATTCTGTAACATTATTGCAAACAACAAAATAATATAAAATACATCACTAGTATGAATGTTAGTGGAAATGAATAAAGAGAATTGCAAACATGAGAATGAAGCTTGGTTTTCCTTCCAAGGAATAGTTTCTGGCAGTATTCGCCTAGAACTAATGCAGAGTAAGAAGTGAAGATGTATTATTCTGTTTCAACATAGCTCATTGTGTTAGACTAAACAATACTTACTGCACAACTCAGTTTACCCCTCTCTTTTTGTGATGTTCGATCTAAGTTACATAGAAGTGCAAAAAAACATATTGAGAATGTTTCAGCAGGCGCTTTTGTAAGATGAGCAGCGCGTACTTCCTGAGATGCTATACAAATAGTTTGATCAGACCACAAAGCAATATAAATTGTGTGGTCAGTGATTTCATAAGAGTTGCTGAATGAGTTCAAACATATTTTATTACATTACAATGCTAACCAGCTGTGTGATGTTCTGAGGATATCCCCTGCAGATTCCTGCCTAGAACTTTGAAACTATCCTAGAACAGAACACACCCAAAGAATCCTTCCATGCTCATATTTCTCAGCTTTGACCTTGAATCCAGTCTGCTAAGAAAGGAGTTTGGGAGTTTAATCATTGCTCTGTGATTACAAGACAGCGTACTCTGGATCAAGCAAGCTTGTAGCTATTGTCATGCTGTCTGGCGTGGCTCATGAGACAGAATACCAACCTCAGGGCAGACTGTTAAGAAGCAAGGCACAAACCCCAAACTGGCTGTGAGTTCTATACTTATTTCACCAATCCAGTGTAAACTCTTCTGGCACTATATAGCCTTACCATGCAGTCACAGACAGTGCCCTTGGGTTTTCCAATCTATCGTGTCACCCGGGCAAGCTTAACTCTGTGACAGATGGTCACTTTACAGCAAAGATCACAAAATAATCAAGTTACTCCCAGTCCTAAAGGACCAGTTACTTTCCTTAGCTTTCATCCCAGAGATAATGCTTGTAGCCAATCCTATAGTAAACTAACTAAGGATTTATTAACTAAGCAAAAGAAATATAAGCAACGTTATTTACAGGTTTAAAACAGATAAAAATACACACACAAATGAGTTTCAGTCTTAGGTTTCAGATGGTGATAGAGCTGCAGAAATATGCCGCATTAAAGGATCCTCATTCCTTCTGGCCAGGGATTTTTATCCCTATCTCCCTACAGTCCAAGCTGATGTGATGAGGGCTTCTGTATAATCTCCCTGTTGATGGGTATGCTGGGAGAAATGAACAAAATTCTCGTTCTTTGACGGTTTGCTATGGCCCATTTGGATTCAATAGGCCATCCTGATGGGTGGAAGATAACCCCTCTTCATAGCTGCAAACCAGTATTTTACACTTAGTGATGTTTCTTCCCTGACTTGATTTACAGTTTCAGAGCAAACATTTTTACAGTTACAGAATAAACTCAAGTATTACCTTATAGCATGGGTTACAGATACTATAAGTGAGATTAATGCATGCAGCAATTTACAGGCATTTCATAAAGTGTAAATACATTATTAGAAGTCTAATACCTATTTTAGCAATACTAACAAACTGGTGAGTCAGGCTGGTTTCCAGCTATGCATTTGATAGTGTTCACTTGATGCCTAGGGACCTTGGCATGAGTGGCACCTGGTCCACTAACATCACAGATGTTATCTAAATGCTTAGGCACAATGCTTTGATTCAAAGACTAGTCCAGTGATTTAGGAAATAACATCAGTGAGTAGATTGATTCACCGAGACTATGATGCTATTAATATCCGAGGGACGGTGTGTCTGTGGGTCATGATGTGCATAGTACAGTAGCTGCCATTGTTCGAGTGGATCATTGGTAGACTGAAGGAGGAAAAGATCAAATCTACCAGGTTTTCAAACACATCATTATTCAGAGGTACTTGAAGTAACCCAACCATTAGCTCTGTTCTAATTCTGGCTAGAAAGAGAAGAGATTGGTAGGTCATCTTAAAAACTCCTGGGAGTTCTGCTCTGTAACACTGCTTTACTGGGCATACTTTTCAACCCCCTAGGATCAGAATGAGTGACACAAGCGACAACCAAAAAACAACAAACAAAACAGAACAAACAGGAAGTTTGCAAATATGTTGGGTTCATTTATTTAAACTAATAGATACTTTCTATATCTTTGGACTATGTGATCTTGTATTTCTAAGCATAATAATGAAATAATTAGTGGTGAGATAACATCTTCTTTGCATGGAGCAGAAGAAAAGTTGAAATGATGGGCATCTCTCATAATGAGACATATGTTCCTATACTATAGAAACAACTAACTTGGCCTAGTTCCCAATTTCAGTGGATTTAAGGAATAGTTACTGATTTGCATTGTGGTGTGATCATATAAAAGATTAGATTCATAGACACTAATAATGATCGACTAGAAAGGTAATGGTGTGACTAAAAACAGAATCAATGTGGTATGAGGTAGACTTTATTTTAATATTCCTGTTCATTGAATACTTTACAATTATGTTTGGATGGACTAGAATGGCATTTAATACATAGCAATCTAAATGTCAAAAGACATCCAAATGGTTAGTTTAACTTACAAGAAGAAACAAGCCTCATTTTAAGCAGGTTCTTTCGCGTAATATAGGGAAACAATATCATTGTTTGTCCTTTGCAAAAAGCAAAGGTTGTTAGAAGTGGTTTACAATAAAATTCTTATTCACCTAGTTTGGGGCAGGGTATATTTCCCTTTGATATTTATGTGTAATTCTTGTACCTGCTGTTTGAGTATCACCTGAAAGTCAGAGATGGTCAATATCTTCACGCTTCCTCCTATCTATTAAACTCTCCACATCTCACATCAAGTTTAGCTGGGATTTTTTTCCCCTCTCCACTCCTTCATCAAGTACATTTACTGTGGTAATTCTGCAGTGATCTCAATGGAATCGTAAGAATCAAACTAAATCAAATCAAATGTGTGTGAGGGGAGAAGTTGCAGGTGTTTTGTTCCCAGTGGAACGTGTCTGAAAGACAATAAGTCAGTTTTTGTTACTCAGTGCTGTACTTTCATCCAACACACATAAGGAAAGTCGTACATTGTGCAAGGTTTTTAGTTAGTAAGTATTGCATATCTTTGGCTGCAGAAAAATCTACAATTACTGATCAGGGACTGGTGAATTACAGAACTATGCCAACATTTATACTACTTAGAAGTTGCAAAGGCAAAGGTTTGTGTGCTCACTAAATAGATGATTTTTCATTGCTCTGATGTATGCACAGCTAAGACACATCCCATGTCTGCTATTGATCTCTCCATGCCTTTTGCTAAACTGGCGATTACTGACTCCCTGATATAAACTTCAAAGCCTCTTGGTGACCTTTTTAGTCTATGTGTTTATGCTCTGGTTTTATGTGATGCCTGCTATTTCCCCTTGTGCTCCTTTTTGCTCCAGTACCACAGTGCTGTCAAGTCTATGGAAATCTGGCATTTCATTCCATCTTCACACTTTGTGGTAGGACTATTGACCTCTGTGCTGATGGCAGACTCTCTTTATTGGAATAAAACATAAAAACCACAGCAGCAGGCAGGATTTCTGTGACCTGGAAAATGTTCACTGTGAGAAAGTCTAGGGTCCCTGGCAAGTTACCATCATGGATTTCATTTACGTATCAAGGCTTTTAAACCTTGTGCAAATCTGTGACATTACATCTGGTGCATAAAAAATTGCTTACTATACTTCCAAAATGAGAAATCATAATAAAATACTATTTTTATATGAAATACCCTCCATACAGGATACACTAGTTCTCTAGGGACTATACTACTATTTATAGAGGAGATGGGCATGAAAATTTCTTTGTCTGGGCTTGGAAATAAGGAGGGAACATGACTGAACTTAAAAGGTCCATTTCTCTGCGTAACCATATCAGCTCCATTCTTATTATTCGGTGGTAACAAGTTGCATCCTTCCAGTCTGTTGCTAGAAAGGATGAAATCTATAAAACCAGAGACAATATCAAAACACCACTCTGCCATCCAAATAGTGTCCATTGACATGGCTGACATACAATGGAAGAGTCCTGTTTAACAGGAACTTGATTCTTCTCATTCCAACCACAGATAGGGAACTTCCATTTCTTGGCATATAGTAAAGAATGATTCTGATTAAGGACACGAGAACATTTATTCTCTTTTCCTTGTATATGTTCACAGGCTTTGGAAACATGTCTTGAACTGTTCCAGATATGAAAATAAATTTCCTCCTGGCCTCAGACAGTAAACTGAAAGTGGGTCAGATGGTTGATCATCAAGTTGTGATGTGTGTGTGTGGTGTGGGTGAACAGCAGGAAACATGCAAGGTAAACTCAGCAGCGAGAGGCAGAACATAAACTGCTGCAGATAGAAGCCTTTGGAGGCAAAAGGTCTGCTTGTCAGTTTATGTTCGTCAGGGCATGACTACAGGTATTTTTCAAATTCTCCCTCATGATAGTCCCAAGCAGCTGATTTTGGACACTTTGTTTCTCACCTTGATGTGGGATTTGGACAGAGTTGAGCTGCTTATTACTTTTAAGTAACCAACCCATAATTTGACAATTACTGCAGCTCTTGCAAACAGTACTGACATGACCTTAGACAGAGTGACAAACACCGGTGTTAATCATTGTGGGTTATGCCCCCGACCATTCTAATGTACATGTCTTTAGCACCTTACGGTTGGGGACAAGATGAGGGTTCACAACCTTAGTTGCCCACAAAAGCATTCTTTCCCATGTGTACTAGAGTATTTTGCTCCAAAGCAATATTCCAGTTCACTCTTCCCATTAAAACTATGGTTAGGTGTGAGTGCTATCACTAATCCATTTTCTCTCCTTCATAGATTCATAGACTTTAGGGTCAGAAGGGACTAATGTGATCATCTAGTCTGACCTCCTGCACAAAGCAGGCCACAGAACCCTACCCATCCACTTCTATAACAAACCCCTAACCTATGTCCGAGTTATTGAAGTCTTCAAATTGTGGTTTGAAGACTTCAAGCTGCAGAGAATCCACCAGCAAGTGACCCATGCCCCACGCTGCAGAGGAAGGCGAAAAACCTCCAGGGCCTCTGCCTATCTGCCCCGGAGGAAAATTCCTTCCCAACCCCAAATATGGCGATCAGCTAAACCCTGAGCATGTGGGTAAGACTCACCAGCCAGCACTCAGGAAAGAATTCTCTGCAGTAACTCAGATCCCATCCCATCCAACATCCCATCACCGACCACTGGGCATACTTATCTGCTGGTAATCAAAGATGAATTGCCAAAATTAAGCTATACCATCCCTTCCATAAACTTATCAACTTAGTCATAAAGCCAGATATGTCTTTTGCCCCCACTACTCCCCTTGGAAGGCTGTTCCAGAACTTCACTCCTCTAACGGTTAGAAACCTTCTTCTAATTTCAAGTCTAAACTTCCTAGTGTCCAGTTTATACCCATTCGTTCTCGTAATTCATCTCAGGTGATGATTTTCTGAGCTCTCACAGACCAAGATTTTCTCTCTCTTCTCAAATGTTTAGCAAGCTAGTGTGTTTCATGTATGCATCATTGCAGGACCTGAGATAATGGACATTTCATGTTACAGGAGCTCACCTATATGGTATCAGCTGCATTTTTTTGAATATCTCCTCATTTTTCATTAGAAGTCCAGCTCACCACCAGTGAACACCTCACAACCCCAGTCACAATAGAAAAGGGAGACATGTTAATGCATACTCCTTGGACTTCTTCCATCCTTGGTGGCCTATTGGGGAAGTGAATGTGTTCAGCCTTCTAAGCAGTCATCCTAGAACTGATAAAGATGACAGATGATAAGCAGCAGCAGACAGACAGCTATCTCAACTTACTCTGTGAAGTCCCAGTGCAGAGGAGTAACATTTCCCTCCTACTCAAAAACCTTTAAGAGGCTGAAAAGTTCTCAAGCGGTACTTCTGTTTGGCTGATGTTCCTTCTACTCCTATCTCTGCCACTGATCTCCTAGAATTGTTTGTGTCAGCATTTAAATGAAATACAATCACTTTTCATTATAGGCTTGCCCCAAAGTTCACCAAGGTCAATCAATAGAAAGACTCACATTGGCTTCCAAGGTCTTTGGATCATTCTACTGACTTCATTTGAGGATTGGATCAGGCCACATGTGCTTGAACGTATCCAGAAAGCCTGCTCTGGGTCCTCACAACTTAGCCAGTCTTTGTGAGTTATCTCAGCTACATAGGAATAATAAGATGTGCTCAATCTTCTCCTTACTATTGGCAGCATCTACTGCACATTTAATATAGGAAGGGAGGAAGGATAATTCACATGATGTTTAACCTGCGAAACAAAAGGAAATCTCTGTTGTCTGTGGCCTACTGGGGTTGCATAAGCCATAACTGAGATAGTGTTAGCTGAATGATAAATATACATTTAATAGTAAATTCAGTCTGTGTTAAGTTTTCCTTTCTTGTAATCCCTTTTTAATGTTCATAGAAAACAAACTCCATTATATACTGCTTGTCAGAAATTTTCTGTTGTATTAATATCAATTACCTGTATGCATAAGTCACAGTGAACTGTATCACTTTGTTGGAGGAGGACTTCTTAGAATCTAGCCACATCATTTTTGCCTTGAAAATGTTATTGGCTCCCCTCTGTGGGATGAAAGCACCCTTAGTGCCTATATAACTCTGTAGGCTCCTCACTTTAAAGTCTTTTAACATAAGGCACATTTTACTTTTTTAGCTGTCCAGGTTCAGAAGATGATAGAAGGAGGCTTCTTCAGAAAGGTTCTAGCCAATTAATTGAATTAATGTAACTTGAAAATGTTTGCCATAGATACTGATCTATAACAGCCACACGTTTGTTGCAGGCTATATGTACATTTTATAATTTAGATCATTGTGTACTCATGCTATCTCCTGTCAGCTGTGAATTGCTATTCTTTGTTCAGCACTGGGCAACTCTCCAGCAGCTACATTCTTACAAGGAATGAATTTTCCATTCTTTTGATTTAATGACTATTCTCCAGGCTACAATCACTTCCTTTCTCACACTATTTTGGGCTGTGTGTGGTCAATTTTAGTGCTACTGTTCTCAGAAAATCATGGGATTTTTTTTTATGCTAAAAACCAGTTATGCACCAAAATGACCAAATCTTTTTGGTTAGGAGGTAACTTAGGATGCTTCTTTAATGGGCATATCCTGAATTTACATAACAACTGAGCCCAAGGTATTTATTAGCCCAAAATTAGTTGTGAGAAAATCCTCCCAATTTATTATTATAACTGTGGTAGTTCCTAGGAGCTGCAGTCATTGACTAGGACCACATTATGCAGTACAAATACAGAACACAACAGCGGTCCCTACCCTGAAGACCTTATATGTTGTAATATAGCATGGCCAGCAGGAGAGTGATAGATGGAGATATGTAAGCCTCAGGATGATGAATGCCTTATTCCCTGTAGAGGGAAGAAAGGGTACTACAGATTAATTAGAGCACCTGAAACCAATTAAGCCAATTAGAGCACCTGAAGCCAGTCACCTGATAAAAAACCCCTGCTTCAATCAGACAGTTGGAGGAGTTGAAGCAGAGTGGTTTGGTGTTGGATTGCAGAGCAGAGCAGAGCAGAGCAGAGCAGAGCAGAGCAGAGCAGAGCAGAGCAGAGCAGAGCAGAGCAGAGCTTGGAGAAGTGCTGTGGCAGGCCAGAAGACCAAGACCCTAGGTAAAGGGAAACCTGGTTTGTGCAGAGCAGAGGGACTCTACAGACACAAGAGGTTGGGAGAAACTTGGCCCAAGTGGAGAGAGGGAAGGAAGCCCCACAAGGTGAAGGGCTGCAGAGGGAGGTAGCCCAGGGGAAGGAATTGCTATTTCAAGTGGTTCACTGCTATCCCTTGGGCTGGGACCTGGTGTAGAGAGCGGGCCCAGCTACCTCCCTCTTTACTCCCCTTTTCTGGAACACTAGTGGGACAGTTGATACCTCAGTTCATGGGTGATAAATGGTGCCCTGAACCCCCACAAGAGGAGAAAACACAGGACCCATCATAATAGTGCTGGCAATTTGCCACAATGTGCAATTATGTCTATTGATGAAATATTAGACATTTTTCCCATTCTAGCAGCTGCCTGAAATGATAAATTAAGGCAGCTGAGGATATGGGCAGTGAACGTGAAGGGTGAGAACAAATTCAAGTACAGGGATTGCCTTGATGCAGAGTTACTGAGAGCTACTGGAAAGTGTTGAGCCGGTGAATGTGTGACATCCCTGCTCTCTCATTGGTTGAAACTGTTCCATTCCAATGTCATTTTGTATTCTTTGAACACTGGGCAGAATTATCATTGTTTTTTCCATTGCTTACACATAGCCAAGTGTGCTCTGCACAGGGATGCTCGGAGATTATTTCATATTCATTACATTCATTGTAAGGCGTGGCTGTCTCAGCTCCCATCTCTACCTTGGTGTCCCCTATAAAGAAACTATCCTGTACCTTTTTGCTTTCCATTAGGGCCTGATGCAAAGCCTCTTATTTTAGAGGCCCAAGTGAAGGTTTTCATTGACTTCAATGGGCTTTGGATCAAACCTTTAAAGAGACTGGGTTGCCCAGATGGGTGCCCTGCTTCACCATTGTGATATGTCCAGGTTAGGCAGTCAGGCCTGATTCCTTTAGCATTCCGTTCCTGCACAGTCTGTTACAGCAGGTGGAAAATGTTCATTCATTTACTCAGGAGGAGGGGAATGGGGAATGAAACTTGACTCTTTCTCTCAAATGGTGATTTTTATATATATATATATATATATGTTTCATTTTCAGTAGAAAAACATTTTTTTGCACTCTTTATTTGTTGTTAGAGCTTTTGCTAACTTCCCCCATCACCAGTTTTGATAGGGTTGGCTTAGTTAAATGGTGGGAAATTTTCATTTTTGAAAATTGCAAATTTTCAAAAAAAAGAGCATTCTAGGAAGAAAATCAAAGTCATCCCATTAAAATAAAACTAAACAAAACCAGCTTAGAAATTTTCATGTAAAAAAAAAATATTTTGACCAGCTCTATGCTCAATTCAGGGACAGCAGATCTGATAAAATGTACCTCATTACCTCTCCAGTCGATAACAATTATTCAGTGTGATTATGATGAGTCTATTTGTTTAATTGACAGTTTGATCAATGTTTTATGATGTTCGTTTGATCTTGATGTTCATCGTACACCATGCCACTGTGTGTTGCCAAATGCATTGCTCATTAGACTTCCATCTCCACTGATTGCCCTCACTATTAGCAGAATGACAACGAGAACTATCTGACTTGCCCTGCACCATCTCTCAGTGACTGCCACTGTATTATTATGATCCTTCATGACTGATGTAGGGATGCTCTCAGTTGTTGCCCCTCTGCTGCCTGCCCATCCATGTTCAGTGAAGGAGCAGTGTTAAACAGCAGAGTATGTAAGAACAATGCCGAACATAGCACTTGGAGCCAGATAAATACTCACTGTTACGACATAAATCACTTCCTGTATCTGACACTTCTTACATGTAGTGGATATGGATTTTGCAATGATAGCTTCTCAATCTGATTTCTACTAAATGTTCCAGATAGTTCAGTAACCGAACATCTGTCCTAATGGAATAAATGCATTTTTTTATGCATCATGAAATCTTTCAGAGGATTTTTATTTCTCCCAGAAAAGACAGAATAACATTCTTTTGCTATCCTATCAATAACTGAATCACAGGGTTTTGTATTTCAGTATCTTACTACCACAAAATACAATGTTTAACAATATTACCCTGTGACAAGATATCATAAGTGTTATTTTTACTAAGCGTTATTGGGCTAAAATTTCAATTTCACTAATTTTTCAAAAGTGGATTCCAAAAACTTCTGGCATTTCCCCTATATTGTATAGAGTCAGGCCAAGTTAGAAGTGATGGATGAATTAAAGTTAGAGAGGAAAGATAACCTTGTGGCTAAGATACTCAACTGGGACTAAGAAAACCTGAGGTCAGTTCTGAGATCTGTTACAGACTTCTAGACAGCCTTGGAAAAGTCACTTAATATATCTTAGTATCAGAGGGGTAGCCATGTTAGTCTGGATCTGTAAAAGCAGCAAAGAATCCTGTGGCACCTTATAGACTAACAGACGTTTTGGAGCATGAACTTTCATGAGTGAATACCCACTTCATCAGATGCATGTCATCTGACGAAGTGGGTATTCACTCATGAAAGCTCATGCTCCAAAACGTCTGTTAGTCTATAAGGTGCCACAGGATTCTTTGCTGCTTTTAATATACCTTAGTTTCCAATCTATAAAATGGGGCTAATCATACTTCCTTTCTACTACCTCTTTCTGTCTTAGAATCTAAGCTCTTTGGGGTGTGAACTACCCCATATTTTGTGTGAGCTTTCAGTATCGTGTATAATAGGACTCTGTCATCTGTGGGCATTATTGTAGTACTACATCTACTAAAAATAAGTGTCTGGAGGTGGTATATTAATACTGTGTATACAATGGCCTCATATTATTCCTTTCTGCAAACTACAAATAAGCTACAGGCTGCTTCAACACAACATTCATCCTGGCACAGTTGCACTTAAAAAAAGTAATGATTCCTTCCTTTGAAATTTAGTTGTATTAATTGCAGCCATTGTTTTCCAGGTGAGGAGGAACAAAGAGCCACTCCCTTCACAGTTCTTTCAGAGGTCTATCAGAAAGTTCTTGTGTCATACAATTATTTCCCTTCTATGAGAAATCAACCACTTTCAGTAGTCACCAGAGTGGATAGTCTACAATTCTTCATCCACATTTTTCATGGGTAAGAGCTTTGACTGTTCAAGAGATCCTGTGATGCTGGCTGTTACGAGACACATAACAGACATACATGAAAACTGTATGCAGTGTTGTTGTGGTCATATTGGTCCCAGGGTATTAGAAAGAGGAGATGGGTGAGATAATGTCTTTTATTGGACCAATAAATGAAGTTTATTAAAATAAAAAAAATTACCTCACCCATCTTGTCTCTCTAGTAATAATTAGCTAGTCACACGCTTACTAAAATCAAGTTATGTCCAAGAAATGCTAAGGGTGGAACATAATCAAGGAAATTAATGAGGACAGATCCCTTACAGTGTATCCTCATTATGTTTCAAGGTCCGGAATGGATAAGCATCCAAAAGTATGCAAACATATCCTAATCCTACCTATGAAACTCTGTGAACCTCTTGAGCCAAATTTATCTCTGGAGTAATTTAATCAAAGCCAGTATTAAATTAAATTAACCAGGGACAAATTGGATCACTTAAGCCTGCAAAACTGGGTTTGAAACTACCCCAAAATAGGCTTTCCCCTCATATTTCTTGTTACTTCCAATTCCATTAGGGATGACAATACACCAAGAAGAAGCTTTTTCATATCATCTGGGCTTTTCCAGGCAGTATTAGAATGTGCAGTGGGGCACAAGACTGAGTAATAACTATTATGATGTGTTCAGCATTGTTTTGCACAGCACTGACCAAAGAGAACACATGGTCCCTGTGCCACAGAGTTCAGACTTTGGATAGACAAGAGTTTACAAATACTAACTGCTCTTGGTGACTAGAGAGAGGTTATCATAAAGGGCTACAATTCTGTGTCCTTAAGAGCCTCTGACTGCCCACTGATAAAGGGTTCAGTGTCATGTAACAGCAACTGCTGTCAACCCTGACAAACTCATTACACCTAACACATTGTCATCATGATATTTTTCTATAGAGAATCTCGTGTGAGAGAGCCAATGAAAGACAGTGACACACTGGCCATTAATACCATTGTGAAATGTATGCATTAACACTGTATCAGGAATTATGGTATTATATATTAAAATCTGTAAGCAAACAAAGGGAGAAACAGGTTTTCTTTTGTCAAGAGGGAGGATAATTATTTCCCTGTCTCTAATGTAAATTGAGCATGGTGATACCAGAGACAATGGGACAATTCATTTGAGTTGAAGGTAATCAGGAGGAGCAAATTAACATGAGGATGTAAAATTCATCTGGGAAGACACTAGCATCTGAACCCTAGGTGTTCATCCTAACACTGGTGACAAAGACAAAGTCTGGGGGATATAAGGAGTGGCAAAAAGACATTTTGATGATCTCTCACTGAGGTCAGTGCTCTTTGCACTCAGGAACCATGGAGCCCCAGCCATGTGAGTTAGTGATGCTAACTGGCTGTAGGTGAGAAAACTGCCTGAGACAAGGATTGTAGCCTGTTAAATTTTAATCACTAGAAAGTGTTAGTATAATTTTTGTAACCATTTTCTGTTTCGATTATCTCTGCTTTAGTATCACTTAAATCTCTGTTCTTTCTTAATAAACTTATTCTTGTTTATTAAAAATTCATCTCAAAGCTGTTATATTAAAGTAAGATGTGAATACTCAGCTGAACCAACAGGCTGGTGTATATATTCCCTAAGGAGAGAGCCGACTTGGTAATTTCTGTGAGTGTCTAGTGATGGGCTGGATACTGCAGAGAAATAAACACTCTTCCAGGGGGTTCAGGAACTTGTGTGTATCAAGTGTTACCTGCGAGGCAAAAAGGACTGGCAGGCTAACAAACTGGGGTGAAAGGGAGCGGTCACTTGGTTTAACAGCAACAAACCTCTCTTTTGCTAAGGCAGAGGGGTAACCAGGTCACCCATAGTTCTGGATGCCTCACAAAAACATTACAGGGGTCCTGGTAGAACTTCTAATTTAGATGGTTGATCATAGTAGGTTATGTTTTAAGGAGGGATTTCGATCAACGGAGAGAGTTAAAGCATACAATGAAAAAAAGAACAAAAACAAGAGTGGGGCAAAAGACTAGAAAGGGAGAAATGAGACAAGAGAGATTAGGGAATGCGTAAGACCTGGATGTCTCACTTGGTATAGAATATAAAACCAAATGGAGGGATTTGGAGAGAGGAGTGACAAGGCCATGAAGTGTGAAGATGATATCTTTAGATCCTGCAGTTTGGATAGACTGGAGGAGGGTAATGTGGGAACCAGCAAGGGCCAGAGAATAGAGGGAAGATGCAGAAATCAGGGAGGAGATATGTAAATATTACCCAAAGATTTTCAAAGATCAAAATTTTGATTGAGTTTGAGGCCTAGGTGAAGATTTGGAGCTTGTTCTTGTTCCTTTCAAATCAGTTTACTAAGTCTTGCTCGATGGGAAGCACCTGTTTGTAAATGAGATACTCCTGAGAACCATCTTACAGTGTCAGCTATCAGCATTTTCAAACACAAGGATTAGCCACAACAGATATGATTCTTTGTCAGGAGGACATTTTGGAACCTACATTTTTAGAAACTTAACACTAGTGGGCCAAATTCTGTCTGTCTAGGTTTTTATAAGGTGGCCGACTGTTGTGGGATCTGACATGAACTCCTATCTGCGCTGCAATCAGATGTAATGGTGATGCCTGGAAAGCCAGATTCTCAGCTGGCGTAAGATGGAAAAGTTCAGAAAAGGGCAGCAAAATGATGAGGTGTATGGAACGGTTTCCATATGAGGAGAGATTAATAAGACTGGGACTTCTCAGCTTGGAAAAGAAATGACTAAGGGGGGATATGACTGAGGTCTATAAAATCATGACTAGTGTGGAGAAAGTAAATAAAGAAGTGTTATTTACTCCTCCTCATAACACAAGAACTAGGGGTCATCAAATGAAATCAATAGGCAGCAGGATTAAAACAAACGAAAGGAAGTATTTCTTCTCACAACACACAGTTAACCTGTGGAACTGTTTGCCAGAGGATGTTGTAAAGGTCAAGACGATAACCGAGTTCAAAAAGAACATGAAGGATAGGTCCATCAATGGCTATTAGCCAGGATGGGCAGAGATGGTGTCCCTAGCTTCTATTTGCCAGAAGCTGGGAATGGGAGATATAGAATGGATCACTCGATGATTACCTGTTCATTCCCTCTGGGGCACCTGGCATTGGCCACTGTTGGAAGACAGGATACTGGGCTAGATGGACCTTTGGTCTGACCCTGTATGATCGTTCTTATGATGTAGCACCATTGATGGCACTGGAACTATATTGATTAAAAACCAGTTCATCAGCTGGTGTTATGTTTATTTTTGCTTTTTCTAGTGCATGCCGCCTTGATGAATGGGATCCCATAAAGACAAAACTCCAATAAAGTCTAAAACCCAAATAGCTTTGTGTATCAGTTACAAACACAAATAATAATCATTGTAACATAAGGTTTAGAGATACATTGATTGGCTTCAGAATAGAAAATATCCCTTGGGATCCTTATAATATTATCTGACCTTAAGAGTGAAATGGCATTACTCAAATGTCACTGGAATGGATTCTGTGCTTTTCATCTTGGCATTCATAAAGTAATTCACACATCATTAATAAGGACTCATTTTTCAGCAAAAACACCTCCAAAAAAAAATCAGGGAACACATGGCTCATTGTTATTGATTTTAAATTACAACAAAGGCATTATCTAAGTAGCTCCAGAATACCAGCAGTGTTTTCTCAAGAATCCAGTAAATTTGATCATGATTTAAGTTTAGATCTTATCCATTTTTTTTCCATGTCAAATTATTAGCACACACTATTGCCTTCTTACTGATCTAGGATTCATTTTTTTGCTCTCAATACATTATAGTAGGGCTTGAGAGCACCTGGTTGTGTCTGTGGTCCATTAAAAACCTTTATATGCATGAGCTCATTAATGTGCCCAAAACATTTTAAGGTGGGCTGAAATGTAAAATTACAAGAGTTCAGTTTGAGAACAATTCTCTCAAATTAAAAAATAAATAGCATAAGTACAAACCCAAAAGTTTTCCTATTTTGGGTATTGTTGGTTCTTCTGACACTTAAAATGTTTGTTTTCTTCCATACAATTTTCAATTCCATTACTCACGCTCTAGAACAGTGGCTCTCAGCCAGGGGTACACATACCCCTGGGGTACTCAAAAATCTTCTGGGGGCATATCAACTTATCTAGATATTTGCTTAATTTTACAATAGGCTACATAAAAAGCACTAGTGATGTTAAAACAAACCAAATTTCATACAGACAATGACTTGCTAATACTGCTTTATATTTTATAATTAATGGTAAAATAAATGGTAAAAATGAGGAAGTCAGCAATTTTTCAGCAATAGTGTGCTGTGACACTTTTGTATTTTTATGTCAGATTTTGTAAGAAAGTAGTTTTTAAGTGAGGTGAAACTGGGGGGTATCCAAGACAAATCAGACTCTTGAAAGGTATAAAAAGGTTGAGAGCCATGGCTCTAGAATCTTTGTGAGCTGAGCCAATAGATACTTTATGATGAGTCGAGTTAGTTAAAGAAATACTGAATTGACTTTTTTTTCCCCAACAAACCACTGGAATAATTTTTTCACAAAATGTTCCCATTTTTCCACTAGCTCTAGTGACCAGGGGTGTCTGTGGGTGGGGCTGGTTAAAGATATTTTCTTTTCCGTAGCCAAGAGAGGCAGAGTTGTTCCCAGTGGGTCTCGTTCTCCCTTGCTTGGGACCTTGTGTCGTCCTTTACACCTCTGCAGATTGGGAGGCAGCATGGTGTAGTGCACCGGTATGCAAACTTTTCCAGTCGTGCCCCCGTCACCAGTCAAAGAATTTGGCTGGGAGGGGTTGAAAGTGCTTTGGAGGATAGGATTATAATTCAAAATGATCTGGACAAACTGGAGCAATGCTCTGGAGTAAATAGGATGAAGTTCAATAAAGAGAAATGCAAAGTACTCCACTAAGGAAGGAACAATCAGTTGCACACATACAAAATGGGAAATGACTGCCTAGGAAGGAGGACTGTGGAAAGGAATCTGGGGGTCATAGTGGACCACAAGCTAAATATGAGTCAACAGTGTAAGACTGTTGCAAAAAAGGCAAACATCATTCTGGGATGTATTAGCAGGAGTGTTGTAAGCAAGACACGAGAAGGAATCCTTCTGCTCTACTCTGCACTGGTTAGGCCTCAGCTGGAGTATTGTGTCCAGTTCTGAGCACCACATTTCAGAAAAGATGTGGACAAATTGGAGAAAGTACAGAGAAAAGCAACAAAAATGATTACATGTCTTGAAAACGACCTATGAGGGAAGATTGAAAAAATTGAGTGTGTTTAGCCTGGAAAAGAGAAGATAGAGAGGGGACATGATAATAATTTTCAAGTACATAAAAGGTTGTTACAAGGAGGAGGGAGAAAAATTGTTCTTTTTAATCCCTGAGGATAGGACAAGAAGCAATGGACTTAAATTACAGGAAGGGAGATTTAGGTTGGACATTAGGAAAAAATTCCTGTCAGAGTGGTTAAGCACTGGAATAAATTGTCTAGGGAGGTTGTGCAATCTCCATCATTGGGGATTTTTAAGAGCAGGTTAGAGAAACACCTGTCAGGGATAATCTAGATAATACTTAGTCCTGCCATGAGTGCAGGGGACTGGACTAGATGACCTCTCGAGGTCCCTTCCAGGTCTACGAGTCTATGAATTAATATGAAGGGATTGCTACACTGCAAGTTACTGGGCTACAACCCAGTGGTGAACTAAAACCCAAGTAGCCCCATGTGACTAGTTTCAGAAGCACTGCTTTGCCCCAAGAGAAAAGTGGGTTTGTTTCAGCTCACCTCTCACCTCTCCATAGGTGCTTGGGGAAGGGGCAGAAGTTGGCTGCATGTAGTAAGAGGGGAGAGATTGTGTTAAGGAAAACCAGGCTCCACACTCAGGGTCATAGGTCTGTGCTGAACTCCAAGCTGGGGAGATTTCTGGTTCTTCCGCTGCTTTTGTGAGACTATTTTGCTGCTTGTTATAAACATAATCCTTTGGAGGAAAACCACTTGCTGGCTGCCCCTATGTACTTTTTTTCCCTGATGAGTCATTCCACCAGTATATACCCAATCATCAGTTACGCCAGACAATGAAGTCAATAAGGTTCCCTGAGAGGAAAATTGGCCCCATTATTCACAACCACTGTGTCTGCCTCGTTATTGATAACATACCACTTAGGGGCTGGAGACCTAAATATGATAGAAAATCACTAGGGACAGGAAACCTTCGTTCCAAATGCAAACATTTACTGATGCTAGAAAAAGGCTGGGTTAACATTTTCCTTGTGTGTGTTTTCCCGCTGTCAACTGGAAGTAGAAATACTCAGGTATTGTCAGGAGAGTGACTATTCCTGTGGCATTTCTGCCATGGCTGTACCTGTTCTTGCAAAATTCTCAGCCTGATTTCTGGACGCAACAGATGAACAGGCAGCAAAGCAGACATCAGAGCCAAACCGCCAAACTCTTTGTTTGCTCATCGCAAAATAGCACAATGGGGGTACCAGGAAGAAAGGATGGATTGCACAAATAAAATAACCAGCCAACCTTCAGAAGGAGATTGTTCACCAGCAGCAGATGTAATCTTTCCTTGAGGCTTTCAAAGTGGGCTGACTCAACTCAGCCAAGGAATCAGTAACACTGAGGGTGGCTTGGCCAGATTCACCCTGGAGTAAATTCATAGATGTCAGTGGAATAACACACAGGGATGAACTAAACCCATGGTCAGGTTGTGAACTGTGCCCCTCTCACTGTGAGAGTCAGCCTTGGGCTATCAATGCTAGCACAGCCAGGAAACATCTGTCAGAGGCTCGTGGTTTTTCCGCTAACAAACTTAATAGAAAGTATTTATTTATTTATTTATTCATATCACAGTAGCACTAAGAGCCCCCAAACTTAGACGAAAGTTCCATCAAGCTAGGTCGGTGAGCAACAGTCTCTGCCCCAAAGCGCTGGCGGCCTATAAAGAGAAGGAAGATAAAGGATGACTCGGGCAATGACTTAAAGTGATTTGCCTCAGGTTACACAAAGGTCAGTGGCTGAGCTGGGCATAGTCTCGAGGTCTTCGCACCCCAGTTCTGTGCTCTCTCCACTGAACCACACTGCATTTCAATATAAATCTAAAGAGACAGTGTTTGCCCATGACATATGGTCACACAGCAGCCAACTAAAACCCCAGATAATGATTTAGGGTTCATTAAGTCATTAGGGATCTTTAACAGTTTGTTGAGAAATTCCGTAATAAATGCCAATATTAAACTCTTTGCAAGTCCAGCAATGGTGATCAGCACTTGCGCTTATAAAGAAAAAGCAGTAAAGGCACAGCAGACATTAGAGCCCCCTTTCCTTCCCCTTTCAGTATTTTTAATGAAAGGAAAAAGGTTTTAGCCATTGCTGAGTTGGCCAATTCCAGCAAAAACAGTGAACATCAATATGCTGCTGCCACGCTACAGAGTCTGAGTTATAGCATCTCACTGTGGAACACACCAGGGACTGATTCTTCTCTTGGTTTTACATTGATTCATTATTTATTTATATACATTGCAGTAAGGCCTAGGATCCCCAGTCTCGAGGTCTTCTCACCCCAGAGTCCCATTGTGCTAGGTGCTGTACAAACAGAACAAAAAGATGGGCTCTACTCCAAAGATCTTACAACCAAAGTAATCTTGGTGCACCTCCATTGAGCTTGGTGGTGTTTCTCCTGATTTACACTAGTTTAAGTGAGGTCATAATTTGGACCTCAGAGCTCTTCTGTGTTTGGGGTCCTTTTAAACAGAGTTTTGCAATGACCACATTGCGGACAAACTCCTTAACACTGAGCTAGTGTCAGTTAATTTACTTGTGGCAGAATGATGAAACTTACTCTGCTATTTGGACCATCTCAGTATCAAAGTCCAGAAAGCGACAAGTTAAATTCTTGTCAGAGTCTCCTTTTCTTACTGGCTGGCTGCTTTCCCTGCTTTCCTCGTCAGTTTTGGAGTGAGCCTTTTTTTCCCATCGGTGCTCTATTACATTGGAGGATGTTCCCCCACTTCCTCCCACAGTTGGCAGTTAAGAAGAAGGCTACAAATATTTAACAAACTGCTGATGTCCCTAAGATGCACATGTATGAAAAAGACTTGCAAATGAGTATAGCACACTCGGAAACAGTCTTAACATCTGTTCATGCCGGAGTACTATTTCCATTGCTGGGAAAGGCCAAATTGTCCTTCCTGTCATTTAAAGCTACAGTTTTCTTGGGGTTAAAAACACAGAAGGGAAGCGAATTAAAATCATAGAATCATAGCATAGAAGATTAGGGTTGGAAGAGACCTCAGGAGGTCATCAAGTCCAATCCCCTGCTGAAAGCAGGACCAACTAAATAATTCCAGCCAGGGCTTTGTCAAGCTGGGCCTTAAAAACCTCTAAGGATGGAGATTCCACCACCTCCCTAGGTAACCCTAGGCCTCCCCCACTGCAACTTGAGACCACTGCTCCTTGTTCTGTCATCTGCCACCACTGAGAACAGCCGAGCTCCATCCTCTTCGGAACCCCTCTTCAGGTAGTTGAAGGCTGCTGTCAAATCCCCCCTCACTCTTTTCTTCTACAGACTAAATAACCCCAGTTCCCTCAGCCTCTCCTAGTAAGTCATGTGCCCCAGCCCCCTAATCATTTTTGTTGCTCCCTGCTGGACTCTCTCCAATTTGTTCACATCCTTTCTGTAGTGGAAAGGACAATAAACTGTACTGATTGTGGATGTGTGATGGTGAGGAGACAATGGGGAGTTATACAGGTATAATCACTAAGATAGTGGTCCTCAACTTTTTCCTTACTGGACCACCACCTCCTGTTAGCAATATGGGAAAGGCAGTGTGGCTACAACCCACCGACATCTGCTGTTAACCCTTCGGGGTCATGAACACCAACCTGGGGACCCATGTGTTGGAACATCAGTTTGCACTGTCTGTATGGGGCTCATGAACTCTTTCCATGCCAGAGGAATAGGCCACAAAGAAAAGTGTCAGAACAAACGAGAATGAAACAAACCTTCCTTAGAATTTAATAAAAATATAATCCCAGTCCTAAAGTCCTTTTATATTCACTGTCCTGCTGACTCAAATGAGTTTTGCCTGATAGTAAATATTTCAGGATTTGGCCAAAAATTAGTAGTAGTAGTAGTAATAAAAATAGTAATAATTAATAATGTAAATGTATTTAACTTCAATGAGATAGGCACATTATAGAGACAGACAGACCAACAGACAATGGCAGACACTCCCCTGCTTTAACCACAGTGAATAACTGCAAATGTAAAAACTACAGTTAAAACCCTCAACAACTGGAAACCCAGAAAACAAGAAAATAAAGGTTCCATTTCATTTCATGTAAAATGCTAAGCAGCCCCAGCAGTGTAACGGCTCTAATTTGCAAGGCTGCTGCAGGAACTTTCATTTGCTCTGACAGAGCTGAGGGATGGTGACTGCTCAGGATGACTACCCTAATTCTGTGTCCATTTCACACAGATGTCACATGTGCAAGGAGGTTGAGCTTTCTGTGTGCGTCTGGTAGAGAGAGAGGGCTGCTGCTGTAAAGACTTGTTACTGGCTTAAAGAATAAATTCACATAAAGCTGTCCCTGTGGTTGAATCCAGCACGCGGTCGGGATACCAGTGTACTGGAAACTGGGAAAAAGGCTTCAGAGAACAAATTGTAACTTTAATTTGGCCAGATGTAAAGGACACCAGGGCTTGTACAATGACTTGAACATTGAAGGACATACAACAACTTTATTTAACCATGATTAATCAATTAGTAATTCTATTCCAAGTCATTTTTATCATTATAAAAACCTAGTGATGGTAACTACAATGTCTGTGTTACAATTATTCTAACTTCATCATCTACATCAGGGGAGGGCAAACTACAGCACACGGGCCACATCAGGGCTTTCAATCCGGCTCGTGTGATTGTCAGTCCCGTGGTGCAGTGGGGCTAAAGCAGGATCCCTGCCTGCTCTGGCCCCGCGCTGCTCCCGGAAGCAGCCGGCACCATGTCCCTGTGTCCCCTGGGGAAGAGGAGGGGCAGTTGGCTCCGTGCACTGCCCTTGCCTGCAGGTATCACCCTCCACTGCTCCCATTGGCTGAGAATGGGGAACTGTGGCCAATGGTTGCTTTGGTACCCACAGGCAAGGGCAGTGAGCGGCGCGGGGCCAGGGCAGGAAGGGAGCCTGCCTTAGCCCTGTTGCATACGGCTGTCACCCTCGAGCTGCTCAAGGTAAGCAGCGCTGGGCCAGAGCCAGCACCCCAAACCCCTCCTGCACTCGAGCCCCCTGCATCCCCTCCTGCACCCCAACCCCCTTCCCTGCACCTCCAACCCCCTGTCCTGAGCCCACTGCCACACGCCGCACCCCTCTTGCACCCCAACCCCCTGCCCTCAGCTCCGTCCCACACTCCACACCCCCTCCTGCATCCCAATCCCCTTCCCTGAGCCCCCTCCTGCACCCCGACCTCTTGCCCTGAGCTCCTTCCTGCACACCACAACCCCTCCCACACCCCGCACTCCCTCCCGCACTAGAACCCCTTGCCCCAGCCCTACATTCATGGCACTCCATACAATTTCCCTACCTAGATGTGGCCCTTGATCCATAAAGTTTGCCCACCCCGATCTATATTATTGCTATTAGTCCTTTTTGAACAATACATTTTGTAAGTAACAAGTTTTATTGCTGATGTAATACTGAGAGATGAAATACTGTCTCTCTGAAAGGATATTGTGGAGCAAGTTTCCCTAGGATTAGGAACAAAAAATAGCAGCAGATGGGCTACAACTCGAGCAGAAACAATTCTGTGAAATTCCAGCTTAAAACAGGCAATAAAACTAGCAATAGCATTTCTGCAGGAATGATCTTTATTGCAATGGAAAAGTCCATTGGAACGTGCTAGTTGTTTCAAGAATGGTTTGACCCTGCAACTTTGCTAAGAATCCTCCTGCTGGTGGATTTGGAACATGATGCATACTGTGTTCATATCCCTCTAAGGTGGCCAATGGAACAAACTGGATTCAAAGTAAAAACCTACAGAGAAGGAAGTTGGAGACGTTCTCCTTTTCGGGTAGATGAGGCTGGTTTTGTTATGGGAATGAGCCAGGCCTGTGTGATGCTCTTGTATTGTCTTGGCCAAATTAGTTCTTAAAACTATTCAGATCCAATTTTGGAACCAGTCAGTATTACTGAAAGTCGAGCCTGCAGATTCAGGGAGTTGTCACTCATGCTTTTTTCCCCTGAAATATATGATTTGTCTTTAATCCCTGCTTATTTTCAGCATCAAATAGCCTTCTGTATCCTTAGAGTTATTCTGATTGTTGGTGCTGCTCATTATGAGCCTGATATTGCATCTATTGAAGTCAGCTGGGATTTCGATATTAGGTGGAGGATGGAGCCTAACTTCTTCCTATGTTTTGTCTTCACCTGACTTGTCTCCTGCCACATTTTTTCCATTGACACATCCAACATTCTTCTATTCAGAAAGGATGAGCAGTTAAGAAGATTTCTGTTCACTTGTCCCATACTTCAATGCCCAGGGCAGGTCAGGCAGAGTCTAACAATTTTCCCTCAGAAACCTTCATTTATTTTTTTTAAGTATGCGAACAATCCATAATATGTTTTAGCTCATGATGCCCCACAGCAAAGCGCTTAATTACAAGCATAGCTTTAAACACAAGAATAGTTTCATTTGAAATTGGTAGTATTATACCCCTCGAGTTACATGTGTCACAGCTCAGGGCAACTGCACCTGTATTTCCCCCTGTGTGATCGCTAGGTGGTACATGGACTCTAGGCTTCTGCCTCCTCATCTGTCATCTCTCTTGGGCGAAGACCCATGTTTCTCTCCCTCCAGACCGGTTTTTTTTTCAGGCTACACCGTTCCTTGCCTACTTTGTGATATTCCAGCAAACCAGACTGTGTGAACAGGCCAGAATCTGTGCTTTGCTTTCTCTTCGAAGGCTCAAGACCAGCATAATTTACGACAGTTGTAAGTTCCCACAGGTCCCTTTATTAGCAAGCACATTTATTCTTAAGGTGAAAGCATTACAGAGAAAACATATAAAAGTTCCTATGCACATGCTAAAAGCTTAGTTGAGGTCACCCATCAGTTTTATGGCCTCAGTAGGCCAAAGTCCTTTCAATCATTTCTAGGAAGGATTAGGCTCCCCCCACCCTTGTACAGAAGGTCCTGTCCATTTGCTGGATCAGAAAGAAGGCCCAGAGTCAGTTTAACCTGAGACTATTTATGCAAAATTCCTTTCTTTGTTTGTTGGTCTCTGGAGAATCCAGTTTGAACCAGTATATGCCTTCTTTGGAGGCATTTCAACCTGAGTGAATTTGCCTAATCAATCCCCCTCCATTGTTTTTAGTTCTTGGAGGAGCTGTGGTAACCCTCCCCCCACAGAATTATAAAAATCCAGGGTGCAAAAAGATACATCAGCTTAATACAGTAAGATCTTCAAAGATATTACAGGAAATTGCCATATCTGGCATTACAGACTTATGGATCAGGACTTATGGGGCTATTCTGCCTTGTCTTGTCAAATTGATGAACATTAATAATTTGTTGCCATGATGTCCTGCTTCTGATGCCATGGTTGAGCTCCTGCCATCAGATAACTACCTGATGATGTTACCAGACCATCCTACATACCTACTAAATACCAGGTGTGGGCATCCTTTCACCCTGTCCACCTGATAGCCACCTGTTGTTGCCATCCTGCCTATCTTCTGTTGGCCTCATGGTCCCTTCCCCTCTGTTTAGAATTTATCTGTGAACTGCACTATTTTTTTCCAAAAAGTGCTGGGAGTTAAAATGCCTTCTCTAGACCATCATTCAAAAATGCTTCTTGAGCAGCACTGGAGGAGCTGGGGGGAGGAGAGAGCTGTGAAAACCCTGATCCCAGATTCAAACTTCTGCAAGGGAATGGGAGCATCTTGCTCTTACAGACAGCAGATTGATCCTCTGTAATGGCAGGGGAGAAGAGAGAGGATGCCTTGTAACAAATTACTGATGATGGAACTCATCAGAGCAATCAGCTAGAAAACTTGATCAGAGTGCTCAGATGATCTTTATGTAGTGACAACTGTGATGGAAGAGAGAATGTTCTGTGTGGAAATGCAGACTGGGTGGCACAGGGTATTGCTTGCACTATGTGAAGCACTGAACTTCAAATCAATGTTAATTCCCATATTACTTGAACAGCCATGAGCTTTGTCAGCTCTGTGGGTTATTTAACGTACTTAAAGAGTTAATTTAGTGTTTGAAAATCACAGTAGCTCCCTCCTCACAACTTTCTGCTATGCATGCGTCTCACATACTGTATGTAACAAAATAGGGAAGCAGACTTGGCATCCAGAAAAGGAGACAGGGGAACAAATGATCAGATGGTCTCTTCAGAACACGGCTGTTAAAATCATCTCCTTCTCCCATTGCTCTGACCACGTTACTCACTTCTTCAGATCCCTTCACTTTCTGCATTAAATTCCCGGCTGCAATTTCAAGGCTTTCCCAAATTGTTTGTAATCTCTGCTGTTACTTGCACCTGCTCCTCCCAAACCTTCTGCCTGATTTACCCTTTACCATTCCCATTTTCACACTGCCCTACATGCCACCCCCGCACTGTGTCTTCCTCTTGTTCACTAAGCAACCCCCATTGCTATATTCAAATATATCCTTTAAAATATACTCCTTCCCTCAAAGCTTTCAGAGGTGAACCATCAAGAACTGAGTATAAGAATATATATTAAGAAAGCTTGCTGATCACTCCAAGGTTTGCTTTGGGCTTAGATTTTCAGAAAAATGGGTGCTCGTTTACATATGTAATAATTACATGCACAAATGACTTAGGCAATAAACCAGTCTTTTCAACATATAAATTAGGTGAGCAAATGTGCACAAAATTTTGGACAATCAATATTTCATGTATTTTTTTAAATGTGATCCAATAAGTTTGGACAACACTGTCTGAGTCCTTTAGATTGCAGACTCTGCTGGAGAGCGACCAGGTTGTCATCTTTGTTCTGTGCAATGCCAAGCATGTGCTGTCATTGCTCAATAAATAATAATGGTTTTTATGCATAGTTTATAGTCGTGGTACTAAATTTCTTTTACAATGCAATATTATAAGCTGAAAGTGAGAGGAAGAGCTACACATTTATCACTACGCAGCCTCTATTGCTGCATCTTTAGAAGAATATGATGTAACACAAAGGAGGAATATTGCTTTATAATTGCTGCTTAACCCAGTATGTAGTGTTTTTTATGTAATACACCCACAGAGAGAGTTATAGTAAGGTGCAAGTGGGGAAAATCAACTATTTGGGGGCAAGACATGTTTGCAAAATGAAACTCAGTTATTTCACATAATCGGACACAGAGAGAAGAAATAAGAAAAGGAAAAAGAGGAGATAGGAAAAAAGTAGATGAAGTATACTAATCTAGTTTAAGAGCAGGGTTAGTAAGGAGTTGGGTATGATGTGGTGAGATGAACATGGCTACACTTGCTGCTACAAGAATTATTCCATGTGCTAAAGCAGACGCATGATGGGTATCCCCAAATTATTCTCAAATACTTATTCATGTAGATATAATTGGGACAGAGGAAGGGTATGGTTCAATCTATATAATCGGATGTAATAGCGCAGCTCCAGAAGCTGGAGTTAACTCACTAGCAAACTTGTTGCAGAAAAAGCTAGTAAATCGCAATTGGGTTTTATGAAAACAGCTGAATGCATCTGAAACAGCTAGAGCATGTATGTGTTTGGAGAGGCACTGACATGGGATAATAATGGAACTTACAGAAGCCGGTTTTCAGTATCTGATGTTACTTTGGATCTCAAGTTACCGTCATGCTAGCTCCATAAATACTTACAAAGAAGACAATTTCAGTGGCGTATATATGAAGGAACCATGCTTCACGTTACTTGGAGTTCCACAGAATGCCTAGGTTTATTCTTAAATTATATCTTGCTGTTACATTTTCTGATCTCAGCTTATCTCTCATAGAATCTATATCCAAATTCTGTCTTCCATGCTGTCCATTGCCAAAGTATCTAAGGCTAAGCATAAATACATAGTATAAATCATGGAGTGAACTCATTGAAATGGAGATACTTGTCAGTATAAATATCAATGAGTCTAGTGTACCTACCATGAGGTAGGTAGGTGGGTGGGTATTTTTTTCAGTACAAATGGCTGTGTCATCATTTCAGCTTTGTCAGAAAGTGAATTAAATTTGCACTAGATGAATGATCTCTAAGCAAGCTGCTGAAAAAATGTTGGGGTGGATATTAAATAAACTAGGCTATATGACACATACATCTATTAAATCTATGACTATTAGATTGGTGAGTTGAATTCTTGCGCCTTTAATTTCTGTTGAGTTGTTCCTCCTTCTGGAGCCTTGAGTCAGCTTGATAAGAATTTTTCTGATTTGTTTGCATTGCTCTGAATAATCATGTTGCTTTACAAATGTCAGTGCTTGAAACTTTAAAAGGAAACTACCTTAAGCAAGATTATCCAGTGTGTAGAAATTACAGCAAAAAGGAACAAGCAGAATTGCATAGAAGAGAGACTATTAAGGGCTGGTTCTTTTGGGTGTGTGTGCGTGGGGGGGGTCATTTAGATATAATTATTGTGTTCTCTACATCATTCAAAGCTCAGACAGTCTTAGTTGTAACAGTTTTTGCATTTTATAATATTGCCTTTGTAAGTTTCTCAAGTATGATATACAATTCTTTAATTTGCTTGGCTGTTCTCTGATAGAACAACCTAATTAAACATGATTAGTTTTCAGATTGCATTAAATTTGATCCCTACATATAGAAAACACTGAATCCAATTAGATGCCAGAGCAATCATTTGAGAAATGTGCAAATAGGACACCATACATTAAAATACAAATGCCTGCTGTTTTTAGCATTTCAGTTTCCTTTGCTGTTTAATGAAATATGAAAATGTAGGGGGTAAGCCATTCCTGATTGTGGCTTTCATATTACAGCTCCTGCGTGGAGAGAATGCGCGGATGCAGGGGGGCTTGTGTGAGGCTCCTATTGAAACCAATGATAACTGTGCATGCACATTTGAAGGCAGAATTTAGCCACGTGTTCAACTAGAATTCAGTCTATTCATTATTATTTATTTATTGCTGATGCTGAAGGGAGAAAGAGAGTACCTATAAAACATTTAATCAGTGTGTAATGTGGGAGAGCTGCTGGTGCTGTCATCAAATATTTGATATGATCGTTCATAATTACACCATGGGCCCAAACCCATACAGAATGGATTTCTGGGTGAAATCCACTCTACTCACATCAAATGTGAAAATTTGGGCTAAAGGCCATTGGAGTAAGACTCCCATTGACTTCAGTGGCTCTGGATCAGACCTTATGTGGGTTGAGTGTGAAGCAGGTGGGAAAGTAAAATCCATTTTAGGGTGTGAGGCAGCTGCTCAGCCTCCAACCCAGCTATTTCAACCTGTGGACTAAGATAGTGACCGAAGCTGATCCACAGTGGTTGTGCAGGGCTACTAGGGCTACTGGTATGCAGATAGATTAGACCCTGTGTGCATCAATGTAAGTGATCATTAAAAATGATTGTGCAAGCTTATATTCAACTTTTAAATGGCAACATAGTGGATGTTTTAAGCACCACTTTCATCTATCAATCTATCTATCTACCTATTTTATGCTACCAAAGACTGAGTCCACTGCATGTCTGGATGAAGAAAGACAGGGGGTAAAATATTTGTTTTAATGAATGATACAACTGATACAATAAAAGTACAAAGAGAGACAAGATGAAGTAAATCTCACATTACATAGATTTTGCTAATGAAAATGTAAGCAAAGGGATAACTCCACCCCCCCTCCCACACACACACAAACTCCTTCTTGCCAAGCTTCAGTCAGGATCAGTGTGAGTTTTTATATCTTATTTTTAAAAAAACTGGCTTTATTTACAATTGCATTGCATTGCAATGTTGTTTTAGGCATGTCAGTCCCAAGATATTAGAGAGACAAGGTGAGTGAGATAATAATAGGGATGGTAAAGTACTATGGATTCTACAAATGAGAAAAGCTACACAAGTAATAGGTATAACTACATGCTGGGATTTTCAAAGGAGTGAGTGGGTTTTGAGTGTCTGATTTACTCATGCACCTTTGAAAACTACACCTTAAGGCCACATCCTTAAGGCTATCCCTTCAAGATATAAGTTCCTCTGGGAATCCCTTTTTTTTTCTTGATTCTCATCTATGTGGGTTTTAATTTCAGGATGATAGAATTTTTTATAGTGTGATTTTTATCTTTCATTTGGTATCCTTGACATTCTGCATCCCAGATCATTTTGCCTGACAATAATATGACCAAATCTCTCAGCTGGTGGAAGGGTCCAGATGGTAAAGTGTTCAGTTTCAAGATTTCCAGCATTACCAAGGAAGCAGTAAAGCCAAATGAAGATGACAAAGAACATTCTAGAGCTAATGGAAAACAACTTTTTAGATTAAATTTGCATGGATGTTTGGCTGAGCCTTGAATGGGAACCATTTAGTGTTTGATAATATCTTGCTCAAGTACTCAGTTCTGACACACTTTGCTGCAGATCTAAACATGCATCACTGATTTTGTTGCTCAGTTGCTCTCACTGCTGGAGAAAATGTGAAAAAACAAATGTTCGGAAACTTATAATGTACACTTTTATCTAAATTTTTCCAGCAACCTGACACTGTAAGTCTTTCTCAGCTGAGTAATCCTTACTTCTGTAGGATTTTCTTTGCTTCACTGGGACTATTCATCTCAACAAAGGTTTAGGACAGGACCTGTAATTTTAAACAATTAGTGAGAAACTCTCAATTGGTGTAAATTGACAGAGTTCCCTTGACTTCCATGAAGTTATGTCTAGGTGAGAATCTGGCCATTTTGCTGTTTTTTAAATACATTTTGTTGTCAATTTGGGAAGTGGGTATAATGTTTTCTATGATCTACTAACAGCAATGCCAAAACATAACAGAGGTCAAAAGAGTCTTAGACACAGAACTTGCAGATCAACAGACTATATGGCACACCAGCCATCTAGCAGGTTCCTTAGCCCAAGTGTATATTTGTAACAGTTCACCAAATGAGGGAAGGCTTCAACAAGCCTTGCCCTATGCTCAACGATAGAACAGTTATCAAGTTCACCAAGCAATATAATCTAGGACTAGGATATGCACAGCTATACATTTTTTCAGTTTCTAAAGGAAATATTTGGAGATCAGTTTGGGACTTCATTGGCATGCCAGAATAGCTTTTGCAACCCAAGGACTGGACATTTCATGACAAAGTGTGTTCTTGCAATATTTCCAAACCAAAGTGTTTGAGATAATAAAAAATACTCTGCACTTATATTATGCCTTTCAGCCAAATATTTCAAGACCTGCTGAAGTCAGTGGAAAAGCTCTTATTGATTTCAGTGCATTTTTGTTCATGCCCAAAGTGCTTTGCCACTTTATAGATTAGGAGGAAAGTGAGGCATGGAATGTTGAAGTGATTTGCTCAGGGTCAGCGCAGAATTGGGAAATGAACTCTAATCTCCTACTTCCCAGCACCTGCTCCAACCAGCATCCAACAACGCTGACTCATATTTGAATGGTCAGCCAGGCTGAATCTACAAACTTTCTGAGATTCACCCATCACTTTTTGAGATTCTTTTGGGCTACATCCTGCACTCATTTATACCTGGGTACATCCACGGATTAAGACCGCGCTGCATGAGGACAGAAGTAGGTGAAATTCGGTCCTTAGTTTGTGTAACAATTTTTACTTTCCATGCAATTTCTTTGGAAATCCTCTCTAAAGCCCTGCCCATTGACCACATGCTGAAAGAACATTGTGGTGGAGATGCAAACCAGCACACTGTTTGGGGACAGAAAAGCATTTTTTATATTGGCAGCAGTATACTTAACGGGCCAGATTTGTTATTTGATGGAGGGGAGAGTTATTAGAGAAAATCTGCTGCCTAAGTAGGTTTATACGACAGAAGTGTTCATGCAGGTGCTGCAAGGGATGATGCTTAAGTTATAAATGTAGACCATGCTGTGCACATTGCTTAAACTAGATCATCATTTAAACACTTTCTGATAATGAAAATTGCTGAAAATATATTAGTACTATTGCTCTTATCCTGTGAAAGCATGGCTGGGACTGGAAGACACTTTCTGTCAGCAAAACGTAGCAGGCATATCAGCATTCTTCCCCCTCTTCTTTCTCCCAACTTAATACAAAAATGTGGTATTCTCACAGCTTTACTTTCATCTCTGCCTCTTGTTTCTCTGTTGTTTTTCTTAAATGTTGATGGTACTGAATTCATAGGCAGAGACAAAACTGGGTGCTGTCAATCTTAATCCTTTGAGGGGTTAATACCTTTGAGTATCAAATGCCTGATGTTTACCATTTTATGGACTGGCTTCCTTTTTAGTCCTGGGTATTTTGTTGGTACCTACAGATCTCCTGGCATTTGGGTACCTACGCTAACTTGGTAGGTTATCTGAAGTCTTCATTTCTGGAGTTCCAGGTGAGAGAGAAGAAAGCCACACAGGCATAAGTCCAAAGTAGGGCTGGTCAAAAAATATCCATCAAAACTGTTTTTCAGTGGAAAATTAGTGTTTCAACTAAATTAATTTGTTCATGTAGAAGTGTCTGTTTTCCACAGAAAATGTTGATCTCCAAAAGCTGAACAGCCCTCCAATATATATATATATTTCAGCCGAAAGCTGAAATATTTTGATTCTGAAATGCCCTTATGGTGCCTCATGGAAATTGTAATTTGGGTGCCCCATGTTCCCATTCTCCATTATGAAGCAGGCTTTCCAGCAGGACTTCTTCTCCCATGATGCACTGGTGCCCTCTAACTACCACAGCACACTGCCTGTCCTCCCCAGGAGTATGGAGGCCATGGCACGTCATGAAAGTTGTAGTCCCTCCTGGTCTCCTGGCCTATAGAGAATGAGAGCATGAGGTACCCAAACACCTCCTCCCTTGAGGCATTGCAATAGCTTTTCAAAATCAAAATATTTTGTTTTTTGACCAAAATGTTTCAGATTTCAGTTTTTCATTGAAAACTCAGTTTTTCCAGTGCAAAACTCGATTAAAACATTTTTGTTTGTTTATTTCTGTTTAAACTTTCTATGGAGCCCCTCCCCGCTCAGTTTATGACTAGCACCAGTCCAAAATAATTGCTAGAGGGGAAGAATGGCAACCACAAGGAAGCAGGTGAGCATGTGATAAAGATTAATAAGAACAACAAATGAATGACTGCAGAAAAAATGGACTGAGACAGATTGACTTTGGGAGACAAATTTACACTGCCTAGAACATCCAGTTCTGGCACAACAAATTTCACTCTTTACAAGGTAGGTGCTAGAAAAAATTGTGGCTCAGCAAATATTCTGAAGTAACATGTTCACCAACCTGCTTCCTCTCTCTTTGGTGCTGGTTCAGTTCCAGCATTCTTATATCATCTTGGCTGTTAACTAATCCAAGCTTTGCTCAAATACAAACTCCTATTCGCTAAGCTGTCAAAGCACTTTCCTGAGCAAACACAAATCAAATATTTCATCTTGACAAAGCCTGTGCTCTTGACTTCCACACAAACTTGAGACGTGAGGGGATGTTTGCTATGACTGAAGGCATCTGACACCCCCCGATACATCTTCTTTAGTTTTAATTAGTTTCTAATCTTTAGGGTCACCTAATCAAATGAGTTTCTGGCTCGTGTCAGGGTTCCTTTTTTCCTGTACACAACCTCTTTTACCTCTGCTGAGCTGCCAAGGTGCTTTCTTAAACAAAAAGGTCATCTCAGTTTGTGCTTTTGATTTGCAAGTTGCTCACTAATTTGAAGCAGATATTTGTTCTGCATTACTAAGACAGGAATTTTCTTATTTGTATATGACTGATATCTTCCTTCAACGTCTCCAAAAATAATATCAGAAGGAAGATATCAAAGACATGGACCTACCTAAAGTCATATCTATCAGAAATGAAGGCCTCGAATTAGCAAAGGGCTTAAGTATGTGTTTAATTTTAAGCACAGCAGTAGTCTCATGGAAGTCACTTCACCATTTCCTACATCTATAATATTCTGGAATATTTTATGACTATCACTGCCACGCTAGCACCCATTCTCTAATTCCACAGTCTGTTTTTCACTGAGTTCTTCCAGGCAAAATTTGTCTGAATCAGGAATCAGTAAATTCTGTAGGATTTATCCCATTGTTTTTTCAGAGGCTGATCCTGCTCCCATTGAAATCAGTGGCTAAATTCCTGTTGGTTTCAGTGGGAACAGGATCAGGGCCCAGAAGAACAACCTGTTTTTTGAGGCATTTTGTTCTCTGTTGTAAGAATCCTTATTCAGGGATCTGACATATCTTTTGTTTTATCAGTAGCCTAAGAAAAATGTACAGTGGTTGCATTTTAAAGGCTTTAGTCAGTTAGAAGCTTTTTGCCAGTTCTACCAGTATTCGCCATTTCCCATTGTGTAAATCCATTGAGCTCCAGTGAAATCTCTCTCTCAAACTTTCAACCCCGTAGAACCATTGTAAGTGGAAGCTGATGAAGTAAGTCTATGCTATAACAAGATGCACTCTTTAATTGCAGCCATTTCTTCACTGTTGTCAAGGTTTCCATACCTGGAACAATTTCATGTGCAGAATGTTCGGGAATGACATGAGCATGGGGAAGGGAACATTAAACAAAGCTGTCAGACCACAACAGTGTGAATTAAACAAGAATCCCACTTACCACCATCTACATGAGTGTAAACATACCTGGAAATAGGTCTGTCATTTGTAGACGCACAAAGCAGAGGAATTGTGATTTCAGAGCAACCCTTCACAAAGACAGACGGCATATGATACAGCAGATTCAACATGATTCTCTCTACTTCCACCCCCCAAAACCATCTACAATAGAATTCGTTTGCACCATGAGCATTTAAAATGCTAGATTTAGCTGTCAATGTATCTAGTCCTGTGAGTCAAGTCAGATTGCTGCACTGGATATACTCAGGGTGATGAAAGGGAAATGACCAACACTGTCTTGGATACAGGTGATTTTATTACACACATAATGTCAAGTAGAGTAAATTGACTTAGTGCAACAGGACATTCTCCCCTCACCCCAGCTGTGGAATGACCATGGAGCCACTCTAGCTACTGAAGCTTCAAGGATGTAGCAGTATCTACGGTTCGTAGCGCTGATTGCACAAGGGTAGGCTGGCAGTGGCTGGTGTGTACCTCTCCCCCTACCCCCCCCCCCCAACATGCTCCCTGAAGTGGTGCAAAAGAACCTGCTACAAAACAAGCAGGGGTCTGCACATCTTGCATGGCCAGCAGGAACCCTTCGTCACTGCACAGCAGAACCATATCATTTCCATTGCTGGCAGGACCCTGCACAGCCATGGGGGGGAGACGATGCTGCATTAGACACCTAATGCTACTCCAGTCTGTCAATTAACAATGTAAAAGTGGAACATTAACCATCTTCTGCCTTTAAATAAACAAACATCTGTCAGAGCATATCCAAGAATGTTTCCTTCTGAGATGCTCTCGTTTCGCTGAGAAATGTTTCAAACAAACAAAGCTCGATTGCCAGACCTGTACATGCGATAAGGATATGAGCATTTGCTCATACAGTTGCCATGACTGAGGGTGCAAAAGGCCAGATGTGAACCTAGCAGGCTGTTTGGACTTGCAGAGTCAGGGGCTCCGCGTTATTCTGAACAGCCAGTTTACAGTCTGGCCCTGATCAGCTATCCTGAAAAGATGAAAATAATTATATTGCGTTCATGCTGTTGAAGCTGAAGCTTCTTGGCTCTTATTTACAAGAAATGAGTGTGAACTTTGCTTTACTCAGCACCAAAATAAAAAAAATCCCATCTGTTGATACCCAGAGGCCCATCAGGAAACTTGCACTCTTCTGGGGAATGCAGGGCACAGCATCGCTACCCTGCCATAACCCACGGACTGACCACCACCTCAGGAGGCACAGACAGGCATACTGGCGGTGGGCATAAGGCTCATGGGATGTGGTCCATGTGATTGTGAACACCATCCTCCTTGTGTCTGAAAGTTGTCCTATTCACAGCTCCCTCAGCCCAGCTTTTTTATGCTGCTGATGGTAATAATAGACAGTGAGGGTTAAATATGAGGCTGGTGGTATCCAGAATAGGGGCTCATGCGACTCAGCCCTCCTGATCACGTTACTGAGCTCACTTCTGCAGCATATGCAGCAGCAAGGTTTGGTGGATAGGGTAATGGACACCAGGATTCTGTTCCCAGCTTTGACACTGACCTGCTATGTGACCTGGGGCAAGTTATCCTCTCGTGCATCTTGGTCTAGTTACACTGCAAGCTCCTTAAGGCAGGCACTGCAACTTACTATGTGTTTATTCAGGGTCTGATCTCAGGTGCCACTGTAATCCAAACAAAAAATAACATGTCACTTTGGGGAGCAATTTCACTTTTTTCCCAAACTTGGCCCCTTAAAGATGCACATAAAATCCAGAGGGATTAGAAAAATGAGTAATACTGAAGTAGACCATTTACACTGAATCATAAATAAAGAGGTTTAACTCTTCCAGAGATGCCATTTTGTACTATTGAAAAGGCCTTCAACTTGGACAGTCAACCAACTCATTGGATAGATATTGCCTTGATGAAGATGTATGGGTAGAGATAATGATTTTGGCTCTAGGTTTCCTGCAGTGTGGGTTACCCTGCCAAGACACAGGGGAGAAGCTGGTGGATACTTTGGAACTGTTTCTTCTTTCCTTTAAATCCATTTTACACCAACATAACTCCATTGACCGTAGCGAAATTTCTCCAGTTTTACACTACTGGGAGATTGGAATGAGGCCAATCATTTTGTCCAGCCATAAATATCTCTCAAATCTTACTTTTGAGTTTTGCTAGATGAAAAGCAGCTCAAAGTGAACTCGGTGTGATTTGCTTTGGAGGGAGAATATTTCCATTTTACACTTTTACAAACAAGTCAATAGACACTTCTAGTCAACTCTCAATATCTCACCATATAATCCTTAATAAAGGGTCAGGATTTTCAGCTACAAAGACAGTATTGATCTAAATCAACCTTGTATATGCCTATGCCGATCAAGTAGCCACCCCGCACAGGGTGCAGAATAATAGTTGTGATCACTTTAGAAGCTGCTTGGCAGGTCTATGGCCGGGTACAGTTTAGAGAGGTCGATTTCACTCCCCTACTTCTTGTCCCTCTTATCTTCATAACACCTGGTTTGGTTGCTATAACTTTACATATGTGAAATGAACTTTACCCTATAGGCAATTGTTCCCATTAGCAGACCTGAATTCAGCCAGACCATTTTAGTGGAAACAAACTTCTTGTAGTCAATTCCGGTTCATGACTTCAAGTCAAATCCCAGTGTCACAAATTCCTTTGGCAAATGTCTCTCAAGCACCCATAAATTAACGTCCTTCTGATGTGCCCAATCCTACAGTATATGAATGCCTTTGGAAACGGAAAACCCTTTAAAGATAGTTCTAGGACAGTAACCACTGGGGATTTCAAGGGAAAATGGTTTCTGAGGGAGCCCTGAAGACATGGTAGACAGACAAAAATTGAAGGGTATTGTGAAACACCTCTACCCACTGGATTTTCCATCCTCATTAAACAAAGCACAAATCCAACTCCCTTCCCTTCCTGATGAAATTCACATGGATTTCCCAGACTCCTTGCATATGTGCTCCCCACCTGGCAGAAGTGATAGCCCTTCCCAGTCATCTTCAAGGTTAAATGTCATTGATTTAAAAAAAAACAACAGATCTTCACCTGTTATAACAACAATAGCTGTTGCTATATTTGAAAGGTTTGTAAAAGTAAAAGTTAATTTGCTTTGAATCTTTATTCTCATTTTTAAAAATATTTGAATTCTACCCTGTTTGGAGAATGAAAAGACTTATTGGTTTCACTCTTTCTCTCCATTTTATTGAGCGTCCTGTGGTATTTATGTTTGTTTATTTATTTATTCATTCATTCATTTGGTATATAGTGGTAGTGCCTGGGAGCTTCCATCATGGACCAGAATCCCATGGCAATACGCATGATGAAAAATATTAAAGCCTCATTTCCTGGCTATGAATTAATATGTTGGAATCTGAGCTTCCATTTTTTTTAAAAAGAAGTTTCTAGCCCACCTTGTTCTGGAGAAAAGCTTAAAAATGTGACCCCTGAAAAAAAAAAAGGAGAATAATAAAATCTAGAATTTATTATTTTGATTCTGCAGGCTTGTGAGTTTTGAAAGCTTCAGGTTGGTAGTACTGCTTTTCTTAGTGCAGATTTCTTCTGTTTGTGAATATAAATAGAGAGATTCCTTCGTCCACCCATATATCCTATTCCCTCTCATCAAGCACTTCCTGGCTGTAGAGTTCTCTAAATTCCAAGACATAATCATGGGATAGCACCTCCTGTTGGAAAGTGATTTAGCATAACATGATCCACTAATGCAGGGTTACGGTGTTCAAATTGCAAACAGTTCATGGGTGTGCTTACCTCACAACACAACAACATAAACAAAAGCCAAACTTCCTTATCTGAATTTTAAAAAAAATATTAAAAGCATTTCTGAAATATTTTGTAAAATGTGTCATTTTTAAACACAAAACCCTAAAGGACATGACAGTAGAGCTAAGATAATAAAGGGTGGGGAATTTCTATCCTGTGGAAAATTTTTGTCTGTAAATACTTTATTTAATCTTAAATTGTGACAAAAAGTAATAATCTCAAAAGTTTTCACAGAACAAAAATGTCAAAAAAAATTTTAATTCAGCAGTATTGAAACACCATGTCATTAATCTGACATTAATCGATATTGTGGCCCAATCCGCCACAGTGCACCATGGGAGTTGTAGTTCCATGTCCCTCATAGCCCCATTTTCCCATAGGGGCCCTGCTCCCCTGCCAGACTACATCTCCCCTGATGTATCATAGCCTCTCACTGTGGCTGAGCCTCCGCAGTGTCTCATGCAATGTTTTGTTTCAATTTTTCCAATGGAAAATTCTCAATGTGAAATAGAACTTTCCTTCATAAAATTTCATTTAAATAAAATGAATTGTTCAAACTTTTTCAATTAGCCCTCCATGACAGTGTCCCTTTAATTATAATCAGGACATTGTAGCTTTAGTGCAGGGGTCGGCAACCTTTCAGAAGTGGTGTGCCAAGTCTTCATTTATTCACTCTAGGGGTTTGCATGCCAGTAATGCATTTTAGCATTTTTAGAAGGTCTCTTTCTATAAGTCTATAATATAACTAAACTTTTATTGTATGTAAAGTAAATAAGATTTTTAAAACATTTAAGAAGCTTCTTTTAAAATTAAATTAAAATGCAGAGCCCCCCAGACCAGTGGCCAGCATCCGGGCAGTGTGAGTGCCACTGAAAATCAGCTCACGTGCCACCTGTGGCATGCATGCCATAGGCTGCCTACCCCTGCTGTAGTGTATAGAAATAGGGTACTATTTCTTTAAATAGGTTGTGAGCCCTCTAGTGTCAATATGTTGTAAAAGCTCTTATAACCCAATCATAGCTCCAGTATGTTTGTAGGTAGGCCTGGCATCTTTGTGTCTCTTCAGAGAACATGATGATTTGGGACCTAGCTGTGCGTGTGTGGTATCTTCTTATTTCTGTTGTGCAAAGGAAACAAGAGTAGCCCCATAACTTCTGACACTTACAATATGACTGGGATCAGGAAATAAAGACCAGTTTCTTCCAACCACTCCCATGCATCTCATCAGAAAAACAGTTGCACTTACATTTCAGCTTGCAGGCACAGAGGGACTGAGACTGCAACTGTGATGCCCAGAGAACTACCACTGATAGGGGTGGGAATTCCGTGCACAGGCATCTGATGCTTTGGGCAGTAAGTTTTGGTTGCTGTATTTATCTGACACGTGCTTTCTGGTACCTAGATTGTGATATAAATGTAAATGTAAAGACTGTGAAGGGCACTGAGTGAATGTAGTCGATAGACATCCAGGCATCTGAAGAACCGATTCAACACAACATGGCAGTGGTAGAGGCACTTGTACATTCTTATAGCATTCTGTCCATGGACATCATTGCCTTCTAGATGTAATTTTCCATGATAAAATACAATTTGTGTCATGTGTATAAAAATCTGATACTGCTGGGCTCGAAGCAAACATAGCCGAAAGCACAAAGAAGTTCCATTTTAAGCTAATTGAGTACAAAAAATGCATCAAGGTAAAAAAAAATCCTACCTCTGATTTACACAGAAAACCTAATAAAAGGGAGAGGCCAGTGTTTACCATGCTAAACCATCAGGCTTCTTTAGAGAAGCCAGTGTTTGTTTGTTGCAGTAAGACTGACTTCACTAACAATGGAGCCTGCTTTTTCCCTACCACCCCTCTTCAATGTTGCTTGTTAAGACAAAAGAACTAATGCCATTGTCGAATGAACTCCCCTATTTATCTCCACGTCAGATTCAGAGCCTGTGGAACTTTTATGAGCTTTGCAGCACTGCCCTGCCAATGACCTGAACCCTGATCAGCGAAGGTGACCTCCATCCAGGGCAAACAATGTAATTACATGCTAGCTTAGTCAAGGGCCTCTCCCGCACAGAGGATGCTAGTCACACCACATTTTGCTGAATAATGCAAGATAGTTTTGTGAAATGCACTTGTTTGCTAGGCCTTCAGCTGAAAGGCAGCAAACTCAGTTCACATAGCAACTGTGTCTGAGCTGCAGTGTGAGAACTGAGAGGCCAGAGCCTTGCTCATTAGGTCACCTCGCTCTGTCCCTAAGAGGGTTAAATAATCCAAGACACAAAGAGAATTAGAAACCTGATAAATATACAAAGGGCTGGTTTTTAAAGGCTCAACTTGGCATTCTTTGCAGTGCGAGAGCTGGGTGTGCAAGGAACACAGGTCTGAGATCCTCAACAAAGAAAAAAAATTTGATTGATACAGTTTTAAATCCAGAGGCTAAAAGAGCTGACTTGAAAATGTCAATACCTCTTTAAACGTGGGTGGCGTATAAATCGCAAAGCACAAATGTGAAGAGGTAGGAAGATTTAAAGAGCGCCGGGGTGAAATGAGTCTACAGTTTGAAACACACTTGCATAAGAGACTGAGAGACACCCAGAAAGGAATTATTGACACACAGGGATGGCAACAGCCCTTAAACCCTGACTCCAGCATGGGATTTTCTGAGCCCATCTATTTTTTAAAATAATTTAAAAATAGGTTTGACATTCTGTGTGCGGAGCTGTTGAGAAATTCGTTATGTAACATTCTCTCAGCGAAACGCTAGACGCTTAGCTGGTCTGAATTTGAGTGCAGCTCTTTGTCCCACTTACTGGATTTTTTCCCCCTTCCTCCCATACGGAAAATAAAATATAGATACGGCAAAATGTTACAAAACTAAATTCTGCAGCCATAAATACTGTAGCAAATAATCTTTTGTGCTTGCTCGGTACTTATTCCTCTCTAAAATGTATTTGAAACACAATTACTGTGTTTAATGATTCAATTTGTGAAGACTTTGTCACTAGGACAATGAAAGCAGCTCAAGTATGATAAAGCAAACGTACCAATAAACCTTGTTTTTATTGATTTGTAGGAAGCTCAGTTGTCTGGGTGAAAGAGAGAGACAGCGGACATCACTCTATAGTCCCATTGGAATGCAGTGATAAGTGTCAGCCTATTTTTCTTACAGGCAATTTCTCTGGTTATGTAATGTCTGGCTGCAAATTTAAAGTAAATGACATTCCACAATCTGGTGGGGATGTGAAGTAAAGTCTGTATTATTTGCTTTAGCATTTAAAATAATTTAGTGTCTCAAAACTTCTTCCAGTGTCTAGACAAGATATATTACTTGTCTAACTAAAATATTAAAATTTTATACTGTATACTCGATACAGCTACTTCGGTAGTAAACATACAGATTCAATTTAAGATTTTTAGATTTATCTCTTCAACACATTGTATTATTATTACAGCTGGGAAAGCCAGCTTGAATCTAATTCAGGTAGTCAGACACAGTGCTGTTCCGTGCCGGTCAAATTGACACAGAATTTTCTTTAAAAGCCTCTTAAGCACGTTCATTTGCAGCTTCTACATTTTATTGTCACCCAGCACTCATGTGCTAAATGCATCCCCAGACATGGGGTGGGTGGGGGATAAAGAGGGGAGGAACTGCAGGGGATGCAATGCAAACAAAGCACTGTGCAACAACAAAAACCCCAGCTTTAGTTTTATTCTGTGGGTTTCTTAACTTTTTAAAACCTATTTTATCATTACGGGGTGCTGGGGTTTTAAGGCAGGCACTGTCTCTAAGGGTTAGAGAAAAGGGCTGATCGTATGGAATCTTGGGTTCGGTTCCTGGCTCTTCCTCAACCTTTCTGTATGACCTTACGCAAATCACTTGTTGATATCTTATACTCACATTGCATGAACTGTAATGTAGCATTCACTCCATGGTTGCAGTCAGCCCAAGGGAGCAGGGTATTATCATTATTAGATGAGGTGATGGAGGCAAAGGGAAGCTACCGCCTTGATTTTTTCAGACTGCTTCTGTGACACTGTAGAACAGTGTTTCCAAAACTTGGGACACTGCTTGTGTAGGGAAAGCCCCTGGTGGGCCGGTTTGTTTACTTGCCGCATCCATAAGTTCGGCCGATCGCGGCTCCCACTGGCTGTGGTTCACTGCTCCAGGCCAATGGGGGCTGCAGGAAATGGCACAGGCCGAGGGACGTACTGGCTGCAACTTCCAGGGGTGAAAATAACATAAAAGACTTACCAGTATGGGGGCCCAGCTCCAGGCCCCTGGAAGGAGTGGGTCCTCAGGCAGAAGGAGCAGGGCTGGGGGTCAGCACCCCCTAGCCAGCCCTTCCATGCTGCCTGGCCTGCGCACCCAGGGCTCCGGCGGCAATTTAAAGGGTCCGGGATTTAAAGGGTGGCCAGGAGCCTTAGGCCCTTTTAAATCACCAGGCCTAGGGGCAACTGCCCCTTTCCCCCACCCCCCAACAGCAGTCCTGGGGTGGGGAGCAAAAGGTGCAGTGACATTAAAGCTGTGTATGGGCCAGTACTGGCAGCCACTTCTTTCCTGTATGCCATACCAGCCCGTAATGGCCCACTTTCACCTGTGGGTAGAGCCAAGAATGGCAGTCAGTGGACAAATCCTGGTCCCATTGAGTCAATAGCAATTTCAATGGGACTAGGATTTAGCCCCACCTCTTCTGACGCCTAGACTTGTGCTGAAACTGTAAACCTATTGCTCCTCTGACTAACCTCTCTTGGCCAATCTATGTCTGTGCCCTTTGACACAAGTGTAAATCCAGAATAACTCCTATTAGACCAGATTCTCTCTCACTTACACCCTGGTAGCTTTGCACCCGTAAAACCCCATTGACTTCAATGGCGAAACACTGGTGTAACTCTGGGCAGAATCAAGCTCAATGGAGTTACAATTTATACTGGGCAATACCTTGTCCATGATGTGGACAGTAGCCATATTTCCATAAAAGAGTTCCCAGTTTGCCTCTAGGTTGTGTTTAAACCTTTGATTACATACTAAAAAGCTGTCAGTTAAATGTTTTTGATTCCTCCCTATAGGAAAACTCTTGGGAAGGTTTTACTGTAGTCACCAGATCTCCAATCTGTTATATTTTAACATGGTCATTTGATCACTGGTTGGCTCATCAGATAGCTAAGCTTTGACTATTTCTATCTACAGGCGTCTTAAAATCGGCATCCCTTTACAGAAAATTCATAAATCTATTCATTTAATAATAATATTTTGCATATGTATCCACAAATCTCAAGGAGAATTATGTGGGTAGATAGATATTATTATTCTCTATAATACAGTTGGGGCAACTGAGGAATAAACTATCCCTTGAGTGGAATGGGAAATTGGGATGTGCAAACTGAGTGCATAGATATTTCTACCTTTGAAAATCTGGCCCTTCACTGTTTAGACAATTTTTTTAAATTGCTCAACCAAATCTTTAACACTAGGCCTATGATGTGAATTCTCAGGTGTTTGTGAGAGTCTATTACAGCTCATAAAAAATGAAATAATCATAAAAGAAACTTATCTTGGTGTGATTTTTTTTAGCAATTCCACAATCTTTTCTTTGTCATATAAAACTCAGCTCTTGCTAGTCACTAATGAATTATTTTTGACTGCAAAGTACACCACAGCTGGATCAGAGCAGAAAAATTAAACCAGACTATGAATATTAAATGTAAAAACTGTATCTGTCCCTCCTTTCTTCGTGTTTGTTTCTCTCTTACAGATGACAAGCATTTTGTGGTCACAAAAGGGTCTCTTTCTCTAGCAAACAAAAGTGGCTTGTGAAATTGAAATCACTCATCTGATAGAGCAATTAAGTGGTAGTGTAATAGAAAGATGCAGGATAATTCCTTAGGTAACATGCAGGTCACTCCATTGAGCAAAAAAGTAGCAGAGAATCTTGCTAACATTTAATGAGTCTCCAGGTTTATTTCTTTCACTCCTGTAATGCTTTCTCTTGTGGAGATCAAACCTTACTATTCATTTCCTGCTCCTTAATAACTCCCCGTTCCTGACTAGCTCTTTCCCTTTTAAGTTTCCAACATTGCCAACCCCAAGTGTTAAAAAATGAGCAGTCAGGCCCCTTCCCCCAATCATTAGATTGCCTTACAAACAATATATTTTGGGACCTTTTTATTTGCTTTCTGGCTTTTGAACCTTTAGGGGACAGTTACTTCACTTTACATTTTCAAGCTACAACCAGGAGAACTACAAACATACTTGTTTAAAAAAAAAATGAAAACTTGAGATTCCCTTGCAATCTCTGGAACCCAGCACCTGAGGCTTTAAGAAAAATGCCAAATATAATGAGACCCATGGTATAATCACAACAGTTGACAGCACTGGGGTTTTTATAGGTGAAGACACTTGTGTTATTAAAGTACCCACAAACCCATGAGTAAAAGGCATCTGAGAATAAAAGCCATCCGATCTAAAAGGGCTAAGAAGCAGAAATGATGACAGACGAGGACAATATCTTGCTTGATGGGGTTTGAGCTAGTTCCCATTCCTACAAATTATATTGTAATACACCACTGTGAACTAACTATAACACACCAGCTTAACACACATGAACTAGTTCACCCATAAGTTATTGGACTCACTTGTATTGTCCTACTTAGAAGGAGAGAACAATTCCTTCCACTGCAGGAATTCCTGGGTGACATTCCATGGTCTGTGTGATTCAGAAGGTCAGAGTAGCCAATTATAGTGGAGCGAGCCTTAAAATCAATTAACCTAGGCTGAGTCCATTTGTGCTGATCTAGGTTCCCATGCTGCCTGCATTCCTTGCACACCTAGAACTCTGGTCCGATATATATATTGTCTTAATGGACTTCAGCAGGAGTTCTGAATATATAGGAATGCAAGAATAGGTCCCTCCTCATGTGAAAATCACTTCCAAAGTCTTCAGATGTTGCCAGAATCAGTGGTGAGGTTTTCCAATGGTCACATTTTGCTGCAGTTTAAAGCTAGTGCACCTACAGACCCAAAATTTCTTGACAATTGGGGGAGGGGGTAAAATTGCCTTTAATACAACTATGGCCAGTGGTGGAATTATGCCCAGGCTCACTCAGAAACCTCTTGTGATGGGAGGGTTTGAGTTAATTAAATTGTCAACATCCTTATTTCTGCCAGGGGAGTTCCAGTCCTGTTGGTCGCTTGCTTCTTTTGCATTGTGTATTCCTTTGTTTTTCATTTATATTTTGCATATTTGAACAGAGGCAAAATCTGTTTTAAAGGTGATACTGATATAATTATAAGGGCTGGTGTAAGCTGTGTAAACATCAAGAGAAATACTCACATCAATAATACAAGGCAAGCTTGGAATGCATTTCCCATGCTACAATGAGGTACTTATTAAATAACCCACAGGTGTGCGTTGTGTGAGCAGGTGAAGAAAATGAAGTTGGGAAGGGGTGTGAGAATAGCTTTGCAACCAGGACAGATTCATCTAGACAACTGAGAGCCTGATGAGAAAAGAAGGCAAATGAATGCTGCAGACTGGACAGCAACGCCAAGATTCTGCCCCACATGGTTGAATTATTTTGTATGCAAAACGTTTGTTGCTATTTTCCATTTGCTATTGGTAATTAATCAGTGACTAGCTGGTTCAAACACATTTCTGCCTCCAGGAAATCGGTTGGTAAACTGCTCATTGCGGTGGGTCACCCTAAGTCTTGAGGTATTTTTTCCTGCTCCCTGATTGGATGACTGAACTGGTTTAAACAGAAACGAGGAGTCCGGTGGCACCTTAGAGACTAATAGATTTATTTGGGCATAAGCTTTCGTGGGTACAAAGCCACTGCTTCAGATGCATCTGAATAAGTGGGTTTTTTTTTAACTCACAAAAGCTTATGCCCAAATAAATATGTTAGTCTCTAAGGTGCCACTGGACTCCTCATTGCTTTTGTGGATACAAACTAAGATGGCTACCCCTCCGGTTTAATCAGGAGAATAATGAATGATGAATAACAACTATTAGAAAGGAGGAGTTAGAAAATACTCTTCTTTGCACATGATGAATGTCCTTGTTCTCCTGCGAATATGGATGCTGTTGTTGGATGACATTCCCTGTTATGCAGAGGTCTAACACAAGGTCTATGGACTACTTAAGCCTCTGTGACTCCCAGAAGGCACAAGAATTACCCTATTGGGTTAACTTATCTGGTGCATGGGCATCGTGGTAGATGTCTCCACAGGGTGACTTTCAATCATGAAGGCCAGCCTCCGTCCAAGTACTCATGTAGACAGAAATCCTGATCTTGTGATTGGTGAATGACAAGGGGCATGGACATGGTGGAGCTCATAATCTGCATGGCTGCAAAAAGGTCTGTACTGTTCAAATAACTTTAATAGTGAGCACTGTAGACAGCACAGGGGTGGATTTTTTAAAGCACATTTTTACAGGTTAGCGCTAGGTTGTTTATCTTGAAATCAGTCATTTCCATGGAAGTTGGTGGACATCACCTTTAGAAAGCAGCTCAACCTACCGTTTGGCAGGTAGCAAGGTCTTCGATTATGAAGTGCTCCGAAGCTCATCCAACTATTTCAGCTCATCTCGTCTCCAAACTGCACTTTACTGTAAACTCACGGTTGACATTTCATGGGCAAATTAATTACTAAAACAAGGACAGAGAGCTCCACTCAGAGCAGGGTTTGGTTCTTTTTCCTACTAACAGTGTGCAACAAAGATAGGGAGGAAATTTGAATAATTTAAAAATCAGACATTGCTATGGGGTGATTGAGGACTTTCCAGTTGGGCAAAACAAGAATAAATTATTCCCTTCCCTTTGTTCAAAGACTTACTTTTCTGATACAAATTAGGAGTTGTATCTGTCTGGAGAGAGAATGTATATGAGACCCCTCTCTGCTTTCTATTTTTTTAAATCAAAATTACCATTTGCTTTTTTTTTTTTTTTTTTTTACCAAAACTAAAAAGTAAGTGTGTAAGGAATGAGCTGGGGTGAAAATATGAAACAGTGCATTAGAGATATAGGAAGCCTGATCTATTTTAGCATGGCCTCAGAATCATAATTTGAGCCTGAAATGAATGGACATGTGACACAAATAAATGTCTAGGTCAACATCGAGATCCTGAAAGCCAGATTTTCCCCTGTTGTCTCAAACTCACAAGTACGTGCATGCTAGGTCCTGCTCTCTACTTCACTTGGGCTGCTCACAGATGTAAGCACAATGGCTCAAATGTTGTGCTGCCATCCAACTGTTCTGAGCTGTACCACCAGCTCAGAGTTGGCATGACCAACCACGGGAAGATCACCCCAGAGCTAGGAGTTCCTCCAGTAGCTCAGAGTATTTCCTTCATCCTTACCCACTTCTAGAATAAGGGACGTGGCCAGAATAAAACAGGACATCAGCAGGTGTTGGTTCCAGCAGCTATTGCAACTTACAGCAGCCCCTAGGCTACTCGTATGTTCTGGGGCACTAAATCAATGCAGCGCATAGAAAAAATTTACACCATCATCCTACTGAGTTGTTTCTATTTCTGAGATTGTTTTATCTTTTTAAAAATTTCACTGGGATTGTAAAGCATTTGAAGGTAACAGAATGTAGCTCTAATTTTACTTTTGAAAGGTTTGTAAGTAAATATGAGGTTACATTATTCGATTCCATTAGCTGGACGTAGAGGAGTTCTGATAGGAACCACGATTCTGTGTCTAAGTGCTGGTGGGAGTTTGTACCTCCCATTGACTTCAGCTGGAGCAGTCCAGCTCAGTCACCTTTCAGGACCTGGCTTCCATGCAGAAACACACCTTGTGAGTCAAACAGAAGAATACAGATATCAAGGTCCTTGTTAGTCAGAGGGCTACTTCCTTGCATTTGCTGCCATATATATATATGTCATTCCCAAGTGGTACTGCAGATGCCTCGGATTATGTTGCAATTTGGCTGGATTCGCCAATCTGCACTTAGGGGCTTCTGGCAGGTTGCAAATACTTTGTTTCCAGTCCTCTATTTCCATTCTAGATTATCAGACTAAAGCAAAGCTGAATAATTCATTGTCCCATGATGGTTACTATATGTAATTAGTAGATGAAAGACACAGCCTAAATTCTAGTGACATGCCTTACAGGTTCATGGAACATCTGCCTTGAACACAAATCACAGGTGTCTCTTGACCTTTGTAGAATATCAGAAATCACAATGCAACTTTGCTCTGTACCTAGTAAACAATATATTTAGAAAGCTGCAATTAAGATGAATGAGTCTAGTTAAGCCATCAGTCTTCCTATAGGACTAATTGGCCCGGTGCCCAAGGAATGAAGCTGTTCCAACATGTAATCAAGTAACTCTCAAGGGCCTGAACCGCTGCCTAATATAGCCATACCTGCTACGATGGTTTTCACTCTCAGCCAACCAGAACAATCTCCCTTTGGAATATAGCAAGGCTAGGAATACAAACATATCTGTAGCCTTTCCAAGAAGGAGAAGTATAAACAAATAGAAATTCCTATACTGACTGTTTATGCCTTGATTATTGCAAAGAATAAGTAATTAGTTCCCACAAGCACGTGGACTGGGTTGTAAAGCATGCAAACCCTCCTCTTTCAGGCTGCAGCCAGTAAGTTGTTCTTTCTAGGTATGTTACAAGGAGTTCAAGGCATTGTTCTCTGATCCGTGAAGGGATTTAATTCTAGATTTCATTAAAACATATCTCAGTGATACTGCCCTGGGCTCTTGCCTCACATATCTCTATTTCACTGTGGATGACTCTTCGCAGTCTGATCTGAAAGCTTCTGAATTACCTGACTGTTTACTAGCCTCTAGATGATTATATTAGTGTTTATGTTGCCTTCAATTCCATATATCCTCATAGAGGCACATCTACATACTTTCCTATGGAGTTAGGATATACAGCTTCATAGTCTTCTGCCACCCATAAATAGGCACTGGATGCAAAGAGCAACCAGTGTTTGTGGAATCCTCTCAAGAACCAAAGTAAAAGGCAAACAAATGTTTGTTTTTCAAAACGCCTTTTGATGTTACTGCTCCTTCATCTCCTACTGCTTTTTCTCCTGCTATTGTGCTGCTATCACGTGATACTGAGCCAATCCAGGGACGCTTAAATTCTGTAGCTAGGAGAGGCAAACCAAGGATCCTGACAAAAGGAAAAGAGCTACTGTAGCTATCGGTTGCTACAAAAGCCACCACTAGCTGTTTGGATAAGTGAGAGGGTCTGGACAAGATCTTCTTCACTTTCATTAAGTCATTTGCCTACAGTATTACAAAAAGTAACATTGGAGAACCAGGGGCGGCTCTAGACATTTTGCCACCCCAAGCACGGGAGATCCACCGAAGCCGCGGGACCAGCGGACCCTCTGCAGGCAAGCCGCTGAAGGCACTCTGCCTGCCACCCTAGCAGCAACCAGCAGGGCGCCCCCCGTGGCTTGCTGCCCCAGGCACGCGCTTGGAGCACTGGTGCCTGGAGCTGCCCCTGTGGAGAACTCATATACAAGAGTCCTAGTCAAATTCCAGTGTGTTGAAGACGTAATGCCCATCTAAATTCCCCTGCAGTTTAAGATTAATGGCAAAATAACCAACCCCCAGGAACAGTGATTTGCATTGTTTATGGAAGATGTAGGATGCTGACATCTCTTAGCCAGTTCTAAGGAATCTCGGGAGATATCTTTGTAACTGTGTGGAAAGAAGCTATCTTTATTGTTCAAAGGAGACCAAGGAGTTTCTTCATTTGCTTCATCCCAAGATTACACCTGTTAACTCCCCAAACCCCAGGTTCTTTTGCTGATAGGACTCAAAAGGTGAGATACGAATGTCCCACTGTGGTGTTGGGGTTTGGTTTTGTTTTACACACAGTCACTTATTGAAGTGGGGAAGGAGGATTGGGCTCTTTCACAGTATTTTATTAAATAAAATTGCCATCAGTGTTCTGTGTGCTATTTGATTATTATTTGTGATAAGGTGGGGCTTACAGACGTCAGTTGAGACCAGGACCCTATTGTATTCAAGTCCATGTAAACACAATGTGAAGACAGTCCCTGTCTCAAACAGCTTGCCGTCCACAAAGATGAGAGATGAGGGGGGTGAGAAGAAATATAACATTCAAGCAGAATGGACAGTGCTATGGTTTGCAAACTTTGTTCTTTTCCTCCAGTTTGGGGTGGAATGTGTGTATGCTGGGGAGTTCAGAGGTGTTGGGCAGGTTTCATATAAAATAATATTTTTTTCATTTTTAAACATTTATTTTAATTGGGATAAAAGAAAATGAGGAAATACAAACAGCACAAAAAATGTTCTATACCACCTACCATCTCAAAAATCCACTGAGTTCCTGCATGTTATTTTATAAAGAGAAGAATACATTTAAGTTGCCATTTGGGACACGCTTTCAGTGTCACCTGATGTCTCTGAAGCATTAGTGACACAGATGCCTGATGTACTTCAGAAATTGTGCTCTAAATTCAAGCATAGCTATAAAAAACACCCAGTTTTGCTGTGCATGTGTTTGCTCATGAAAATGGTAATTTCACCAACATCCATGAGCATTCACAAATCTCATCCAGATGAAATGTGACCATAACCTTCTTGTACAACGTTTTTGTTGCATAATATAATTCCCAGGGCAAAACCATACATTTGTTCGAGGTTGGAAATTTTCCTTGTTTGCAACAATAACTTTTTTTGAGAGAGAGAGACAACAGATTTCTGCCTGCGAAAACTTTCTTTTGAACAAAATTATGCAAAATATGGAGCTGTGCAATTGAGTATAAGTCTTGGTGAATGAGAGTCCTAAACTTGCAATCTGACTCTATTCACTAACAGCAAGTAGATTAACATGCAAAGCTCAGTGGCTAACCAAATCCATTGAACAATGTTCTATTGAGCCAATTCCACTGAACGATGACAGTTTACACCTGCTGATAATTGGTCCCGTTATCCCTCATCAGGGTTTATTGGACACAAAATGTATTGATGACCCATGGTGCAGGTACAGCATATTCCTGAGTACTTTTCGGAAGAACGTCATTACCTGTGTGGGGTTAGAATGATTTAACAGCTAGTCCTCAATAATATATGTATATACGGTATCTTCCTTTTTCATCCTTCTCAACCAGTAAATCTTCACTTTGCATATGAGCTTTTTTTTCCTGTTCCGCGATATAAGGTCATTCTTATTTTCCTGCTGATTCCTACTTTTATGTTGCTTTTTATTTCTTTGCTAGCTAGATGCATGATCCTGTTGTATGTCAAAATCCTGTCATCATTCCAAGAGATGACAGCTGAGCTGGTTGTCATTAGACTCTTCTGACCTCCAACAAATCATTTGCATCTTGACTACAGAGAATGTTCTACTTTTTAAGGAACTTCTTATACTATTAATCCTGTTCCTAGAACTAAATTTTATGGGCCGATCTAAAGACCCCTAAAGCCAACAGGAGTCTTCAGTTGGCTTTTAATCCAGCTCTATCAGAGCAAAGTACTGTCTTGGGGGTTCATTCAAAATTTAAATTAATGGGAATAGAGCTACTGTTCCCCTGAGGCACATTTTGGTGCTCATTAGTGTATATAGGGCATTGGCACACTTGCATGAGCGACCCCTTTCCTTGACCATAGATTCATCAATGTATTTAATATTTCCATATATCAGTTCATACATTATAACACTAACCCAATTGTTGTATACGAAAGTACCGAAGCAATAGGGCAAGTTGATTCTTTAGTTAAATGAGCTCTGAATGTCACCAAGATACATGACCAATTTGCAAATAAAGAAGTATTCAAGTTATTTCAGTTTTGTACGTGGGCAACCATTCTTGGCAAGTGGGAGGATATTCAGTCCTTTTGCAAAGGGCTTCACTGTCTGATCTCTTAGACTCATAGACTTTAAGGCTGGAAGGGACCATCATGGTTATCTAGACTAATCTTCTGCACATTGCAGGCCACATAACTTCAAGTAACAGAGAATCCACCATTTACAGTAGTTTAAATCTGCAAGTGACCCATTCCCCATGCTGCAGAAGAAGGCAAAACCCCCCAGGGTCTTTGGCAGTATGACCTGGAGGAAAATTCCTTCCCAACCCCAAATACGTGTATATCTAGCCAAACATGTAACAGAACAGTGTTCACGTGTGCACTGAAATGGAATGTAAAATGAATCATAAATCTTAAAACTATGCGTTGGTCTAAAAATAGTAGATTAGGACATCAGGCACAAGTGAAAAGGGAAATCTGCATTAGCTTTATGGTTGTGGTCTATAAAATAGTGCAGCTGGACTGCAGTCCTACTAATAAACTATGCAAATGAAATGAACACTTCTGTACATAAAGTTTTCTTTAAAAAAAAAAAAGAAGAACTCAGGATTTCAACAAAATATGAAGGGAGAAATAGGCCAATGGGATTGGAAAAACAGCTTTCCCTGAATCCAGGGTGTTTGGAGACCTACAGAGTAGAAAGCATATTTGGCTCCCAACACCATCCCCTTGTTCCTAGCCACTGTATTTGCGTCAGTATTCTCAACAGCATTCTCAGAAATAGCGTATTGCAAAGCAGTTCCTCATGCATTGAAGATCAGCACCAGAAATACTATTTGTATGTGATCATGAAACAGTACTTCCAGAAATGGCCTCATGGTGGGGGTATTCAGTGTGCTTGCAGATATTATGGTACTGGCAAGGTCAGCCTTAAAACTCCTGATGCCCCAAGCAAAGCCAGACTGTAAGAGCCCCATATTAGGTTAAAGATGGGAGAGTTTCAATATGTCTGTGTCCCCTTCTGCCCCATGCAACCATGTGTTTCAGTGCCCCTAAGGCCAGTCTGGGTATTTTGAGCTCAGCTTGTCTCTGGATCATTAAGACCTGTATGAATGTATACCTCTAACAGCTGCTCCAAGTGATGAGTATTGATGGCACCGTGCAGTCGATGATCTTTGCTGGGTGACTGCTGTCTGAGTGCAGCACAAGTGTGGAGTCCTCCAGTACATGCACACACACAAAAGAGATTGGATCAAAATTTAATCAACAGCTTTATTCTGTTCTTCAACTTGTGCTCATTGTTTTGTATCTGTGAGCATTCCGAAGCCTGGAGTGATTGAGGGGGCTTGCTGTCATCGCAACTCAGTCTGCTCTTCACGCTGAGCACTTTATGTTTCTCTGCCTGGAAAATTTCAAATAAAATGTCAGTCTGTGCATCTCATTAATCTGCTAACAGCTAAGTAAAAAGTCTGACTGCTTTCAAAATATAACACAGATTTCAAGTTCAGGGATGCAGTTCATCTATCAATCTATTTATCTATCTATCTTCAGGCTTGCTATACTGGTATCTGAACACAAATAAATCTAATGGAGAAAAGAAACAAGGCTACCTTAGTCAACTCCAAAGCAGAAGTCTAAATATTTGAAGTGAGATTAAGTTCTGCTCAAGTCATCCATTCAGATTGACACTGTTGAAAAAAATAGGTTTAAAATGTCAAAATATGAATTTGTGGGCTTGGACATCTCAGTCCATTTCCTTTTGGGCATCTCTCCACACATCACAGAAACCACTACCACATTTGACACCGCTTGGCACCTTTGCTCACAACTGCAACAGAGTCCTTGGACTGAGTGAGACCACAGAGACTGACCTATCCTCTTCTCCCTAGATGTGGTGTCCCCAGATCAGGGTTAAACCAGATGGGTGTGGACAAGTGAGAAAGCTTCTGCAACCATGGCTCAGGCTATATTGTACCTGTTCTGTGTAGGGTGTCAGTCTCTAGGGATGGCATCCCAGCAACTTTTGCAAGTGTTAAAATGCACTCAGCAGGTTACGTACCATTTAAGTGCCACTTAAGATCTCAAAATACACACACATATATATATGTATTTTTTCTTCACAGTGATGTGTGTGTGTATAGGTGTGTGTCCATACTTGTGTGTGTGCTGAGTATTATTTACATTTAATTCTTCATCCTTTGCTATTTCTTTTCTTTCTGCTTTTTATTTTAAATGGCATATTTTCATATGCTTTTGGATCCACCTTTGTGTGTACAAAATGTTTACTCAATTTGCATGCACTGTTACTGCCACGGCAGATGCAAATTGGCTAGAACATACAAATAGCTAAGTAGACATATTTGCATACAATTGTCTGATTCTTGCCCAGTCATGATAATTGCATATGCAGATTAGGTGCACAGTTGTGCATGTAAATTTTTGAAAATCTGGCCTCAATAGTTTATTAGGCAAGCTCCAAGTTTCCTCTGATAAAATATTGAAGATTCTGGTTGAACCCCTGTGGCTTTTCAGTATTATCTTCCCTCAGTAAATGTTCTGCACATTTTTATTCCCTCTAGTATTCAAGAAAGGGTTAGTCTGCAGATTTATATAGCCATTATTTCAGGGTGTTTTTGATCTTTTTCAAATGCCTCCATTAATCCACTTTAAAGTAGGAAAAAATACCTCTATTTTAATTTTCAGAGGCTATTCCACTCCATGTGATTCTGTGTTTTCAGTTGAAACTGCAGTTTCTCAGTGAATTAATTGTAATGGAGCTGAAAAGATACTTCTACTAACAGAGATTTCATCAGATGCTAATTTTGATCTGTGAAAGCTGGTCCCCAATTGTGCTCTGTCACTGCTTCCATGCTGGAAATGGACTTCAGCAGTGACTAAAACAAACATATTCTTGAAAACAGTTTCTATCCATCTGAAAATTTCCCGAGTGCAAATTTGGGGCCTGAGCCTGCAGTTTTTCCAAATGAAGAACTTGCTTTAATACTATTTATTGTTTTCATTGCAGTGATGTCTTGAGTCCCAGGCGCTGACCCTCTTCACACTGAAATCAGTGGCAAAACTCTCAGTGGCTTCAATGGAACCTGGATCATGCTTCCAGTCTGGGTTATTGTGCTAGGTGCCGTACTGACCCATAATAAAACAGAATCCAGGAGTTGTATGTAGACAGGAGTGTAGCTTAAAGCTTTTCAATTTCCTCAGATTGTATTGAAGCTTCAGGTATTTTTAAGCTCCTTGTTCTTTTAAGCTCCTAGCCACATTGTTCTGTAATTAAAAAGAGAGAAACTAATGAGAAGTTGATTTTCTTTAAATATACCAACAAAGCACAAAAGAAGTTAGAAAAGCAACTGCCTAATTTGACTGTGAAAGATCCATGACTGCAGAGGTAAAGCAGCGAATTTACAGTGATTGTCGCAACTGCACCTGCAACGTAGACCAGCAACAGTGTACACTTTTTGTACATGCCGTTCTATGCCTAACACTTTTGAAAATATGATCCACAGTGAATAAAAGTACAATCCAGTAATCACTCTGTCATCGGGACTTTGAAGTCAATAGGAGTCCATGAACAATGCTTACAAGGTTAGGTCCACTGTTCCTTTGTGGATAGACAGACTAGTCTATTCCTAGAATGGTTTTTGCAGCTGACATAATTAGCCAATGCGTGGGCAGTGGGGGAAATGCAAAAAGATGTTCATCCTTCCTCAAAATGTGCTCCAGTCAGCTCCAGTCCTGCTGAAGCCTCTTATTGCATTCCCATTACGGCATGTCATCTGGAAGGAGGCCTTCTGCAAATGTTTCCTAGCAGGGAGAAGAACAGATGACTCAGGGAGGAAAAAAAAACAAAATACAACAAAAAACCCACCAAAGTGCTTCTTCAGAGTGACAAAGCACTGATTTCTGTTATAAATGGCTCCTTTCATTCTGCAGGGAGCCCTTTTCTGAGACTGCAATTGGCAGATCCCACAGGTGACCGAATCTCCGGTGTCAGAACACCCCTCCCAGAAAATGAGATGATATTATCGAGGAAAAATGAGCTGTTTAATTGGGCCCAATTGTTTGTTTATCCCCACAGGACAGCTTCTGAAAAATATAAGAACGAACACCTTTCTGAATGACATACCTAATGCAGCCTCAGAGATGATTGGAGCAGAAAGGACGGAAGAAAATCTCCAGAAGAAAAAAGAGCTAAAGTGAAGTCTGAATCTCCTTACCAGACAGCAGCCATCTGATTAGGTCATCTTCATGCCAGGATTAGAAATCTATTCACATGAAAGAAGATTTGCAGAACAGTATCTTATTTTCTTCCGCTGCCTTGATCTGTTTTGATCCTGGGGAGCCTTTGGAACTTGTTCATATGGGGTTTTCTGCACACACTTTCTTTCAGTCTCTGCAATGCTCTTTTTTCCATGACCTTCTATAAAGTAATAGACGTCTTCCTGCTCTGATGCTGTAACACGGTGGCTCTCCAGTCCTTCTCACGCCTGAGGAACACAATAGAAAACCAAGGGGAGGGGTTAAAGTAAAGAGAATCTGGTACTATATAACTCTAAAGTTCAACTCAAGAACTGAAAGGAATACACAACAAAGACATCAGCATTCCAAATTTCCAAGTGCCAAATATAGTATCTGCCAATACATGGCCAAACCACGCTGGGCCACTTTCTGATGTCACTCACTACCTGGGATGGCTTCAGTGGGGTTATTCTGGATTGGCATTAGTGTAACCAAGGCTTTGTCATACCAGCACTTTTGTCGGTAAAACTTTTGTTAGTCAGGGATGTGAAAAAACAACCCTCTGACCAACATAAGTTTCACCGACTAAAATGCTGGTGTGAGAAAGACTCTCCTGCCAACATAGCTAACGCTGCTCATTGGGAGTGGTTTCATTATTCCAGCGGGAGAGTGCTCTTCTGTCAGCAAAGAGCAGCTATACGAGAGACCTTACAGTGGCACAGCTCTGCCGCTGTGTGGTCAGTAGTGTAGACAGAGCCTAAGATCTGACTGCAGCTCCAGTTAGATATATCCAGATAGTAGCATCTCTCATCCAATGCCTGCACTTCCTGGGCCTGATCCTCAAGTCCAGCTGAGTTATGCTTATCTCCAGGTCCAAGGTGTGGGGCAGAAAAGGTCGTTTTATGACACCTTAGCACCATCCTGAGCCTACAGCTGGCTGGCTGCTCCGTTACTAAAGAGTGCCCAGCTACTAATGGCATCAAGGGGCTGTTCAGCAGTTGAAGATCATTGGAAAGCGGCTGGGGTTTGGCTACACTTGCTTGCCTTGGCCACACCCTGATTTTCCAGTGCCTGAGTAGGGGCTTGTTAAGGGGATAGCTACTCCACACTCCGTCCTGTTGAGTGTGTTGTAAGAGTGCTCCACACAAGAGAAATGCCTGCGTTTATGTAAATAGTTAATAGATACAATGCCAGTAGAGTGCATTAGAATATGTAACAATGTTTGTAGGCTTTGTTGCATCCGCAAAGCTTATTGTTGTGTGCTACAAATGACTTCATCTGTGCAGGTTACATGGAGTTCCTAAGGAGTCTCACACAGCAGGGGAATCCTCAGCTGGTTGGCTGAGAGGATGATCAGAATCTGGTGCACCATGTGCACATCATATTTAGGGCTGCCAGCAAGTCTTGAGCTGTGATCCTAGGCTGGCATTAGCTTTACAAAGTGAGCTTAAAGGAGCCTCCCTGATGATTAAGAGAGCAGGAGCTGTCCTACATTTTTCTTAGTGGTTAATTCCCTTTTGCCAGCGTCATGTCTTCTAACCCAAGTTCAACAGTAATATTATACCCTAGCCACTCTTTCTCCTTTTACCTTACTAGACAGGCTGCAATGAATGTAATTTCCTCAACTTTTACTGTGTCATGTAGTATTAAACTTCATTAAAATCAAATTTGGGGTTTGTTTTTATGCCAAAAACACAGTTTGTAAACCCCAGGCAGAAATTACCTGGAAATGTCCTTCTTTTTGCAGAAAACCATATACCATTATAGCATATTATGGCCTGCTCATGCCTGCCAAAGCATGTTACTCAGTCCCAGTTTATTCTTGAGTTTGAAGACTGCTTTTTAATTAAAGTTCTGTTTGATTCTCTCCAGCTCAAACAGGGCCAGATGTTGCCATTTGGATCTTTGCAGGCTATACAGCAGAATTTCAACCATATTTATACATCTTGAGAAGTCATTTAAACCAGTCACCTACAATCCCCGTTGACTTTCAGGCAGAAAATTTACCAGGAAACCCACTGTCTTTCACTCCAGCATTTGGCATGTTAAAAGAAGAAAAATATGTTTAACCCAGCTCCAGTCCATAACCTATTTTGGCCTGAACAATGTCCATGGGAGAGAATCTTGGGGCAGGTAAAGTCTCCTTTGCTCTGTTCCAGTGCACTCTACTGCAGTACTGGTATGGGAAAGTGAAACCAAGTAGATGAACAAGTGAACTGACACCACAGATTTTCATCGTCTGCGGTAAGAGAAATGCAAAAAGTAAGCAAGGAGCATAAATCAGGGACCTACAAATTGGATTTAAAATAAAAAAAATCCCTTTTAATAGTAAAATGGATTTTTGATAGTGTTGTAGGTTAAGAAATTTGTTTGTTTATAATACTGCCTGTGACTTTGAAGTTGAACATTTCCAAAGGCTGGGAAAGTGGAAGCAAGATGCTAGCAAGCATTGTTAATGATCTTATAACATCCCACAAGAGAAGGCTGTTTGGGGTGTAAGACACTAATGAAACCTAAGATGAAGTAGTGAGTGTGGTCCTTATTCCTTAGAAAAAGCTAAATTGTTCTTTAAGTAATTCAGTGCAGTAAAACCAATATTATCTCAAGTATGAAAGGTTTAATTTTTAAGAGCAAGAAACAGCAGGAAATTGGTCTTATTCTAACTGGAAGGGAGCAAGAGTGAGTGAGGAGAGAGAGAACATACTGACCTAAATAATTGAAGGTTTTGGAACTTTGAGGAATGGATAAAAATTGATCCTGGCAAACTCCTCACACATTGAAAGAATAAGAGTGCAGCACCTATCCTTAGAACAGTGTATTTAAAACATATGGAACAAGTGACTGTGAAGGGCTATTTGAAGCCTAGAGGCAACACTGGCTGACAGCAAGAGGCATCTAATGCAGAGTCCCAAAGGAAAAGGAGAATTATAAAGGAAGCAGGCATAATGGTTCACAATACTTTTTTTCCTTTTCTGTGAATTTATGCCGTTTCTATGTGACAGGAACCTTACCAATTACCAGCAATGATAGGAGCACCACTACAAAAAATATTGTATCCTCTCTCTGTGGAAAAGTCCATTGAGACATAGGGAGGGGGTAATACCTGCATGGGTGTCAGGCTGTTTTTTAGGGATGTCCTTCAAAGTATGTGATTTGACAGATGGCCCTTTTGAGAATGGAGTAACAGAATCAGGAAGGAAAATATCAGTGGGTTTGGTGGGTAACTGAAGAGGTTTGGTTGGAGTGTCCGGTAACCAAACTAACACAATTAGTTGATGTAAACTATGGGCACTGGACTGTACAGCAGAATTCAACAGAAGAACAGCAGAGAGAGAGAAGAGTTAAAAAAGGGAGCAATAAAGGATAAGGGGAAATGGTTAGCTGAATATTCTTCCAGGACACTTGAAGCAGGTAGCATCTGAAGAAGGGACCTCACCAACCTAATGATTCTTTTACTTACATCGGCTACTATGTTTGCTGTTGCAGAGAATGCTGAGGCTGCGGTACTAGGGACATAACTGCCTGCCAGCCTTTTTGTGCGTTCCTGTTCGAGGCTGAGTTTTCCTTTCTAGGGCTTTCAGAAAAAGCAAACATGCAATTTTACATGCAAAATGGGTGAACCGTTTACAACGGATGTGTGCATGCAATGGTCATGATTTTGCATGCAAACTGAATACTTATCCATGCAAATGGCCAATTCTGGTCATTTGCACATGGAAATCAATCAGATAGTGGTTCCCCTAAACTCTATTTAAAATTTGGCTTTCAATGGAGGGTAGTGAGCTGGGCAGATAAGACTTCACTGAAATAAGAAAATGAGTGTTAAGTTTTGATAACAAAAATATGCCCGTAATTTAATGAACTGGGAAACCTTGTCTTGGACCAAATAAGCATGGAAAGATGCATGGTCTTGTTGAAACTGTGGACTGAGTTCTGGTGGTACAGGTAACTAGGGCAAGTCTCTCTTCTTTTTTCTCCCCCTTGAGAGCTGGTGACAATGTTCTCCTCATAGACTCATAGGCCAGAAGGGACCATCATGATCATCTGACCTCCTGCACATTGCAGACCACAGAATCTCACCCACCCATTCCTGTAATAGACTCATAACCTCCGGCTGAGTTACAGAAGTCCTCATATCATGATTTAAAGACTAGCTGTTCCAGGCTGGTGCCAGTGGGAAAAATGTGTTGGAATGCGAAGGGAACAAATGGACCAACATTTTTTTAAAGCTTTTCTTCTTGATTTTTTAAAAAACCCTTTCTCCCACTGCTATCTACCTGAGGTCAAATTCACCTCTCCTATAAGTCCGCAGAGGCTAATTTGGCCCATGATTTTCCCTGTCTCACACTGAGAAGACAAACCTAAAGGGATGCCAACCAAAAAAGAAGTTGTTTGTGTTACATACTAACGGTTCTCCCTGGGCTCAGTCCTTTACATGCGCTGCAGTCTGTCACCAGCCAGTGGGAAGTTAGTGGCGAATAGGTCTGATGTGCATGTTCTATGAGAAGATCGTCTTATTTCAGCATGAACTGTTTGGACCCACTCTCCTTGCTACTGCCCCTGAATACTCCATCCTGGGCACCTCCACAGCCATTACATGTAGCCAGGCCTGAAAGCAGGGATTTTTCTTTTTAACTGGGAGGACTCATTTGTGCTGAGTACAGTTTTTATGAGGCTGCCTGCAGGACAATACAATAAAAGATTGATCCTTAATAGCATTTCACTGAAGATTTGCCATAGGAGACAGGTTTTTTTCCTTCACTTGCTATGAAAGTTTCTATTCTCTGCTTTTATTTATTTTTTTTATTATTATTATTTTTTAACACAGCATAATCCCAGATCTCCTCCGGTTCCTTTTCTCTACTCCTCATCTCCTCCCCCTGTTCCCCTCCCCCACCCTGCATCCTTTGCCTCTTCAGAACCCTTCTTCGATCCTTTCCCCTTCCTCCTTTTATAGTTAAAGCAGGACTGACATGAAGCAGGCTGGCTTTGAGCAGAGCAGTGGAAAATGGCAGACTATGCAATGAGATGAGAGTGCTGTAGAAGCAGGCTCTCCTTTGATCTGCCCCAGCTCTCTAAGGCACCAGGCACCAATTCAACTCAGCTACTTCAATGAATCTTTCTCTTTTAAACCCTGCAGTTTTAAGATGCGATTTTGGAAGCCTTCCTCACGTTGGTGACATCGATGGGACTATATGTGTCAGTAATCACCAGCATGAGCATGGGATGCATAATGGGGTCCTTATGGTTAGTCTTATAATATGGATATTTGGGCCCAAATCATGCTTTCCTTGTGCCTGCAAAGCAGTCATTTAAGTCTGTTTACTCCCATGACCTTCCTCTATAGCATACTCCCAGCACAGAGGGGCTTCCCCATCGAGCACAGATCTGATTCCACCCCAACTCCATCCTCTCACCCACAGCCCTCCAAAAGACCCCTCAGTGTAGGGAACACCCCATGCTGGAGATGGGTCAGGGGACTTCCCAGGTTTGGAGGGCTGTAGCAGAGCAGACCTACTTTCTGGCTATTACCTAGCTGCCTCAAGATCCACAGGGGCCGTGGCCAGCAGGACAATATAGGGCAGCCCTCGGGGGAACTCTAACCAGGGCCAGGCACTGATTAGACTCCCAGCTACCCCAAGATTGGGGAGCATAAAATACCCTGCTCCTCTTTGCCAGGCTCTGCACTGCACAGGGATGAATCAGGGGCTTATCCCTAACCACCCATTAATGGTGGTTTCTGACATGAATTATTATTCAAGATGTTTGTGTATTGCACCTGCTGCAGCCAAGCAAGTGCATGTTGTTCAGTTGCCTAAGTCATGCCACACTGTTTCAGTTCCCAATTGGCTGGCTTATCTAATGAGCCAACACAGTGCAAATTACATATTCAAGTGTGAAATTCAAATGTGCCATTTGAGTTAAAATGTCTGTCTTACCAGTCTTCCTACCAATACAGCTTGCTGACTGGAATTGTCACAGATGGCAAACACAGAAGGGGGTGTGAGTGTCAAAATAAATTCATTTGAAAGTTCAAATGAACAATCACAGGCATTTTCCACCCCAGAATTTGCCCAGATTTAGGTGGCACTTGTCTGAATATTTGGGTACTATCCCAAACTGTACCTCCAGACTTTTTGTGGTTCCTCCATCACATACTGAGTGTAATAATTGTGACACCTGTTTGTTTTTTTTATGAAGAAGCGTGTAGCTAAAAAGACACACGGAGTTCCAGATGATTCCCTTCTAATATTAAGCCAGACCCTGCAACCCTTATCTAGTAGTCTTTGAGCAATCCCACATGCTTGACGGATGTCATGATAGAGCCCAGTACTAACCAATTTCAGAGTCTTTCAGGGATGCAGCATGAGCCGGTGTCTAGGGCACTGGATTGGGAGTCAGGGGAGGTGGATTTTATTCCCTGCTTTGCTACCAACCTGCCGAGTGACCTTGGATAGATCACTTAATCCTTTTATGCTTCATTTTCTTCATCTGCAAAATGGGGATAAGCTACTTTCCTTCAATAAAATGTTATGTATCATAAAGAAATTATTATTACAGTCCTCTCAGCAGCCTTGCTGCGTGAACATCCAAGCTCTGCTTTTCTAGAAGGTCTGAAAACTAAAGGAATCTCCGTTATTTGTTAAATAATTATTTAGAACTAGAACTTTTACTCTTCATTTTATAGGTAAAATAAATCAATTAGATTTAACAAAGAAATGAAGATGATTTGCCCACAACCATGTCTAAGTGCAAAGATGCCATTTTGCAACCTAATGAAGCCTTCAGTTAAAAAAAAATAAACAGGCACAGAGAGGACACCTTTTGATGCCTAATAAAAATGTTTTGGTATCCAGATAAGCTTGACAAGTGATGTGACTTATGGACCTTCCAAAGGGGCAACATAACAGCAGAGGGGGAATTGAAATGGGTATGCCATCGACGATATCGAATAATATTAATGAATCCTCCCAAAAATCCAAAAGGGCTTGGTAGAACCACTGTGAATTGAAAGGAGCCAAAGTGAGTTGACAAATATAAACAAGTCACCTAAAGAGAAAAGGTAAACTTTGCATTTGGGACCTAATCCAGCATAGGATTTAAATTTGTGCTTAACTTTAGTCACGCGTTCAGTCCCATCTAAATTAATGGGAAATTACTTCGATTGTAAATTCTTTGGAGCAGAGATTGTCTTTCTGTTTTGTATTTGTACAGCACCTTTTACAGTGGGGTCCTGCTCCATGACTGGGATTCCTATGTATTTACCAATATAAATAATGCCTCAATACATATTATAATAATAAATGGACTATATCTGTGCTTAAAATTCAGCGTATGCTTAAGAGTTTTCCTGGATCAGGATCTAAGCAGATCAAATCCTAATTTCATATTTAGGCAAACCAAAGCCCCAATCCTTCAATGAACTCCAGAGACAGATTCCTCCACCAGCATCCAGTCCCATTGGCTTCAGCGGGGTTCCTCTCAGGCATGGGAATCTGCCCATACACAGTTTATTGTAGGGTAGGGGCCATAGCCCTCGTTTGCATATTAACCACTTCCATCCTTTCTGATATCAAACAAGGTAACGTTAATTTGCTTTCCCCTCTTCTCTTTACCGATACTTCATGTTTGATCATGACAGAGATTAAATGGGGATCCATTTAAAAATGCTCTTTAGCATCTTTATAAATCATCAATACTTCATAATCTGAGATTATTACCAGGTGGGTATCTGCTGAGGCATGTCTAAAGGGACTATCCCTGACTTTGATGTATTTTTTCCAATGCTGCTAACAAATGGGTCATAGCCCATTTCTTTGATTATACAACACGTTTACAACTTCTGCCACACTGAAGATGCACAGAATATTTCTTATTTATAGGCTGGCCTAGGCATGCCTACTGTATAAAGAAAAAGGTTCCCTTCCCTTTTTCCCCTTTGTCTATGCCACAAGAAGCTTCACATATGTAAACCTTCCCTGCTGTTACATGTGAGAATTGTACTACTGACACGTACAAACATAATCTCTCCCAATCTTAAATAAGCTTTCAAGGTTGGCAACAAAACCTGATTAAAATTGTGCTGAATCAAGGCTCCTATGTTATGAAGTATCATCATCCAAACACTTTAAATAGTATTTCTATAGCGCATTCCTCCATAAGTTCAGTTTGTATTCAGTCACTTAAGAAAATTGCTTCTTTTGCTGTTTTCACAGCAGCTTTGAAAGTCAGCCTCTGGTTTAATAACTGCTTTTAATCACAGTCTGGCTTGTTTCACTCTGACAGCATAGATATAACAAATTAATTATTTTCTATAAGTTAAATATAATGTCATGGCAGCTCCCAGAACTTTGTTAATGCAACAAAAAATACAAACGACAAGGTTTCCATCTCACTAAGGACATTTCTGTACATATAATTTTCAGTAAACACAGCAAATGAAATAACATGCATTCTCTCCTAACAGTGTCACTTAAAACCATTTGTACTTGTTTCAACAGATGAACCTATTTTTCACGTTCTCCTATATGTTCCAGAACATGCGGGGGGGTTTCACAGAGGTCCCAAGCTGTACTATATATGCAGAATCCTCAAGTGGTGATTGCATTACAAGTATTGTTACTCTGAACAGATCTCTACTCATTTGCCATGAATCGTTGTGTTCTGTGTAGGAAAAAAAAATCAAACTATGTAAGTAATAATGGATGCTTGTTTATATATTTTTAGGAGAGGACCAGTGGAGGGAGGAATGGAAATCCTGCCACTAATTTGTTCTGATCCTGCTGCCTCATTAGGGCAGCCCATAAAAGATGGGAAATGTTTACCATGTCAGTGAATGTGAACTTTCTGCATGGAGCTGTTAACGCCGTAAATAGCTCAGGAGGAGGGAAAGAGACAGCTGGAGCACACTGAGTTTCATAAAGACTATACCAGGGCCTTGAATCTTCATTTAACCCATCACTGAGGTGACAAATACCCACTGCTTTGCTGCTGAGTGATGCTGCTGCTGCTTGCCTGTTAATTTATCTGTTTTCAGGCTGTCTAGACATTGTTTGGGTCAAAATGTGCTGTCTCTCCCCCGCCGTGGGATTTGCCTGTTCAGCACTTGTTACAGAGTCCTACTGTGCCAAACAGGGTTTACAGAAGAATGCTCCCTCTGTCGGGGTGGTTTATTAAACAGGACTTGGACTATGTGGTTTTTTTTTGATCGGTCTGAAGTTTTCTACAAATAAAGTTTATTTTTAAAAACCCCTAAAAATACAAACTGGCTGAGCTAAACATTTCAAGTATGTTTTTCATTCAGTTAAAAACCTGAAATGCTTGAAAGTCCCAGTGAAATGCTCATTGTTTGCTGTGTATGTTCTTGTAGGTTTCGGACCTCCCATCTCTGGCATAATCTAAATTGTAAGCTCTTTGAGGGTGGGACTGTTTCTACCTTTGGGTTTGTACGGTGCCCACAGCACACTGCAACCCTGATCTTTTGCTGATACTCTTGATTGTTACTGTTCTGTAAATATTAAAGAATGATTCTCACAACTGAGATTCCACCACTCCCACTTTTTAAATTGTACTTCAAGTCAATCACATTTGTTATCGGGTGACTTGCATATACATTTCCCAGCACTGATCAGGAAGGTGTCACATTTTGCAGAGACTACGGTGATTTTTTTAAATCGCTTTTTCCAGTTGCCTTACCCAAATTGCTGCTGTTAGGTTTCCAAGGAAATAATCAGAAGTCCTAGAACAGCAGAATGTTCTTTCTACCAAAAAATTGGAGCTGCATTATATCTTATATACTACTACTGGCTTTCTACTGCTTTTTTCTACAGTGATAGAACACAGAGGTAATGGCCCATCTAGGGCTGGTCAACATTTTTCCATAAAGAAGAAGCAGATAAGAGGTTAAAGTCAATTTTTTTTTTTGCAGAAGTGTCTGCTTTCCTTGAACATTTTTTATTTTTAATTGAGAAACCAAATGCCCCCAAACGTAAATATTTTGATTCTGAAATTCCAGGGTGCTTCATTATGGGAGCTGTAGATGTGTTCCTTGAGTTCCCACTCTCCTCATAGACTCATAGACTCTAGGACTGGAAGGGACCTCGAGAGGTCATCGAGTCCAGTCCCCTGCCCTCATGGCAGGACCAAATACTGTCTAGACTATCCCTAATAGACATTTATCTAACCTACTCTTAAATATCTCCAGAGATGGAGATTCCACAACTCAGTCAGACTTCATAGCCAAACTTTATCTCCCATAATTCACTGCAGGCATGTAACTGCCATAATGCACCACCTCTTCTTATCAAGAAAGGAGACTGTGCTGCATCATGGGAGATATAGTCTGATCAGAGAGTCTGCCTAGAGAGGAGAATGGGAGCATAAGGTACATGAACTACAATTCCCTTGACACCGCAACAGTATTTCAAAATAGAAATATTTTAGAGTTTGGCCAAAATATTTTTTTATTTCAATTTTTTACCTAAAACTCATTTTGTTTCATGAATATTTCTGACATAAATCAATTTTCATTGAAATTTTCTACAGAGAAAAACCTGTTTTCCAACTAGGTCTAGCCCCATTCCCTGAGTCTTTTCTTCTCCCTGTGCCTGGAATCTTACTCTAGGCAGGCCATAAAGAAGAGTAGATGGATGTGCAAACTCCCCATTCCCTTGCACAGCCTTGTAAGGACAAAGGACAATCTTGCTCTAAGTGAAACTCATCTATTTTTTCAGCTCATACACTGACTGGGAACAGATAGGAATTTTCTCACATTTATTTATTATATAAAGTTATTTGCTGAATAATTTCTGGCAGCAATTCTTGGTTTGCAACTCTTTTATTGGACAAGAGGCCCTGGTCCTGAATTGTGAATCCACACAGGCAGACTATTGAATTTGCACAGAGCCCCATTGACTTCAAGGAGGCTCCACTGGGGCATAATACATGAATCACAACAGACGATTGGGTCCTTAGACGACCAAAGTTCAAGCAGTTCTTATTGGACACATAGGTCACTTGGTAAGTTTCTGTTGATAGTAGTTCTTGGAATCTTGCTTTACAAATATTCTGCAATATGCTTTAAGTTGCACTCGGTCAACAGAAATTATTGTTGGTAAACGCACATGCTGAAAGGTTTGTAGAAGAAAAGATGAAAGGGAGGTACATTTAGAAGAATGCTAGCAGATAATTCATTGCAGCTCTTACGCAGCTATAGTTTCAGTTTCACTGACCAAGACTCTCAGACCTGAGAATTAATTCTCACTGAACAAGCACTATTGGGTGAGGTTGTTTTGTTTTGTGTGGGGATTTTTTTTTAAACTTTTTTCCACTGAAATTTAAAACAAAATGTCATGGAAACATAAGATTTGTAAAAGTTAATTATTTCAAAGCCTACATTTTAGGCCAAGTTAAACTTGAAAGAGTCCCTTTATTAGTCCCATATACATTTCTATATTTTTTTCACAGAATTTGTATAGTTTTTCTTAAGGAGTTACAATAAGAATAATTCTAGAAATAACACTTCCCACAAGACAAATGGAATGAAGGTGTAATTTGGCTGAGTGGTTAAAGATCTGTGAGATACAAATTTTGGGCAGCACTCTGTGTGGTATGTCCTGCTGATGCAAGACAGTGAAGCAAGTGAGGGTCACTTAACTATCAAGAACCAAGTGTAATCTAACACATTCACAACACCTTGTAAATTGACCTTGTGCAGATACTGCTTTAAGCACCTTCCACTCAAAGGCATCTCCTGCAAACCCTTTCCCCAACCCTACTGTGAGAGTTCATTCCCCCATCCCAAATATCTGTTTGTCATGGTGCAGAAACATACCTTATCATATTGCATCTATATAAATCCATGGTATGCCCATATCTTGAATACTGCATGCAGATGTGGTTGCCCCCTCTCAAAAAAGAATATTGGAATTGGAAAAGGTTCAGAAAAGAGCAATAAAAAATGATTAGGGGTATGAAATGGCTGCCATATGTTCATTTCCTTTGGGGCATCTGGCACTGCCCACTGTCGGAAGACAGGTTACTGGACTAGATGGACCTTTGGTCTGACTCAGTATGGCCGTTCTTATGTGGCTGGCCCATGCCAGCTGACGCAGGGCTCAGGCTAAGGAGCTAATTACTCCCATCTCACAGGGTCCCTGAACCCGAACATCTACACCACAATTAAACAGCACCTTAGCCTGAGTCATCTGGCATGGGCCAGTCACAGGTTTTTAATTGCAGTGTAGACATAGCCCCACAGATTTCCTTTGCGATCTTGGGGTAGTCAGAATAGCTTCAGAAGAGGATTAACTTAAACCATGCAAAAGCACTTAGTGCAGAATAAAAATGTCTACACAGTTAGTTAGTGTGGTATAGCTATTGTGCTTTAAATTCACACCCTAGTTATTTTGCACTAGCTTCTCTATGAATTCCCTCTGTAGAAACGCCCTAAGCTTCTCTGTGCCTCAGTCACCCATCTGTAAAATGGGGATAATAGCACCAGGCTATCTCACAAAGGTTGTTGTGAGGATAAATACATTAGAGATTGAGAAGCACTCAGATACTATGGTAATGGGGTCTTGTAAGTATAGTAGGTAGGGCAGTTGAAAGACAAGATTGAAGAGAGAAGAAATTCTCCATTGTCAGATGATTTCTTACCTAAATCTTTCTCATCTGCTGGTGCATACTTTTGTAAAACTGACATTTTTTGCTATGAATCACCAATGGAAGGCACATCTAATGTCACACACGCATGCACGCACACACACACTCACTCACTAGTGGAAAGAACATGACTCAGATGTACTCTTCTTCTGAATAGAACCATAAGACAAAATGTTTTGCAGCAGTCTGGCTAGGAGTGCCTGTTCTCCTCCCCCACTATCTTCCTTTATTTCCCTCTTCAGAGGGTTGTTTACTGCTATTGCTTCACTTCAGCCATAGGTCATGGCTCTTATTATATAGTTATGATTATTCTAGAGCAAATGCCATTCATCTGGTCAGGAATGCTTTAAAAACCTTAATTATTTTGTGGCTAGACATCAGGTTGTATTTCTAGAAGTAGCTTGTATTTCTGTACCACGTTCATTTCCTATAGTGCCTGGTTCTGTGAGGGTTGCTGAAGGCTTTCAGGTTCTCGGGTCCCTTGGAAATTCTCCCCAGACAAAACAAAAGGTGAAAATTTGGAAAGGTTTTATTGTTTTCAGATCTTTGGCTAGTTTTAATCAAATAAGTGTCGTCAATTGGAGCATCTCTTATTTACACCCCATGAGGATCTAGTATAAATAACTCTTTTTTTATGAAGCTCTCTGTTTATGTATATCAGTTTTCTACATTTCAGGTTCCTGTGGGATGAAATGTGCTATAGAAATTATTATTATTAACCTAATATAATTTCTGATAACGGCCACAAACCTTGTTAATTTTTTATATTTTTAGAAAGATTTACAGGGAATCCAGTGGAGAGAGACAGTAAGTTATTTCCTTGAAGTTATGTCCCCTGCAATTTGATTTTTCTTGACAGCTTATCCATCATGTGATATGCTTATTTAGAAAAATAAATAAGGCTGCTTCCTCCAAGCCTGGCCCGAGGGCTCTATAATTACATTTTAGCAAAACTCACAAAAGTCTGTCAGCTTTTCCTGCAGTATTAGAAAAGATGATGTAGTCATATCATATCATTATCATATGATAATATTCTTTCCATTCCACTAGCATCTCAGGAGGATGTTAAATAGCAGCTACTAAAGTCAGATGCTTTTAAATCAGCAGGTCTGGATAACTTGCATTCAAGAGTTTTAAAAGAGATGGCTAAGGAGCTTGCTGGACCATTAATGTTGATTTTCAATAAGTCTTGGAACACAGGGGAAACTGCCGAAGTCTGGAAGGAAGTTAATGTTGTGCCAATATTTTAAAAAGGTAAACATGGCCCGGGTAATCAAAGGCCTGTCAGACAGACATCGATCCTGTGCAAGATAATGGAGTGGCTGATATGGGACTTGATTAATCAAAGGATAAAAATACGGTAATATAATTAGAGCCAATCAATATGGATTTATGAAAAATAGATCCTATAAAACTAACTTGATGCTTCTTTGGCTGAGATTATAAATTTTTTTTATAAAGATAATAGTTTTGATGTAATATACTTAGACATCTGTAAGGTGTTTGACTTGGTATCACACAACATTTTGATTAAAAAGCTTTGACGATATGATATAAAGCACACATTAAATGGATTAAAACCAGCTAACTGATAACCTCAGAACATAATTGTAAACAGGAAATCATCATTGAGCGGGTATGTTTCTAGTCAGGTGCCATACGGACCAGTTTTTGGCCCTACGTGCTATTTAACATTTTAATCCATGACCTGGAAGAAAACAAAATCATCAAATAAAGTTTTCAGATGATACAAAATTGGGGGAGTGGTAAATAATGAAGACAGGTAAGAGTGATCTGGAGTGCTTGATAAGCTAGGTGCACGCAAACAACATGTGTTTTAATATGGCTAAATGTAAATCTATAGACCTAGGAATAAAGAATGTATACCATAATGTATACTGGGAAGCTGTGATCCTGAAAAATAGTTGGGAGTCATGGCAAACATGAACTCCCAGGCCAAAAGGGCTAATGCAATCCTCGGATACATAAACATGGGAATCTTGAATAGGAATAGAGAGTTATTTTACTTCTGTATTTGTCACTGATGTGACCGCTGCTGGAATATTCTGTCTAGTTCTGGTGCCAACATTTCAAGAAAGATGTTGATAAATTGGAGAGGGTTCAGAGGAGAACCATGATTAAAGGATTAGAAAATCTCCCTTATAGCAATAGACTCAAGGAGCTCAATCTATTCGGTTTAAAAAAAGAAGTTAAAAGGGTGAACATAAGAACAGACCAAAGGCCCATCTAGCCCAGTATCCTGTCTTCCGGCAGTGGCCAATGTAAAATTCCAGGCAAATTAGTAGCAAATCATTAGTGCATCTGTAATTGCTGTGGAAATCTGATAAATACATGTGCACATGCAAATTATCGCATGGTGCACACAAGTCACCCACTTACATGTGTAAACAAGGAACATATTTATGCCCCTAAGTTATCTGAAAATCTAGATTTTAATTTACAACCTGCTATGAAGGTCTCTGTGATGCAGACTAACACGGTCCGCACAGGAGATAAATGTGAAAAGCTCCTGGGCTGTACTGAATGGCCCAAATATCAGTGTGAAATCACCCAGAATAATCAGGGTAACTTTAAAAACTGAAAGATGAAATGAAGTATGGATGTGTGTCATTAACAAGGAAACATGGGATAGGCCTAATCACACGCTGATTTGAGCAAATGCAGCTTTGCCACTAACTTAAATAAGAGCAAGAACAGGCCCAGGAAATAGAAAATAAGAATATTCCTAATGGCAACATAGTCTCCATGACATCTGAGTTCCCAGGTTTGGAAGCTAGGAAGACAGCTGTCTCTGTAAAGAAAAGACTGCCCCGTGATCCAGTCCTAAGGGAGTAATAACTGTTCACTTGCTTCTTAATTTTTAAATATGCTTATTGCAGTGGAGATAGTTTAAAGTGACAAATATAAAAAATACTTTTCATCTGTTGCCTTCCCAACAGCACAATCTCACCCGATTAACAACTGCAGTGCTTATACTAAAAACTAATGATCCTCCATTGGTCCCCACCTCCATTAGCAACTGCAGAATCCCAACAGAAACCTAATTAACACATTGATTTGCTTAAAAGAAAAATAGTGATCTTTGGCTGCCCATTCCACCAGTTGTGAGTTTGCCACCTGATCTCCAGTAATACAATTGATCTCCTTCAAATAGAAACACCAAGCATTCATTACTTCCCCTCTCCTAGCTGCAGGGTCCCACTCTTTTGCCAGAGTTCCCTGGAACGTTTTATCTAAGAAGCTTAAAAACTAATATGCCATGTTGGTCTCCTCCTGACCTGCTGGTCCATCAAGCTGATTTCAACTGACTGCTAGTGTGGCACAGGAGGGGAATGCTCACTGAGGATGTCAACAGCATGCTGACTATTAGAACTGGGTGAAGCATCCAGATAAACTCCATAAAGGAAAGGGACATGACAGACTTGATGGGATCCTGTACAGAATGATTGTGTCACCCACAAGAATCCTTTGATAATTAGACTTTTCATCTAGAGAGAACTACTTGTCAGAGGCACTCCATTTGTTCTACAAATGCTACTCTTGCTAATGTCTGGAGGCCTGGAAGAAGCATATCAGCAATGGTAGGAGGGACAATAAATGGAGACTCTCCCTTGGGTCAAATGGTAGAGTGGCTGCTCTTGGAGATCCAAGAGTGACTGTGTTCAAGGATTCCTCATGAGGGCAGGGGCTAACATACAGGAAGGGGTTTTAATTGAGTGTACTATGGTTGTGGACAGCATGCTGCAACTTTAGGTTGTAAATGACTGGGAATGAAAGAATTGATTTGGATAAAACAACCAGCCTAAGTTGACCATCTGGTTTGTAAGTAAGCTCTTTAGGGCACTGTACCTTTTATCTGTCAACAAAGCATCATGCACACCTACAGGACTATACAAATAACAATAGTTCTAGTCATCTGACCGTGCTTTGAATGAACCATAAGGCCAAGGGTTTCAAAGGTGTCTGGTAATATGGGGCTGCCAAATGTCAAACACTTGAACTCTTTCTGAAAATCAACTCCTTTTAAGGTGGGTCAAGTCGGGCACCGACAATCACTAGTCACTTCTGGAAATATTGGCCTCAGCACTTTCAGCTGCTTATCTGGCCCAAAGAGCTGCACTTTCTGAGGTTCCCCCATCACAATGAATGAAACTTTTTTCTGCACAGAAGTATAATATCCAGTTCCTATGGCCACCTATACACCTGCATTTCACAGGCAGCCTACTGCATTTGGGGCCTGCTATCCAATAGCTAACTCTAATACCCACAACGCTCCTGTAGTAAAGAGCACAATAAATATCACTATAAAATAATAACTAAGTGATAAAATTACAAGTAGGAACAAATAAAAAAAATCACATGCACGGTACGAACCATGATATAAGCCTAGCTATGAACCTGTCTAGTCGCACACACAAACTACACCCTTGGGCATAGCCAACAAGCTGAAAGTAGAGTAGGAGTAGCGTAAGCGAAACCATATGATTGTGCGACGTGTGTTGACAATTCTGAAGCGATGAAATATAAATCCTAGGGTGCATTTTTCTTTTATTGTTCATTTTAGATTTCTCAGATATTTTCCCACATTAGTAGTATTTGAGAAATTGAAGTAATTGTAGCATACACAAATATTAGAGTATCCTACAGTAAGAATTCAAAGATACTACAACATCACTATTGCCAGCTGAATTTTTAAGGACCGTGTCTGTAGGATACTGTAGTACTTTTTTATGAGAACATACTAAGTAGGAATGGGGGGAGGTGAAAAAATGAGAGTGACGAGGCATAGAGTTCTCTCTCCTACATATTTCACCTTAAATCAAGCTCTCGTCTTGCCTGTCTTTGCTGACCGTCTAGTTAGAAATTAAAGTTTTCATTTTGCTTTTCAAGCAGAGCTAATAATTCTGGAGTTTTAGTCATGATTTCCTGTGTCAATATGACAGGTTGAGGGAGAAATAGCCGAGGGGTGAAATCCTGGCCCTAATGAAGGCAATGGGAGTTTTGCCATTGTCCTCAACTGAGCCAGGATTTCATCCCATGTGTCTTGGTGTCTGAAAGGGAATTTCTGTGCCTGCAAGGTGATTTCAATAACAGTGAGCACAAACATTTGTGGAAAGAGAACACAAAAGGGCAGGATCAAATCAAAATTAGTTTTCAAATTCAAACAAATATTTGCAGTCCATTTTTAGCCACTATTCACATGGTTCTACAGAATGCAAATATAGAACAGTGTATATAAGCCCATTTTTCAATTAGAGAGATTGTTCTATGTATTGGAATAGATTCACATTCTATAACTTAAAATCTAATCAGCCTTAGGTTCATAACTGAATACCAGCAATATGTGTACTGTATTTCCAAAGGTTTGGAGTTAACGACAAGGTGTTGAACAGTCCCCAGAGCAGAAGGGTAATTCTCAAGGAGAGTAAAATGAAGATAAAGTTGCAAACAATGTTGCACTTTTAGAAGACAGGTAGCAGTGCCTAAAAAAAGTGGGCAGGGATGCATATTTTTTTAGGAATATCCAAACTGAATATTAAACAAGAACATAAGAATAGCCATACTGGGTCAGATCACTGGTCCATCTAGCCCAGTGTCCTGTCTTTTGACAGTGGCCAGTAGCAGATGCTTTAGAAGGATTGAACAGAACAGGGCAATTTATCAAGTGATTCAACCCCCATTGTCCAATATCAGCTTCTAGCAGTGAGAGGTTTAGGGACACCCAGAGCAGGGGTAGTGTCCCTGACCATGTTGGCAAATAGCCATTGATGGACCTAACTTCCATGAACTTATCTAATTCTTTTTTTTACCCAGTTATACTTTTGGCCTTCACAGCATCCCCTAGCTATGAGTTCCACAGGTTAACTGTGCATTTTGTGAAGAAGTACTTCCTTACATTTGTTTTAAACCTGCTGCCTATTTATTTCATTGGCTGACCCTGGTTTGTGCATTATGTGAGAGTAAATAACCACCTAAAGACAATCAATCCAATCTAAAGACTGAATACATACCTAGAGCGCTGGATGGCTCATTGTTATAAATTGCTCTAAGAGTATTGCTAGTCTCAAAAGTTCAACAATCAAGAGTCAGAGGCCAAAAAATCATGAGATTGGCTCCAAAATCATGAGTTGTTTTTGTTAAGATATTGCCTTTTTTTGCCAGTCTTTTCATTGTTGAACTCACCCTGCCCTGGCCCCTCCCAGTGTGTGAGTGAGAGAATTGGAGTTGCTAGCCTCCGCCCCTCCCCATTTAGAAAATATGGTGAATCTGGCCCTCACCACAGGAACTCTCTTTGGCTCCCTGATTATGCAAAGCTTTCCCCTGCCCCCAACACCTCATCTGCCTGCCCCCTAGCCCAGCAATTCATTATGCCCTCAACCACCATAGCAGTTCTGCCCGTCCTCATAGTTTATTTCCTTGATAAAAGAAGGGCTGGATGGTAAATAGTTTGAAAACCTCTGACCTAATGAATACATCATAATTCACACTCACACATAGAACTTACCTTATTATTTTTTAGGGTTGGTGAGTTACAGATATAGATAGTAAAGAACTTTACACTAACTCTTGCTTTAGTTGAACAAGGTACAGAGGAATATATCAGCAGAGAGAGTCTTAGACAAAAATGGTGTCAAGTATCAGAGGGGTAGCCGTGTTAGTCTGGATCTGTAAAAGCAGCAAAGAGTCCTGTGGCACCTTATAGACTAACAGACGTTTTGGACCCACGAAAGTTCATGCTCCAAAACGTCTGTTAGTCTATAAGGTGCCACAGGATTCTTTGCTGCTTAGACAAAAATGAGTGTGGAAAGTATTTCTGATATTCGAAAAATAACCCTATAATTACAGTGTTTCTCTGCAAAAACTTAACAATGTACTGATCACTCATGTGAGCTATAATGTTGAATTAACAAGAATATTAGTTTGACCTTTTGCAAGAAACACTTCCCTGACTTACCAGCCCCCTGACTTCTCTGCCCAAGAGTGGGCAGCACTTCTCACACATACTGCAATCTACTGCTCCAGAGCCTCAGCCCGCTACTTTCCTCCCATCTCTTCCCTAGCTCTGGATCCCCCCTCCACTTGCCCTACCTCCCCCCTGCTCTGGACCAACCTACTCCTTTCTCTTACCCCCACATTCCCCTGCACCCCCTAAATCTACCTCCTGCTCCCTCTTATTCTTTCCAACTAACTTTCACAGTGTCTCTGCTGCTCTTCGCAGTCCCTGTGTCCTGTCTGGCCCTTTGAACTATAGAGTGGCAGCCATTTTGCCTGGGAGCCTGGTTTCAGTCTGGCTGAAAAAAATGGCAGGAGGCAGCCAACTTTAGGAAGGACAGCCTCACTTCAATAGGCAGATAGACTGTAGGAAAATGGAGGCCATCTTGCTGGCTTTGGCCCCACAGACAAGAATAGGAGACGGTGACCATTTTGAATAAGAGAAAATTCATAATTTGGAAGCCTTTCATCATATTGTCATGACAGGTTAAAAAAAAACCCTCAGATGCCCCAGAATCATGGGAGTCACAATAAATTTGCAAGAGCTGGTAATATTGAATTGCCACATTCAAATAACAATTTATACTACTAACAGGTCCATTATGTGAACAAATGCTCAATTTGCAGATGGAGTTTTTGTTAATTGCATATGCATTTTTTAACACTCAGAACTGCATGCCTGCCCTTTTGAAAATAAGGCTCTTAATGTCCCTTTATGAAAAATTCCTTATTTTTCTTTCACCAAATTAGGCTGATCTAAGTACTTCCCACTTTTGTTTTTAAGGGTACAAATAGAGACTATTACAAACGACATCTTTAAAAACGAGTTACAAGTGTGATTGACTTTGAAATCACTTTAGTCTTCTAGTTTTTAAAGAGGTTTACTCTGATTAACTGACCTGAATGTTAACAGAACTGGAATTTTAATTTGTATTCAGACTGTAAGAAAATCATCTACTCAGATGAGACAGTGTTATTTAATTAGGTCTAGTAGTTAACTCAGAAGAAAGTAAATGTACTGCCAGGGGTTTGGAAGACTGCTACAGACCCCTGGGATTTGGAGGAGTTTGGAGAAGCTTAAAAATAAGACGTCAGTAGTTTTAGGAATTAGAAGTGTATACCTTTAGAAGATATTACATAGAACCTCCAACTCTGTAGTCAGCACCTTTTCACTTTGTATTGCCCATCAGTTTTAATGAACTTGGTAAGATCTTCATTTGGAATTCAAAATTTGGAACCCAATAAATAAATAATTTTAAAAGGTTCCATTTTTAGCATCTCCAAAGAGCAGCCTCCGATATTCTGATAAATCCGGTACTTCCAGGGTGTTTGTCTGCCATGGCATTCATTCGTGTCTCATTTATGACGCGAATGAGCTGTGAAAATTATAAGTACTGTACACTCCGCAGACAACAGCCATTAATAGCAATGGAAGGATATTATCATCACAATTGTAGGTTGAGTCTTTACAGTTCTCTCTGTGGTTCATGAAATAAATTATACATAGTCTCTGAGATCCCCATGCCCACATAGTTTAATATACTGGTAAGACTTTGCTTCTGCTTTTTCATGTAGGCTTTATTTTTTGTTAGTTTATTTATTTTTATTTGAAAGAAACACTGCAAATTACAGACTGACATACTTTTGATGAAACGACAAGGCAAGCATAAAGCTATACAGAGTTGGCAAATGAGGCAGAAGAAAAAGAAATTATTTTTTAAAGTTATAAGATGTGCAAATTGATTCAAGAATACTAGCTGTTTTCAATTTTTTATTACCACTTATTTTAAGGACACCCATGTTCTCACAAACTGGAGTTTATATTCTGATATGAAAATATAATTAACACTTAAAATTGACACTTTTCATCCTGTGGAGTGGAAGTTTTATGCCCTGAAATACAGAGCAGGTTTCAGCCTCATTTAAAGTAATGCATTAATGGGGAAAAGGGAGACAATTTTAAATAAGGGTGTGATCCTACAGACGTTTGCATATGTGAGTAATTTCATTCACCTGAGTTGTCCTAAATGAACTCACTGAATAGCTCTGTATACCTTAGAGAGGAAGTAAGTATGGTTCAGTTGTTAGGGTGCTAGCCTGGGACTCAGGACCCCTGGGTTCCATTCATTGCTCTGGAACAGACTTTCTGTGTAACCTTGAGCCAAATCACTTGAAGTAAAACTTTCTAAAGCACCTAAGTGATTTAGGATCCTAAGTGTATGTCTACACTGGCAACTTGCAGTGTATTGTGCCCTCATCATCTACAGTATAAGCCCTTAGACCCACGTCTAGGTGTGAGTTGACCTATGCTGGTGTGCTTTTCTCCTAGGGTGACCAGATGTCCCAATTTTATAGGGACAGTCCCGATTTTGGGGTCCTTTTTTTATATAGGCGCCTATTACCCCCCACCCCATCCTGATTTTTCACATTTGCTGTCTGGTCACCTATTTTCTCCACACCTCGTCCCTCTCAGATTTTGGAAGGCATTGCAGATTCTTAAACCTTGGGTCGAGTGCTGTAGCTATCTTTAGAAATCTCACATTTGTACCTTCTTTGCATTTTGTCAAATCTGCAGTGAAAGTATTCTTAAAATGAACAACACGTGCTGGGTGATCATCTGAAACTGCTATAACATGAAATATATGGCAGAATGCAGGTAAAACAGAGCAGGGAACATTCAGTTCTCACAAGGAGTTCAGTCACAAATTTAATTAACATATTATTTATTTAATGAGCATCATCAGCATGGAAGCATGTCCTCTGGAATGGTGGCTGAAGCATGAAGGGGCATATGAATCTTTAGCCTATCTGGCACATAAATACCTTGCAATGCCAGCTACAAAAGTGCCATGCAAATGCCTGTTCTCACTTTCTGGTGACATCGTAAAAAAGAAAAGGGAAGCATTATCTCCTGTAAATGTAAACAAACTGGTTTGTCTTAGCAATCGGCTGAACAAGAAGTAGGACTGAGTGGACTTGAAGGCTCTGAAGTTTTAGATTGTTTTGTTTCTGAGTGCAGTTATGAAACAAAAAAATCTACATTTGTAAGTTGTGCTTTCAGGACAAAGAGATTGCACTACAGTACTTGTATGAGGTGAATTGAAAAATACTATATCTTTTGTTTATCATTTTTACAGTGCAAATATTTTAAATAAAAATAATATACACTTTGATTTCAATTACAGTGCAGAATACAATGTACATGAAAATGTAGAAAAATGTCCAAAATATTTAATACATTTCAATTGGTGTTCTATTGTTTAACAGTGCGATTAAAACTGCAATTAATCGTGATTAATTTTTTTGCAATGATTGCATGAGTTAACTGTGATTTATCAACAGCCCTAGTCATAAGATAACCTACTGTATAGA